>NC_064931.1:36293269-36916665 GCF_023897955.1 Schistocerca gregaria | reverse complement strand
CAACAAGTTCATGTCCCTAATTCCATTATTCCCTATCATCACGAAAAATGTTATGTACTGCCCAGCTCGTGTAGCTGATTGTTCAGCATCTGTCATCAGGATGTACATTAGATGAAGTGTTTAGAAGGTACAATGTGAATCAAAAGTACCTAATATGCTTCAATGTCTCCACAGTTGCATTCAGCTCTGCACATCAGAAAGTACATGGCAAAAGTAGATCTAAAGCCATGCTTCAGCAAAATCACTGAACTGTAAAACTGTTTTGACCTAACAATAGCCATATGTTAACACTGAAAAAAAAAAGTTCTAAAATAACATATAAAAATGATCAAAAACACAAATTGCAGGTCCTTTTTTTTATTTGTCAAATTGAAGTTACACTGGGCCTCTGAAAACTATAAGGCGGATTTTTACTGAATTTATACATTAGCAATTACTTTAGTAACATCTATTTCTAAAGAATGTAGAATCCATAGCACCTCATGATTAACAGGCAGTTATTAAAATAATGTTCAATTGGAGAAAATTAACAGTATTATACACAGTCACCTGGCATATGGAATACATTTTACATGCCTGGCCACACGATGAGTTTTTAAATGTTCAGACACCTGGCCTTATTCCATCATGACCAACTCCATGCAGTTCTTTCAAACACAGAACATCAGTCTGTTGGATGAATATAATTCTCGTCCTTACTCCAGCTACAATTACGTAACAGCTCTGTAAAACTGAAAGATACAGTCTGTCGATGCTTCTAGGACAATCAGGCGCTATACACCGCTATTTTTCTAATTGAAAATGAGGATGCAAAAGACAATGAATTTTTAAAATTAAGAACAGTGTAATGAATTTAAAGATCTGGAAAATTAAAAACAAGACAAGTGGTTCAATAGGAACATGCGTATTTTCCAGTACAGAAATCTGTATCCATATCTTGTTGATATGTATTCCAAATTTTTATTTCAGAGTATCATTCATGTCCAAAAGCAATGCAAAATGTTCATTTAGGGGCATATATCTTATCTCATTTCTATGTGAGGAATTCTTTCTAGCCATTAATGCCTCTTATGTGTCTATCAGCTATGGAAAGGCAGCCTCCAACAGCACACCAGCCAACTGTCTAGTGAAGCAAGCTACAAAAGAAAGACAAACGACTGACCAAAGAGTAGAGAAAAGACAGCCTCCAACAGGACACCAGCCAGTTGCCTCCAGAATCAGCCATCACAGAATATTCCACTCGATTTCACCACTCCTGCCCCACCTGGTGGAGCATCCTTGAGCTTAACTCCATCTATTGTGTTCGTCGTCATGCTTTAAGTCTGGAATATTGCCTGGACTCCTATGAAATAGCCTAGCCTGATGGACTCCAAACTTTCTCCAGTACTGTGTTACTATTGGCGCAATAGACCCGTGTAGGTGTAGAACCTCCTGAAGACTATTTCTTCACTGGAATTACAATTTTTGAATTACTTTCTGGTGAGGGCTCCATGATGGTTTGTGTGAATTAATAAATCAACTGTACCCAGCCAGGTGGCGTTTATTTGCTGTAGAACCCAGCAGGCGCAAAATTTAAGTTTTCATTTAAAAGTAATGTCATATTAAACATTGTACAGAGCTAATATTTGAAGGCTCTGAACTATGAATCTCCTAGATTTGGCTATAGAAACTTCCTCTCCATGCTTAGCACTGTATTAGGATTAATTTGTAAGACAGGCATCAAAATTAATTTAGCAAAAATTTCAATATTAGCTTTTTACATTTTTTTGTAGGAAAACATTGTTAAGAGAACCATTTTACTCTTACAGCATGATACAAACAGCACATTTTCCAACTGAAGAATAGCAAAACAGCAGCACAGTCACAGACAATATCTTCATGATTATTTAGCTCTTAGTCACAGAGTGAAATAAATTAATAACAGCCTGCCACATTATGACACACAAACGTTGAAACTTAAATCAATCAAAAAATTATTCCACTTTAGCATAATAAACAGATGGTTTAGAAATAAGGGTCCACTTGAAATGCAGACATTTAAACACTTGAGAAGAAGTCCACAGTACAAACAATTTGACTGCAGAACTAACATGCAACCAAACTAAATAATTTATCGTACTAGAGTATTATGTTGAAGGGCAGTCACAGATCAGTTACAGATTTGCTTTACAGACAATACCATCTTAAAGCACCAAAGAATTTCAGTGGACAAACCAAAACTGACCATTACATCAGGAGAACAGGGAGCTCACAGAACAAAATTAGTACGGCATGTTCACTTGTGAAACAAATGTCAGGATACAACATGGGTGTCTATTTTTACATCTTTCATAAGTGGAAATAAAATTTTCATTGTCCACTTGGATTGCACAACCTAATTACCACTTTCTGTCAACAGTTGGCAAATTTTACAGTTTTAAGCAAATGTAGAATTGTAGAAAAAAATACACCACATAAATTATTAAATAACTAAAAGGCAAAGATTCACATGGAGTATAAAATATCAAGTAGGCTTATGACAATCAGGTTACAGTACATTAGTGCTGTATTTAAATTTGTGCAATGTCTTTCAGGTATAGTCATTTTCCAGAAATACTGAATTATACAAAAATGATAAAATAGATAACTGACACAACTACAGACCTATTTCATCACTGCTACTAGTGTTTTCAAATGTTTTTGAGAAGGTAGTGTATATCATAATAGCAATATACCTCAGTACACATAAACCGTCTGACCTGAACTAGATCCAAAATGTGATACTTCCTAGACAGCTCTTCATTTATCTTCAATCCTAAAAATTTGAAATGTTTTGTTTATTGGTTACTTATCCACAATGAAAAACATTTTCTTTTCAAGAGATTTCTGTGACAACTGTGTGCACTGTTTTATTGTAATGGAGTGGCAATTTGCTCTCTAAAAGCCATGTGCTGAGACATTGATATCTTATTCAGGGGCAGCTCTGTTTTCGTATAGAATATTCTTAGCCTCAAAAAATTGGCAATCAGAGCAATTTACAGTGTCAATTCATAAACTCTTTGTGACTAAGCGTCTTGGAATTATACATTCTGCCACACCTGTAAATATACTCCCTTTTGGGATTTATGGTTAATAAAACCAAATGGAATTATCTGCACCATTCACTCGGAGCCACTCGATAATGACATTTGTGGTTTTATGAGTTCTAGACAATGTAGTCATCAGTCTATATTTTAAGAGAACTCTGTTAACAGCAATCTTTTGAGGTGGCAAAACTATTTTCTATGACACATTACTTTGATCCACTATTTGACTAAAGTAATAAAAATCAGAGGAAGACAGTCCAGATATATAAAACGAAACACTTGATTTATAGAGACTAAAAGAGAAGTAACCTATTCCAGCAAACTGGAATAGTGTCAGAGGGTACTCTGTAGGGAAGTACCCAGCTGAAGGACACCCAGTGCTGTTATTGTAGGAAGAGGTTATCTCTCACATCCATCGAGCACAACACTTACTACTGAGAAGATGTACAAAAAACACTTTTGTCAGATATGTTAAAATGAGCAAACAAGACAGGTAAGGTTGCTGGTGCTAGAAGGATTGAATGTATAATCCTCTGACTGCTGTGGGTGACGCAGTTATTCCTGCTCCGCCACTACCCAGGTGCTACTGATGAGTTTTCAGCACAGCCCTTGCATTTTCCAACAGTGCTATTGATGTGTCTAAGCATCCTATTCCATCAGCCCTTTGGTGCTGTGGATGGCTTTATGTACACTGATTCACAGGTACCTGGGTGCCCCAGACATATGTAAATACACAGAGTTGTATTTCCGCATTGGTCTTCCAGTAGCTGTTCAGAGTTCCAGTTTGATGGAAAATTTGACTTTGCTTTGCGTGTTTCCATCAGATTTAACTTCGTGCTTTTTTTGTCCTATGAGAGATGTGTCACGTCCCTGGTTGCACGAATAAAGAGATCACGGAGACACTCAATAGGAGCCACAGTGACTAGAGTTCTCTAATTTCAGTAGCAACAATGAATCTTCAATGGAATCATGAATTAGAAGTAATCCTCAGCCCTGTACGTCAGCTGGTACAGCACACCAGCTTGATGTTTCTACAAGAGGTGCAGTCGGTAGCTATACAGAAATTTGAAGAATCAGAAAGTGATAACAAAATGCTCTGGAAAAAGAACACACCTTATGACACTTTTGATTGGAAACAAACTAATTTCCAGCCATTTCAGCATGCATTTCTTGCCTTAGCTTCAGGACACAAATGTCAACTGGTAAATGACTCAAGCATTTTGCCATTTTTTATTACATTTCTGTCAGGAGATCTGTTGCAGTTATAGCAGATGAAATGAATCAACTTCAAGTGTACATGACAGCAAATACTGCAGAAGCTGCGCATTCTTGCATGTTAAAGTAGAAGGATATTGGATTTCAGGCACTTTGTTTTGTTGCTATTTTTCCTCAAATGCTTGAAGTTAAATAGTTGAAAATAAGTGATTATTGGTCCACAAATATACTTTTAATATCCCAGTTTATAGAAAAAAAGGTCCTAAGACCGTTTTGAGAATGCTACACTTTAGTGACAACTCTGCAAATTCTGGAAGTGATAATTTGTTTGAAATTAGGAATACCACCGATAATATTAATATGACATTTTTCAGTACATTTAGTGCACATCAGAAGTCTTGTACTGGTGATATCTCTTGTTGTTCAAAAGTCAATTATCTTTTAAACAATTAATTCCATCCAAGCAAAGTTATTTGGAATAAAGACATTTGTGCTGTGTGACTGTCAGACTGGGTAGATTTTGGATTTCATTGCACATACAGGCACAACAGCAGTAATTGGATTCCAAAATTTTAGAACAAGTGGTAAAGCAGTGGCAACACTTACTAGACCATATTTGTAACAGGGACATACTCTGTACGTCCACAACTGGTAGTCAAGCCAAGACCTGTTTCTCTGTCTTCACAGCTATGGAACAACTGCATATGGCACTGTTTGTAAGAACAGGCACAGCAAGCCAAAACTGCAGATGACACTGAACATGGAGAAACTGAGTTCAAATCAACTGACAAGATGCTTTTATCAAGTGATGGGATAAGAGAGAAGTGAGAATGCTGACCACATGTAACACAACACAAATTGACGAAACGGAGAAGGCTGAAAGAAATGCTGGCAAAAAAAAAAAAAAAAAAAAAAAAAAAAAAAAAAAAAAAAAATTCAATAAAACCCAACATATTGTAGATTACAATTTGAGTATGGAAGCAGTTGACTTTTGTGACATACTACTGAGCTCAGTAAGACCAGTGTGGAATGGTACAAGGAGTATTTTTTTACATTCTGGATATGTGCATTTTAAATGCTCATGCTTTTCACAGGTTGTTTACTCCAAGAGTTTATCTCATTAGCTAAACTGCAGAAAAATACACAACAGAATAGAGAAAAGCAGAGGAAAGTGCTCTGATGATGAGAATCCTCTACGGCTTACTGGGAGGCATTTTCCAGGTGTAACAGAGTGAACATTAGAAGAAAAGTACGCTAATGTTCGGATGTGTGGTTTACACACAACAGAATGAGTACCAAGAAACCAAATACCAATGCTAAACTTGCAACATACCAATATGTGGTGAAACCTGTTTCAAGATTTATCACACAAACAAGCATTATTAAACCAGGAACTAAACCTAATACTTGAAATTAATTAACACTTCTTAATGAATTACTTAAAAAAGAAATATGTAAAAAAGACAATATAAAAATTCATTTTTAACTTTGCTAAGCTTGGGTAAAAAGGAAAGCCAAAAAATACAGATACAATAGCTGTAAAAAGTGTTGAAACAGTTTCTGACTTCATCTCTTCAGGTGATGTAGTGGCTGGCAAATGAACAGGCTTGGTGTTTCAGAAGCTACAATGTCTATTCTGCACATTACGTAATTACACAGCGTACGCTGCATTAGTAAAACAAAACTTACACATCTTTGCATACTTATAATATGCTGAAATGATTGTTATATAACATAGACAATTGTATTTTGATGCCCTGACTGGCAAGACTGCTTGGGATGTATGGCAATATGGCCAACTCTAAGTTCTGATTTTTTTCCTGCCTGTGACAAGAGATGTTTGCTAGTAGGAACTTTTATTAATCATGAATCACATGCATTATTCTCTTCACCATAAGAATATTACGAATGTGAACATTATGACGTGTATTTTTTCCATGTTTGCTGCTATCTCATTTAAATCCTATCTGCCAAATAAACTACGAAACTATAGTGAGACAACAGCAAACATGGAAGAATATATATATCATAAGAATATACATATCATTTCATGTTTATATTCGTATTATTCTTTTGCTGAATAGTGATACAGTCAGAAATGAAGCACGGCAACTGACTAGATTTTTAAATCGAAGATGACTAATTTCTGTGCAGAATGTTATGTACTACAGAGGCGTCTGCAAAGATTTTCAAAGGGAAATTTTTTTTCGCTAAACTCTCATTCAGAACATCATCTATAATACAGAGTCTATTATTTGGTTCTTGTTGATCATTAGCAAAGAAAGCAGCAGTGTAAGTAACAAAAAATAGCAGTTTCATGCCATTGTTTCACTAATGAGACAATTCTTCTCTTTTTTTATTGTAAGCAGCAGTAGCAAGCATACAAGCAAGCCACGCCGCGAGCGGTGCCAGGTCGTAAACACTCATTATCAGAATGCGACAAAAAATGCATGACACAGTACAATAATGCATTTTCAGCTTAGAGTGACATAAACACCTATAACAAAGAGAAAGGCACGTATCAGGTCAAAGCAATCGATTCAAACCAGACGAAGCACGTGAAAAAGGAAGTGTACACGTATAAATATGAACGGAGCACTTGACGCACAGCAATGGCTACCTGGTAAAGCTTAACTGCTAAGTTTACGACTTGAAGCAAACTATTGTAGCCTTAACTTCATACATTCAATCTAAATGGTCTCTCATGTTACAATGGACCAACTTTGTTTTGATTTGGAGGTGCGGTCTAAAACTTTTCTCTCCCCTTGAATTTCCAGTCTCAAATTTTAAATGCGGCTTAGAGCCGAGAATTTTTTTCCCCCCCCTTGATTTTGAGTCTCATTTTTCAGGTGCGGCTTAGATTCGAGAAAATACGGTAACCTGCCATTGTAGCAGCATTAATTGAACTAACGACTGTGCCAGACACTTGTCTTATATAGGCATTGCCACTGCAGAGCTGTATTCTGCTTGTTTACACATCTCTGTATTTGAATACACATGTCTATACCAGCTTCTGTGGTGCTTCAATGTAGATACATATTTGTAAGGTTATTGGAATCCTCAAATCTGGATTGCGGAAAGGATGTGGTAGAGCCAGGTACTTTCCTATGCTTCCTACAAACTGAAAAGTATGGGAATGAAATGTAGGCTGTGCATTATGGCTTCTGGAAACAAATGAAGTGTATAAAATGATCAGTGGTGACATGGGATTCTTAAAAGGTAGGCTGATATCAAGATAGATATTCCTTGGATTTGAGCCACCAGAGCTGTTATTGGTTCACCATGCTTTTGAGCACTTTGCACACACTAGAGCGATGGTGCCATGCATGGTACGAGGTTTGTCAGTAGAGACCAATGCCTGTGACTGAGTATGGGTCACCGTTTTAATCAGGACAGAGGAATTTTGCATTTTGCTAGTAGAGGTTACTTGTCAAAATTTTTCTTCAACGTTTTCAATAAATAAACAATATTAAGCTAAGTAAGGACTCAGCATCAATTCGGGTACAAACTAGAAACTGTAAGGGGAGATTAAAAGAAAAGTTATGCTTATTATGTCAAAATTAAAATACAGTACAATCAAGTTACAGCCATGTCTCATGTCGTACCATAGCCATTTACAGTAGAACAGAGGACAAATAACACTGGTTCAACTACTTCAAAAGTTATCAGTAAATATTTGTCAACAAATTATCAAAAACTAAGATGAACAGACATCATTTAATTCACATTTTAATGTCTTTTTCTGTATAATGAAACATAGAATTCTATGATTTTCATTAGATGGCACTGAAATCAATAAAGAAATTAGTATTCTTTAGCAGATAGCCACTGCTAATAATTATGGTGCAAAAATTGTAGTAAACATATATAATAAAAATAAAATCAAGAGCAGACCCACCAGTAAATTATAACAAAATAAAATCAACGAAAATACAAGACAAAATAGCTGCAATTGCATACAATGAACCTGTGAGAGAAAAACTGAACATACTCTTCAGAAAAATAATGTACGAGTAGCTTTTAACGACCACTAATTTGAAATTAAAACTATGACATAATATCACACTTAGGACATATAAGTTCTCAGTACGTGACTGCAAAATATTACATGTCAAGATTTCAAGAGAGAATACATTCATTTCAATGAACATATATAAAAGAGCAACATACCAGCATTGGGGTTTCATATTAGCAAAGAAAAATGTAGTATTACAAACAAGAATGAAAACTTAAAAACCTTGCACATAATTGGCAAGCAAAGGCACTTGGACACCATTGAGGAATTATGAATTTACGTTACTAAACAAAAAGACCTGAATAAATTGTTAAATGACCACAATGATCATCCAAGAGATGAGTATTTTTAAAATTTTTGATGACATTTTATACACACATCATTCCACCTGCCATGTCATACGTGGACACCACAAGTACATGTCGGGTTGAATTAGCCTTCTACCTGCCTAACCATTCTTAGCGAGAGTGCTGTTAACAAAGTGACGAACATGCACCTGGCGAGTGGGATGCTGGTCAGATAAAAAATTATCTGCATTTTAGACAGCCCTGAACATGTTCAGTGTTTCCTTTTAACAATAGTTTTTTTTGTATATGACACAATTATTCAATATGAGATTTTAAAGGTTGTTTAAAAAATTTTAAAGGTATGAACTTATTACCATACTGTTATACCATTTTACATAACTACACGCTTGTTACAGACGCATCCATGTCATAAAATACGGTAAATGCCAACTTTGTAATGCAGTTTTATACATTTTATTGACCAAAGTACTTACATATGTTCTTAAATTTTGTACTGAAAAACTTTTCATTGACTGGAAGTATGAATTAAAAAATGCCCTCAGTCACAACTTTACATGTTTTATTAAGCAAAGGATTAGCTGTTATATACAGGACCCTCCACACATATATTCATTGACTATAGGGTTTCATCATTCGTGGGACTGAATCAAGGCATGTATTTTCATGACATTGTCTTATATTGCTGTATTAAAATTTTGATATAATCTGCAAAAATTATATTTCAATTTTTAAACGTATTTGTCTTATAGATCTGACGATGGCCGATGCCAGATTAAGTTGGTTATTTCGTTAAAAATTCATATGACCTGCAAACAATAAATTATTTTCAAAACAATCACTGTAGTCTCCAACTAAACTAAAATGTTGTTCTTTCCAAAGATTTTTTTGTCCTGTTACAGTTCAGCCTTCCCTTTGGGAGTTTTATTTACAAGTTGATGTGACAGACAGGTAGAATAACACTAAGCATTTTTCAAAAGCCCTGAATTCCTAGACAAGTCTATCACAAACAAAATGTGTATGGTGGCACAGAGGTTGCTCACTAACTAGCATTTCTCCTCAACATATATTACCTAGCATTTACCGAGCGAGGTGGCGTAGTGGTTAGACACTGGACATCATTCGGGAGGACGACGGTTCAATCCCGCGACCGGCCATCCTGATTTAGGTTTTCCGTGATTTTCCTAAATCACTACAGGCAAATGCCGGGATGGTTCCACTGAAAGGGCACGGCCGACTTCCTTCCCCATTCTTCCCTAATCCGATGAGACCGAGGACCACGCTGTCTGGTCTCCTTCCCCAAAACCAACCAACCTAGCATTTGTACTCAACATATATTAGTCGTTTCAGCTTATTGCTGAACCCAATGTTTAAGTATATCTCTCAACTTCCAAATTACAATGTTACTTCTCATAGTGTTTGGTAAAGTAAGTGTGGAGATTAGCACAATAAATCTGGTTACTGTCCAGGTGTCAGCTCAGGAACAATCAGTTTATCAATATTAATACTTATTCTTATTATTCAATTTATTTCAATGAGTTACATTTACCAGAACACAATCAAGCGAACCAACAAATTCACAAATGACCATGACTTAAAACACTGCCTATGCTGTACAAGGGCTTCTCTCTTTCTCTGCTTTGATTATTTCCAACAATCCTTGGTTAAAAATGTTTTTAGCCCTTCTCTTACATTATTTACTTCAATTCCTACCCCTAGGTTTCCGTACCTTTCACTGCTGACATGCTCATGTAACTCCTGATGATGGCCACTTCAAGAAGAAGAAGAAGAAGAAGAAGAAGAAGAAGAAGAAGAAGAAGAAAAGTAAGAAAGGTATGTATCTTAAGAATTCTGATCTCACTGTCAGTTACAATTTTCCTCCTCCTCCTCTTTATACTCACAAAAGCCATCTTCAATGCACAGATGTGTTAACACACCACAAAATGCTATTCAAAACTGAATTTCAATAGCACAGAAGCTTTGGTCTTTTATCGCCAGCTGAGATCTAAGCAAGGGCAAGGAATAATGGTGTAATAATTGCATTTTATTGGGGAAAATTTACAAACACAACTCAGTAGAGAAACTGTAGATTAAGATAGTTCCCTAAAGATATTCAAAACAAATTTGCTTATAATGGTTCAGAGAGGCAGTAGGAAGGTAACAGAGTAGATTCAGCTTCATAATGACAAGTTGGTGAAGACAGAAAAGAGTAGCAATTATCGGTGAACGCTTAAATATATTTTATACTTACTGCACCCTGGCTCGGGATTTCTTCGATTTTTCTTCCAATGAAACAGGCTTAGTGTCTGATGTTCCAGGCAGTCTAATTTCTTCACATGTGGAACTTGCGAGCTCCGATAGCAAACTTTCAAAATTCTGTTGGTGATGGATCCACTCATTGTCACTACTATTTTTACACCCTAAACCTGTAAAAAAAAAAAAAAAAAAAAGTGACAACAAACAAAATCAGTTATATAATGGATCATGGAAAGTGTCGAATTTAAGCAAAATGTTTGTAACGGTGCTGTGCCCAAATCACTGACTTAAGAGAGCCAAATATCTGCAACATGTTGTCCCAGCTCGAGTGCCATATGCCCACAGGCAGAGGTAAATAGGAGTGGACAAAACTGCTGAGATACAGGTGGTTACAGAGCTGGGCAGTAGCCTACGAGACACTATGCCTCAGTTGAGAGTCCAAAGCACGAATGGCCAAATAGCTTGTACATGCCTGGAGCAAGGCACGAATGTGGTGCAATAGGACCAACTTGCAAGTAGCCTACTCACTTATGCCTGCCTGCACGTAAGCTGACAGGCACTAATAGGTGCTGTCATCCGTGAGACAGAGTTGGAATTGTTAAATCTACAATTTAAAACAAGGAATGAAAACAGGCAAAGTAACATGGTTTCTCTTGCAGCTTTAATTGCTATTGAATTTCACATAAAGTGGCAACTCATAAATGCATACACTTCTAAGAAAACAGACAAATGCATAGTTGCTCCTCAAAAAGACAAGAGTGCACAGTAAACACAGTTTCTTAACAATAGTATGGAACACAACACATTTTATAATATGCTGGCCTGCTGATAAAACCTACAAATACTGACAATTGGTATTACTTTTTAACTGACTAGCTGATTATCTAATGCATGCTGAAAGAAGTGCACGCAAAATCTGGGAGTCTGCACCTGTGCACACTAACAACACAAGTGTGCTGTTTGTGTACAAAATGCTACTGCCTTTTTATCAAATAGTCCTAGGTACAGTAGAAATACAACGAAGGAACAAAGAACTTAAGCTGAATTTATCCTAATTTGATCCAGAGTGAGCAAATTGTGATTTTAAGCTGCATATTTTAGGAGTAAAGGTAATCAGAGGCACTGATTTGTTGACAGACACATAAACAATACTGAAAACTACACTAGCTTTCATATGAATTATTGTCACTGCAATGAAAAATGTCTTTGTTTTAATGATTGTCAGCCTAACTCAAATACCGTATGCGTGACACTTTCTCCCTGTTTCATACTACAACAAAACAAGCTCACCTTTAAGCTTTTTTAATGTCCTTCATCCATCCTATCTAGTAAGGATCCCATAATATGCAACAATACTCCAGAAGGGTACGGAGAAGTACTCTCAACCATCCTCACTCCATTAACATCTGTATTCCTTCTCATCATTATTGCAGCACCTCCATAGACTCGAAAACACCGGTGCCCAAGGCCTTGGCACTTTTGAACACTACCTCTCCGGATGTCCTTCCAACTCCAAACCCACCTCTTCATTCCTTATACATCTAACTACTTACACCCTCAACACATATCTACCACAAATTTGACGGGAAGATATACACATAAATCTGAAGGGTGGCCATGGGCACTCACATGGCACCCCCCTGTAGGTAGGTAGGTAGGTAGGTAGGTAGGTAGGTAGGTAGGTTGAAAGGCGGGAGAAGGGACCAAACTATGAGGTCATCGGTCCCTTATTCCTAAGAAAACAATGCCACAAGTGTGAGAATAGACATATAACACAAAACAGAAATAAAGGAAAAGCCACAAGAATGAAGGGAAGGCAATGAACACTAAAAAGAACAAAAGAGGACTAGAAAACAACAGAGAGATGCTAGAAAGATGTAAAGGATGACAGCATGGAAGAAGATTACAGTGACTGGCCAGCCACGAGAATAAAAAGGAAAAGCCAGCCACTCTGCAACACATTAATACCTCCACCCTAAAAGCACTAGGGTAGAGGACAAGAAGGGACAAAGAACATGGACTAAAAACTACATAGAAGTATAAAACCCACTCCCACGGATAAAACGTAAAACTAAAGTTGCTGTGTAGGCATTGTCACCCGACACCAAAGGCAGGATGCTGGGAAAGTTAAAAGTCTGCCGCAGAGCGGCTAAAAGTGGCCAGTCCAGCAAGAGGTGGACGACTGTCATTTGGGAGCCATAGTGACACTGAGGTGGGTCCTCGCGATGGAGAAGGTAAGCATACATTAGCCATGTATGGCCAATGCGGAACTGGCAGAGGACAACTGATTCCCTGCAAGAGGCCTGCATGGAAGACTTCCACACATTCATAGTCTCCTTAATGACATGCAGTTCGTTGTGCGTGCTGTTATGCCATTCCGTCTCCCAAAGCTCGAAAACCCTGCAGTGCACGAAGAACGCAAGTCAGATTCAGAGATGCCTATCTCCAGAAGCGGTTTCCGAGTCGCCTGTTTGACCAGCCTGTTGCCAAATTCGTTGCCAGGGATTCCGACATGTCCTGGGGTCCACACAAACACCACAGAACATCGGGACTGTTCCAGGGCATAGAAGGACTCCTGAATGGACGCTACCAGGGGGTGGCGACGGTAGCACTGGTCGATAGCTTGCAGGATGCTCAATGAGTCAGTACACAGGAGAAATGACTCGCCAGGGCATGAGCAGATGTACTCTAGAGAACTAGATATGGTCACCAGCTCTGTAGTGAAAACCCTGCAGCCAACTGGCAAGAAATGCTACTCAATATGTCCTCCATGAACATAAGCAAAGCCTATGTTACCATCGGCTATTGAGCCGTCAGTGTAAACCACTTCAGAGGCTCGGAAGACGTCAAGAATCGAGAGGAAGTGACAGTGGAGAGCAGAGGGATTAATGGAGTCCTTAGGGCCATGCAAAAGGTCCAGACGAAGCTGTGGCCGCGGCGTACACCATGGCATACGTGAATGGACCACAAGTAGAGGTGGTGAAGAGAAGAACTCCGGTTCGGAGAGAAGGGACCGCACGTGAACCGCAAACGTTGGCCTCGATCTAGGCCGCCGATGCGGGAGATGGACTGCCGCGGGCGGCAAAAGGAGACAGTAATTCGGACGGTCAGGGGAACTACAAATGTGTTCTGCATAACTGGCGAGCAGTCGTGCACATCTGATCTGCAGTGGAGGGACACCAGCCTCCACCAGTATGCTGGTCACCGGACTCGTCCTAAAAGCTCCTGTCACTAATCAAACTCCACAATGGTGCACAAGATCGAGTAAATGCAATGCTGAAGGTGCTGCCGAACCATAAACCACACTCCCATAGTCAATTCGAGATTGGACAAGGGCTCTGTAGAGCTGCAGCAGCGTAGAGCGATCTGCACCCCAATTGGTGTTGCTCAGGCAACAGAAGGCACTGAGGTGCTGCCAGCACTTCTGCTTAAGCTGACGAAGATGAGGGAGCCAAGTCAATAGAGCGACGAAAACCAGTCCTAGGAATTGATATGTCTCCACTACAGTGAGTGGATCATCATTACAGTAAAGTACGGGTTCCGGATGAATGGTACTATGCAGACACAAGTGCACGACACGACTTTGTGGCTGAAAACTATAAGCCATGGGCTACAACCCATGACTGCGCCTTGTGGATGGCTCCCTGGAGGCGCTGCTCAGAAACAACAGTACTGGAGCAGCAGTACAAAATATAGAAGTCATCTACATACAGCGAAGGTGAGACGGAGGGCCCAACAGTTGCTGCTAGACCGTTAAGGGCCACTAAAAATAGAGAGACACTCAATACAGAGCCCTGTGGGACTCCATTCTCCTGGGTACGGATGGAACTATGGGAGGAACCAACTTGGACATGGAAAGCACAAAGCGACAGGAAGCTCTGGATAAAAAATCTGGAGTGATCCTCGGAGACCCCACTCTAGCTTCTCCAGCTTAGAAGAGGGGACAGACGTCCCCGATGGTTTGGGGAGGGGAGGGGGTAGCTTCCGAAATAGATGGTGCAGGAGCAACATGGAGGGAAGTGCCCCCCACCATTAAGGGGGCAGGTGTAGTCTTCCAGCTCTGAGAGGTGACCTGGGTTGGCGGAGCTAATGGTGCTAGAACTGTTCTAGCGGCAGTGTAAGATGATGTCATACGCACAGGATGCAGGTGTTCAAGCTTTCTCTTAGCCTCGGTGTAGGTCAGTCAGTCCAGGGTCTTGTACTCCATGATTTTCCTTTCTTTCTGGAGAATCCTGCTCTCCGCACATATGGGAGGCGGGGCACATGAAGTATTGGGATGTGATGGACGTCCACAGTCACAACATATGATGCTGGAAGTATAGCGGGAATACATATGCCAGAACTGCCAGCACTTTAAACACCTCATCAGGGGAGGGATATATGGCTTAACATCACACCGTTATACCACCACCTTGACCTTCTCAAGGAATGTATCACCCACAAACGCCAAGATGAAGGCACCGATGGCTACCTGATTATCCTTTGGACCCCTATGTACGTGCCGGATGAAATGAACACCTTGTCACTCTAAGCTGGCACAAAGCTTGTCGTCAGACTGCAAAAGAAGACCCCTGTGAAATATACTCTGGACCATATTTAAGCTCTTACGTGGCGTGATTGTTACAGGAAAATCCCCCAGCTTGTCACAAGCGAGTAACTCACGTGACTGGGCAGAGGATGCTGTTTTGATCAAGACTCAACCAGATCTCATTTTGGACAAGCCCTCCACCTCCCCGAACTTGTCCTCTAAATGCTCAACAAAAAACTGAGGCTTCATTGTCATGAGAGATTCCCCATCAGCTCTCGAACATACAAGGTACCGAGGTGAATAAGATCAACTGCCATCCTTAGCCTGACGTTCCTCCCATGGTGTGGCCAGGGAGGGGAACCATTTGGGATTGTACTTACGTGCGTTGAATTGAGCTCGTGATCACTTAGAGACTGCTGGTGTTTCACCACCAGCAAGAGATGATGGACTATACTTCATGGTGTGTCATCCGCCCTAATGCCACCGACTCCGACCAGGGGCCCTCCCCGCAGGTGCCACCCATCTGCAGCAAAGGCCACCTGGCAGGTTGGCCATTGCCGGGAGTCCCGATGCCCCAGGAGGATGGGCATCTACCCCTTGGCATACATGGGGAGTTAACGGCGCAGGCATCAGTAGAGCCATCCCTGTGGGGTCAGGGAGCTACAATTAACAGGGTACATGGCGGCCCCACCACAACAGACTGGCTACCGTGCTGGATATCAGGTGCAAAGAAGTCCATGGTCATCGTCGATGTAGAAATCGACATTGTGTAGTGCATGGTGGAAAACACTCCGAGGAAGGTGTCCTTGCCCATGAGATGGAGAATGAGCAGGGCTGCAATGTGACGACGAGATAGTGGGCTAAAGACCTCAATGCACGATGCAGCTTGTAAGGCGCCCTTCCCCAACTGGCTTGCTCTTCAGGAAAATTTTGAAGAATGGAGTTCAAACCCTACCATCACATAAAGGCTGAAACATGTGAAACTCCTTTTAGTTGCCTCGTAAGACAGGCAGGAATACCTCGGGCCTATTTTAACCCTCGGAAACACATGGGGAGCACCCTCCTATACTAACCTGTTTACGGGCCATCTAAAGGTAACCTTTCCACCTTTCCGGAAACTTATACAGGATTATTGATGATACTTCCTTGATCTGGACTCAAGACCAAGACATACTATTGTCATTCCTCCACAGCTTCAACACCTTGTCTCTCATTCACTTCATCTAGCTCTTCTCAGCGCCATGTGCCACCTTCCTGAATGTTTATTTCCACTTCTCTGATAACTCGATCTATACTTCTGTTTCTATCAGGCCCACTAACCATCAACAATACCTCCATTTTGACAACTATCACCCCTTCCACACCACAACATCACTCCCATGGATAGCACATTTCCAGTGACCACAATTTCCTTTGCCCTATATGATAAATACATCATCTAAACGGCAGACAAATTTCCTGCACCACATTTTCACACATTCCTATTCCTCCCATCGCCCCCAAAAACCAGCTACAAAGTAGCAGCCCCTCATTTCCAATATCATCTGAACCACATCAGGGGTTCAACTATTATTCATCGTGCCAAGAAATGAGAAATATTCTACCCACTCCCAATCTCTTGCCACATGAGTCATATTCATGTGGAAGACCCAAATGCAACACATATCTGATACACGCAACCAGTACTTCCTACTCCATGCCCAACACAGGATTATCCTAACCCGTCAGTGGTAAGAGCAACCGTGAAAGCAACCATTTCATATACCAAATCTTCTGCAATTTCTGCACAGCATTTTATGTGGGCATGACCACCAACCAGCTGCCCACCCAAAAGTATGGCCACTGCCAAAGTGTGGCCAACAACAGAACTGGCTATTCAAAAGCGGAACATATTGCTGAGCACAAGACACTTGATTTCAATGGCTGCTTCACAATCCATGCCATCTGAATCCTTCTGCCCACCACCAGCTTCTCTGAACTATACAGATGGGTTTTATCCTTATAACACTTGCTTTGTTCCCATAATCCTCCTGGCCTCAATCTCACCATCACACATCCGCCTCCACCCTGCCACAGGCCCCTAACTTTACTCATCCTACAGCCATATCATCATCCCCAGTCTCCCATTTCTATGTTACGTTGCCCCTTCTCAATTCACTCTTTCATGTCATCGCCATAATGCACTGCTTGAATTCAGTGGTGCCTGTGCCCTTGTTGCATTCCCATTTCATGCACCTACTACCTTTCACCCAGCCATCAGCCACCCATCCCCAATGCTCATTTCCACTCCCTGCCACCTTTCTCCTCACGCCCCAGTCCAGCTGTAGAACTGCATTCCCGGCACAGTGTATTGTGCGCGCGCGCGCGCCCACACGCCCACACGCCCACACACACACACACACACACACACACACACACACACACACACACACACACACACATTGTTTGCAGAAATTATAGGGACATGCCTAAATTTTGTTGATCTGTATGTATCCTTAAAGTAATAGCATTTTGTCTATGTTTTACATTATGTTATTAGACACCGTAATTATGGGTTTTCAATTAAAATTCCACTGGTCTAGCTCTAATACATTTGGAGATGGAATGTTGTTCCATTTTGTAAACAAGGCTAAAAATTCCTATTTTTGTGACTAATATGTTTTCTTTCTTCACAAATGCTAGAACTACTGCAACAAAATTTTTACTTAATTTTGCTGTAATAAAACAACAGTAAAAATTCCATATCTCTGGGATTAACCATTTCAGGGAAGGAAAACATTTTAGTCAAAAACACAGGGGCTCTTTAGACCTGATTACAATACAGAAAAACAAATATGCAAAAGTGTTAGAGATAGAGCATTGAAATTTTAATTGAAAACCCATAATTCAGTCGCCTAATAACATCATGTCTTAAAACTTTCTGCAAGTATAGTATAAAGAGAACTCTATTTCCTCATATGTGAAAGGGCAAATGTAATACTGGGTTAAAACTGTTACAAAAAATAACTTGGAGTAATGAAATGATTCTTATCAATTAATATACAGTAAACAGAATTTTCTTTGTTATAGATGCTATTCAGCTCCTTATCGGAGCAATCAGTGTGCCTGACTGCCACGTGGAGAACTGGGCTTTGTTCCCAGTAGTGCCACAAATTTTTCCTTGGTGAGAAAACTGGAATCTTGTGCACTCAGACTCTTGGCACCAATTCATGAGCTGCTTGAATAAGATTTTCCCAACTCCAAAATATGGAAAGCTTACACTAACAATGAGAAAGGTGAGCTGACTGCATGAGACTCTGTATAGCATCCAAATGATCCCATAAAGCAAAAGATGATACAGTGGCCAAGCAGGGGCACATGCTTGTCAGCCTGCTCTTTACAGGAAATGTGATGGTGAGATACGAAACCATTAAAAAAATATTCAGACATTCAGGAGGAGAGCGTCAAATGTTTATTTTTTTTAAATGGCACTATCTTGGGGTGGGGGGGGTGGGGGGGGGGGAGGTAGGGGGACTAGAAGTAATAGTTCAGACAAAGATATAAAAAGTGTCTAGTCCATGTGAGATGGGCCAAGGCATTGATTGCTCTTAGGTACAAAACTATCTTCGAAAAAAGGTAAGAAGAAAGGGGCCCAGCATTATCTTTGATAGTGTCTTTACACTCATCTTCTCTTTGCTTACCATGCGAGTTTGAAAGAGAAAATTTAGTGTAATGAAAACAGTCGTGTGAACACATATAAAATCAAAGTTTGTTACAGGTGGAAATATGTACAGTAGATTAGGAGTGCAAAAGTTTGGGACAATGTTTCATAAACATAACTGAAGTGGTAAGAAATATTTTTCTAACAAAATTAAAATTAAATTTTTGGTTGTAAAAGACACTTTGATTAACAACATACATGAGTAAGTACTTGAGCACAGGCAAGATAACTAATTTTAAGTGTCTACGATGGTTAAAAATAACCTCACAATTTGGAAAACTGCAATATCAGACAAGGGAAAAACGTGTCACTCTCAATAATGTAGTCATTTCAGTACCTTTGGTGTCATTCTTGGCCGACACTTTGACATGTTCTTTCATCCCCTGCAAGTTTACTCCAAGACCACATCCTTTCTTCCATCCCATCTTCTCCAACATTCGTTGACCAAATTTATTATTATCTATAAAAGAAAAATACAATCATATAATTTACAAACAATATCTGTTGAGGATGTGCAATAGTCACACAAAGGGTACACTGTTTGTTGTGGTAAGAATGGAAGAATCAGATGCAAACCACTGCACACAAATAACTTAGTGTGTTGTTTATAGCAAACAAATTGTCACACAATCTCGTGTAGGAAACCTTAAGATAAAACTAAACAGAACTGCTCCACAAAAATTGTATCAACCATTTTTACAATTTGCAAAATATAATGTTCCACTGACTTCTCCAATTTTATTTTGGCAAAATACTTATAATACCCTTGCTGGGCCTGCAGCCAGCTCATATAATCATCTCGACATGATATTTCAGCAATCCATCTGACTGCCATAGGTGAGAACACTGGTTGCTAAACCTCACCAGAATGAGTGCCTATCATAAATAACAACCCTTTTATACACCGTTGACAACCAACAGAGCATGTGCAAAAGGCTGTCACGACTACCCCCAACACAAAATTAAAGTACAGTACCCCAGTTATGTAAGGTGACAAGAACAATAAGTCACTACAAAATATGTAGGTCAATACATTGTGCCAGCTGAGTCAGAGACAATTATTTTTTAATATCAGACAAAACAGGAGTCCATGTTTCACTTACAGGATTTCCCTTCTCCCTATTTATAATATTATCTGCTAGTCTAATTTCAATTAATTCCCTTGTAACACAGTCCCAATAGCAAGATGCTGGATCAACTTTCTGTGTCTCATCATACAACATTCTGTACTCCTCAATTAGAAAGCACTTTGCCACCGCAGATCTCTCAAGTTGGAGTAAGCAGATGTGGCGATGTTGCTCAACTTATTTGTTGTAAATATTGCAGATTGTCTGGTCGACATATATTTTTCCTTAATGCCAAGCGATTTTGTAAACAACAGACTTCCTCAGTCCTAGATTATCTCTAACTGAGCCACGGTACCTCCGATCTCAGCTGTCAGATGAAACATACTTATGTTGTGCACCAAAACCGACATATAAATGTGCAAAGTAGAATGGTATATTGCAATCTCCAGCACACTTGCTACAAAAGAGTCAAGTAAACAACACGATCCAAGCTACCACTCACAATAAATAAACAACATGTTAGAAGATGCAGATGATATACGAACAAAAGCATCACAGACAAAAATTATCTGATCTCACACTTTAGAGAATACATTGATATTTGGCACTGTAAATTAGACCTGAGGAACATACCATCAGGTACTATTCTATTGTGGAACATCATTGTCTATCTGTTAGTCTGTTAAACAGTTTCCAGTGGTGAGAAATCCAAACCACTGAAAAGTGCTGCTAACTGAAATGTGACCCTCTCTCCCTATACCTCACATCATTAACTTCAGTTAACAGCTAAAATAAACCCAAAGCACACACTTAGCATGCACAAATACTGTCATAATAAGAACAAAAGCTAAACACACACATTTTAAAAATGCAATCATCAACTGAAAAATGTCATCATACAGAAAACCTAAAATAAATAAATAAAATACAATAAAAACTTCCAATACATGTGCTAAACAATGCAAAAAAAAAACAAGTACAATATCTTCCCCACCTACTTCCCTACAAACAAAAATGCCTCCCTTGCCCACCTACCAAAAGCCCCTTCCAGTATCCAATACCCCTCTTCCTACCTCAAACAGCAATAAAACTAAAATCAAATGGCAATTCTTCAATTTCAACAACAACCCAAAGTCCCACTATGTGATACAAACGTAATTTATTCAGAGCACACTTTCTAACAAAAAGAAAACTAATTAATAAAGTCATCTTGTTGGTTGGTTGATTTGGGGGAGGGGACCAAACAGCAAGTTCATCAGTCCCATCAGATTAGGGAATGATGGGGAAGGAAGTCGGTCGTGCCCTTTCAAAGGAACCGTCCTGGGATTTGCCTGGAGTGATTTAGGGAAATAATGGAAAACCTAAATAAGGATAGCTGGACGCGGGTTTGAACCGTCATCCTCCCGAATGCGAGTCCAGTGCACTAGCCCCTGCACCACCTCACTCGGCAGTCGTCTTGTTCACTTAAAACCGTATAGCAGGTCAAGTAAACTATACTGTTGATCAGCAGTCCAGAAGTTTTCAAACAATATTCCACACAGTATGGACATACACACAGTGCCCTCATGACATTATCACATGAATCCGTCGCTATTGTGCGACTGAGCCACCTCCATCATTTTAATTTCCTTCTCACAATGGTGATACATAACAGTTTTCCATAACACAATAGTTTTGTAGATAACTTATCATACTAGTCACATCGACCATCACCATGTCAGATCCACAGCACGCCATTCCATACAACTACTTCACTGACGAAGAAACTCAACATTAGAGAGTGCCACCTGCTACAAAACACCAACTCGTACACTAAATTTCAAATAAACCACTCATTAGAGATCAGAAACGGAGAAAAGATGAGTAAAATGTTGAAAGTTTCATACATTAGAAATCAAGACACTGCTGTTACATCAGTGCTTTTCTGTCCTCCTTCCTTACCACTGTCATTCTCTATGTATGATGAGTCTGAGAACAATGGTGCCGCAGTTGCTTCCTACTCGTCAACTAGTTCCCTCTTACTGAAGTGTGCAGCTGTATGAGGCAAGCTGTGACTTGGAAGTTGAGAGCATTATCTTTCTGTTGTACCGCAGGATGAAAATGACTGACACTCAGGATCAGATGGCCGCTAGCGATACTGAGTTTTATGAGACTGTCGAGGTTGTAAGGTGAAACATTTCTGACACAGTGCACACAGTTGGAAATGTGCTCTATAAGAGAAAGAGTGATGTCTGAAAGAAGTTCATTGCTTCAGTCCACACTTCATAGGCAAAACATAGAAAGTTCGTACAATGCAAACAAAATTTAAAATTCTTGTTTATTTTGCTTTCACCGCGAGAAAATGTGTTCCACCAAACGAAAACTGGGCACAGAGCAACATCATGCCCTGCCACCTAAAAATGCACTATTTGTGATTCAGAGGCACCCTCGTACTGCGAAGATCTTACATAATTCAGTATGGTTCAATAATCAGTCGTAAAGGTAAACCACGCAATCATACCTGTATGAAACAATGCAAGTCGTGGAGTTGATGTGAACGCTACACTAAATCATCCAAATATGGCTACTAATTGAGTAATTTCCACAGCAGACACTATTAAAAAGGTGCTGGTACCACAAGTTGCTGCTGCTATTATTGTTAAAAGAACTTCTTTCCATGATAAGCAGATGGATGACACATGTGAAACATAATACATTACATTGATTATACGCACTATCAGTGCAAAGTGGCATATGGATGACAGAGTATTATTTACTGCTCCATAGCCCATGAGGAGAAAACAGCAGCTAACCTTATACTGTAGTTTGTTTGCCATTTTGATTCCTTGTAAATTCCTAGGTGTTTAAGAAAATTGAGCTCCTTTCATAACAGATTAGGATTCTAATCTGAACAGTTCGCGGGTATCCGACCAGGTAGCGTCATAATTTCGCCACAATATTTCGGCAGACATACATGCTGCCATCTTCAGGTGGATCCTGACGAATTCTGTGCCGTTCCTCTCAGCGCCCTCTATATACTAGCCGTTACCCCCCTCCACCATTCCTGAGGTGCCGCGACCACAAGCGCCATACCGAATTATGCCAGGCCATTAAATCAGCCGTGGCTGACCATAGTATAAAGAATGGCCATACTATGGACTATGAATAAACAAAAATACTCTGTCAATCCTCCTGCTTCTGGGACTGCGTTACTAAAGAGGCCATTGAAATCCAACTACAGGACGATCTAATTAATGAAGACTTAGTCAGGCTTGGAACCCTGCACTCAACCTGGAGAGAAAGATGCAGTCCCATAGATCAAGGACCGCCCCCGACGGTGGCAGCAGGGAGACTGCAGACCCCAGTTCAGACTGAGGTGCCGCTTCCCCCACCACCTCCAGTAGCTACCGTGCTGGCCATGCCGAAGACACCAGGAGAGGAACGGTGGAGGGGGTAATGGCTAGTATATATAGGGCGCTGAGAGGAACAGCACAGCATTCATCAGGATCCACCTTAAGATGTTAGCATGTACGTCTGCTGAAATATTGTGAAGAAATTATGATGCTACCCAGTCAGATACCCGAGAACTGTTCAAATTGGAAATACGCCGGGAAAACATCAGATCGCAGATTAGGATTCTAATATACATCAATTGGCCAGAATACTCTGCAAACTAGGGGTCTGACAGTTTATAGGTAGGTTTGTGAAGGTATGTGGCTTCAGAGGTCTACGCACAGGTCATGAAATTCATGTAAATAGTGGACTGCTAATTTGCATACACAGTGATGGCACCCGATAGCTATCCAGGTGGGTTCCATAGGATTTACATCAGGTGAATTCGGTCACCGAAACATCAATGTAAGCTCACTATAAAGCTCCTCAAACCACTATAACACAGTTCTGGCACCGAGACGTGGACAATCAAACTGCTCAAAGACGACATTGTTGTCGGGGAAGACATCATACATTAAGGGATGCAGGTGGTTCTCAGCTGTCACTGTGTCTTTGATTACTGCAACAGGTCCTATCCAGTGCAGGACAATGTCTCCAACAGCATAATACTGCTCCCACCACATTTGTCTGCGGCAAGCTCCCTTTCACCTCGATGACAGCATGCGTGGAGACGACCATCGACCTAGTGTAGCAAAAACATAATTCAGCTGATGAGCTGAAATGTTTCCATTGATCAACGGTTGAATCCCAATGGTCCCATGCCTACTGCAATTATAATTGACGATATTATTGGGTCAACAAGTCAACATGTATTGGTGGTCTGCTGTAGATCTCCATGTTCAACAATGTACAATGAACGGTGTGCTCTGAAACACTTCTGCACGCAACAGCACTGTACTCTTTTGGCAGCTACTTTACAGAGCAGAGTCATTCCATGTCAAATCAACACACCTATTTTACCTCACCCTCTTAGATTTTGCTGAAAGTTGGTATACTTGTAGTGGGCACTGAGACTAAGAAAAATACCAAATTTCAATTTTTTGTCTCAAACCATTCCTGAAATATGGCTATGTAAACTTTTCAAAAACTAGTAAAAAATGTGTGAACGGACTTTTTTTTTTAAAATTGTCCTAGGAGCTGCCCTAATTGAGCTAGAGAACTGGAAAAGGTGTCATTTTGCAAACTCTTTCCAGGGATGTACAACAAAACATAGCTTCTAATTAATAACCTTTTTCAAAATACTAATTAATATTTTGATTTAATTTTAATTTTTTTACAAAAAGTACATAATTGAAAATTTTCAAAATATTTCCATAACTACTTCATACTATTGTAAATTACATGGCAAAATATAAATCGGGGATGACAATGGGTTCATCGTTAAAAAAAATTATTCCGGACTCTTGTTTTTCACTAACGGCCCTAGTTTGATCAAATTGACCTTTAACAAACAGGAATTTCTTTAAAATATACTGAAAGGTAAGTAAAAAAAGTATTAAAAATATCAAAACATCACCTTATTAAACCAAAACTAATCAGCATATTTTATAATTATGTTGATTGCTTATTTTAATTTCACACAACTTCACTAACAGTATATTAACCGATATAACAAAAACAAGAAATTGAGCATTGAACTACAAACTGAAATAAAGTATGAATAAGTACAAGTATTTACATAATAGTTCTGGTCCATGATGTTTGAAATGGAACTATTAAGCAAATTAAATACATAATGCTTGTTTTTGAGTAACAGGTATCTGTACATAGCTAAATTTAACACAATAAGTACTAACAATAATTTTTAAACAACTTTCTATAAAATATACATTAGCACTAACCTGAGAAAAAAATTTAAGTTTTGAGTTGAAAGCAGTTTCCCAATAAATTGTCTTGGAACTTCACATATTACATTTTAATAAAGCTGACTGGGTTTGGTTTACATCACTTTCATTAAGAATGTACTTTCTCCCTATCAGAGTAAATTGATTCACTTTTGTGAGCACATCCACAACTGACACTCACAGGACATCTGCATGTGCAGGATAAGAGAATGACTTAGCTGGTCCACATGGATGAAGAAAAGTTATTTTCACTTCATCAAGTTCTTCGTTTCTTTTTTTCTTTCTTTCTAAAATGTACCCAAGCCACCAGTTTCTGCCATAGCCTGATACATCTTGTAACTTCAGTTTGTCTGGTGATGTAGTTACTTCCCTCTCCCAACTCTGCATATCACCTGAAAAGTATTTGACTATTAATTTTGATGTAGTGTTGGGAATGAAAGCGTGAAATTCCTGTGTTCCTTTGATTGTCAATGCCTCTTCAAGTCGGCTTTTTAAGAATATTTCTGAAGCAGCGTAGTCTTCTTGAGTGGAACATGCAAAATCAACATTTGTGATATTATCTACTGCCCACTCAAATAAATCTCGTGTGGTTTGGATCTGATTCTGGTATGGCCTTTGCAAACTTGCACGAGTTGCCAGTCTCTTTACTGAACCTCCTACTCCATCACAAGGCCCTTTCCCATGTGCTTTGGCTGAAAAGTGCCACTCCGCTTTTATGTTGAAGTCTTCCTCATGAAGGCAAAGGTTCAGGCAGTTTTTCTTATTTTTATACTGAGCGGCAGAACTGTCAGAATAATAGTATATCTTTTTTGGAGTCTTTTGAAATTTATTTGTTAGATATGAAATTAGCTTCTTTTGAAAGGTGTAAACTGCAGTTGTACTGTGCTCCAGGCAATCAGAAACTATGACAAAGCTCATATGCTCAATTTTATCTTCCAGTTTGTAATATATAACAAAAGATCCTGTAGAACTATACTATAATTTTCTGAAAAATCATATGACAACAAATTCAGATTCCATAAGGTTTTCTCTTGTGGAGTTAAGGAATGTTCGTTGTTGCTTGGCAATGAAGTCATGCCGAATCAAAGTCAACATCTTACTACAAAATAAATCTATGAATTCTTCAGAAGTTTTCTGAACACTTTCCAGATTACATCGGTCAACTGACATCCACTGTCGGAACTGAACTTGTTCAATTAAGTTTTCGTGAAAGGAGTCTTTTAAAATTTTAAGTATGACAATTTCTCCTGGGCATTATTCAGTTTCCCATGTTGCAATCAACAGATGATGGGTTGCAAAGCATTTTTGCAATGCACTGCCTATAATTATTTAAGCTGCTGTTTGTTACTGTATTTAGTTTGGCATTTTCTATCATTAATTTTATGTTTTGGTGAGTTGTGCACACCCAGACAGTGTGTGTGCCACTCCGGCCAGCTAATACACAATGTTTTGGTCTCAACTCAGCAAATTTAGAGAAACCTATTTTTATGTTAGGAAACTTGTCTTTAAAATGTTTGTAAGCTTCTTTAAGGTTACGCGAAATAAGTCTTTTTGATATTTTTGTTTTATTTCCACTTGTTTCTGTAATTGTCACACAATCTTTAATACCTGGCATTGCCCTGCTAACTTCATCATTTTCATAAAATGAATGTACATTCTTGACAGTTTCTGTTGGTAAACAATTCCCTGGTTTTGGGTTTGGACCTTCCATGAATCCTCTCTCTTTCAAAATTTTTTTGGACTGCCGAACAATGTAATGAGAAGCATTAAATTCCCTCATTATTTTCCTGACACGCCACTTTTCAGGTAAACTTGTAAGAATCATTAGTTTTTTGCTATACTTATAGAATTTTTAAAGTTTCTTTTAAGATTTCCAAGAATGGATCCATCAGTATCAGTATCTGATGAAGAAGTTTCAGGAGCAACAAAAAGTTTACATATCATTGAAGAGATTTTCTTCACTTCTGATTTGGCGTAATGCCTAGATGTTAGTTTTCTCTTGTCAATTGGGGACTCACCTAGTTCTTGAAGTGTTGTGTTAAATGTTTTAACAGCTACAGAAGTTGGAGTGAAGTCACAGTCTTGGTCTCGGATGATTATCTCTGATCCAGAAGATTCTTCTTCAACACTTTCATCACTTATGGGCTCTGGTGTATTTTTCAATTTGGTTACATCTTTCCTACATTTATCACAAATCTTGGCACCACTTGGTATTTGAGGAAATAATTTGGGCATCCATGTTGTGACATTTCTGAGTTTTTTTCTGTCTCTAATAAAATGATTTGGCTTCTTCAATGGATTACAACACTGCACCTTTTACTTGGTTCCATATTTATATAAAAACCACTTATAAACTGTCCTTCAATGTATAGATTTACTTGAAAATGAACTATTAAATATAATAGATACAGACTGGTCAACACAGAGGTAACAACTGATTTGCACTAAAACCACAGTGCACAATAATGCTGTAGGCACACAAAGCCTTAGAAGGTAACAATGCAGACTACATCATCTCAACAATGGCTCCAGTCTCTGAATTATTGTACAGACATCAAGCCCCATGTATACGGACCTCTACTGACGTACTACCTTAAAGGGCAGTTTGGTCAACTAGGGCCGTTAGTGAAAAACAAGAGCCCGGATTTTTTTTTTTTTTTTTTTTTTAACAATGAACCCATTATCACCTCACATTTATATTTTGCCATGCGATTTAAAACAGTATGAAGTAGTTACGGAAATATTTTGAAAAATTTCAATTATGTACTTTTTGTAAATAAAATTAAATCAAAATATTAATTACCATTTTGAAAAAGGTTATTAATTAGAAGCTATGTTTTTTGTCTATCACTGGAAAAAGCATGAAAAATGCTGCAAAATGACACCTTTCCCAGTTCTCTAGCTCAATTAGGGCAGTTCCCAGGGCAATTTTTAAAAAGTCCGATCACACATTTTTGGCCAGTTTTTGAAAAGTTTAGATGACCATATTTCAGGAATAGTTTGAGGTAAAAAATTGAAATTTGGTATTTTTCTTAGTTTCAGCACCCACTATAAGTATACCAACTTCCAGTAAAATCTAAAAGGGTGAGTTAAAATTTTTATTCAAAGTGTGTTGTTTGACATGGAATGACTCAGCAGACAAGCCTCAAAACCCCACATTCTGAAGAGTTATGGACACACAACAATTTATTGCCTAGTGGTAGTTTCACTGTCCTCCTATCCCTTTCACAGACACGAAGATCATCGGAGGGGCCGGCTGCTGAGGCCGAGTGGTTCTAGGCGCTTCAGTCCGGATACAAGTTCCTGCTACGGTTGCAGGTTCGAATCCTGCCTTGGGCATGGATGTGTGTGATGCCCTTAGGTTCGTTAGGTTTAAGTAGTTCTAAGTCTAAGGGACTGATGACTTCAGATGTTAAGTCCCATGGTGCTTAGAACCACTTGAACCATTGGAGGGAGAATAGCATATGAACATTCGACCAGCTTTGCCTTTTTCAAGATCCTCATTCACAGGGTCTGTTTTTGTTTTTAGGGCGCAAAAACAAGTAGGGTCATACACGCCTATGCCAGAACTGTAGAACACAAAGTAAGTTAAAAACGGCTACACATTAAGCCCAATCAACGAAAAGAATGACAGCTAAAGCAGAGACTTGCAGAAAGGCCCATAAAATATGCCATAAAGAAACAGAGGTCCTGAACTAAATGTTAAATATCCTTCGTCATATGACTAAGACCGATAAAAAGTAGAATGCTATCTACAGCCAATACATCGTTTGCTAAAACGACTGATACCTCAGATGGCAAACATAAATGAGAATGTACCTGGTTAAAAACAGGGTATTCCGTCAGGAAATAGCAAACCGTTAAAGGTTGAGGGCAATGAGCACAAATTGGGGGGGGGGGGGGGGGGGGGGATCACCACTTAACAAAAGGCGATGGCTAAAAAGACAGAGCCCAATACGCAACCTAGCAAAAATTATCTACTAGCGGTGAGAGGGCCGAGAGGTGGTCATCCAAGCCACTGGGAGAGGTTTAATTCCCTGAAGCTCGTTCCCATGAAGGGAAGACCAGTGGTGGTGCCAAAATGACACCACCTGCTGACAGATGGCAACACAGAGATCATCAGACGGAATGGAAGAACTAGTGGGCCAAGGTATGAGGACTGCAGCCTTGGCAGCAGTGTCAGTGACCTCATTTCCTGTCAGACTGACATGACCAGGAAGCCACATAAACATTGCAGTGGCTCCACCAAGAGCAAGCAAATGACAGTGTTCCTGGATCCGTTGCACTAATGGATGGAGAGTTTACAGCACACAGAGGCCCTGAAGGGCACAGAGAGTGGGAGCAGACGATGCAATTGAAAAGCCTGTGTTGCCAGATGTACTGCATGGCCTGATACGGGGCGAAGAGCTCTGCTGTAAATACTGAGCAGTGTTCCAGAAACTGATACTGAAAAATGTTGGTGCCAATGACAAAGGCACACTCAACACCACGATCAGTTCAAGATCCATCAGTGTACATAAAAGTACTATTTTGAAGTTCCGTGTGAAGGTCGTGAAACTTACAGCAACAGAATGAGGCTGGAGTTTTGTCCTTAGGAAGTGATAAGACCAAGGTGAACACTGGCCGCAGCACAAAACCAATGTGGTGAAGGGTTCACACCCATCGTGGAGGGAGCAGGTAGTGTGAAGGTAAGCTCCCAGAGCAAGAGCTGAAAGCGAACTCCAGGAGGTAATAAGTGAAGAGGGACAGGCCCCATACTGGTCATCAAAGTAATCGTCAAAGGAGGCTTAGTATGGGTGACCAGGCATGGCAGACAAACAGCACGCATATTGGCTGAGGAGAAAGTCACGGCAGTATGACAGTGGTAGTTCAGTAGCTTCTGCAAACAAATTCTCAACCGTACTAGTATAAAGGTGCCAGTGGCCAAACAGATGCCACAATAGTGGATAGTATTGAGACGGCGTAAGAGGGACGGATAAGCAGATGCATAAACGAAACACCCATAGTCTAGTTTTGAACGGACAAGTGTCCGTTAGAAATGAAGGGGGTGGTCCGATCCGCTCCCTAGAAAGCACCACTAAGGACACATAGGGCACTGAGGAACTGTATGCAGCGGGCAGCCAGGTAAGACACGTAGTATGACCAAGAGCGTTTCCTATCGAGCAAGACTCGTATGAATTTCGTGGTTTCAGTCAACTGAAGAGCAACAGGCCAAAGATGTAAAGACAGTGGAAGACACTAATTGTGCTGCCAGAAATTCATACAAACGATTTTGTCAGTGGGAAAGTGAAAGTCATTGTCAGTGCTCCACATGTAAAGACGATCAAGACAATGCTGGAGACGCCACTCAAGGAGGCAAGTCTGTGGAGAGTTGCAATAGATCGCAAAATCGTCAACGATAAGGGACTCTGAGTAGCCCGGCAGGAGACAGGCCATAACAGGGTTACTGGCGATAGCAAAGATAATGATGCTCTGGACGGAACCCTGAGGCACACTGTTTTCCTGTATATATGTGTCTGACAAGGTAGAACCCACACGTACCTTGAAAACTCTGTCTTTTGAAAATTCCTGAAGGAAACACGGCATGCAGCCATGGAGGCCCCATATGTAGCAAGTACGGAGGATACCAGTCCTCCAGCAGGAACAGTACGCCTTCTCCAAATCGGAAAACATGGCTAGTCTGGCATTTCTGCAAAAAACTATTCGTGACATGGGTTGACAAAGTGACGGGATGGTCAACTGTGGTACAGTACACTCGAAATCCACACTGTGCAGTGGTTACTAAATAGCGAGACTCTAGCCACCATACCAGCCGGGCATGAATCATACATTCCATCACCTTGCAAACACAGCTGATGAAAGAAATGTGGCGATAACTAGAAGGAAGGTGTTTGTACTTTCCAGGATTAGGTATGGGTATGACAGTGGCTCCACACCAGCACGTGAGAAACATGCCATCTGCCCAAATGCAATTGTATGTACAAAGGAGGAAGTGCTTGCCCGCCAGAGTAAGCTGCTGCAACATCTGAATGTGAACATCGTCCAGCCCTAGGGTGGAAGATCGGGATGAAGTGGGAGTATGATCAAGCTCCCTCACTGTAAAGGTGGCATTGTAGCACTCGCAATTCTGAGACGAGGAGAGTATCACCCAAGCCGCCTCCAGTCGTTTCTGATGGAGGAAGGCAGGATGATAGCAGGTGGAGTTCGAAATCTCCACAAAATAGTGGCCCAAGGTGTTGGAGAGAGCAATAGGGTCCACTATGACATCACCTGCTACTGTCAGGCCGGAAATTGGGAATGGACCACGGTCCCAGACAGCTGTCAGAGGTTGGCCCACACAATGGAAGAGGGAGTGAAACTGTTAAAAGAACTAGAAAAGGAAATCCAGCTACCTTTTTTGCTATACCGAAGAATGTGAAGACACTGTGCACACAACTGTTTATAACAAATGCAGTTTGCCACCGTAGGATGATGGTTAAAAATGCAGACAGCACGTCTCTGCATGCAAAATGCATCACGGCGCACCTCAGTCCACCAAGGGACTGGGACACGGCATGGTAAAGAGGAAGTGCAAGGAATGGAACATTCTGCACTGGCTAGGATAACATTTGTAAGGTATTCTAGCCGGTCATCACAACTGAGGAAATGATGTTCGTTGAAGGTCACCAATGAGGAGTAAAGCCTCCAGTCAGCCTTAGAATGCTGCCATTTGGATGTGCATGTATATGGCGTAGGCGTCAGCAAACGGATGGCACACGGGAAATGGTCATTCAAGTATGTGTCAAGGAGAACGGACCACTCGAGATGATGAGAAAGCTGGGCAGTGCAAAAGGAAATGTCCAAATGGGAATAGGTATGTGTGGCGTCTGAAAGGAACACGAGTGCTCCTGTGTTAAGGCAGATGAGGTTGAGTTGATTGAGAAGGTCAGCCAAGAGGGTACCTCTCTGACAAGTTCTGGGAGAGCCCCAAAGAGGATTGTGTGCTTAAAGTCACTGAGCAGAAGAAAGGGGGTGAGAAAGTAGCCAAATAAACTGGAGGAAGTATACCCTGGTGACACCGAATGACAGAGGCATGTAAATATTACAAAGGCAAAAGGTCAGGTGAGGAAGAAAAATGCAGACTACAAAAGCTTGAAGCTGCAGTCAAGGAGATGGGCTGACTATGAAAGTCATTCTGGATGAGCAACAAGACTCCCCCATGAGATGGAATGCGTTCCTCGAGAACAAGGTCAAAGCAGACCGGGAAGAAACAAGAGAGATCAAAGCAGTCGTGAGGGTGTAATTTTGTTTCCTGGAGGCAGAGAACAAGCTAGCACTGCAATTTCAAGAGTAAGTCCTCTTTGTTGGATTGTTGGATCAAAGGCTGTGAATGTTCCATTGGAGGAGAGTCATGATGAGGAAAGGGGAGGAGGGAAAAAATGAAGGGTTGTCATCTTGGTGGGTGGCGAATGCCAGCCTTTGAAGACTCACCACTACAGGGCACAGGGGCTGGAGGATCCTGCTCCATGAGATCTACAGAGGCATTAGCACTGTCCTTCTCTTGGTCTCTGGAGTCCAGGGCAGAAAAACTGTTGGTGGTGCACAATGACAACACAGAGGTCGGTTGGGCAAGAGTATCACATGGTGACACCGTCAAAGAGGATACCCGAGTTGGCGAAGGAGAAGACCATTTGCTTTTGTTTGGTTTCTTGGAGTGTTTGCGGTTGGTAGAGGTAGACTCAGATGTTTGGTGGCTGAAGGGACATAAGAAGTCTTTGTGGGAGTATCCTTTCACTCTGGCCTGCCAGTTGTGTGTGTGGCTTGTTGCATACCTGGAGCAGGAGACAGGGATGTGATCATGACACTGGGCGATTTCACAACCACAGTGCTGAATTTGAGGTCGCATGTCTGCACGGCCATGTCCTTCGTGGAGCAAGATGTAGCAACAACGGTACTGTAAGTGTTGGATGGTAGAACGCAGGTTTTCCTACTAGCCAACAACTTGCGATCGACCGGGTAAGGCACTTTATCCTTCACCCAGCTCTCCTGGATGGCCCGCTCATTGATATACATGGGACAATCTCAGGAGACAGCTGCGTGGTAGCGATTGCAACTGGTACAGTGGGGAGGAGGAGGAGGAGGTGGTGACAATCGCCCTCATGAGGATCCCTACCATAGGTTACACATTTGGTTGGGTGTCGACAGGACATTCAAAATTGGTTGTAACAAAGACACTGGTAGCAGCACATCGGGCTTCGAATGTATGGTCAGACTGTGATAACTTCATAGCCTACTTTGAGCTTGGACAGAAACATCACTCTATCAAAAGTATGTCTGGGCACTAAAAGATGCATCTATCTTTTTCATCACCTGATGAACTGCAATTACACAGTGATCACAGAGATACGTTTGGATTTATACATTGGTCAGACCACCGAGCAACATAGTGTAAATCACACCATGGGTAGAGTTCAGAATTTGATGGGCCTCAACACAAACAGGATAGTCATGGAGGTGCAAAGTTGCAAGCAGTTGCTGTGCTTGACAATCACAAGTAGTCTCCAAAAGCAAAGTGCCACTGTGTAAACAAGAGCAGGATTTCACAGGGCCAGCAACTGCATCAACACCTTGCTGAATAATTAACAGTTTGATCGTAGCAAAGAACTGATCGTCTTCAGAACGTGAAACCACAAGGAACCATGGTGCAGCTGGGAGGGTCTTTGAATCATTAGCCTCATTCCATTTAAGTTTAGTAGATGTTGACTGTGACGGTGATGATTGGCTCATTCCGAGGAACTCCCCCATGATTGTCAGTGTCTCTGACTATGTGTTCCTTGCAATGGGGTAGGGGGGGGGGGGGGTGTAAGAGGGGAATGTACACACCTTAGGTGATTGTTCACATCTCAAGCCACACCACCTGACCACCTGACAAGAGGGACCAATTGGTGATTTTGGAAGGTAGCAGGTCAGGTAATCACGCATCCCTGGGCCTGGTCTGTATCGGGGTACGTGCAAACCCTACCTGTTGGTCTGGGGCTGGGAGTTATGCATTGCCCAGTCACCCGTTATGTGTCAGATGACTGGGCCGGCCTTCAAGAGTACACAGTAAGGAAGAAGAAAAAGAAAAACCTCAAAAGCCGAAGCAGAGAAAGGATAGGGGAAGAGGAACAAAGAAAAAAAGGAACGAAAATCAGTGGAGAGACTGTTCTGATATCTGCTACTGAAAGTGCTGGACACATTCCCAAAAACATCCCAGACATGTTCCCCAAGGGAGGGGAAAAACAATAGCAAGAGTATAGGCAAAAAGCACATAAGGGAAAAGATTCCACAAAAGCTGGGGCATCACGGTAACCAAGCACAAACCCGCCAAAGAGCTGTAGGCCCCCTGGGGGGGGGGGGGGGGGGGGGGATTCACAGGATCTGCATAATAATAATCTTCCCTTTGCGAAAGTTGCTTATCTCATTGGATTTCCCCATTTGTAGCCCATATCTTTGCTAGGGTTATCTCCCGTCCATGTCTGAAATGCTTACATACTTTCGATTCCATGTCATGTGCCCACAACACCACCAGGCGGCATCCAACCTCGCAGTGGGCGGTGGTCATAATTTTTTGACTCATCAGTGTATTTAAATGATTTAGGAGATAATCTGAGCAGCTGTCTTAGGTTGTTTGCAGATGATGCTGTCATTCATCATCTAGTAAAGTCATCAGATGATCAAAACAAATTGCAAAACGATTTAGAGAGATATCTGCTTAGTGTAAAAATTGTCAGTTGACCTTAAATAATGAAACGTGTGAAGTCATCCACACAAGTGCTAAAATGAATTTGTTAAACTTCGGTAACACGATAAATCAATCAAATCTAAAGACCATAAATTCGGCTAAACACCTATGAATTACAATTATCAACAACTTAAATAGGAAAGAACACACAGAAAATTTTGGAAAGCAAACTAAAGACTGCGCTTTATTGGCAGAACACTTACAAAATGCAACAGTTCTACTAAAGAGACTGCCTACAATATGTTCATCCGTCCTTGTGGTGTACTGCTGTGCAGTGTTGGATCCTTACCAGGTAGCTTTAGCAGGGTACACTGAGAAAGTTTGAAGAAGCACAGTATGTTTTGTATTATCGAGAAATAAGGGACACTACAGGATTTGTGGTGGACACCAATAAAACAAAGCCATTTCTCGTTGTGGCAGAACCTTCTCATGAAATTTCGATCACCAACTTTCTCCTCCAAATGCAAAAATATTTTGTTGAGACCAACCTACATACAAAGAACCGGTCACATAATAAAAATAAGTAGAGTCTGCGCAAAAAGATAGAGGTGTTGATTATTTCCACATCCTGTTCAAGAGTGGAATAATAGAGAATTATTGTGAAGATGGTTTGATGAACCCAATGCCAGGCACTTCAGTGTGATTTACAGAGTACCCACGCAGATGTAGATGAATACACTATGGATAGTTATCGATGCATTCGGAATGCGCCCGACATGTCTGGGATTTTTAAACATGTATGGACATCGATGAGGAGATTTACTACAGGCTGCCTTCAAATGAATAGTGACCAGGTGGCCTTGTGTAAGCTTGTTGTAATGTGTTTGTCATCAAGGACATATCTTCAGACTGGATCCTTGGGGACTCTGCTATAAGGTGTCCATGTGCTCAATCATAATACAATGTACTGGGGAAACCACAGGTTTCCTGACCTACATTTGTTAATATTATTTGCTTGTTTCATTGTCCTCTACTAGTCTCTGTTTGTACCTAACCTGTATATGTATGTATGGACGGACAGATGGATGAATAAAAAGAAGAATCCTCACTAGTCAGTCATATTGCTAAATAAAAATCGTCATGACCAACCATTATGTACATAGAAGCATTGTCATGAGTGATCAGTTATTCATGCGAACTAGAGTACTCTCTGTCCTTTTTACATTGCTAAAGTCCACTTGTACCCATCAACAGGCACATGTGAAGAGTTTTCAATTAAATAGGCATCGGTGGAGATTGGCAAGTTAAGTCTCCAAGTGTACGGAAACGGTGAGTTCGGAGATGACATCATAGGAACTGCTGGTGAGTTTAAAGCACAGACATTTCTGATCTCTACTGACCACATATGACATCACACATAAAAATTTCATTACATCACACATCAAAACCAATGCCAACTATCATTTGGCTATGAAAAGTTTACCTTTCTGACTGTGCTGACAGTAGCACAGAAAAATGGCTCTAGTTGGAAAATATTCATTTGTCTATGGATGTTGCCAATATTTCCGTATGACTCAGCCCCACTTTATAAGCAAAAAACATGGGTAATATTGCCAGCACTGCAGAAAGGATGTGGAACTGCTTCTCCCTCAGCAGTTCTAATGTGGGGAGCATCACATACCCCCCTGCCATTCCTCACAGCAACCACAAAGGATCAACTTATTGTGGCCAAACAATACAATGACAGCATTGTTAAAATACTGTGTGGCCACAATTATGGGCAAGGAAAAGTGTGAAAAATCTGTAAAAGATCTTGCACACTCAGATAATTTATGCCAAATAATAACAGTAAAATCAGATATGGAAAAAATCCCCAAGTTACAGACATACTGAAGACTTATCACGCCTCAAAATGCAAGCCTTTTAAAGGGAACCAGCAAACAAAAATTTAGGTGAAATGTAAAGCAAAGCACATGTGAATGTAAAATTCTCAGAAGCTCTCACCATTAATTAAACTGAAATTTGAAAATAATTTCCAAAGGACCAACATCATTAGCTACATCTCAAAAAACAAATTGATAGCAGCAGGCATTAGTAAATTCTCCTACCCTCCTACATACCTAATACCCACGAAACAGAGTCACAGCGACACACAGTTCTCAAATTTCTTCCTACAAAAATATTTATAGAAGGATGCAGACTTCTGCCAAAAATGTCATCTGACAAAATAATACACAGTGGAAAGAACAAAAGGAAAGTAGTCTAGGATGTGATAAAACAATAAAAGGGGAGAGAAAACTGTGACAATGAAATCATCTGGATGCGTGTAAGTTTTACATGAATTATCGAATACCTTTACTGGCCACCTGATCTCACCATGACACTTTTACAATCATTAAGAGGAAGTCTATGCACAGTAGTGTGGAAACAGCCAGATCATGTAGTATTAGTTGGAGGTGACTTTAACCTACCGAGTATAGACAGAGATGTCTACAGATTCATTGTAATTGGCACAAACAGGCAGTCATGTTAAGTAATTTTGAACAGTTTCTTGAAAAGTACCTTGAACAACTAATTTGACAGCCCATATGCAATGGAAATATTTTAGACCTTGTAGCTACAAACAGGCCCGACCTTAGTGACAGTATCAGTATAGACACAGCAATTAGAATTCAACGGTTACTAAGGTTAATAAATCCCATCAAGAAGGTAAAGAGGATATTTCTGCTAGAAAAAGCAGATAAGCAGTTGTTAATGTCCCACTTAGACAATGAACCGTCTGCAGTTTAACAATCAAATTCAGTAAAGGCTGAGGAAACAGAGATTGTTGCACTCTCAGTTCGAAAAAGGGAAATGTCGAGAGGCAAAGGTTAGAAGAAATTTGTGTGTCTGTAAGATCAATGCGCGAACCATACAACTTCCCTCGTTATACCTTATGATGTTATGATGTATGGGAAAGTTTTCTCTATAAGTGACAGGAGGAGGATACAAAATGACTTACACCAAATTTCTAGTTGGAGTGATGAATGGCAGCTTGCTCTAAATGTAGAAAAATGTAAGTTAATGTCTATGAGCAGGAGAAACAATCCCATAATATTCAAATACAGCATTAACTGCATGCTGCTGCACAGAGTCACATTTATTATTGTAGCAAGGTGTAAGAATGCAAAGTAATACGAAATGGAACAATCACATAAGGACAGTAGTAGGAGGTGAACATCTGACTTCAGTTTATTGGAATTTTAGGAAAGTGTGGCTCATCTACAAATGAGACAGCATATAGAACATTAGTGTGATCCATTCTTGAGCACTGCCTAAGTGTTTGGGATCCCCATGAGGTCATTTAAAAGAAGACATCAAAGCAATTCAGAGGTGGGCTGCTAGATTAGTTACCAGTCAGTTTCATTAACATGTGAGAGTTATGAAGAGCCTTTGTGAACTCAAATGGGGATCCCTGAAGGGAAGCTAATTTTCTTTTCACAGAACACTATTAGGAAAATTTAGAGAACCAGCATTTGAATCTGACTGCAGACTGATTTTACTGCCACAAAATGTACATGTTGTGTAAGGAGCACCAAGATAAGAGAAACTAGGGCTCATAGAAAGGCATATGGGCTGTCATTTTAGCCTCTCACTATTTGTGAGTGGAACAGGTACAGAAATGACTGGTAGCTGTACAAGATAACCTGAGCCAACACACATCATACGGTGATTTGCGCAGTATGTATGTAGGTGTGGATGTCGAAACAAAAGTGTAACAATGTACAGATAAGGATTGGGAATAAAGTGATACATCATTCACAGCACCAAACAAATTTTGTGAATGAACATTTTTCAAGTATTGCAGAAACATTTTCACGTAGGTCTAATTCTCAAAAACAGATGTAATATCTGTTGTGGACTAAGTACAATGATGTTAATTCCATCCATAGGGCATTGAGTCAGAACTCATATAAATATTTAAAAAAATTATAGGTCAGCATGCCTACATGAAGCATCAACCTGTGCAATGAAGCAATGCATACAGGACATAAAATCTCCCTTAACAAACATAAGAGTGTCATTCACATCTGGAAACTTCCCACTGTATTTCCAACAGGCAAAAAAAAAAAAAAAAAAAAGGTAATGCAGACCACACGGAAAACTGCAGGTCCATTTCCTTACACTCTAAAAAACACAGTCAGCTTACAATCAAAGTGAAAGAGATATTGTCAGTGTTCTGTTCTTTTTCTATTTGAGCATGTATGGTGTCATATGTCTCAGCATCATTATGTTATTGGACAAAGCTACCATGCATTATCGGTAGGTTCACTTGACTTGAATCAAATTACAAAAGACAGATATATATTTTTATTGGTTAAACAGGATCTTCCAAGTACCATAGTAACTGAAAAAAAGAAAGAAAAGTCCTTAAGAGTTAAAGCCCAAATCAGGACCAGTGGCATACTTACATGTTTCATGCAGCAATGCTGTCAGCACTTGCTGTTAGGTGTGATGGGAATGAAAGGGGTATGTCAGCCCTGGTTCTACACAGCCAATGAGAGAGCAGTGGACAGATAACACGTTTTGAAGTAAGAGAGAAAGGAATATTGTGACACAGTCATGTAAATATACCACAAACTCGGAAATTGTAAGAGTCAACTATTTGTGACAGCCAAGATCATAAATTCAATTTCTACAAATGGCATTAGATCCCAACCTAGCCACAACCTTGTAATTTGTGACATACTCTGAGCATTATGCTCATCATCAAAATCTTGAATTAAACCATTCAAACCTGTGTGCACATGCACACATTGAAAATCAATAAAAAAAATTTACAGCAGTGAAAAAGAGAATGGTTTCTATTTCAGAACTAGAAATTATTTACCTCTTCTCGCCACTCACCGGTTATGTGAAAGTATCATTTTACTGGCTATGCAAAACTGATGTGCTGCCAGTTTATGAGCAACAGAAAAAAAAAACAGCTGTGATTGGTGCTGGCTCTGATCTAGACTTTAGTAGAGAAAGCAAATGAACCCCTCGAGGAAGTTTAGATTTGATCAATATGAAATAAAGTTACACTGAACACAAGTAAAACACCATGAAGTTCAGTTCAAAGAGTAAAAATGGCAATGATAAATTAAATGCAGATGATGCCTCTACAGAGTGCATAACAAACCAAATTTCTAGGAATGAATATTGGTTCCCAGTTGAAGATGTAGGAACACACAAAATACTTGCAAACAATATAATCAGCATTTCATGTGTTTGTAGTCCTGCCATCAGTATGCAACAGTGTCTTGTAGTAGTGGTAGTCTTATTCATGGATCACTTTTACACAGATTGTTGACATGTCATTATATTACAGTTTCAGAAAAAAATATCATAATTCTTATGTATTGGTGTAGCCTGACAAGGATGGGACAGGTAGTTCACCATGCCGGGTGGCCAAATGGAGATTAGAACATCCATCCTCCAGAATACAAGGCCAGTCTGCTTAGAATAGTACAGCCTCACTTGGTTTACCCTGTGTGTACAATGTTGCAGTGTTTATATATTGATGTAAAGCAGTTATTTCATAATGAAGAAGGCTAGTGGTACACTGTTCAATCACATCCTTGTAAAAATGATCCATGAATGAACAAAACAACTACTACTTCTCTTACTATTAAGCCATTATTAGCACATTTGAGATAAACAGCTTTATCACCCGCTGACAAATGTAAACAATGTAATAGATAATAAATTCAAACAGAAACTGAAATCATATGTGCTAGAGAGAGAGACTGACCAACATAGTTAACCAGAAATCATGATGGAATGAAAAAATTAACATAAGAGAATCATGCAAATGGTCAATATATTGCAATGCTTTCACTAACAAAGTGATAATTGAAAAACTGACTTTCCACATCAAAGGCAGAGGTCACTATTTCATGTACTGAATGTGTCATAATTAAACTCTATACTCTGATTAAAATTACTTGGTGACTGACAAACTTCAGTGGTGCGGGGCATATGTACTGCTGGCATACAGCCAGCCATGCTTCACAAGCCACTGCATGTACCTACAAAACAGGTAACACAGTGAGTATGTGGCGGCAACAATAAAGGGCACAACTGAATGGAGGCTAGCTCCTAACACGCAACTTGTTGAAACATCGATAACAAAGTAATTTTAATCAGAGTATAATGTAAATGACTCAAACTGTACTATCTGAACTTTGGAATTTTCATCAAAAGCTGCACACGCGCTTAACAAGGAATGTTTCAACCTAATACAATTTCCAGCCAAACAAGCCATTTACTAACAGCTCTGATCAACAATCATACTGCATCTGGTGTGTGATATATCAACTGATACGTACTTCTGAATGCAAGATCTAAATGTACCCCTACAGTGTGGTATTGTGTAATGTCTTTGGGATATTTAAAACTATGACACATTTATATTTTCAGTCAGTTAATATTTTATTTATTTATAAGATTTTAGGTCAAATAACAAGACTTTCAACATTTAAGACTTGACACAGTGATCTGTCTGCATACATTAAAAATAAAAATTCAATGTGTGTGTGTGTGTGTGTGTGTGTGTGTGTGTGTGTGTGTGTGTGTGTGTGAGCGTGAGCACGTGCACAAACACAGATTTCAATTGTTTGATTCATGATTTGGATGTTCGGCATAATGCTAAAAATTGGCAAGTGTTAATTTATGAGTGTAAAAGTAGTTTGAAAGCAATGTTATTAGCAATTCATTAGTACCATATTAGCAACAATTAACTTTCTATCAGAATATTTGGTTCATTCATTTAATAAGAACAAAACATACGAAATCACAGCTCTGCGACTGTGGGTTACCAAATATAAATATTACGAGTGGGCGAACTGCTGTCATTCAAAAATCATTTCACTACTTACAAGTTGGTTTAACAAAAATTGTGTTTTCTGTACTTGTGGAACATCCGAGAGATCAAAACCCACTACAACATCAAGCAATGGACTATCAGGTAAAAGTATCTTACAGGAAAGGAAAATGTTAAGAATTAACCAATAATTGTGCTAGTTAATAATGCCCCTGCTCCATATTAAACTATGGCTGATGATGAATTTTGCGAAGGCTCTTGATAAACACAGGGCGAAGCATTCAATTATTTGAAATAATCTGTGCCCAATATAAGTGAAGGCAAGCCGAATGAAGCTGTGTTTACTGAGAAAAAAAATTTGTAACTACAAGGCCCTTGCATTTTTCATCATTCTTTATGAACAAATTCTATACCAATTTGTTGCTGCGTTAGCCACTCTTTTAACCATTAATATACTATAGAACCCTCCAACAAGAAAACTGTGGCCAATAGCCAGAAGGAGGCAGAGATCACACCAGTCTGCAAGAAGGGCAGCAAAAATAGAAAAAACTACCATCCAATATTCCTGTGTATATTCATCTTCAGGCAAGGGTGACAAGCAGAAAACTTGTTGAAATGTTGCCACAGAACGACGTGCTGACTCAGCTGATAACCCGAGAAGCCTTAATCATACACCTCGATAAGTTTTCAGTGTGGTGACAGACTGGTGTGTAGCTTGACAAAATCAATAACATCATGTTATAGTCACCATACTGTTTACTAATTCTGACGCACGCTTCCTATGTCTCTGGTCACTGGCGACAACTCATATCAAACATTCCTCTTGCCCCAACACAAACATTAACTACATACTATGCTACAGGTTAGCTGTTGACACATTTATTTTGCATTCACATTCGCAGGCCTTGTCAGCTCTCAACCAAACTATCACTCTTAAACCTAGAGTTCAGGCTACGCGACTGATCGGTTTGTCACTATCACCCACATTTTAGGGGGCAGTATAGGTGTCCACTGTCTCTATAGGACAACAGAAAATTGTTCATTTATGATAATTTGATGCTAAACTCGCGAAAAAAGACATTGTTCTCAGTTTTCTAACTAAGTTTATTCACACAAAATTTGGTCGTCGTTAGTGATTAACAGAGTCAAGAAAGTCTTAATATGGAATATTGCTACCATCACCAATGAAACACTTGGGTGATCAAGGATTACCATAAACTATTTTACATGTATATTCTGGGGAACCGTAGCTGTTGAAAGGCATGATGTAAGGAAGAACTCCGCTGACAGCTGGTAAAATTGTTGTTTATTAAAACACAGTCGGTTTCATCGCTTAAAGCCACATCATCAGGTGTAACAACATTAAAAGATCATAGGCATACCCATCACCTATAGTAAAAATTTACTACACAGGGAATATCGTCAATTTGCTCACCATAGTATTGTCGATATTCTCTAAATAGTAAATTTTGACTAGTGATGATTGGTATGCCTATGGTCTCTTAATGTTGTTGCACCTGATGATGTGGCTTTAAGCAGCAAAACCAGCCTTGTTTTAATAAACAACAATTTTACCAGCTGTCAACAGAGTTCTTCGTAACATCATGAAGAATAACTGTTGGTTTTCGTTTTCTTTTATTTAGAGATACTCTGTGGCATTTCACAAGTGGGTCACAACCTATACCAAGTGGTCCAATAAAAAAATAGTTGGTTGCTTGACCATCTTAAAACAATTTTGTCTTTGCTGGGTGAATTTCCCAATGTTACGCAGTCACGAAAATATTGTTTAAAAAAAAATATTGTTTATTATTTTGAAATGGGGGCTATATTAGTTCCAGACCGCATGCGTTCTTTCGTATTTGCAAGCATCTACATTTTTTAGAATTATTTAGTAGTGGATTGTCCTAAGCCTTTCAGATAAAATGCATTTACTTCAACACACTCTGGGCTACAAATTAACATCACGATCACTTACTTGAATGTATTCTTTAATATATTTGTAATATATTTTAAAAAAACTCAATTTTTGAACAGTAGTTTTCCAAAGAAAGACTAATTTCTCAGCTTTAATATTTTTTCTGCTATTACATTGTATAGTATAGTTACTTTTTATATACAGTACCAATGCTGAGCAGCGTACACTTAAAAATGCACTATTTTAAAAAATAGATTTTTTTTTAATTTTTCCACCTTGTGGGCTGCAATATCTCTGTTGGGGGACCAGATAAAAATATGAAAATTTCACAGTTAATAGACCTTTATGATATCAAACTTCAGTATAAATTTCAACTCTGAGATTCAATTGGAAGTTATGGAGAAATAATTACAAACACGAGTGAAAAATACATTTTTAACATCTGCGATATCTGGTAGGCTAATCAAATAAAGTATACCATATGCATAAAGCAACACATCCCATTACACCAGCTAATGATTATTTGTCGAAACAATGCTGTGTTAATTGTTTCAGCAGGCTAACAATTGCATCTGCAAGCCTATACAAGTCTGATTGTTGTCTTCCCCCCCAACACAAACAATTGTCTACTCACACTTATTTAGCTAGAAGTTCTTGAATTTTGCAGTAGAAAAATGGTGTCTCAGTGTTATGTTAGTATTATTATTAATGAAGCGGGTCATAAAAGTGAGTGTGTATGGAGTGAATCCTAAAGACATTACTTTAGTCGAAGACTGCAGTGAAGAAGAAAAAGTGTTGTTTTACTTATCAGTTTACTGCCGAATTCTTGGAGTCGAGCAAAAGTTAGTGATGAATTTAATATGTCAGAACGTCTTGTTAAGTTAACAAGGCAATTAGTAAAAGAACAGGGAATTTTACCAGCATTACAACTCGGTATGGGTTGACTCATGAGGAAAAGCATCTGCATCCCATTTTCCCAAATAAGTTTACAAACTACGCAATGCATTAACAATATTATGATTTTTTTGATGTTTCGTGTGTGTGAATAATTTCCAGTTTATGAGAAATATTTAGTCAGTACTTTTGCATTTCGGCAAAGCTAAGGGAAAGAAATTTGCTTGCACATCTGAATTCATCCCCGCAAAATTAGATAAATCAATCCACTTAGAAACGAAACAGTTTCAATTCGTTGACCAGCGTAATTATTGTACAAGGTATAGATTAAAAATACAACTTACAGTTATCTCATGTACATCAAACATTTATTAGATATGTATAAAGAAATACGTGTCGTTCACGGTCCTAAATATGTCAGTTCTTAGATGTGTTACCCCAACCCTCACTAACATCTAATATTAATGTAAACAAGCTAGCTGTGCCTCTTCGAAAGTACGAGCCAAAGTTAAAGTCTATGATAACTCACTCATACAGTCACTCAACTCCATTAACTCACCGTTACTCCAGTCTTTGCCATTAGGGTTGAGACACCACTTCTGTTTCGTACGCCTCTCCGCAAGCATAGACATTATTAGGGTGTTTTAAAAGTCAAAAGGCAATATTTACAAGATATCTCTTTAAACCCTTGTGTTCACAACATCCACACGCCACCGCCAACACGAAATTGAATAAACAAACTATTTATCGACGTACAAAGTTCATAGCATTCAAGACAAACCAGCGCTTCTGCATGCATCCCCACTCTCTCTCATGCCTTATCAGTTGGCTGTGAACACACACTACTGGCACACGACAGTCAGGAAAGTTAAAAGCTCTTTAACCCCACTGGCCTTTTGTCGTTGTCCTCACAACCGCACAATAGTGTCAGCAACTGTTCTTGCAGGCAGTAATGTGCTCATTCTGATTTCGTTCGATTGATAGTGCAGCTCTTGAATACCTAAAAAAAAGAGAGATTCCTTTACTGTGACCTGGAGCAGCATTCTTGAAATTTAAACTTCCTAAAATGTTATTTTAACGCTTTTCTATGCAATTTAGAAGTGCTAATACATCAACTGTACTGGTAAAAAATAAAGTTCTATCGTACCACATCTCAAAATCTGTGGTTCTAAGGTTTCTTTGTCAAAGGAACTGGCACAGAATGTCAGTGTATAGTGTCACAAATCACTCATTGATTAAGTGTATTCTTGACCTAAGATAAAATTCCATTAAAATACAGCGTTGTTTTCATTGTGGAATCACTGAACGATGAGAGGATCTACACTATGGTTACAGAATTAAGTGCGGGGATAGTTATATTTACACTACCAGTGATCTCTGATACACATGACTAGTTACAAGAATAAAACAAAGCTGAAACTGTTATTTTAAGAGCCTTACTGTCACATGTGCCTTCGGAGTATTGTAGATATCAACTTTAATTTTACATAAAACTTATAAGTTGTGCATTCAGGAACGCTGTAAGAATAGTGTAGTGATGATAGAGGGTGTCTCCAGTAGACAATAGCCAGATATCTTATTGTTTTTTGTAACTTAACGTGAGCCGGGATGGCATCTAACACATGTATATCTGACTTAGAGGTAGAAATACAACTCAAAATTAATTAAAAATTAGTTTTACTTGTTAGAAAGTTTTAGAATGACAGTTCATCTTCTGGCAATAACTCATTTACCAGCGAATTTAACGGTTCAAACGAGTTCTGCAGGAAATACATTTTCGTGTCCAGCATTCTAGGGTCAGTTTTCAGTATGTTAAACTCTTGGTAAAATATGAACAAACACATTAAGAACCAATGACACCATCTTAAAAGTATGTCAGTAGCAATTTCGACCATATGTGCAGAAATACCAATTGACGTTTGAAGGTGGGTGAGTTCGCCTGCTCACCATCATTGGTCAAAGGGCAAAGTATGATTATGCCTACAAGACTTATGTTTGCTGCTTTGAAACTTGCGCTTCCTATCTCTCCTCCATTAAATTTTCCGATTAAAGCAGTCACCTTACTTGTGAAAACACTCTACTGCCAATATGAATGGCCATCTGTTAAGATATCCAGCAAAGTTAAAAAAATTCTGCTATCATAATGCTTCCCCAATATTGCCCAAGATCTTCCACTGCTGAAGATAAATGTTACCCACTAGAATTTAGCCTGTTCTGTTTATACCTGCATATTACTTGGTTAGTTTTCTCGTTTATTTCCCTTTTAAAAAAGCGCTATGGCAAGAAAGTATGTTTCTCCCAAAAGTATTTGTTTACAAAAGGGTATAAGGGGAAACTTAACCTACAGAATAAGATAAACGAGAATACAGGAATAGAAATAAAAAAACAGAATGTGTTATAATAAACGAAAGATGATTTTAATCTAACGTTATTAATAGTAACCTAAATTTTTCAGAAATGAATCTTAATTTTTTGTAAAATCTTTATCTGCTAAGTTCTCAGGTAGGATAATAAATGTTGAGTTTTTGTAAAGTCTTTATTAGTCAAGGTCACATATAGGGAAATAGAACCTAATGTTATATACATTTTCACTGTTGTTGAGACACCTTGTGTTGGCCATTTTTATTTTAGATTTCAGCTGATAGCTACATCATGGCAACTGCCACTATCTATTTCTGTTTATCACTTTTATATCAGTGATGTTATTACGATGTATGTTGACAACAATCTCATATATTGGTCATTTTCATATTTTGTATAATTTTAGCAAATCCATGCTAATGTGATTTCTTTTATCTACAGGGTGTCCAGAGATTAAGTATCCATTTTGTAGAAATATATGCTTTATGATCATTGCAGGTACATTTAACATATTTTGTGTGTACTTTCTGTTGCCTGATATGCACTAAGCTCATGCTGGTAATTAAAAATGTGTTTCGTTGTTTACAGCATGAATGTGCATGTTTTTACTGTAAAATAGACGGTGGCTACTGTGACGTGGAGGCTACAGATGTCGTCATTTGATGACACCAGATGAGGTTTCACTGCAAATTCCATCACGATGGTCCCACTGATAAAACAATCCATACATTGGTAAACATGTTCAGGTGCACTAGATCGCTGGCAGTGGAGCCTGCAGTTGCAGTCTTCAGTGCAAAGACTGATTTGATGGAGCTCTCCATGCTACTCTGTCCTGTGCAAGCTTCTTCATCTCCAAGTAACTACTGAAACCTACATCCTTCTGAATCTGCTTGCTGTATTCATCTCTTGGTCTCCATCTACGATTTTTACCCTCCACACTTCCCTCCAGTATTAAACTGGTGATCCCTTGATGCCTCAGAACATGTCCTACCAACCGATCCCTTCTTACCAAGTTGTGCCACAAATTCCTCTTCTTTGCAATTCTATTCAGTACCTCCCATTAGTTATGTGATCTACCCATCTGATCTTCAGCATTCTTCTGTAGCACCACATTTCGAAGGGTTCTATTCCCTCCTTGTCTAAACTGTTTATCGACCATGTTTCACTTCCATACACAGCTACACTCCATACAAATACTTTCAGAAACGACTTCCTGACACTTAAATCTATACTCGATGTTCACAAATTTCTCTTCTTCAGAAACGCTTTTTTTGCCATTGCTGATCTACATTTTATATCCTCTCTACTTTGACTGTCATCAGTTATTTTTCTCCTCAAATAGCAAAACTCATCTACTACTTTAAGTGTCTCATTTCCTAATCTAATTCCCTCAGCATCACCTGATTTAATTCGACTACATTCCATTATCCTCGTTTTGCTTTTGCTGTTGTTCATCTTATATCCTCCTTTCAAGACACTGTCCATTCTGTTCGACTGCTCCTCCAGATCCTTTGCTGTCTCTGACAGAATTACAATGTCATCGGCAAATTAGAGAGATTCGAGTGCGCATGGAGGCTTTCCGGCAGTCGTTCTTCCCGTGAAACATATGCGGCTGGAACAGGAAAGGGAGTTAATGACAGTGGCACATAAAGTGCCCTCCGCCACACGACATTGGGTGGCTTACGGAGTATAAATGTAGATGTAGATTCAGACTCTGCAGTCACTGTTTAATGAGCTCCTCTTCTTCTTCCACGTCGGGTGCTTTGATGACTGAGTTGTGCTTCCGCCATCTCATGCATACGTCGGTGCGCCTGGCTTGCCAGCATGCCCCTATTGGCACATTATGTAGAAATGCTGTCCAGCGAGTAGCATGCTGAGAGAGGATGGGCATGTCCATCGGCTGTTAGCTCGCCACTCAGGTACACTGTTTCGGCGAAGAGCAGCAAACACCCGATCTACGAGCAACAAAGGGTATCAGAGAAGGGGAGGGGGAGCTAATGTGGCTCCACCCTTCTGCGTGTGTTTGGCATGCTGTCAAGTTCCGCCGGCTTCAGCGCCCTTGGAACGTCTGCTGGGAACAGCTCATCAACAGTCTCCGACCGAGCCGCCAGCTTGTGAAATTTGTTTATCTGCACTCAGAAAAATACGTCTTGATAACTTAACATAGCTCATGATATACAAATAGATATAAAAGGAAAAAGGATCCTACAATTACATAAAGGTTTCCATGAATAAGATCCCCAAAATAACTATATGAGGTAGGCTCTCATTTTCAGGAGAAAATAGTATGAATACATATAAACGTTTACATGAGCAAACTGCGCCAATGCGACTTTATAAAATGGGCTCTTAAAAGTGATTCTTCAAAAAGAAAAATGACAATTATGGACATTTTCATTTTATGTTAGCCAAAATGGCTGTGTAAGTATGGTACTTGAAATAAAAAAAATTCAGAAGTAAAATCAATGAATAATGAATTTAAAGTTAATAATAAAATATCAGTAATATCGGCTTTTTAAACTTTTACCAGACGATGTGCAAGAATAGGTCAATTGACGACTCCATCAATCAAGTACTTCGAATTATTAATGATACTGACAGAAAATATGCAGTAGTAATACTGATAGATATATAAGGAGCATTTGACAACATGTGGTGGCCTGAATTACTCTTACGGCTAAGAGAGCTGCAGGTCCCGGGCACCCTATACCACAACTTGAAAGACTACTGCCGAGATAGGGTCGCCCAATGGAAATAAGCAACAGAAAGGTAGTCAAGAAAATAACAAAAAGATGTCCACAATGATCTATCCGAGGGCCCCTATTATGGGATATTACAACTGAGCCACTTCTCTGTCTCTCGGAAGAAAGCGTCAACACACAAGTGATCGTAGGCTATGCTGACGATCTATCAGTTTTAGTGCTAGCTACCTCGGAGTCCAGCTAGACGACAAACTATCATTTAAGCAGCATATAAAGCTGACAACAGACAAGGCAGTAGCTATTCTACACGAACTCGCCAGAATAAATACGGTAGAGTATAGGATGGTACTAAAAATGATTAAGACATATTATTAGTAGGTAAAAAGATGAAGGCTAGTAGAAATCCTTGGGTAACAGAACAAATATTGAATTTAATTGATGAAAGGAGAAAATATAAAAATGCAGTAAATGAAACAGGCAAAAAGGAATACAGACGTCTCAAAAATGAGATCGACAGGAAGTGCAAAATGGCTAAGCAGGGATGGCTAGAGGACAAATGTAAGGATGTAGAGGCTTTTCTCACTAGGGGTAAGATAGACACTGCCTACAGGAAAATTAAAGAGATAAGAGAACCACTTGTATGAACATCAATAGGTCAGATGGAAACGCAGTTCTAAGCAAAGAAGGGAAAGCAGAAAGGTGGAAGGAGTATATAGAGGGTCTATACAAGGGCGATGTACTTGAGGACAATATTATGGAAATGGAAGAGGATGTAGATGAAGACGAAATGGGAGATACGATACTGCGTGAAGAGTTTGACAGAGCACTGAAAGATCTGAGTCGAAAAAAGGCCCCCGGAGTAGACAACATTCCATTGGAACTACTGACGGCCTTGGGAGAGCCAGTCCTGACAAAACTCTACCATCTGGTGAGCAAGATGTATGAGACAGGTGAAATACCCTCAGACTTCAAGAAGAATATAATAATTCCAATCCCAAAGAAAGCAGGTGTTGACAAATGTGAAAATTACCGAACTATCAGTTTAATAAGTCACAGCTGCAAAATACTAACACGAAATCTTTACAGACAAATGGAAAAACTATTAGAAGCCGACCTCGCAGAAGATCAGTTTGGATTCCGTAGAAATATTAGAACACGTGAGGCAATACTGACCCTACGACTTATCTTAGAAGCTAGATTAAGGAAAAGCAAACCTACGTTTCTAGCATTTGTAGAGGGAGCAGGGAGCAAAAGGCTATTTACAATTTGTACAGAAACCAGATGGCAGTTATAAGAGTCAAGGGACATGAAAGGGAAGCAGTGGTTGGGAAGGGAGTGAGACAAGGTTGTAGTCTCTCCCCGATGTTATTCAATCTGTATATTGAGCAAGCAGTAAAGGAAACAAAAGAAAAATGCGGAATAGGTATTAAAATCCATGGAGAAGAAATAAAAATGTTGAGGTTCGCCGATGACATCGTAATTCTGTCAGAGACAGCAAAGGACTTGGAAGAGCAGTTGAACGGAATGGACGGTGTCTTGAAAGGAGGATATAAGATGAACATCAACAAAAGCAAAACGAGGATAATGGAATGTAGTCGAATAAAGTTGGGTGATGCTGAGGGAATTACATTAGGAAATGAGACAATTAAAGTAGTAAAGGAGTTTTGCTATTTGGGGAGCAAAATAACTGATGATGGTCGAAGTAGAGAGGATATAAAATGTAGACTGGCAATGGCAAGTAAAGCGTTTCTGAAGAAGAGACATTTGTTAACATCGAATATAGATTTAAGTGTCAGGAAGTCATTTCTGAAAGTATTTGTATGGAGTGTAGCCATGTATGGAAGTGAAACATGGACGATAACTAGTTTGGACAAGAAGAGAATATAAGCTTTCGAAATGTGGTGCTACCGAAGAATGCTGAAGATTAGATGGGTAGATCACATAACTAATGAGGAAGTATTGAATAGTATTGGAGAGAAGAGAAGTTTGTGGCATATCTTGACCAGAAGAAGGGATCGGTTGATAGGACATGTTCTGAGGCATCAAGGGATCACCAATTTAGTATTAGAGGGCAGCGTGGAGGGTAAAAATCGTAGAGGGAGACCAAGAGGTGAATACGCTAAGCAGATTAAGGAGGATGTAGGTTGCCGTAGGTATTGGGAGATGAAGAAGCTTGCACTAGATAGCATGGAGAGCTGCATCAAACCAGTCTCAGGACTGAAGACCACAACAACAACAACTATGCAATATACAAGTCGATGGTGAGTTTTGCCTCTAGCTCACGGGCACACAGATTACGCCTATCGACATATGTGACAGCCGCCAGAAGTGGTCAGAGGAACGTACTCCCGGGGCTATCAGGCGCCTTCGGAACAACATTTACCGAAACCCTACGCGTAGTGCTCGGCACGTATCCTATAGATGTAACAATTAGATATACGAGAGGCAGCGTATTGGCTGAGATGGGGAGAGCATCACAAAGTTCTGGAGATAACTCGTGAGGATATCCCGACTAGACACGACTTAAAGCGACAGAGATTAATGGAGTGGAAAAGGCAGTGGGGCACCAGTGAAAAGGGCAGGCACGTATATGAGTTCTTTCCTAATATTGAAGAGCGCCTAAAAATGAGGCATGCTGACCCAGGTTCACGCACGATGCATTTCCTTACAGGTCGCGGACCGCACCCAACATACTTTAACTGTATGCATCGGGACAGAGCCGCCAATTCCACACGTGGAAACTTGGACACACCAGAGAATGTTGTTCTCCACTGTAATATAACAGACCTGAAGTACAAATGCTACAAGACAATCTGAAGCTAGCACTGCGGGATCCTGATAAATGGAAGTTAATCAGTGACACAGCATGGCCCTTAAGGAGGAGTACAGGAGAGGCAGGCGACGCCAAGCTGCGCAGTTCCGCTCACAGCAACGACAGCATCGGCGAGGAAACAGAGGAAGATGGCACGGACGAGAGCTACCACGATGTGTCAAACCGGGAGTTGTAAAATTGTAATGTTCTGACGGTATACATAGATATTACAGCTATAATGTAATAATTGTAAGTTTTATGAGCTGACTAATTGTAAGTTTTACGAATTGACCCAGTAATAATATGTTAAGCTTTAAAGTTGCGTATGAAAATTTTAAGCTCCTGACTGAATAACACTGGCAATGTCAATGTCAAGTTTTATCCTATCACGTCCTTAATAGGTAAGGTTTTAATGCATATAATGCAAGTAACAATTGAACAACCACACACATATGATATCTGTTAATGTTAAGTATCGTACATTGGTGAGGTTTCAATAGCAGACCTGCTGACAATTTGCTTGGACAGTACGAGTGCGTCCGGCCGCAGTGAGTACGCCACTGGCCGCCGTTTTAACTAGCGCAGCCTTGGGCGCGAATATGTCTCTCACCGTGGAGCCTTTCGATACGACCGTAATTAAGATGTCGGACACAGTGATGAAGGGCGTGTTTTATAATCAGCCTTTGTTAATAAAACTGTTTAAACTTACTTGTCGGTGTTCGCGTATTGCCGTACCTTAAGGACCCACCGCTTAAAAATCCTGACAAATATTTCATCTAATTATCATCCGAGGCAATAACACAAACAACCGCCTTATAGAAGTGGTGTCAGCTTGGGGATAATTACGGAAAATGTACAGTCCTGAAGAGGCGCAGCACAATGTGAACTTGGAGTAGTACGAACATCTTCCCACTACGCAGGGACATCCGACGCTGGAATTCAGTTTGGTTTACTGCAGTTTGGCTAGAATACGAAAGGCAGTGATGGATTTTCGTTTTACATTTGAGTGGCTCACTGGCATTAGACGAAATGTCGCAATTCAGTCAGAGTAACATTGTTGATCTACAAACTGTTATTAATGAACTGCAAGAAGAGATTCGCCAGTTAAAACGAGAAAGAAGCGAGCGTAAAATTCCGAAAGACTTGTCAAATGATAGTTCGTGCAGTACAGGTACAACTACAATAAAGAATATTTCATTATTGCCATCAGTACCAGAGTTTAGCAGGAAACCCGAAGATGATGTGAAAGAGTTTTTTTTTTTTTTTCGTTAACTTGAAGGTTAGGACAGATTCCGATAAGCTAGTGGTTGCCAAATTAAGAATTCAGGGAGCAGTATAAGATTTCATTAGCGCGGAGTCCACTTTCGTGAAAACAGAAGATTGCAATGAGTTTAGAACGAATGTTGTTCAGAGATTTAAAAGTAAAAACGCGATCAGATTTTACAGAGAGCAGCTTTACAGTTTGCGAATGCGACGAGACGAATCTATCGAGCAGTTTGGCGACAGAATGCGAAACATCACCGTTCAAACGTACGAGTTAGTAGAAGATGAAAATGAAAGTCGCATTCAGTTCTTCGAAGCCGACCAGAGAGTCTTGCACACATTCATTCGTGGATTGAACGGAGAGGAAGTAAGCAAAGCAGTTCGACTGGCATGATGTAAAACGTTTCAGGAAGCAGTAGAATCAGCTGTTGGTTTCTTTGAAGCACTAAGAAGCCCGAATGACACGCAGAAACAAGAACGCAGAGTTTTCAACACAACAGTACAATTCTACAGATACAATAACCTGGGTCACAAGAGTAAGGATTGTAAAGAGAAGCGAATCTGCTATCATTGCGGGATGCAGGGTCATGTTCGAGAGATTTTCGTAACAAGAGGAAAAGTAATGCGAACAACAGACAATTTGCCAGATCTTTAAACGAGTACGGGGACGTACGCACCACGCCGTCCACCCCTTGCCAAGACTGTGATTCCTGTTAGTTCCAGCGAAAATCAGACCGAAAATGACTTCGTGATAGATGCTATCGTGGGAGAAACATCGAACTACTTATTGATACAGAAGTACAGACCTCATTACTGTGGTGTGGCGTAGATAAACGGGATAAATTGAAACCGCCGCTATTAAAAGTGCGAGGCTTAAACGGAGGAAAGCTACGTAACTATGGAGAAGATGACGTACAATTAATTCTTGGCCAAGGCCAAAATGAAGGTGTAAATAAAGATAAAGATAAATACACAGCAAGGTGCAAGTGGTTTCAAATAACGAAACGCGTTATGACGGTGTACTTGGATTTGATTTCTTATCCGCTAACGAGTCAGACATATTTGTCGCAGAAATATCAGGCTGGGCCGTAGCAACTATAACCTAGGAAATGTTCTTCAGATCGTACTCAAAGGAGCAGCAATACTGACGTCGTGGGAATGGACCGCCCAAATGATGCATCAGTTCAAACCGTCCGAGTCGATGTTCAAATTGATCAGGTCGATGTTCAAATTGATCAGCCTCAGCAAATTCCCAAGGGAGCAGGAAAGACAATCTACGTTAAATTTAAGTCACTCCGATCCAAGGAAGAAACTTTGTTATTAATTGAGCGAATCGACAAAAGTGAGTTACTGAGGGATATAATGCATTGTTATGTTGCTAGAAGTGTAGGTGTCACTACAATCGTGAGACAGAATGTCGCAAAAGTCCCGGTTACAATAACGAATATGAGCAATTAGGTTGTTGTTTTGCCACGAGGCACGAAAGTTACTGAAGTGTCGAGTGTAAGTAAAAGTGACACAATACAGATTCCAAGTGAAGTAACAAATGCTGCAGTTATAAACACAGAGTTTTGTAACAGTACCGCAAAATTGCAACGAGGAGACGAAGTTAATAATGAACTGAAGCGCAAGATTTGGAAGAAGACAGAATATTTGACAGCTGATGAACAGAAGATTTTAGCGCCTATTTTGTTGGACTATGCAGATTTATTCCGAGAACGTGCAAATTTACCTGTCACTCATTTACATCGTATTCATACAGGGAATGCTGCCCCAATCACACAGAAACCTTACCGAATACCATGCAGTCAAAGAGAGTTGGTAGAAGACATGATTAAAAAACAATTAGAAGCCGGAATTATAACACCAAGAGATCCTTCAGACCCACAGTGGTGTTCGCCTGTTGTAACTGTAAAGAAGAAATCGATTTCTGGAGAACCACAGTACCGTTTTTGTGTTGATTACCAATCTTTGCATGCTGTGACCACACTCGACACGTACCCTTTACCAAATTTAGTGGAAACCTTGGATTACTTGGGCAAATGTCGAATATTTTCAGTATGTGATTTACCAAGTGGTTATCACCAGTTAACAGTGCATCCAGATGATCAAGAAAACGCCTCATTTGTAACAGCAACAGGAGTATACAAGTATCTTCGTATGCTGTTTGGACTTCGTAATGCTCCAGCTATGTTTCAACGCTTGATGGATTCGGTTTTACGAGGGCTCATCCCAACACAAGTTCTTGTTTACCTTGTTGATGTAATAATTTTTGGTGAAAACATGAAGCAGCATACTCAGAGACTACAAGCTGTTTTTGAGCGTATAAGAAGCGCAAACCTGTCTTTATCAATAGATAAATGTCATATTGCACAAAGTAAAGTTAACTATCTTGGTCATGTTATAACCTGTGAAGGTGTTCGACCTGATCCAAAATTAATTGAATATGTAAAGAATTTTCCTGAACCACAGAATTTGAAAGAACTACAATTATTCTTGAGATTGTCAAATTTCTACAGACATTTATAGCCGGTTATGCGAATATAACACGTCCTATGACACAGCTACTGAAGAAAGGAGCCACATTTAATTGGTCAACAGAGTGCAAAAAAGGCAATGGAAGAACTTAAAACTGCTCTAACCACAGAACCAGTGTTAGCCTATCCGGATTTCAGTAAACCTTTTAATCTTTCAACAGATGCATCGAATTTTGCCATAGGTTCAATGTTGTCTCAAGAAGTTGATGCTCATGAACATCCAATCACATCTGCTTCCAGACAATTAAACAAAGCATAATGTATCTATACTACTACTGAGAAGGAGCTTTGTGCTTTGGTTTTTGGTATAACACATAACAGATGTCTCTTAACAGGAAGAGAATGTACAGTTATTACAGATCATGCTGCACTCAAATGGTTAATGAGCTTAAAGGATCCAAGTTCCAGATTAATAAGATGGACATTAATACTGAGTGAGTACCAATTTATTGTCATTTACCGACCTGGTAAACAACATGTGAATTCGAGATGCAGTGAGTCGAAATGTTAATGTTTGTGTTACAATAAGCCGAGAAGGAGAGTTAAAGGCAGCTCAAGAAGAAGAACCACAACGCAAATTATGGAAAAATGATCAACTTTTTGTCGAAATAGATGGAATAGTGTACAAAATCACTAGTAAAGGAAACCACCTAGTTATTCCAGAAAGCATGAAAGGACAAATCATGAGAAAGCAACACGATTCTTTACTATCAGGACATTGCGCTATAAAAGCAACGAACATTTAAATAGCTCAAATATTTTGTTGGCAGAGCTGCAAAGTTGACGTTTTCGAGTTTGTTTCACAATTTGATTCCTGTAACAGACGGAATAATGTAGGAAAAAGTGGAGCACCATTGCAAGAACTGCCAGAGCCAAGTGAACCATTTGAACAAGTAGGACTATATGTCGTAGGTCCGTCGCCTAAGACTAAATATTGAAACAAATACATATTGAGAATGTTAGATCATTTCTCTAGATACCTTCTCATGATACCAATACCTGATCAGAGCGCTGAGACTATAGCTAAAGTTTTTGTAAAAGAATGGATTCTTAAGTTTGGATCAAGGACGAATTTTATGAGTGAATTACTTAAACAGACTTGTAAGCTCATGAAACTAACTGAGTTAAGGACTACACCAGCACAACCTGAAGGAAATGGAAGAGTCGAGCGAGTCCACAGAACAATTATTAAAATGGTTAGGCATTATGTGAGCAGCAAACACGAGAATTGGGATGTCTGTTTACCGTACTTGGTAAGTGTTACAATGCCAAAATATACAGTTCAACTGGCCTAAGTCCATATGAGATCGTCTACGGAAGAAGAATGCATTCACCGTTGGACTTTGCACGATCGACTGCCGGAATCAGCTACGAACACGTAAGGGATCTAGCACGCAAGCTAAAGGAAGTATGAAGGGGAGTGAAACAGCAAAAGTGTTAAAGAAGAGTCAAGTCAAAAAGTTTAAGAAGTTTTGGAAAGGACCATATCCAATCTTGGAGGTGTTGTCACCAGTCACTCTTAAGCTCCATCTGCCCTTTCGTTCGAATGTCGTTCATGTCAATCGTGTAAAGCCATTTCTGAGTAGATTTCCTGTAGTATCGCAAGACAACGAGGACGGACCGAGAGGCAGACCTGCTGTTCTGAAACCCAGGAAGCGAGAATCGCGAGGTCGCAGTCCAGACTTCGAGGCCGAGGCATTGCCACGTTCCGAGCGATCCTGTTCCAGAGACCCCTACAACCTGCGTAAACGTGTGTAGTGTGTGAGAGTGCAATGCGTGTGTTTATTTCAGCCATGTGCTTATGTGAATGTGTTGTGAAAATTTAGTATTGAAGCTGTTGCACGAGTCCACAAGTGAAACTAAACCTTTTATTCCACAGGTTACCACAGGAAACTCATTTATTTTATGTTCATTGTTAACTCTCGTATTTAGAACTAACTAACCATGTTCATTTTTATTCTAATGTTTACTATGATAGCGTATTCTGCTAATGCTGTAATAGTAGTACTACAGAGTACAGGTGTTTTGTTTGAATCACGATCAGACTTGGTAGTTTCAACAAGTAACGCAAAATTTGTCCTTAAGTACAATGTGAGTGAAATCCAGCAGCAGTTCAGTTCTGTAAAGGAGCAAATTGATCTAATTCGTTATGTTAAGGGTAATGATACAATTTTGGAAATCGATACATCTTGGAATAGTAACAGTCAAAATGCAGGTAGAGTCTACATTTGCTAATTATGAACAAGAGATTTACTGTCTTTTAAAGCTTTTGCCACACAGATCTTTAATTAGGCGTAAACATGCTGGTCTGATTTTGCAGGGAGTATTCTTCGTACGTCGAGTATACACTCAATCCGTACTTCCCTAATTGCAACTGTCACAATGAAGCTAACTGCTGGGATTCTCGTGCTGGAGACTTCCTGCAACAATTCCTCTGTGATATCATCCTTCCGCACAAACAATACACATTCGTTTGCCCCTGCTAAGGTCTGTTCCAGTGCCTCGTCCTCCGCATCTGCTAACTGTCATTTCTCAGTCCATCCATTAGGGCCTGCCTGATTGTGCCTGGAATTTGCTGACCTGACTTCAACTCTGGGTGGGGGACTTGATCCAACATTGTTCTCACGCCTTTCTCCCTGACATCGATTGCCATTCACATAATGGTTTTTCTCCTCTCGATTCCGGTTGTTCCCATTATCATCGTAATGATTTCCATAGTCACTATCATCATTATTCCATTTCTGGTATGAGATGATAGGCACTACCATAATAGCTGTTCTGACTACGTGCACGGGTATAATCCCATCGCCTGTTTCGACTACGTGCGCGATTACTATCATGCTGTCTGTTTCCGTAGGAGTTCTGCACATTATATTGTGCGCGCTCGCCACCATCATATTGCAGATCCTCTCGTCATCTTTACACCTTCCTGTGAGGATAGTGTGTCACAGGTTCATAGGGGGCTACGATACGCAAATACGGATCAGCTCTACGAGCCTGAAAGGATCATATAGAAACTGATTTTGGTGCAACATATACTCGAACAGCTGAACAGGACTTGAGAAAATGGACTGATTAAGGTTCAGAATCAGGATAAGTCCGTGCTTAACGCGGTCCTGGGCCACCTCAGACCAGTAAGCTGATAGAAAGATCCTCTGGAATTCCCTGACTGCACTGCATTGCCGCACTGCCAATCTCATGTTTACAGCTGGCTCACCCTCTAGGAAGCCGCACATGTAATCAATCTTGTGTCCACTCGGCCAGGTAGGGGGGAGGGAAAATTCAAATTGTTGCAACCAACCACGAGGTGGATGCCTCTTGGCGAATTTCTGAATGCCTCAAACTTTCTCACCGAGAGGAAGTATTTGAAATGAAACTCCTGTGTTTCCTCTCGTGGAGATCGTTCGTGAGGTTTCCTGTGTTGCTCCCTCCTGTTCCCAGTAACACACTCTTCCCTATTGTCCTCAGATCCTGCATCGTGTCTAGAATCCCTGTTCATACTATCTTGCCTGTATTTGCGTACGCGCTTGCATGCTTTGGTGTCACACTTGAGGTGTACCTCTAAATGCTTTACACATTCACAAAGGTCGTGTGTAACTGCCTATTTACCTCATACTGACCTCATTGCGATTTCATTAGAGATTGTACTTCTGACGTCTTGCCCACCCCAAACGGTTCAGCCTTGTCACTGCTCTTAGTAATAGACAAGTTTCCCATCTCCTGTACCCTCTTTGCCATTTCGGCCTCCAGCACATGGATCGCCTGTGCATTCTCGCCTACCCGGATCTAAATGGACTCCAATACCTGCGCCTCTACCCTTTCGACCCTTTTTTGCAGTTCCTTGTGCTGCTGGCTGCACGACTCACTTAGTGTTTGGAAATCCCCAAGATGCTGTTCTGCCTGCAGGCTAAGTTGCTCGTCGACTCGTGCCTGCCCCGCTTCCAGTGCATTAAGTAGCCGATCGAATATTTCAATATGTTCTTTAAATTTGGGAACCATATCCTCTCTAATTTTCACCGTGAGACTATTAAACTGTTGTTCCATATCTTTGGATAACTTTTTTGCACGATTCTCATTCTGTTCGGCCAGATTTTTTGAATGACTTTGATTTCGATCAGATAACTTTTTGTTAGGTTTCAAATTTCCTTAGTTAACATTGTTTTAGGTCTCTCGTAACATTCTGATTATCCTCGGATATTTTCTTTGTATCCAGTCACACACCAAACCCCCAAAAATACACAAAAATAAGACACAAAATATAAAACAAAGCACTGCAGATCACCAAACAAAGCTGTGAATTGATCAAAAATGTAATATCCGAACAACGTGGAAGTTGTTTGAGCACTAGAGAACAAAAACTTTGGGGTTAGTACATCCTACCTACTAACTGCTTCTCATTACTGCCACTGGTTGTCACATCCTGGCAGGGTCGCCATATAAATGGGATCTACTGAAATCGTATGTGGGGTCTTTTAAACTTATTGGACTACTGAATCCTAATGCAGATAAGTGCTCTGATATTCTCTTTTATAATTAATTATTTAGGGTCGCCACCCAATGAAGTTGGGAATAAATTAATTACAACTAATTAAAGAAATTATGAACTTGTTGCAAAGTAACCCTTAAAATGCCAGTACTCTCATCAAATGAACACCATACTGAATGAAGGCATTTAGTTAAATTAAAACATAATAGAATCTAATCAAAATTCAGAATTTTGGCCAGCAAGAATACTGTGCTTTGATAATATCAGGTTGGATGTATTAAGATCGATTTTGGAAGGTGTGGCTGCATTGATGGACACTCATGAAGTTGTTGTTGTGGTCTTCAGTCCTGAGACTGGTTTGATGCAGCTCTCCATGCTACTGTATCCTGTGCAAGCTTCTTCATCTCCCAATACCTACTGCAACCTACATCCTTTTGAATCTGCTTAGTGTATTCATCTCTTGGTCTCCCTCTACGATTTTTACCCTCCACACTGCCCTCCAATGCTAAATTTGTGATCCCTTGATGTCTCAGAACATGCCCTACCAACTGATCCCTTCTTCTGGTCAAGTTGTGCCACAATCTTCTCTTCTCCACAATCCTATTCAACACTTCCTCATTAGTTATGTGATCTACCCATCTAATCTTCAGCATTCTTCGGTAGCACCACATTTCGAAAGCTTATATTCTCTTCTTGTCCAAACTAGTTATCGTCCATGTTTCACTTCCATACATGGCTACACTCCATACAAATACTTTCAGAAATGACTTCCTGACACTTAAATCTATATTCGATGTTAACAAATGTCTCTTCTTCAGAAACGCTTTACTTGCCATTGCCAGTCTACATTTTATATCCTCTCTACTTCGACCATCATCAGTTATTTTGCTCCCCAAATAGCAAAACTCCTTTACTACTTTAATTGTCTCATTTCCTAATCTAATTCCCTCAGCATCACCCGACTTAATTCGACTACATTCCATTATCCTCGTTTTGCTTTTGTTGATGTTCATCTTATATCCTCCTTTCAAGACACTATCCATTCCGTTTAACTGCTCTTCCAAGTCCTTTGCTGTCTCTGACAGAATTACAATGTCATCGGCGAACCTCAAAGTTTTTATTTCTTCTCCATGGGTTGTAATACCTACTCCGAATGTTTCTTTTGTTTCATTTACTGCTTGCTCAATATACAGATTGAATAACATCGGGGGAGAGTACAACCCTGTCTCACTCCCTTCCCAACCACTGCTTCCCTTTCATGTCCATTGACTCTTATAACTGCCATCTGGTTTCTCTACAAATTGTAAATAGCTTTTCGCTCCCTGTATTTTACCCCTGCCACCTTCAGAATTTGAAAGAGAGTATTCCAGTCTACATTGTCAAAAGCTTTCTCTAAGTCTACAAATGCTAGAAATGTAGGTTTGCTTTTCCTTAATCTAGCTTCTAAGATAAGTCGTAGGGTCAGTATTTCCTCACGTGTTCCAATATTTCTACGGAATCCAAACTGATCTTCCCCGAGGTCGGATTCTACCAGTTTTTCCATTCATCTGTAAAGAATTCGCGTTAGTATTTTGCAGCTGTGACTTATTATTTTCACATCTGTCAACACCTGCTTTCTTTGGGATTGGAATTATTATATTCTTCTTGAAGTCTGAGGGTATTTCTCCTGTTTCATACATCTTGCTCACCAGCTGGTAGAGTTTTGTCAGGACTGGCTCTCCCAAGGCCGTCAGTAGTTCCAATGGAATGTTGTCTACTCCGGGGGCTTTGTTTCAACTCAGGTCTTTCAGTGCTTTGTCAAACTCTTCACGCAGTATCGTATCTTCCATTTCATCTTCATCTACATCCTCTTCCATTTCCATAATATTGTCCTCAAGTACATCGCCCTTGTATAGACCCTCTATATACTCCTTCCACCTTTCTGCTTTCCCTTCTTTGCTTAGAACTAGGTTTCCATCTGAGCTCTTGATGTTCATACAAGTGGTTCTCTTATCTCCAAAGGTCTCTTTAATTTTCCTGTAGGCAGTATCTATCTTACCCCTAGTGTGATAAGCCTCTACATCCTTACATTTGTCCTCTAGCTATTCCTGCTTAGCCATTTTGCACTTCCTGTCGAAATCATTTTTGAGACGTTTGTATTCCTTTTTGCCTACTTCATTTACTGCATTTTTATATTTTCTCCTTTCGTCAATTAAATTCAATATTATAAACACAATTTATTTAACCAAAAACACAAGTTAAACACTATACAATAAACATATTGTAATAAACGTTTGCCATTGCCTTAGTTAAGTTTAGCACTGTTTGACCACATGAAGGGGAAGGTATGTGAAAATTCTGGGAAGAGGACAGGATAAACACATGTACTTACACAAGATCCATACTAAAGAACAAAGCTCAAGACACATTACACCTTCACCCAAGGCCGGTGCAAGACACGTGCGAAACGTACGGCTGCACGGGGCGACACTTTCCGAGGGGCGACAAATCTGCCGCCCCCCCTTTTTTTTAGTACAAACTCAACATTTATGCCTAAGAGGGGATTCGAAACCAAACCTCGGAGGGAGCAGCTTCAGGAACAGTGGCATGGTGCCTCGACTACCTGCCGGCGGCCCCAGTTGGACAAGTGGAGGGAAGAGAACTAATTTCTTCCTCGCCACTGTTGCAGCACCGTCGTGTTTACGCCGGTGGAACAGAGAGGGGGAAGCAGTCTGATGTGCACACCAGTATTCTTATGAGTGGAGCGCTGCCAGAATGTTACACACTGTGCATTTACTCACAACTAATTTTGCAGAAGAAGAAATCTATTTTGGAGATTCGAATACAATGTTCGATACTGCGGTTGCATGTTAAGCCTGAAGCAATTTTGCTAAGCCCTTCAATAGCAGTTTCCGAGTGTTTTATTCTTCCCACATTACGGAAAAAAATTGGTTGAACATTACTATAGTCAAACATGTCGAACACCCACTATGGCTATGGCTAGAAGTATTCCGAATGGGTAAATACGCAGCGAGTAATTACAAGGGATAAAGACATTGCTAATAAGCCTGGCATAAGTTGGGTTTCGACGTATTTTTGAAAATTTTTGCTATCCGTTTCTGAGTGAGACGTTTTGGTTTTTGAGCCATGAAACACCTGTCTCTGCCTGCATGAACAACAATTAAACTCTGACTGGCACTTTTGTCTGACACTACTACTCGCACACTATCACTCCTATCACTCTGCCAACATTCATTTACTGTATAATGCGTGTGAATCCATGTTTCATCTTAGTAAACTACTGGTCGCTTTGATTCTGCTGAAAACCTGAGAAAGTATGGTCTTTTAGCAACAATGCCCTCTCGTCCGCACAAAACAAAACGCTAATTTTGACAACTTCTAAAACGAAAATCCATAGACGGAACATTGCTTCTAAGGGTTTCCTTACTAGCTTTGAAGCCCATTTCTGTTTAACTGAAGTGCATATTTCTTTCTATTCTTTGTCATGCCATAGAAATTGCTGCCTGATAATACATTTATCCATATCATTGGTCACATACTTATTGTGAGCTTCTTACTTCTTTTTCTTGGGCGCTAGTTTAACCGTAGCCTCGCTGTACCTCGCCACGTGATCTAGTCCCTGGCACTTCCGCGTCACCACTTCGCCTTCCCAGACAAAAGGTATTGTTATGTTCTCTACAACGAAAGCTACAGAATTCAATTCGGTAGTTGGCCGAGGGAGTCAACATTGGTCAGAAGCACTTTCATTGCGTTTCGTAAGAACAGAAGAATTGGTGCGTCCGAATTTCTTGCAACTTGGGATGTAATAGGTAAGTGCTTTTTATATAACGTACAATTAGTATTGCACATGCACATTACTCATAAGTTAGAATTTTTCTCCTTCAAGGTTGCAGAATAGGAAACTTTACTTTTCTTATGATCTGTTACTTCAAAATTGGCAGTTGGCAAATAAGCACGCGTCGTCCCAATAGCTAGAATGAAAATAAAGTGAAGAAAAGTGAAGTGATACAGCGATGACTAATTTGTTACTCCTTATTCCATAATCAGACGCGAAAGAAGTGCCACCATGTCGAGTGTTAGTTCTTTGAAATGAACAACCGCAGCGCAGTGAGTTAATATATTTCGACTACCATTAGCAGCCGTCGATGCCCGGGTGTGTATTTATTGCATTGTTATTTTACTCCATCTCCTTATTCTTCCTCTCTCCATTGTCTTCCATCCACTCTTTGACCGTTTCACCTGCGTCTGTAGTGAAATTCGGCCTGAAATTCAATTTCACGCGGCTCAATTCTTATGACTTCATCTCCTGAAAAAAAAAAAAAAAATCGTTCAAATGGCTCCGAGCCCTATGGGACTTAACATATGAAGTCATCAGTCCCCTAGAACGTAGAACTACTTAAACCTAACTGACCTAAGGACATCACACACATCCATGCCCGAGGCAGGATTCGAACTTGCGACTGCAGCGCTCGCGCGGTTCCAAAACTGAAGCGCCTAGAACCGCTCTGCCACTTCAGCCAGCTCATCTCCTGAACAGTGTATCCTACAGTAATATAATTTTCCGTTTACGTGCAATGGAATATCAGGAAATTGTCTGCGAAGTGTGTTGCAAATAAATTTAGTACACTGACATCAACAGTTAGTTTCACGTGATCGTTCTTTACAGGCTAGATCAAAACATGTCCGACGGTAGAAAAAGACTGTCTGGCAGTAAATATAGGAAAAGATGGGCGCTGAAGGAAGATGACGATAAGAAGCAAAAGGATGCACAACAACGATATTTCAAGCCAAAGAGAGAACGACCTAGCAGCGGCGAGGGTGGAAAAATAGATCCTGAAGGTACAGAAACTAGTGGAGCTACTGTAGCTACATCTTTATCTTCAGGACATGACCAGAAAGTTGACGAACACAGTGTTACGACCACCATAAACAGTAGCAATGCTGACGGTGGGCCATCCACAAGCCTCGTCTGGACTCAAGACCTGCTTTGTGACGAAAGCTCCGAGTTTGAAACCTCAGGCAAAACTGAAATTAGGCGACCGGATTCGGAAAATACTCGAGGAACATCAGCCGAGGTACTCATCACCGGAGAAGAGAGCCTAAACTGGAAGACACAATTGACCCAGATCCCGGAAGATGGCCGGAAATGATTACCGACTGCATTCGAACAACTTTGGTCATGCGAGGTCCTCCCGAGCACATTAAGGAAGCTGAAGAATGTCCTAAAAACATGGACAAACGGCGTTTCAGCCCTGTGAACTACAGCTATTCTTTGAAGAATTTAGAGGATGCAGATAGACATTGGTTGGTGCACTCAAAGAGCAAGGATGCTGTGTTCTGCTTTTATTACAAAGTTTTCTCGTCATCTACAGTAAAATTTGCAAAGAACGGTATAAGCGAATGGCGGCACCTTGCTTCGTATCTCGAAAGTCACGGGAAGTCTACCGAGGATCGTGTTTTCCGAGGGACTGAAAAAAATCACGAACTATCGACGCCCGCCATTAAAAGGCTTCTGAATACTGAAAGCGAACATTGGAAAAATTTTCTTGGGCGTTCATGTCCTGGGTCGGCAATGTCTGCCTTTGAGAGGAAGTACAGATACACTGTTTCAACCTGACAACGGAAACTACTTGAAACTCGTTGAATTATTCGGAAAGTTCGACACAGTAATGATGGAGCACCTGCACAGAACAAAGCAAGGTGAGAACTAGGGTCGTCATTATCTTGGAAAAGAAACACAGAATGAAATAATTCATCTTATTGGATCATCTATAACCAACAACATTCTATTAATGATGGAATCTGCAAAGTATTACAGTATAATTCTGGACTGCACACCAGATATTTCAAAAGTTGAGCAGATGACAATTGTGGTATGCTTCGTCCAGGAGACAAGATTCGACGGGTTATACGATGTCCGAATTCGGGAGTATTTCCTGGGATTTCTTCCAGTGCCCGATTCTTCAAGCTCCACTTTGACGCAGGTCGTGCTCAAGTTCTTGGAAGATAAAAAATCCTACTGTGTAGTATAAGAGGGCAAGGATACGACAATGGAGCAAACATAAAAGGAAAGAAGTCTGGTCTTCAGAAAAGAATTTCAGATATGGACAAGAGAGCATTTTATGTGACATGTAGCAGTCACTCATTGAATCTTGTTGTAAACGATGCGTTTATGTCTTCTAAATATGCTGTTTCCATGTTTTCGACAGTGAAAAGCTTGTATGACTTCTTCTCGTCCTCTGTTCGACGTTGGGATGTCTTGAGGAAGTATCTGCCTAACTGTCGCTGAAGCCACTGAGCGATACTAGGTGGGAAAGTCGCATCGATGCACTTACTACCCTGAGGTTTCAAATTGGAGGCGTTTATGATGCACTGGTTCAGATATTAGAAGAATTCGATGGCATGACCGCTCACGAAGCAACATCATTTGCGAAACAAATAAAAAAGTACACCTTTATCAATGCTCTGGTAATCTGGTACGAAGTCCTGCTTCAAATCAGTGTAGTCAGTAAGACCCTCCAGACCATTGACATAAATGTTTCTGAGGCCGTGGAAATGCTTGAAAAAGCGAAAGCATATTTTGAGAACTGCAGAACAGAAGAAAAGTTTGTGTATTTCTTGACGGATTCCAAAGAATTAGAGCTAGAAGATCTAACGTTACCATGGATAAGTGTTCCCTGGCGACTAAGTAAAAAGCCAATACACTTTATCTGTGAAGGAAGGGATGAGACAATAGATGTCCCAACAAAACGTTACAAGATTGAATCCTACTATTGTCTTTTAGCTGTAGTAACCACATATTTGGATGAGAGATTCAATCAATTGAAATCTCATAGTGATGATTTTGATTGTCTTTACGACATCGGCGAACTGAAGAATCCACCTCCTGACAGCCTGGACACAAAGTGTAGAAACCTTGCAGCGATTTTGCTAAATCATGAGTCAAGCGTCATTGGTGCACTGGAGTCGAGGGAAGAAGTGAAAGTGCTTTCAACATTGTTGAAACCTGGAATAGGTCCAAAAGAGACTCTGAAGTTTATAGGAAGACATAACTTTTGCCCTAATGTTAACATTGCTCTGCGAATTCTCCTAACACTCCCAGTGATAGTTGCGAGTGGAGAGAGGAGTTTCTCAAAACTGAAATTGATAAAGACATACCTCCGATCAACGATGAGCCAAACTCGTTTGAATGATCTTGCAACAATATCGATTGAGCACGAGCTTGCAGGGGACTTCAATTACACAGATCGTGCCAAAGAGTTTGCACAATGAAAGGCCAGGAAGGTTTGATTGGTCTAGTATTTTTTTTTAAATTTTTATATTATGGTCAGTGTCTCAGTAATTAACTGTGTTGTTTCTTATTTTGTTCAACATTAAATAGTTACTGTAAATATTATTGTTCAAACCAAATTATCGTTAAATTGTAAATATATTTAGTTTTCTGTTGAATACAGTATCTGTTCGCAACCATTGAAAAATGTTTATTTACGTTAACTGTAAGTTCATGCCGCGCGGAATTAGCCAAGCGGTTTAGGGCGCTGCAGTCATGGACTGTGCGGCTGGTCCCAGCGGAGGTTCGAGTCCTCTCTTGGGCGTGGGTGTGTTTATTTGTCCTTAGGATAATTTAGGTTAAGTAGCGTGTAAGCTTAGGGACTGACAACCTTAGCAGTTAAGTCCCATAAGGTTTCACACACATTTGGACATTTTTGTAAATTCGTGAGGCTTATTAAAATTAGCTAGATTTCTTCAGTCAGGTTGTACTCAATTTTTGAGCTGGTGCCCAGCGACTGCTATGTACAAATCTGTAGAGAATGTCACCAATCAGTCGCAATTTTTGTTTTTATTTTCCAGATCTACATATATTTCGGGCACAGTGTAGCTATTCTCAGTGCTTTGAGTTATGTTTACATCTATACCGTCATGCTGAACGTAACTGTCGATATGACGGTTTAGATGCAAGCACATATTAAAAGCATTGAGACTGACCACTCAGTGGCCGAAACCTAGGTATATCTGAAAAGTAAAAACAAAAATTGGGATTGATTGCTCACATTTTCTACAGATTTGTTTAAATAAAATTGAACAAACGTTTTGTAAAAAAAAAAAAAAACGGGGGGGGGGGGGGGGGCGGCAATTTAGCAGCTCGCACGGGCACAGGGCGGCACTTGGGCTTTCGCCGGCCCTGCCTTCACCAAAGAGTCAGGGTAACAGATTCATGCATTCCAAAGTAGTTATCTTTCGACAAATGCAATCGCTTAAAATTTTCACAGATAAATAAAACCGATACAAGGCGGGGAAGGGGGAGGGACCAAGTGGAATCTAGATTTTTAAAAAAAGGTAGCACATTTACTAGGTGGCTGAATATTTTCGCAAAACAGTTAAATTACATGCGCGACATGCTAAAAAAGATAAAATGAACTGCAAGAAATTTATCCCTCGATGGCCACAGAGAGCTCAGGGCTCAACTGGCTCATCCAAGCATCTATCCATTTGAAATTTCACACAGTGAAGTACACTATCCATTATTTACATTGAACATTCAACACAACATAAATTCACTTTAGGGAACACAGAATTTATCAAATCCTAAAGAATTAAAACTGCAATAATAAATGAAAACATTCACACGAGAATGTATCCACGCAGACCTACACTGTTAGGAAGATCTACTGTAACGTAATGTCAGCATCACTAGATGGGAAGCCTTTTCATACTACAAGTTCTGGTAGCACAAAGAAAGTATCAGAGGAAACTTATTAAAATTGGTAAATTGCATCATGGCCCATCCTGCGTAAACTGTGGATCATATAATGAACCTATCGCTATAATAAAAAGGGAACTACATTGCTTCAGCTAGCCTGAAGACTTATACATCTCACTCTAAACTCAGTCTCAAATACCGACCACACTCGCCGACTGTCAAGCCCTTAACCACACCAGAACAATGAATCCCCACAGGTAGCCAGAACAGACCAAAGGGGTTGCTTCCCGTACCACTGTTGACAAAGACGACTTAGAAGGCACAAACATTTTTGCTTTGACTGAACGCCCAAAGTAGGCCAGACTGACCACAACAGACAGCAAGTTCCATACTACTAGCTACCAATGGAAACACGAAAAATACATTCGCATGCACTTTCACACAGCCAGTAATGAGAAGGATGGAAATCTAGGAGCGTAAAATATATTCAATGTAAATCTAATCTAGGGCTTGCATGTGAACAATTGGATATTTTAAATATTTTATAGTGATTTCTTTGGAATTGTTATCATTATATATTTCTTGAAGTTTGCAGGTATTTCAGCTGTCTCATACATCTAGCTCACCAGATGGAAGAGTTTTGTCATGGCTGACTCTCCCAAGGCTATCCACAGTTCTAACAGAATATTGTCTATTCCCAGAGCCTTGTTTCGAGTTAGGTCTTTCAGTGCTCTGTAACATTCTTCACACAGGATCATATCTCTCACCTCATCTTCATTTAGTCCTCTTCCATATCCATAATGTTGCGCTGAAGTATGTCTTTCTTGTATAGACCCTCTATATACTCCTTCCACCTCTCCACTTTCCCTTCTTTGCTTAGGACTGGTTTTCAATCTGAGCTCTTGATATTCATACAGGTGGTTCTCTTTTCTCCAAAGGTCTCTCTGATTTACCTGTAGGTGGCATCTGTCTTACCCCTAGTGAGATATGCTTCTACATCCTTACATTTTTCCGCTAGCCATTCCTACTTAGGCATTCTGTACTTTCTATCGATCTCATTTTTGAGACCTTTGTATTCCCTTTTGCTTGCTTCATTTACTGCTTTTTATTTTTCCTCCTTTCATCAATTAAAGGATTTCTACTAGCCCTCGTCTTTTTACCTACTTGATCACCTTCTGCCATCAGTACTACACTTCACAAAGTTACCCAGTCCTCTTCTACTGTGTTCCTTTCCCCTGTTCTTGTCAATCGTTCCCTAATGCTCCATTTGAAACTCTATACAACCTCTAGTTCTTTCAGTTTATCTAGGCCCCCTCTCCTTAAATTCCTACCTTTTTGCAGTTTCCTAAGTTTTAATCTACAGGTGGTAACCAATAAATTGTGGTCAGAGTCCACATCTGTCCCTGGAAATGTAGATGTGTATAAATTATTATACCATTAGTGCTTCTATTTCAACAATAATTTTTATAATATTAAGTCATCTGCAAGAATTTCTATCTGTGCATCTTCATATTCATATTTATGTATCCTGTCTATTTCACTCTAACAATTTCAATACAACAATTGAACTTTTAACTGGTCTTTTGTTTTAATTTTATAACTTAACTCTGTATTACTTATTATACTACTCTAAATTGTATTATACTGTGCTGCCACCTTCTGGTGATTTCTCCAACTACAAGGCTATGCACTTACAGGGTTTTTCAAAAATGACCGGTATATTTGAAACGGCAATACAAACTAAACGAGCAGCGATAGAAATACACCGTTTGTTGCAATATGCTTGGGACAACAGTACATTTTCAGGCACACAAACTTTCGAAATTACAGTAGTTACAATTGTCAACAACAGATGGCGCTGCGGTCTGGGAAACTCTATAGTACGATATTTTCCACATATCCACCATGCGTAGCAATAATATGGCGTAGTCTCTGAATGAAATTACCCGAAACCTTTGACAACGTGTCTGGCGGAATGGCTTCACATGCAGATGAGATGTACTGCTTCAGCTGTTCAATTGTTTCTGGATTCTGACGGTACACCTGGTCTTTCAAGTGTCCCCACAGAAAGAAGTCACAGGGGTTCATGTCTGGCGAATAGGGAGGCCAATCCACGCCGCCTCCTGTATGTTTCGGATAGCCCAAAGCAATCACACGATCATCGAAATATTCATTCAGGAAATTAAAGACGTCAGCTGTGCGATGTGGCCGGGCACCATCTTGCATAAACCACGAGGTGTTCGCAGTGTCGTCTAAGGCAGTTTGTACCACCACAAATTCACGAAGAATGTCCAGATAGCGTGATGCAGTAATCGTTTCGGATCTGAAAAATGGGCCAATGATTCCTTTGGAAGAAATGGCAGCCCAGACCAGTACTTTTTGAGGATGCAGGGACGATGGGACTACAACATGGGGCTTTTCGGTTCCCCATATGCGCCAGTTCTGTTTATTGATGAAGCCATCCAGGTAAAAATAAGCTTCGGCAGTAAACCAAATGCTGCCCATATGCATATCACCGTCATCAATCCTGTGCACTATATCGTTAGCGAATGTCTCTCGTGCAGCAATGGTAGCGGCGCTGAGGGGTTGCCGCGTTTGAATTTTGTATGGATAGAGGTGTAAACTGTGGCGCATGAGACGATACGTGGACGTTGGCGTCATTTGGACCGCAGCTGCAACACGGCGAACGGAAACCCGAGGCCGCTGTTGGATCACCTGCTGCACTAGCTGCGCGTTGCCCTCTGTGGTTGCCTGGTTGCCGTACGCGGTCACCCTACCTTTCCAGCACGTTCATCCGTCACGTTCCCAGTCCGTTGAAATTTTTCAAACAGATCCTTTATTGTATCGCTTTTTGGTCCTTTGGTTACATTAAACCTCCATTGAAAACTTCGTCTTGTTGCAACAACACTGTGTTCTAGGTGGTGAAATTCCAACACCAGAAAAATCCTCTGTTCTAAGGAATAAACCATGTTGTCCACAGCACACTTGCACATTGTGAACAGCACACGCTTACAGCAGAAAGACGATGTACAGAATGGCACACCCACAGACGGCGTTGTCTTCTATAGCTTTCACATCACTTGCAGCTACCGAGCGAGGTGGCGCAGTGGTTAGCACACTGGACTCGCATTCGGGAGGACGACGGTTCAACCCCGTCTTCGGCCATCCTGATTTATGTTTTCCGTGATTTCCCTAAATCGTTTCAGGCAAATGCCGGGATGGTTCCTTTGAAAGGGCACGGCCGATTTCCTTCCCAATCCTTCCCTAACCCGAGCTTGCGCTCCGTCTCTAATGACCTCGTTGTCGACGGGACGTTAAACATAACCACGACCACCACTTGCAGCGCCATCTGTTGTTGAAAATTGTAACTACTGTAAGTTCGAAAGTATGTCCGCCTGAAAATGTACTGTTGTCCCAAGCATATTGCAACAAACGGTGTATTTCTATCGCTGCTCGTTTAGTTTTTATTGCCGTTTCAAATATACCGGTCATTTTTGAAACACCCTGTAACATCGTTCAGTTTGTTTACAACCCGTTGATGTAAATTTTAACTGTCAATGTCACCAGACAGCAGGGTGTTTTCTATGTCACTTTGAATACTCGAGAGCAGTGCTTGTCTATACTTACTATATACTCATGTTACAAACACGAGTTCGAAGTGATGCTTTTAATGCACTGTTTTTCATGTTACTTTCACTATATTAGTTTGTCATTTATGGTATATATTGGGTTACATTATGATACTTTTATGTCGATTTTTACGTTTTTTCGCAACTGATGTATACACTATTTTACAGTTGACATTCCCTTGCGTTGTTGACAGCCAGTTAACCAAATGTCCTTCTATCTTAGACACAGTTCGTACGTACTTTTCAATAATTTTTTTGAAATCTTTTATGAATACGGTGCAGGTAGCAGGACCGGAAGCAACTGTCCCTTTGAAAAAAATATGGCCCTTTGGTAAATGATGTCGTAAACCCGCACGACACAGTGACCTTTTCAGGATGAAGTGGTACTGGTTGATTTGCGTGTGGATTTTCCGTTGATCGTATTCGACAATTATGTGTATTGACATATCCTCTCACATGGAAGAGAGCTTCGTCTGTCCACAAAATCTTCCACGGTCAATCATTGTCCACTTCCATGCCAGGAAGAAATTCTAAAGCAAAGCTCTCTCTGTGGCAGGTCAACAGGAAGCAACTCGTGCACATGGGTAATTTTGAATGGATAGCAAAGGAGGATGTCTTGTAGGATTTTACGCACCGTGCTCACGGGTATGTCCGATGTTTGGGCAATCCTCCGTGCACTACACATTTGCACACCACCACCCATGTCATCCTGCATTGCTGTGACCACTGCTTCCACTGACGTCGAATCAGCTCGTTGCCTCCGTCTGCTAGGTTGCACACCAAAAGAACCAATCTTTTCGAATTTCCAAATGGCAGTCATCAGACCAACGCCTATTTTCAACCCCTTCAGTGTCCAGAACTTCTGCAGAGCGACGTGTGCACACTCATCATTCTTGTAATACAGCCTTACAAGACGAGCGTGATCCTGCATTGATACAGTCATGGTGGACGTGGCAGACCTGAAAGGAGGAAAAGCCGTATAAAAATGGCTCTGAGCACTATGCGACTTAACTTCTGAGGTCATCAGTGGCCTAGAATATAGAACTACTTAAACCTAACTAACCTAAAGACATCACAAACATCCATGCCCGAGGTAAAAGCCGTATACCTGGCGTGTTTATACCAACTTCAATGGGTCATAGCCGGCCGGTGTGGCCGAGCGGTTCTAGGCGCTTCAGTCTGGAACCTCGAGTGGCTGCTACGGTCGCAGATTCGAATCCTGCCTCAGGTATGGATGCGTGTAATGTCCTTAAGTTAGTTAAGTTTAAGTAGTTCTCAAACTAGGGGACTGATGACCTCAGACGTTAAATCCCATACCGCTTGGAGCCATCTGATCCATTTGATCAATGGGTCATACGTATGATAGGTGTTTTCATTTATGTATTCTGACACATTCAGGGCCGTCCATTAATCAATTTTCACACTATTTTTATTCGTCTGCCATATGTTTCCCGCCTGCTCCGATAATATTCCTTTGCAATTTGACGTAATTCATACTAGTGAAGTTATTTATACAGCGTTTTGAAAACTTAACGTTAATTGCAGTCACTCCGTACATCCTTCTGAAATACATTTTAATGCAGAATTTATACACTTACAAATTTAACATTTAAACACGCGTTAATACGCTAAAATCATTTTCATTAACTCCATTTCTATCTCAAATAGCCTCTGAACTATCTAAATCAGAAGAATATGATGGTGCTATGGGCAGTTCATCTTCTTTGGTGGATTTCCTTAGATGTAAATCGGTGGTACCTCAAGTGTTCTCACTGGACAATTGGCATTCATTTGAAGTGACACAAAGTTCTGTGAGGGGATGTTTAACTGTCAGCTGTGTAGTCTTGTTTGCTATTCGATTATACAACTCTTCTCTCTGTACTATTGCACTCCTTACTTTTTCAGGATCATGTTTTTCAAAAATTAGCATTGCAGCATCAGTCATTCTGAAGACCTCAGCGAATTTCTTCGTTAAGAGCTTTCTAACAGGATGAACTTCCTTGACTTCTGTTTCTTCTTCATTACTGTTCTCGCCTCAATCTATCAAAACTTCTTTTCTCAGACACTTAGAATGAGAGTTATGAGGTCACACAAATTCTGTTCATGGAGATCAGTAAGTCCAATCTGATGTGCCATGTCCTCAGTTTCTCTGCTTCCAACGGTGATATCACTGATCTCTTAATATTGTAGCAATGACACAATATTTGGCCACACTTTCCTCCATACGCCATTCATACATACTGGAGTGGTGTCACACCATGTGGTTGTAATAACATCAATCACCATCTAAATATTAAACTGTTGACAGAAAATCTTGATGATAAATCTGTTATTTGAGCCACATCTTCTATGAGACTAGAGAAAATCTATGCAGATAGTATGCCTTGAATGTAGAAATAAGTCCCTGGTCCAGGGTTGCAACACAGATGTAGTGTTCAGAGATGTAGTGTTTTTATTTGAGTTTATAAAGGAAAGTGGGTGGCTCAGAATATTATCAAGAAGGGGACGAATTTTGAAAAGGATTTTTTCTTTCTCACAGTAGCCCTTCAACTCTGTATTCAGTTAATTTAAAAAAATAGTCAGTAAAAACAGGAGAAGTAATTCAACCTATTTAGTCTATCTCCAGTTAACTCCCAGCCTGCTCTTATCACAACCCTTTAGACTCTGAGAATGGTATACCATAAGGAATTTTAATTTGCTACCCCATGCAGCATTCCATCTGAAAAATATGAGTGCACCAGTCCTTGGCAGTCTTAAATCCAGATGCCGTTTATCTTCAACAGAAATGGATGTTCATTTGGGCATTCTTATCCAAAATGAACCCTTTCCATCAAGGCTGAAAACATGCATCATCGTGTAGCCTTTTTCTGTCAATTTCTTTAAACCTCATTTTAAACTTCTTGCAGCGCTCGGTGCCACATAACATCAAATACCATTTAACTGACAAATTTTTTAGTATTTTGGTAGAATTTATAGAAGTAGTTTTGAGCAACAAGTACGATTGTTATAACCACATATTTCAGTGCTATTATAGGCCTTTATTAAAGGAAGTCTTACAAAAATGTATAGTGAAGAGAAACGGAAATACGGTATATTCACAACAAAGAACAAGGCATCCAGTTACAAAAAAAAAAAAAAAAGTGATCACATATCATGAATCACACACTTTGTTCCTCTGGAGAAGCTCTGCAGTCATTACAAGTCACAATTTGTTGTGACTGTGGGCTTGCAAACAAATCTTTTGCAACTGTTGCAAGTCATAGTAGTTTTGTTAATTTTTCTTACCACCAAAAAGATAGTACCTTCCACACCTTCTAACAGCCTCTTCGTTACTTACATGGATTTATCGATAGGGTGACAGGAATCCTTGGATATCCCTTGGTAAAGCAAAGAGTTGTACCCTTTTTTTCAATTCGCCCTCCATTAGAACCAAGCCAGGTTTGTGAGGTACGTTCTTCTTTTGGACCTTTTATCTGTGCGAAGAACAGAACTTGGGAATTCATTCCAGCAATATCCAGATACCGGAAAAACAAGTGTAAGGGCTATCTTCTTGTTGTCATCTGAGTGGAGTAGAATCTACACACGTAACCAACAATATCTACGCCACTTTTGGTCGTATTATAGCCTATATTTACAGCAGACTTTTCTGTAGAAGTGGCTATTTCATCACTTACATGCACTGACGACAGGAAAAGCACAGCATTGTTTCTTTTCGTTTGGTACCAAACAAGACGGAAGTCATCTTGAAATTCGAAATGGCAATTTCCAGTTTCACGTGGACTGTTTGGAAAAAATCCCATAGGTATCTTCTTCTTGTTCTTTTTCAATGTCCCTATGAAGGATAGCCAGTTTCCTAGAAGATACTGTCCTAAAGGATAAGTTACATTCCTGTGAGTGCCCTTGATTGGTTCAACTAATATCTTCACAATATCCACAGGCTGGTTAGATGCAAGATATGGTACATGATTCTGTCTGCTGTAATATACTTCATTGCAAGTCGCTCTTTTCGCGTTGAAGTATCATCAAACCTCAGCGGCTGGAGCAAGAACAGAAAGTGCTTTTAGCTAAATGCTGCCCTGAGAATAATCATTCCTGTGCCATTTGATGCCCACAGCTCTGACACATTTGTGTACTCACCTTTTTGTACAGCAATGAGAAACAGTACTCCTAAGAGAGCCATTATTTCAGAAGCAGAAGTATTTCTGCAGCCTCTGTCCCTCGCGTAATTCACAATGATCTCTTGTTATTTATATATCTATTGGTGGTCTCAACAACACAATCAATTATCTCCGGATCAAACAATTTGAGAAAACTTTCAGTTACACTTTTAGTTCCTGTAGCACTGCGATTTGGGCTAGGTAAGACCTTGATTATATTCTTACATTCTGTTTTACCTGGCACCAGTAACGGATTATTTATCCATAAACTGAACTGACAGTACTGTATGCCGCCATACGCCCTCCACGAGGTCAAATCTGCACATATGCACTTGGCCTCAGCTTGAATAGCAAGAGATGCATGCATTGCTGCTTGTGGTGTTCAGTCCAGTGGCTCAGCATTTTCCCCATTGTTTCACATCACTTCTAAGTGACATTTGGTCACTCTAGTTACACTTCAGTCTATTGAAGACTGAGCGGTTTTTCGAATCGTTTCCACATTGTCGTGAATAGTTTTGTTAGTGGTTTCATTAAACCCCAAAGTATGCTAACGTGAGCAATACTTTCATCTTTCTCTTTGCAATCCAAAACTTCTAATTTAGTTTCTGATTAATACGATCTTTCTATACACTTTTTTCCCTCGATAGGAACACGTTTCCTTTTACAAAAAATCTTAAATACAGGCTCTGTGAAGTGCAACGTCACAGCTCTACTGATCTGAACTGACGAATCATGTCTCAACAAACACGACTCCAATAGCGACATTAACACAGCACCACTCAGTAGCCCTGCTGACCGACCAAACATTGGGTCACTCACTGTACACGAACAGTCGCTACAGTCAGCATAGCAGCACAGCAGTAATAGCAGCCTCAAAGCAGATCATAGCTACAGATGCTCCTGTTATCAGTTGTGGTTGCCATGTGCTGCAGACAAGTGATTCTTAGTGGCGCCGTGGGAAGGGACTCTAACGCATTACTGCTTTCACATACTGTTAACAGATAGCAGCAGTGGACTTAAAGCTAAAATCGTACATACGCGAAAACGCGCATAACGAATCTGCCTGTAACGGGATCTACCACTACCATGATTTCAGAAAATGATTGTTTTGGTCATTGAATCTAAATTCTGTAATGAAATGGCAGTAGACAATCGCTTGAGCATTAAATGACATTTCCCATAGGTAGTCTTTATATAAATTAACAGTTTCTTTTATGCACAAAGTATCAAAATGTGTCATAGACTAATTTTCACAAATAAAAAATTATTTTAAATTGGTTGGTGATACTGCAGGCCAGTCTTTCTCTGTTGTTGTTGTAGTCTTCAGTCCAGAGACTGATTTGATGCAGCTCTCTGCACCACTGTACCCTGTGCAAGTTTCTTCAATTCTAATTAGCTACTGCAACCTACATCCTTCTGAATCTGCTTAGTGTATTCATCTCTTGGACTCCTTCTACTATTTTTACCCTCCACACATCCCACCAGTACTAAATTGGTGATCCCTTGATGCCTCAGCACATGTCCTACCAACTAATCGCTTCTTCTAGTCAAGTTGTGCTACAAATCCCTCTTCTCCCTAAATCTATTCAGTACCTCCCCATTAGTTACGTGATCTACCCATCTAATCTTCAGCATTCTTCTGTAGCACCACATTTCGAAAGCTTCTATTCTCTTCTTGTCCAAACTATTTATCATCCATGTTTCACTTCCACACATGGCTACACTCTATACAAATACTTTAAGAAACGTCTTCCTGACACTTAAATCTATGCTCAATGTTAACAAATTTCTCTTCTTCAGAAACGCTTTCCTTGCCATTGCCAGTCTACGTTTTACATCCTCTCCACTTCGACCATCATCAGTTATTTTGCTCCCCAAATAGCAAAACTCCTTTACTACTTTAAGTGTCTCATTTTCTAATCTAATTCCCTCAGCATCACCTGATTTAGTTCGACTACATTCCATTATCCTCTTTGTACTTTTGTTGATTTTCATCTTATATGACCCTTTTAAGACACTGTCTCTTCTGTTCAACTGCTCTTCCAGGTCCTTTGCTGTCTGACAAAATTACAATGTCATCGGCAAACCACAAAGTTTTTATTTATTCATCCTGGACTTAAATCCCTGCTCCAAATTTTTCTTTTGTTTCCGTTAGTTCTGCTCAATATACAGGTTGAATAACATTGGGGACAGGCTACAACCCTGTCTCACTCCCTTCCCAAGCACTGCTTCCCTTTCATGTCCCTCGACTCTTACAACTGCCATCTGGTTTCTGTACAAATTGTAAATAGCCTTTCACTCCCTGTATTTTACCCCTGGCACCTTCAGAATTTGAAAGAGAGTATGCCAGTCAACATTGTGAAAAGCTTTCTCTAAGTCTAAAAATGCTAGAAACGCAGGTTTGCCTTTCTTTAATCTCTCTTCTGAGATAAGTCGTAGGGTCAGTATTGCCTCACGTGTTCCAACAGTTCTACGGAATCCAAGCTGACCTTCCCCGAGGTCGGCTTCTACCAGTTTTTCAGTTCTCTGTAAAGAATTCGTGTTACGATTTTGCAGCTGTTACTTATTAAACTGATAGTTCGGTAATTTTCACACCTGTCATCTTAAGTTTTCTTTGGTGTTGGAGTTATTATATTCTTCTTGAAGCCTGAGGGTATTTCGCCTGTCTCATACCTCTTGTTCGCCAGATGGTAGAATTTTGACAGGGCTGGCTTTCCCAAGGCTATCAGTAGCTCTAGTGGAATGTTGTCTACTCCCAGGGCCTTGTTTGGACTTCGGTCTTTCAGTGCTCTGTCGCTTTCTTCACGCAGTATCATATCTCCCATTTCATCTTCATCAATGTTCATTTCCATTTCCATAATTTTGCCCTCAGGTACATCCCCCTTGTATAGATCCTTTATATACACCTTCCACCTTCCTGCTTTACCTTCTTTGCTTAGAATTGGCTTTTCATCTGAGCTCTTGATATTCATACAGGTGGTTTGCTTTCCTGTAAAGATCTCTTCTATTGTTCTGTACGCAGTATCGATATTACCCCTAGTAATATACTTCTACATCCTTACATTTGTGCTCTAGCCATCCCTGCTTAGCCATTTTGCATTTCCTGTCGATCTCAATTTTGAGACCTTTGTATTCCTTTTTGCCTGCTTCATTTACTGCATTTTTATATTTTCTCTTTTCATCAATTAAATTCAATATCAGTTCTGTTACCCCAGGAGTTCTGCTAGCCCTCGTCTTCTTACCAACTTGATCCTCTCCTGACGTCACTATTTCATCTCTCAAAGCTCCCCATTCTTCTTCTACTGTATTTTGTTTCCACTGTTCTTGTCAATTGTTCCCTAATGTTTTGTGTGAAACTCTCTACAACCTCCGTTTCTTTGAGTTTATTTAGGTCCCTTCTCCTGAAGTTCCCAACTTTTTTCAGTTTTTTTAGCTTTAATCTACAGTTCGTAACTAATAGATTGTGGTCAGAGTTCACCTCTGTCCCTGGAAATGTCTTAAAATTTAAAATCTGGTTCCTAAGTCTCTGTCATACCATTATATAATTCATCTGAAACCTTCCAGTGTCTCCAGGGCTCTTTCACATATACAACCTTCTGTTATGATTCTTAAACCAAGTGTTAGCTATGGTTAAGTTATGCTATGTGCAAAATTCTACCAGGCAGCTTCCTCTCTTATTCCTTACTCCCATTCAATTTTCACCTACAACTTTCCCTTCTCTCCCTTTTCCTAATATTCCAGTCCATCATAACTATTAAATTTTCGTCTCCCTTCACTATCTGAATAATATCTTTTATCCCATCATACATTTCTCCAATCTCTTCATCATCTCTGGAGCTAGTTGGGATATAAACTTGTACTACTATGGTAGGCATGAGCTTCGTGTCTATTGGGGACTATAATGTGTTCACTATGCTGTTTGTAGTAGCTTACCTGTGCTCCAAATTTTTTTATTCGTTGTTAAACCTACTCCTGCATTATCCCTATTTGATTTTGTATTTATAACCCTGTATTCACCTGACCAGAAGTCTTGTTCCTCATGCCATCAAACTTCATTAATTCCCACTATATATAACTTTTACCTATCCATTTCCTTTTTAAAATTTCTAACCTACCTACCTGATTAAGCAGTCTGACATTCCACACTCTGATCCATATAACGCCATTTTTGGTTCTCCTGATAACGATGTCCTCCCTAGTAGACTAGGCTCAGAGATGCAAATGGAGGACTGTTTTACCTCTGGAATATTTTAGCCAAGAGGATGCCATCATCATTTAGCCATACAGCAAAGCTGCATGCCCTCGGGAAAAATTATGGTTGTAGTTTCCCCTTGCCTTCAGTTGTTCACAGTACTTGCTCAGCTAGGTCATTTTGGTTAATGTTACAAGGCCAGATCACTCAATCATCCAGACTGTTGCTGCCCCTCCTTAGGAACCACACGTTTGCCTCGCCTCTCAACTGATACTCCTCTACTGTGGATGCACCTACTGTACAGCTATTTGTATCGCTGAGGCGCCCAAGCCTCCCCACCAATGGCAAGGTCCGTGGTTCATGGAGGCACTAGGCTATTATAACTGTACTGGGCACTACCCATTGGAGTTTGAATAGTTTGGTTCGAGCCCCCACGTTCTATCACACTAAAATATATTTATTTGTTACACTCAGCTTAATTGAGCGGCCCAGAGATGTGGCTGGTATCAATGTTTGGCTACGTTTTTCGTCACAGAGTGCCAGCTCACACCTGCTACAAACTCAATTTCTTAAGCTGAAATAAAATATAAAAAAGCAATGCAGGCAGGTATGCAGTGAAATTTAAAAAATATTGAGTTACTCACGTTGATTTATAATTTGAACAATTAGTTTATTTCTATTTTGTCCACGAATATTATTCAGTATACTGAGTAAACACTTAAAATGCAGTCAAATGGTCTTTTACGTGAAGGTGGCCATTAATGACTGATGCTAGAGAACTTCATTATAAAATTCATATGTTGGGATCATGGCACTCGACATTCTGTTCACTGTTCCCAAAATACATTCTTGTCTGGTTTCTTAAACCACTATATCGTGCTCCATTTGATCGCTTTTGAACGTGGCTACCTACCCACACTACCCCAGATGCGTAACACGTCTGGCTCTTAGCGTCGCTCAGAACCAGCTGTCCTCAAAGATGGCCACCCTATCCACAATGAGATACGACTGCATAACTCAAAACAATGTTTGGCAAAAATTATGAATATTACAAAACTAAACACAAAAACATATATGACATACTGAAAAATATGGAAATTTTATGGGAAATAACAATTCAAAGCCCAATTTTTTGTATCTGCCACCGGTTTTACACAAATAATGTACTTGTGACGTTATTTTGCATTTCCCGAATTTTTGATAATAAACATAAACAAACAAATAAAAATACATACTTAATTACCTATCTAGTCTTTAAACTTTAGAATGCTGCCGCTAGTTTAGACTCTTTAAATTTATGTATTACCAAAAACGCAGTTTCTCTAAGTCAAATCTCATATTCGGGCCTCTCATTAAAAATAGTATATATTCAGCTAAATAGGCTATGCTTGGTCGATGAATCTCTACTAGACGCATCCGTAATGACTTTGTTCACATTGATCGGCCAAAGCATTGCCGAGATATTAGCTTTTGAACTTTCATAAATTTACAGTTTTTAAGACGACAATGACTTTTAAACTATTATATATTTTTGTGACGCGTCTAGATAATTTAGGTTTACGTATTTGTCTGCCCATGAGTGCTAAGTCGCACCTCCAGGTCACTCTTAGATCTGTTTTTAGCACTTTTTAACTGGCGTATAAATTTCTCTAAGCGCACCAATACGGACATATGCGCCGCTGCCAAGCATCCACACAAGTTTTTTCAAGGCCGTGTAAACGCTAGCCATTCGCCACAGCCCTTTAGCAACTGCCAGCCACATGCTCTGCGTCGGGAAACAGCCACTCTAATCTCCCCCCACAGCTTGAATGCTCACAATTACCCCCACTTGCTACTCCATGAACGCAGTGTATAGTGTCGCAAGTAGCACCAAACCCAATCTGCGCTCTCAGAAATGAAATAATACGCAAAAATAAACTCTGTATAAGATAGCGAAAAAGTCAAAATAAACAAGTCGCTATATTGTCTTATGCGGCAGCACTTCCTACGTCAACTAAACTTACCCTAAATACTTTTATTCATCAGTATTTCCATGATGCTGATATGACTGGCGAAAGGTTGTGAGTAACAAAATATAAACGAATCGAAAGTGGACCAACGATTTTTCTTAAAGTCCTCTAAATATTCTTTTTTCAATCTTCTTTTATTTCGATGCACTATATTTGTTACACAGCACATACAGTAAGCATTATACCTTTTGTTGTCTTCTGTGGCGTGCCCCTGACCTGCATGAGTGCTGCAGCTCAGACCTCAGGCGCCATTTCTCAAGTTCTTCTGCCAGTCAACTATCCCTATTCTACCAGGAACAAACAAAATTCACCGGATCAATTTCCTATCAGCAAAGTAGTCTGGGTACCAAAAACTGGTCGGATGTAAACCTACCCCCTCTGCTATCCATACTTGACACAGTTAAACCCAAATTTCGAGGTGAGATCTGACACAAACATACTAATGGTAGTGTTACCTAGAAATACATGCTGGTTACAGAATTTTCTTTGATCGTAACAATTTGTTCGATTCAAGAACAGAAACGGTCCAACTCTACAACACTGAGACAAGGTTTCTCTAACCAAAGTGAAACTAAGAAAATATGTGACCAGAATAGTACTCAAAAATATATTATATGTTGGGATCCATGGTAAGTTCCAGCAACAACCCTGTCTCTAGTTTTAACCCAAACAATAATCTAACTGCTGTTCAATGACCAATGAAAATTACATCACTGCAAACTGAATAAAATCAAAATATAAAATACCCCATGGCGCAACATAATACACAAATCAGCCTACATTCCATTGAAACTAAGTAATCCTAAACAAATAAACAAAAATAAAAAACAAATTTTATGTCCCCCAAATCTAAACATTTCTCCAATGGACAGAAGAACATATTATATTGAGTTCGATAGAGCAACAATCAGTTGTAGAATTAAGTTGCTTTAATATGACATTTATAGTCACAACGCAGATCAGATTTCGACCTGTGTCAGGTCATTATCAATGCAGTGCGGAATTGTAGCAGTTGTTTGTGCTCAAGTGAATGCTTACACTTGAGCATGAACAACTGCTACAATTCCGCACTGCATTGATAATGACCTGACACAGGTCGAAATCTGATCTGCGTTGTGACTATAAATGTCATATTAAAGCAACTTAATTCTACGACTGATTGCCGCTCTATCTAACCCAATATAACCACAGTCGTTGCGTGCACCCACCCCATGGAGGGCACCCTGACATATTATATGTTTACCCCTCAATTCCATATTCTCATCAATCAGTCCCATGCTGAACTATGTATACCATTCAATTCCATATTCTCATCAGTCAATCTCTTGCTGAACTATCTCCACCCCCTGCACAAAAAAACGGTGTGTGACCATATCACAATCACCACTCGTGAAAAATTGAATCAATATTCCTATCTTTATAAACACATTCACATCGTATCATGTACAAATAAGTGTTGTACAGTGACTACAACTGTTGTAGCCTGTGTCACTAGTCATTATGACAGAATTAGCTGTGTTAAGTACCACTACACTTTTACCAAGATAAACCTGAAAACCACTAGCCCATCCATATAACTCTTAAAACTAAACACATATGTAAGTAGTATACAGCAAGGAGTACCCTAAAAAAAGTTAGCTAACATCCACATGACAAAATATCCTCTAACTGCCTGCTAGTGCTATAGGGTATTGCCTGACCTTAATGTGTTTATGTGGATTCACTTTGAGTGAATACTCATCATCAGTCACCTTCCCTTGTTTTCCAGAGAAAACATCGTTGTTTTTACTCAGTAAGTGATACAATTTTGCCTTCTCATCCTCAGAAATGCCCCTTGTACCATCTACTTCACTCCTTATCTCTTTCTCAACCTCCATCTCATCCATTAAGCACTGTTCTACATGCAAAGTAGCCACACATTTTTCATCTTTAAGTATATTTTTGAAATTGCCCTTTTTCTTCCCTCAACAGTATTCAGTTCTACCAACTGGTTCTCACAATGTACAAATGCCTCATATTTACTCAGGAATTCAAGCCCCAACACCATATTCATACTTAAATTTGGGACCACCAAACAGATTGACTTAATACTTCACCTCCATTATTTACATCTAGAACTACCTCCTTTCTCACTGGTTTACTGAAAGTTCCTGTAGCATTTTTAACCATCAAACCTGTAACTGGTGATTCCTCTGTTTCGCTGTTCTTAATATGACCATAAAAGCTCCCTGCTGCCACAGATAGAGAACTTCCAGTATACACCAAAACAATTTCACAGACCCCTGCCACACCAATAGCTATTATCGGCTGCACCTTTTCGATAAAATCATACTTCAATTCGGTTTCAGCCAACAAGCCCTCCTGTATCTCATGTATATAATCTCTAGTCATTGTACAAACCTGCTCTTCACTAAAAGATTTAACATCCTTATCCCCTGATTTATTAAATTAAAGGCCTCTAATTCAAGAGTTTCCTATGCTCAACGCCCCTAGCTTTCTAGCAACTCTATATTTTTCTTCCTCGTAGGACTCTTGTATCAACTGCTGGTGGAACTCTAGAAAATTAACCCAGTCATCAGCATCATAATCACACTCATCTTTCCCCATCCATTCAGTATTTAACTCCTCATGCATGGCTATCTGTTGTTCATCATTATACACAATGAAATTTTGGATTTCATCAACGTCCTCACCTTCCTCACTAATTGTATCATTATTCACAAGTACTGTTATCACCTAGACCATCTTTTACTGTCATAAATACACATTCTTCATCTAATGATTTAACATCTTTATCCCCATTAACTAATTCCTTGTAAGCATGTTTGAACACCTCACTTTCCCTACATAAATCCCTGATTTGCCTGGCATAACCATGTTTGTTAATCTTCCAATCCTCAGGTGCCCACTTTTGAAACCATTTTGCCCTGGCTATCCAATCATCAGAATCAAAATCACTTTCTGCCTTATTCTCCCTTGAAAAAAACGTGTCTGCCCAGCTTCTTTACTCATACCATTAGCAACAGAAATAGACTTACTTGAATCAACAGAATCCCTCAGTTTCAGCCACAATATCAACACCTGCAGCTCCATTCTGCACATTAAAAACTTCACCCACAACTACTGCTCATTCATCAGTTACAAGTACTATAGCCTGCTCACTGGTACATTCCCTATCATTATTAGATTGTTTGCCTCCACATACATAAACAACACATTCTGTAGCCTCGTGCCACATATCAACATAATTACCCATGATAACATCTGATACGGGATCTACTGCCTCACTATTTAATACATACACACTACTGGAGCACATACCTTCTTGTATATCTAAATCTGCAACAACATTTTAATCAGGCACTGTGGCCTCCACTTAATTTATACTTCTTACCACTGGTGAAAGTTCCATTGCTATTTCCACTGTCATCACATACAAACACTCAACATCATAGCACACATTTTCTCCCACAGGTTGCACAGCCAATACATACTCATTACTTAATGTAAGTGCTAAGCCCATGCAATTTGCATCATTATCCCCTATATTTTGATCCCTGTTATTTAACAAAGCCCCAACATTTATTTCTCTCTCCTGATTCCTACATTTCCCGTTATTTTTATTTCTAAAGGCCCTCCTCTCATCATACTGATTGATTACACCAGCCTCCAAACATCTCTTCATTACCCGTAATTGCCTCCATTCCACAAATCCTTTCTTCCCTCACTTGTTTATTTTTATCATTATCAACAAACCCCCTTTTAGTTTGCCTATATTTCTTATCCCATACTTTCTCTTCCCTTGTTCCACTGCCCTTGCTTTCATTTAAATACCTCACATTATTTTGCCTAAAACTATTAAAAGATCCACCATTATTTCTCCCACAATTATTTTCCCATCTCATGGTCCTATTTCCTGTATGGTTTATTGTCCCAAACTGGACTCTGCTTGGAACAAATATCAGTTTAAAGAATTTTGTCCCTGTGCTCCCCTTGCATTAATTTCTCCTCTCCCATACCTCTGCTTTTGAATTGACCTTTGATCACTCGTGTTTCCATTTCCCCATGCACCTACCTGGTACCTGAAATCATCATTAAATGTTTCCTTGTTCCCTCCAAATTTCATTTTGAATTCTATCTCTGTTTTCTCTTTAATTACAATTCTGATTTCCTTCTCTGCTTGAATTATGGTGGTCATTACCCCAACTCACATAATTTCATCTCTCTCCATTATTCCTCTGATTATTCCCTGAATTATTACCCCCTGAGTTTGGCTTACAGCACATTGCCTGGTCCATCCCCTCAATAAAATCCAAGAAATGTTCTATAGAATCTGTTGGACAATGTATCAGTTCTCTCTGTACGTTCTTGGGTAACCTTCTCCTTAAAGTTGAAATCTCTGTGAAAATTCCCAGTGGCCTATTCAAATGTACCAACTTTCTTAATTCCTCCTGATAAAATTCGCTTATCATTTACCTACCTCCTCTGTAAACTGGCCCATTCAAAACATCATTCTGTAATCTGCATTGTTTTGCTTGGCTCCAATACCTATTCAGAATCATCTGTTCAGATATACTATATGATTTAAATTGTTCACTACATTGATTTGCCCATGTCTGAGCAGAACCCTCCAACAATCTTTTTACCAGTTTAATTTTGCTGTTGTCACTCATACCATCAATAAAACAATCCTTGCATGTGGCTAGACAATCTACAGCATGGGACTTGCTTTCCCCTGAAAAAGTCTTACCATTGGGTACTTGCACCATAGGCCACCCCATACTTCCATTAGCCCCACATAACTCTATATTACTTAATTTACTGTTAACTTTGTTGCATTCTACATTACTCTTTACAGTAACAGCAGCCACATTTTCAATTTCCTTTCTTAGGTCGCTAGTTGTCCCTGCCAGTTGACCTAATAATAAAGTAATTGTCTTATCCCAACTAGCATCAGTCTTCTGATCCATATCAATCAGAGGTTGCCTGACTCATCATTCCTTGCGTCACACAACTGCTTTCCTGAATCAGTTCCACCCCTTATTTCAATAACAACTGCATCAATCTTAGCAATCAAATTTCCTTCTACCTTCTCTAATTTTTTCTGATAAATCACCCAATTGATCATATAATTCTCTGATTTTTACCCCCAAAGAACTTTCCATATCCCACATATCATTTTTAATTCAATCTTGAAACCCTGCTTATCAGTTTTTAATTTAGTCTTGAAATCCCCCATATCAGTTTTTAATTCAGTCTTGAAACCCCCCATATTAGTTTTCAATTCAGTCTTGAAATCCCCCATACAACTTTTTAATTCAGTTTTGAATTCCCACATTTGGCTCATTAATGATCTAAGCATAGCCACTACATTAGCTTCTGCTTCTTTTCCTTTTCTGTGTGGGCTCTGAGGCTCACTCCCACGTCCTGTAGACTCAACATCACTAGCTAACTTCTTTATGATCATATTGCTAAATTCGGGCTCCATAGCTAAACTGGCTGTGAGGTAGAGAACTGAGAAATTAATGTGCCTGGTGCCAATTCCTAGCTTTGTTCAGACTGCTGGTGCATGATGACTGTTCCCTCCTGCTGTCGGTTGCCATGTGGTGAAGTGTGGCACAGTGTAGAACAACTTGCAGGTTGGCTGCAGAAGCGGCTTCAGATCCGGAGTGTGGGGGCAAAGTCGGGGTGACAATGTTTGGCAGCTATAGGTGCATGAACTGCCGCTTTGGTGGTCGACATCAGACGCGGAGTACTTCTCAGCGATTGGCAACATGGTTATCTCAATCTGCACTTCCAAACGCAATCCTGTACTGCCGACCAAGCCTGTGCCAGCACACACCTATCGTAAACTCAATTTCTTAAGCTGAAATAAAATATAAAAACACAATGCAGGCAGATATTGCGGTGAAATTTAAAAAATATTGAATCATGTTGATTTACAATTTGAACAAGTAGTTTATTTCTATTTTTCCATGAATAGTATTCAGTATATTGATTAAACACTTAAAATGCACTCAGAGGGGCTTTTACATAAGAATGGCTGTTAATAACTGACACTACAACACTTCACCATAATGTTCATATGCTGCAATCACGGCAATCTACAGTCTGTTCACAGTTCACAAAATACACCCCTGTCTGGTGTCTTAAACCACTATATTGTGCTCCACTTGATCGCTTTCAAACGTGGCTACCTACCCACACTACCCCAGATGCGCAGCACGTCTGGCTTGTAGCGTCACTAAGAACCAATCGTCCTCAAAGATGGCCACCCTATCCACCCTTGAAATGACTGTCTAACTCAAAACAATGTTTGACAAAAATTATGAATATTGTAAAGCTAAACACAAAATCATATATGACATATTGAAAAATATGGAAATTTTCTTGGAAATAACAATTTAAAGTCCAATTTTTTTTGTATTTGCCAGCATTTTTTCACAAATAATGTTCTTGTGATGTGATTTTGCATTTCCCAAATTTGAAACGAAACATAAAGAAGCAAATAAAAATACACACTTAATTACTTATCTATCTCTTAACTTTAGAATTCTGACTTTAGTTTAGACTCTTTAAATTTATTTATTACCAAAAACACAGTTTCTTTCAGTCGAATCCTATATTCCGACCTCTCATTAAAAATGGTACATATTCGGTTAAATTGGCTATGATTGCTCGATGCAGCTCTACTAGACGCATCCGTAATGACTTTGTTCATATTAATCGGTCAAAGCAATGCCGAGATATTAGCTTTTGAACTTTCATAAATTTACAGGTTTTAAGACGACAATGACTTTTAAACTATTATATATTTTGTGGCGCATCTAGGTAATTTAGTTGTACATATTCTTCTGTCCATGAGTGCCAAGTCGCACCTCCATGTCACTCTTAGTTCTATTTTCATCAATTTTTATCTGGCGTATAAATTTCTCCAAGTGCGCCAACACGGCCATATGCGCCACTGCCAAGCATCCACTCGGGTTTTTCCAAGGCCGTGTAAACGCTAGCCGCTCGCCATGGCCCCGTTGCAACCGCCAGCCACATGCTCTGCGGCGGGAAACTGCCGGTCTAATCTCCCCCCACAGTTTGTACACTCGAACTATTTAAAGCCCCAAGTGATCTGTTTAAGAAATTCGTTTTCCTACTAAACTTCTGTTGTGCTAAAATTAGTGATACTACACTGACAGTTATGCAAATTAGTTCAGAGGTGAATGGTACCTTTACTTTGATCAGAATAATGTGTAGATCCACTTGATGTCTCCTCACACTGTTACAGAAAACAGTGCGAAATTTAGTGTGAATGATGAACACTCGACTTTGATAAGGGCCAAAAGGGCCAAACAGACTGTGAGAAAGTAACTTTACAATTCGCCTTACACACATGGTTAAAATAATACCTACAATCGTGGAAGTGGAGGATAGTATTTAAGATAAAATAAATATGAGATTTTCAGTCGCACCTCCATGTCACTCCTAGTTCTATTTTTATCTGGCATATAAATTTCCCCAAGTGCGCCAACACGGCCATATGCGCCACTGCCAATCATCCACTCGGGTTTTTCCAAGGCCGTGTAAACGCTAGCCGCTCGCCATGGCCCCATTGCAACCACCAGCAGTATGACTTCTTTGTGAATGTGATTTCTGTTAAACTGTTAAATGATGGGAATGCAGTAGTGTTGGAAGCAATGTGTGGAACAACACAATTGGTTTTGTCAGATGGAGAAATCTTTAATGCAGCCATTACATATGCAAATTTAGGAGCCTTTTGCCTCCCATATGAAATCGAAAAACAAAAAACAGAACAGACCTTTGGCACCAGAGAAAAGTTTCGCATATACATAACATCAGTTAAGAGGAAAGACTTAAAGTTAGTCAAATGCGTAAATGTTGTGAAGACAGAATCAAAATGTCACATTGCTTCTTATTTGTTCATCATTTCAGAGTGTCGGTAACATATGGTTGACAGGCAACGACATGGATTGATAAACCACAACAAGGCTTTGTACTCTGTTGATAATGCAAGGTACAAAAAGTATCATGAACTACAAGAAGTACAATACTAACTGCAAGTAGTAGTTACCATAAACTATTACAAAATACCAGGCATTTACCTATTTTAAAAAATTACTAGTGATCCTAATGTAAGTATCACACCCTTCATATGGGACGGTATTAAACTTGACATAATAGTAATGCTTGGCAGTGACAGAGGTAAATTTTTATGAGTGTGAGATACTCTTCTGATTAAAATTTACACTCCATCAGTCTCAAACAACAGAACAAGAGGCATTTTTTCAACGAGAAAATCATTAAAATATTTTGAATGCAGAACAAGTATAGATTTTGGTGGTGATTTTAACTGAGTTCTTCAAAAAGGAACTCAGACCTCGAATTTTTCTCAGAAATTACAAGTACTAAAAGAAAGACTGGACGTGAAAGACGAATGACAGGAATTGCAACCAAATAACGTGGTATACACTTTCACAAACCCTCTGCCAAGCACTTAAATGTGAATTGCAGAGTAGTCATGTAGATGAAACAGGAAGAAGGGTAGACAAGTTTTTGTGTGACTAAACAGTGTTTGCAAATATTATAGACATGGAAATATCTTCCAATCGGAGCTTCATAGAATTGTGCATGCCATATTTGGACCTGAATAGCTCAACAGAAACCTAGGAAGTGGTATTTCACAAGCAAAAGAAATAGGTATTAAGCAACCAATTTTGAAACAAGTGTTGACCCAGTAGTGACAAAACTGTCTTTGAAACATATGGCTTTTGAAAATCTAAGATGTTGTTGGTAGGGATGTGCAAATATAAAATAAAAAAGTAATAATCCATAATATGAAGGAAAAAGCAGAGACAGTAAAAGAACATACATAAACGACTTGTACCACATACCCATGACTTGCCAAAGGAGATTCTACAAGTAAAAAGAGTGAAAACAAAAATAACAAACATAACAAACCAGAAATTCAGTGAAAAGAAGGCTCATAATAACACATATGTGAAAGATGAGAGAACATCAATATACTATGTGATAAAAGAAGGGAGGAAAGTGAATGCCAAAGTCATCACAGAACTAACCAATGAGGCACTGGGGTAAATAATCACAAACACTGCAAAGCAATAGGTGAAAAAATAGTCAGAACTCCCAGTTACTAGAATTATGTAAAGATACGTTTACCTTAAAACAACCCTGTTTATAACAGAACAATATCAGAATCCAGTTATCATTTAAAATAATCTTAAACCCAAAAAATGACTGTAATCAACTGAATGAACAAAACAATCTCATTATGTATACTGATAAAAGAACATAATGTGAAAATCTGATCAGATTACAACAGTATGGTTTCTGATCTTTGTGTTCTCAGTAAAATAAATCATATTACTAAAATCTCGTAACCCCTGTTCTTTACAAGAAATTGGAACCTCAGAAATATAGTAGCCAATTAATATAGGCAAACCAAACTGGTTTTACAGCATCTGCGACTTTTTACACCAAGTCAAGTTATCTTTAAGAAGTCCCACTTGCCCAGAGTACCAAAGGGTTGTATGAGTAAGTGATTAAGGAATGCCTGAAAGTAGAAAAGAAATTAAACAAGTAGGTGTGGAACAGCCTAATGTGTGGAAGGTCATATGTAACTTCGAGTTAAAATCCTATAGATGAGACAGTTGGTATGACAGAGTGAACAACACATTACCAGCAGAAGGATAACTTTTCAAAATAAACCTAACACCAACACCTGTGTGTCAATGTTGTCACTTAGTGAACACAAGCCCTCATAAAATTCGCATGTAGAAATGAAGCATATGTGTGGAAGAGGGTTAGAAAGAAATTGATCGTTATCTTACACTTAAATGAATCACAAACTGGTCTTCAGAAATTACTAAGACCCCACTGGACACAGTTTCCTAAACTAAAAAGCACAGCTTCTCTTGGTTAACATGAAACTTTATATGATAAGCTTTTCAAAATCTAAACTCATCCTTGTGGACTTTCGATAAACTATTAAGTGTGAAGTATCAGACAGCAGAATTCATCTACATTTTTATAAAAATATGCAAAACATTTTCGACATAACATTAAAAGAATGCATAATTGCATGAGGTCTGAAAAGGAGCATAACTTCATCTAAATTTAAGCTGTATAGAGAGAGTGAGGCAATAATAGAAGAGCTGGCCGCTGTGGACGATCTGTTCTAGCTCTTCAGTCCGGAACCGCGCGACCACTACGGTCGCAGGTTCGAATCCTGCCTCAGGTGTGGATGTGTGTGATGTCCTTAGGTTAGTTAGGTTTAAGTAGTTCTAAGTTCTAGGGGACTGATGACCCCAGATGTTAAGTCCTATAGTTCTCAGAGCCATTTGCACCATTTGAATAATAGAAGAGACAACAGGAGCTATGAAAGACTGAGCTTACCATTCTCAATAAAACTAGTAAATTTTGTTTACTATAATTTTTATTTACTCCTGTCCTTTCAAGAATTCTTCGAGGAAATTTAGCAGGAGTAAAAAAATGGTAAAAGTGAATGGAACCTGACCACAAAAACACAGTGAGGAGCTGTTGTCACGAAAAGAAGTCCTCAACACGCTGCATTTGAACAAGTTCCATAGGAAGTGGGTATCTAAAACTAACAGAAAACTGAGCTCTTGTTGCTTCTTGAAATCAATTATATACTGATGAATATGTTCATAATACTGTCAATGGTTTGATAATGACTGTTGAAACGTGGATCCAGTAGCATTGCAAATGATGTAGCCTCCAAGACAGCATCACATTTTCATAAAGACCAAATCTATCTCATCAGCCTATTGCACTAGGTGATTCTGTGTTAGGGGCAGCTCATTTGTGTTATAATTTATTTTATTCTGTGTATTTTTTCAGTATTTCACCAAACAGTTTGTGTATGAAATGATTTTGATGTAGTGTGAGTAACAGGGACCAGATGTAATCAGGTCCAGTTCCCATTGTTCCGTTGGAGAAACGCACAATGTTAGTCTGAGCTGCCAAGTCTTGCCGCTACTTTTCCCTCACCCCTCCCCTCACCCATCCTTTCACAGTGATAAACCAGTTTTCCTTTCCCTGTTCCGTTCATCAAACCCTGAGGGCCAGTATCAGGTGACCTGTTTTCTCTCCATAGTCCTGGCTCCGAAAAGTGCATTCATAGTGACATGACCAAGCTGTTTCCGTTTGTTCAATTTGTCCCTCGCCTTAGTATAGCTTAGGGCCAGCTCAGGTAGACCCAGTGGATGGACTGGCTTACACGTACCCGTTTTTTCCCTGCATCCCAATGAAACGAGCTGTCTTTGTCAGATTACCACTCTCCCATCCGCCTACACTTTCACACAATGTATGACGCCAGCCAGCTTGGGCCCTTAGCCTGTATTTTCATCTGCATTGCTTAACACTCGAGCTAGCGCGCCTGTGTATGAAGTGAGCCAGTCACAGATAACATTGTCTTGTACCGTTCTATTGTTACTTTAAAACTGCGAGCTCCAGTCTGTTCCTTCACTTTTGCTTCAGCTAACACCGATAAGTTGTGTTGGTATATGTCCAAGAGAGAAGCAGTAATATAAAATAAACATGGAGCTAGGTGAGAAAAAATTTACGGTATGTGGGTGAAAAGACCCATATTTCAGGCCAGCAGCACAAACACACAATGAGTTAGTTGCTTTCAAGATAATTAGCAATTAAGTAAGCAGTTTGCTGGATCTGAAGCAAGAGAACTGTTTATGCTTCGAGTGGGTTCATTACTGTGGGGTAACATTTCCACACGGCAATAGACTGATATAATGAAAGTCGATTTTTTTTATTGTTCTATTAAACACTGATTTAGCTCGTATAATTTATGTTTATTATTGTTTCTCGGTTTAACTACGATGAAACTGTTATATTGCTCAGCCAAATTCACTTTGGTAATGAAAAGACAGCTGTTCTTGATACGTGCACTAAGTACACCACCGCGCCTACTCGTGTTTTAAACAAGAGTGCATCCATTTGTCGGTTAAAATACTTGCCTATAGTCGCTGTCATGTACTTTACTTCATCCCTCCCCCCACTCCTCATTGTCATTTGCCAATGGGAAATGTCTCAAACTTGAAATGGGTTCATCTGTCAGTAGTGTTCTCTGTTTCTGGAGTTGTGTTGTTGAAACTCATGTATTCTTACAATGATTTTGAAATGAATAGAGTAGATTGTTTACTAAAAATACCCTTTAAATTATTAAGTGTGGAAGACAAGCGAGAAATAAAGTGGTTAAGCGTAAGTCACCTTAAATATTTATTAATGTCTCAACTTAATGGAAAGACTAACCTTCTGCATTATATGGTTCTGTAAAAAGATGTGAGTGAAGATATACAAAAATTATTTTGTTTCTATTGTGTGGTATTTGGTGGTAAAGGATAGTGGAAAACTATAGGCTGCAAGGATCTAAAACATTTAAGTGATCGAATTAAAACACATGGGAGTAGTGAACTGCATTGACAAAATACTTGTAAATACAAAAGTTAAGCACTATTAACATTGATGCTCAGATTGATTCAGCATATAAGGTGTCAATTGAGAAACATAAGAAATTAGTTACGAAGAATAGACACACATTAAACACAGTAGTAGCGTGCTTAACGATTTGTGGATCTCATTATTTAGCCCTCAAGGCTCCCAATGAAAAATGCGAGTCAGCTAACCTTGGTATGGCAGAGGGTACTTCACATTTTACAAGCTATTAGGGTTTCTTGTCATTCCATTCATTCTGGACTGTGGGAATAATGGCTCTTTAAATCCCACTGTGCACACTGTAATTAGTCTAATCTTGACCTTGTGATCCCTTTGGAGCAGCACGTATGGGCCTGTAGTATATTCCTATCCATGACACTATCTCACAGGTCAAACAAACCTGTGACCATTCATGCTTCCCTTCTCTGTATATGTTCAATATCCCCTGTTTGTCAAATCTGGTATGGCTCCCACGCATTTGAGCAATATTCTAGGATTGGCTGCATGAGTGTTTTGTAGGCAATCTCCTTCGTAGATTGACCGCATTTCTGTAGTCTCATACCAATGTACCACAGACTGCCACCTGATTTATCTACCACTGAGCCCATGCGATCATTCCATTTCATATACTCACAAATCTTTGCGCTCTGATATTTGTGTGAGTTGACTGACTTCAGTGGTGACACATTGATATTTTCATCACAGAACACTACATTTTTGTTTTGTCAAGAGTTAAATTTTATGTTACTGAACATTTGAATTCAATTGCCAATATTTGTACCACTTCGATATCTTCTCGAGAACCAGTTGAATATTTGTGAAGTTTTTTCAGACCATACTTCATTACAGATAACAGCATCATCATAGAGGTGATTGGGCGAGGTGGATATGATGAAGGAGAAATTGGTTGATTTGCTTACCTTTGACAGTTAGGTACCAGACAGATTGAACATTCGTGTCAAGGTAACAGGCGAAAACCGCGCGCCATACATAACGCCGGTCAACCTGGGGGGAACTTTTGTTCAATCGGGTTAGGTGGACGACCTAATTGGAGGACATTGTATACTGCCTTTGTCTTGAGTAAAAGCTGTCTTGGTAAGGTGAGGCGTAGGTAACTGAGTTCAAGAAAGAAGTATCGTATATAATGGAACTAGGCCGAACCATCCGAGATCATCACTGGGGCTGACAGTGAGACCGGCGTATATGCCGACAGGAGGAGACCAGTGAGCCTCGTTGGGCAACGTGTCCATACCGTCATCTGGGAGCTGACAAATAGGGCGCGAGCTCTATCCGGCACGTGAAACAGACCTATCCCACCTCGTTCACGGGGAAGAGTTAGGGTTGCATAGTTAACTTTGAACAACAGCCCAGAGCTGACGAAATATGCCATCGCTGCCAACATGCGACGTGCCACAGTAAGCGGGAAAGGTAGAACTTGTGCTACATGGGGAACTCGGGATGCGATATATATATATTGACATATCGAGCTCGTTGGAGAATATCTGGGGATCGAAGGCGATGGTCCATAAGACCTGCTCTGATCATTAAAAGGAGGCGGCGGCAGTTGATGGTGGCTGAATGCCGGAGATCAGATGAAAAATCAGTTCCCAAACTGCGAATGGTATCAACGGTGGTGAGAGGTGTAACGCACTCTGCGGGAAGTCCCGTGCCAATGAACATAACTTGTGACTTACGTACGTTTAAATAGCTACCCGACGCCTCACCATAAGTCGCTACCCACGTCAAAACAGCTCGAACCTCGTCGGCATTACGTAAACAGATGATTACATCATCAGCATAGGCCGTGCAACAGAATCGGTACCGATCAATGGACAACCCTATCAAACGTTGTCTGAGCCCACATAGCAAGGATTCCAAGGAAAAGGCGTACAAAATCGTTGATAGACGGGCAACCTTGACGTACGGATCGCCGGCCAGAGTGGCCGAGCGGTTCTAGGCGCTACAGTCTGGAACCGCGCGACCCCTACGGTCGCAGGTTCGAATCCTGCCTCGGGCATGGATGTGTGTGATGTCCTTAGGTTAGTTAGGTTTAAGTAGTTCTAAGTTCTAGGGGACTGATGACCTCAGAAGTTGAGTCCCATAGTGCTCAGAGCCATTTGAATCATTTGACGTACGAATCGTCCAATTTTTATTGGAGGAGTGAGTCTGCCATTGTACATAATCCTGGATGAGGCACCCCGCAAAAGGTGCATCACTACCGTGATAACGGCGACTGGGAAACCCATATGGTGGACAACAGCCGTAAGGAACGAATGGTCAACTCTACCAAAAGCTTGACTAAAGTCCAAAGACGCAAGCAAGTGCCCCAGAGAGGCGTTGTGCCTGGGTAACGGCGATCATATCCCTGTAGCGGCATAAAGCCGTGCGGATATTATTATCCCCTCTCAAAGATGCTTGGTCTAGCGACACAACATATTGGGCAACGTTTTTAAGTCGTATCGCCAAAAGGCGAGTGAAGATTTTCATATCACTGTTAAGGAGGGTGAGGGACCGATAATCACTGATATTGTTGCCACCATGCAGTTTATGTACAGGAATAATAATTCCTTCCATGAAAGCATCCGGCACAGGTACTTCCAGAGACATCAGATGGAGGTGAAGGTGGACTCTAACAAATCACGGAAGGTGCGATAAAATTCGAGGGGAAGACCGTCGGGTCCTGGGGAGCGATTGATGGCTCCTGTCCGGATTGCATCGCAGACTTCATCATCAAGTCAATCGCCGCGTCTCCTGGGATACCACTGAAGTTGAGCTGCGAGACTTCCTCGATCAACTCTGGGGAATATGGAATTGCGGCGTAGAGCAGCTGGTAGTGGGCGTGAAGCACATTCCCTATTGCAGATTGGGTTACGTAGCGGCGCCCTTCTTGATCTGTTAGGACGTGAATCAATTTTCGGCGTCGATGTTGGCATTCTTGGATGATATGGTACATCGACGGATGTTCATGAGGCATGCGATCAGCAGTACGAGATCGTACTATCGCTCCTTCCAAATGCCTTTGCATGAGATTGGAGATTTGGGCCTTAGCATGGTTCATCCTTGTATGGCGCTCAGGGGAGGCTGGCATCGTGGAGCATTCTCGTAGGATGCTGTAGTAAAAGTCCATAGTGCTCTTCCTCCAGGCGACAACATCTTTGCCATACCAGATCAAAGTTTTTCGAAGAGCAGGTTTTGCACACTGGATCCACCACGATATGGTAGACAGATATGTGGGACAGCGTCTATTAGATGTGATCCAAGTGTCTTCTATTAGAAGTCGACAATCAGGTGAATTAAGAAGTGCCGTGTTCAGTTTCCATAAACCACGTCCGTGCCACACTGCCGGTCTTGTGAGAACAAGATCACAGAAGTAAGCCTCATGATCTGAGAAAGCAACAGGCCAGATTTCAGACTGTCGAGTATATTGAACTAGGGATCGCGAGATGTAGATGCGATCCAGTCTGCTAGAGGAGTGCGCAGTGTAGTACGTAAAGCCCAAAAGATCACCATGAACATGTCTCCACGTGTCGACAAATTGTAGCCGCGTCACGACTGTTTCCAGAGCTGCGCATGGTGAGTGACGCGGATATTGCTCCTGAGGTTGCTGGGTGCAGTTGAAGTCTCCACCCATGACCGATTCACAGTGTGGTCCGATAAAAAGGGGTGTAACTTCATTCGCGAAGAAGGCATTGCGTTCACGACGGTAGTTGGAGCCTGACGGCGCATAAATGCTGACGATGCGTACACCAAAGAGACTAAGGGCCATACCTCTGCTGTTGTGGAGGTATAGGATATCTTCGGCAGGAAGACCTTCTCGTAAGATGATGGCAACACCACTACCAGTGTCTGAAGCGGGAGAAAGATGCGCCGTGAAGCCATGTACTGGTGAAAAATCGGCGACATGCACTTCCTGAAAAAGCGCAATATCTATGTCCGCATCATAAATCATATCGTGGAGGAGCGCTAGTTCGTGGGACGCACGAGTGGTAGCGAGGTTAATCGTTGCGACACGATAATGCTGGTGTTGGAGTCCCACAGGCAAAGATTGGGCTCCTTCTTCAGGAGCGAGAGGTCGTCGGTCTTGGCGGTCCGCTGAAGAGGCTGCTATTGTGGAGAGTTTGCTGGCGCGGGCGCAACCCATCATCATCACCGTCCACCCCACTCCCTTCGATCTCCACGTCGTCTGCCCAGGAGACTGATACTGCGGTAGGGCATCGGCTGTGCACACCATCCACGTGGAGAGGAGACGTAATTTTCGGCTCAGACGATATGCTCTCTTCAACGTCGACCTATGGGGGCGACGGCGCCAGTAAGGAGGGGTGATCGTTGAGAGTGGTCGCCTGTGGCGGGTCGTTCGCACCAGACTTTTGGTCATCAAGGAGCGGTTTGTCATCCATCTTTGGGTCTGCATCCCTGGTATCCACCCGTAGAATGGATTCATCAGGGGGTGTACGGCTACGTTTCTTTCTCTTTCGTGTTGACCCTTGTTTTCGAACATGTCGTTCGGAGTCTGATTGCGGGTGGCTTTCGTCTGACTCCGGACCAGTCTGAAGGAAAGTAGAAGTAGGTACCACTCCCAGATCAACGTCCATCTCAGTAACATTTTCAGTCACAGTGCTGCGAAGATCTGGCAGGTCAGGATCTGGCGTCTGTGGCACCTCAGAAGGACTCTCAGTAGCGGTTGCATCTACCTGATCAGACGACGTCAACGGAGCAGGAAGACCCTGTGTAGAGGTGCTGACTTCCTGGGCAACCTTGGCAAATGTGACAGGGATATGAGTGATGACCGCTGGGGACGCTTCCTCGCCGACCGGCGTCTGGATCAGGCGGCGTCGCATGCAGGCGGATCTGACGTGGCCTTCTTGTCCACAACCCGCACATGATCGGAGTTAGCCGTCGTATATGACCATGGCTCGCACCCCGCCAATTGTCAGGTATGATGGTATATGTTTTTTCAGTTCAATTTTGACCTGACGCACACCATTAAGGACGCGGTAGGTCGTGAAGGTTTGCCACTTTTCCTCTACGTAACCGATGACGTTACCGTATGGTTGTAACGCAGAGACAACTACGTCCTTCGGCACTTCAAAAGGTAGTTCAAACACCCTAATCGTGCGTTGACAGTACTCTGCGAGTTCAAGTGTTACAGCTCTGAGGTGACCATCAGAGTATTTGAACTTAAGTCCATTGGCATGGCGGCGAATAACATCTTCACACACCTCGGTGTTTGTCATTTTAATATAAACGACACTACTCGTGATCGAAAAATGGATTCCGAGAACGTGGTTAGGATCCAAACGAACTTCTTCACGTACTTCATGTGCACGAGGTCGCGCATGTTCAGCTGGGAAGGAAATTTTAAGGGTCGCACGGCGGTAAGCGCTCCACATGTTGTTCACGGTTGACGGACACAAGCCGTAAAGCTACGACACGGAAGTAAACAACGCCGTCCGCACGCTGGCTGAGAGCCAACTGGAACCATCTGAGCACCATGAGATCTAGCAGTCGATAGCTAAGCACACATACATCAGTTACATAATCGACGCGTAAAACTTCTCTTGCGATTTTCTTGGAACTGCCAGAGTAGGACACCTTACTACTTACACATTGTAGTTTTAATAGCCTACTAAAGGTGTACAAAGCTTGAAGTAAATCCGCCATCCCAACGTCGTGGCCTGCCCTTGTCAGTGCTTCGCCCGAGCTCAGTGGATGTACAGACTTATCAATCTTAGTAAGGAATACTACAATGAGGAAAATACATCAACATTGCACGACGCTAATCAGAATTATTACTAGTCAGTGACGTATCTCACTGTATCAGTGCTCAAGACTACTTTTTCTATCAAGAACATTGCTTTTATTGTACATATCTCAGCACTGCAGAATTACCTGCAGCACTTAGAAGTTATATGTATCTCAGTTATTAAGTGTGCATATTGTAAACAAACTTAATAATGTGTTACATTTTTGTAAGTGGCTGATTGTTTTTACTGGGCACCTCTATCACCGACACATCAGTCATCCATTGGCGACTAGTCCTGTGCTTGAGAGTGACAGTCGTCGAAAATTCGTAAAACTTTTTACAGTTTCGTGTGGAATATGTTTTCCAGTGTCTTTAATTTGTGTATGCATTGGCAACTTCTCGACAGCAGTCACTCACTGCTCTTATTCAGTTTCGGAGCCAACAAACCACTTCTTTACTAACTGTCATTGGCAGATCGACAGACGTACAACAAGAACGATTGAGGCACAGAATTACAGCGGCCAAGTGCAGCCTCTTCCCTACCGCTCTTTCGATGCAAAACCAGAGAAATGGGCGGTATGCTGCCTGCAGCTCGAGCAGCATTTCCAAGCATACAGCATATCAGGTGAGTCAGACCACGTTTCCATTTTCTTCTCGTGGGTAGGAATGTAAGTTTCCAGGTTGTCTAGTAAGCTGTTTCCTCAGTTAGAGCCCGAAACCCTACCGTATGAAGAGATTGCTAGGAAACTGAACGACTTCTTCAAAGCTCAGATTCATGTAGCTGCTTCTCATTCCAAATTTTTTTTACCCACTATCGTAATAATCAGTTTTACAAGGAATGGATCGCCGAACTGAAGGGTTTGACTAGGAACAGTAAATTTAACTGCTTTGTGGATTCTCATTTCAAGACAAAATGCTTCACAATGCCATTATTCAGACCCTTGTTGAGTACAGAATATGGGTTGAGAATCTAAAGCATCGCAACCCTGTTCTCAATGACGTGCTTAAAGTAATTAAAGCTCAGGAAGAGCAAGATTTCGCTGAATTTGATTTTAGTGTTCCTGTTGCTGCAACGCCGACCCAGGATAGAACGCTGAGGCACCAGTTCCATATGGCTCAGGGCAACTGCGCCGTATGCAGCAGCATACACTGAGGTAATAAGAGCTATAAGGTTATTTGGAGCAACAGTCCACTGCTACACCTGCTGATTTGATGTTTATCGGACAATGGCGCAACTACGTGTCATATAAGAAACTGTGGTGTGCGTACTGTAAGACCTTCAGTACACACACCATCAGATTATTTGACTTGTCACTCTAACGAAGTAGGCGAGTGTCAGCAATATGTCTCGTGGTCTTATCGTGGCGTGTTTATCTACTGCCGCTAGGTCAGACGATAGAAATGCCACTTGCACACTTAGAGTAGCAGATTCACGGTGACCAACTTTAAACAGAACTTGATTAATTCTCACACACATTTATTAAAATAATAACAAGCATAAAAATTACTTAACTTGGTTCTGGATGCTAATTACAATTGACAATCTGAAGTTCCTTTGGTGTTGGTCTTATTCTCACAAATATCTCTGATACGTGACAAAAAGTCTATACATTTATCTCATGGCTATGTACAGGAATATGGTAATCTTATTAGGCGCAGACTGAAACTTGACTATAGACTGTGGTATGTGGAACTATGTACACAACACAAACTGTCTTCATTACGCCAAAAAACAGAGTTTTTGTCATATAAAAAGTAGGCATAAAGTGCTCGCTGTATTTTAGTAAGTTTGATAGCTTTTCTGTCTTGTTATGCATTGTTTAAACCTAATGTTTTCTTGCCAGTTTTTCTAATACGTATTACTGTACTGTGTAAATTACAATAGTGTGTATGTACAGCAGTTTGCTATACTTAGACTAACATTCTTCATGTTCGGAATAAACGAAAGTTCGAATTACCAGGGTTCGGATTAGCGGGGCTCTGCTGTAATTGTAGGTCCATCCAACTGTGGCAAGACAAATGTTCTCGTGTCGCAGCTAACACATCCAGATGGAGTTTGCTTTGAGCATGTATGGGTATTTTCAAAAACACTGTTTCAGTCCAAATACCATCTATTACAGGAGATTCTGCAGGGTGTGACATACGCGACATTCAGTGAGAGCAGTGATATCCCTCCACCGGAAAAAGTAAAGCCAAATACAGTGTTCTTATTTGACGATGTTGTTGTGGGAAACCAAGATCAAGGTAGGCGATATTTCTGTTTCTGTTGCCATATGGCTGTTGATGTATCTTATCTGAGTAACACATATTCCAGAATCCCAAAACAGCTGGTGACGGATAATGCAAACCTAATTATAGCATTAAAAGAGGACAATATGAATTTCAAACACATTTACCAGGCTTATGTAGGAACCGACATGTCGTTCAATGATTTTGTAAAGATATGTGCAGATTACTGGAATCAATCACAGTATGGGTTTCTCGTTATTGATAAAACAAGAAAACTGAATTATGGTAGGTACAGGCGGAACTTCCAGGAGTTCTTATACATACAACCATGCAGAGAGGTGAGTACATTAGTACACCCATCACCATGGATAAATTCGCACGCATGCTGCGAGCTCAGTTTGGTAGGAAGGGTGTACATAGACAAAACATTCGCTTGTACGTGGACGCGAAAATTCAAACTCTCGAACATAAAGTTTGAGCTGTACGCAAGGTACTAGAGACGTATTGTCAAACTCTTCTGCGGCTGAACAATACACTGAATGATCGGGTTAATGCAACCGAGAAGAGAGAAGAAAGTAAACAGTTTAACTGGAGGGGGAATAGCTGTCATTGAGATCGGGACATTGTACGAACGGGTTAACGCAATTGAAAGAAGATAGGAAACTTAACTGAAGAGAAAATAGCTGTTGCCGAGAACAGGGATTGGCATAAGAAGAAGAAGAGCGGATATATACAACCTCACACTGCACAGTAGTCCGATTAGTATACACTGAGAAGTTGACTAAGCATAAAGTCATCAATACACGGAAGGCCGTTCGCGAAAAGTTACGGTTGCCGAGGTTAGGCCATTTGATGCAAGAGCTGACACTGCAATAAACCTTTAAACCAGTTACTGAATCTGTCGATGAACCCTCAGCCATGTCTCCGAATTTTACTGTTGGCACTACACACGCTGGCAGATGACGTTCACCGGGCATTCGCCATACCCACATCCTGCCATCGGATCGCCACATTGTGTACCGTGATTCGTCACTGCACACAACATTTTACCCAAGTTCAATCGTCTAGTGTTTACGCTCCTTACACCAAGTGAGGCGTCGTTTGACATCTACGGGCGCGATGAGTGGCTTATGAGCGGCCGCTCGATCATGAAATCCAAGTTTTCTCAAAATGGTTCAAATGGCTCTGAGCACTATGGGACTTAACATCTTAGGTCATCAGTCCCCTGGAACTTAGAACTACTTAAACGTAACTAACCTAAGGACATCACACAACATCCAGCCATCACGAGGCAGAGAAAATCCATGACCCCGCCGGGAATCGAAACCGGGAACCCGGGCGTGGGAAGCGAGAACGCTACCGCACGACCACGAGATGCGGGCAAAAGTTTTCTTACCTCCCGTCTAACTGTTATAGTACTTGCAGTGGATCCTGATGCAGTTTGGAATTCCTGTGCGACGGTCTGGATAGATGTCTACCTTGCAGTGGATCCTGATGCAGTTTGGAATTCCTGTGCGACGGTCTGGATAGATGTCTACCTACTACACATTACGACCCTCTTCAACTGTCGGCAGTCTCTGTCAGTCAACATACGAGGTTGGCCTACATACTCTTGTGCTGTACGTGTCCCTTCTCGTTTCCACTTTACTATCACATGGGAAGCAGTGGACCTATGGATGTTTAGGAGTGTGGAAATCTCGCGTACAGACGTATGACACAAGTAACACCCAATCACATTCGAAGTCTGTGAGTTCCGCGAAGCGCCCCATTCTGCTCTCTCACGAGGTGGCTGATATGGAGTACCGGGCAGTAGGCTCCAGCACAATGCACCTTATATGGAAAACGTACGTTTTTAGGGGTGTCCGAATACTTTTGCTCACATAGTGTGTATAAGAACGGGTATTAAGCATCTATTCTCCAGTCGATGTTTAGGTGCAATGGCGTACACTCTGACATTAAAACAACGATCGCCTGTACTACGTGCGGATTACTTCCCACCAACTAAGTTTATATTTCTATAGCCAGAATATTTAGAATTTTACTATTGGTGAACAATGTGTAGCTCATAAGGAAAAAAGATTACATTTCAACAAACTCTGGTCATTCTTGATAAACTGTAATGAAATGAAACCGACCCGCCGATCGACTGAGTGACGAAATTGCTGCATGTGTGTGCGGTACCATTAAGGAGGAAATCCATGTCGAGATTTCCGTCTCGCAAAAATTGCCTTGCTAGAGAACGAAAAGTCGCCCTCCCAGTGCACAGGTACTCACGTCGTCGTAAACCTCAAATGGCTGTTGGTGTAACAAAACTGATGCATGACAAAATACGCTCGACAGAAGCTTACTTCTTCAAAATTCAACAATGGCTAGTTACTGTCAGGTGCTAAATTAAAGTAGCATATTGTGTTGTTTTTTTCGTTCGCTGAAGGTGTGTTCATTTTTACTGTACGGTCACTGATTGGTACTTGTCGGGATCTGTAGGGATCAGTGCATGGTCCAGACCTTTGGGATTTAGCACTTGAGCCCGTACTACATGACAGCGGTAACATAAGAACACTGGTAGTATTTGCAGATGACGTGCTGCTCACTGCAAGTGGTGATTACAGAATAATTGTAGAGGATTAATGTAATGTGGCACACCACGAACTGGAGGACTGGTATCGAAGTATTAAACTGTCACTGGTGCTTCACAAAATGACGTACCTCCTGCTGAAAGGGAATCTAGCAAGAAACCCTAAAATAAAAGTAAATGATGTAAGGATTAGAAGACGTACACTAACGACATACGAGTATCTAGGGGTATTTCTGGATGAAAGTAGCAACTGTGCACATGATATTGAGGAATCAGGCAGAAAATGTACAAATGTGATGAATAAAATGCTGACCATGACCATCAGTCAGCTGTAGGATATCGTGCGAGCGTTTGGGCTCATAGACTGCAGCTAATGAAGCCAGCCGCATTGCTGAGATGAGTTCAAAGAGGTGTGCTGCTAAGATTAATGGGTGCCCGAATAATTCTTTGTTAGTAATTCTAGGTATACGCCCATTGGACCTGGAAATTTGGGAAAGAGGAGCCTTTTAGCGGTTAAGAAAAGTAATCAAATGGAAGTACGAAGGATGCCTGGAACTGAGGCCAATTCGAAAAAGTTAATAAAAGACATGATGGGACATTTCAGGCACAGGCAGAAGAACATACGAATTTCTCACTAAGATTTAGAGAGACTAAAAATGAGATTTCTTAAATTGTCGAGTGGATTGATACATTACCTGACTGGCTATGGCCTGTATGCTACGTATCTATACAAAATCAAAAGACAAATGAATGATGGCTGCATTTGGGGAAGTGTGGGTACACCAGAACACACATTGTGGGACTGCGTACTCCACGAAGACGCCTGTTGGGCATTAAGGCTGTTGGATCTCAAAGCAGCACTAAGGAGTGACTCGACCTATCGCATTTCGGACGATACTGCACCCGCAGTATCCAGAAAGACCGAGGAAGACTTGACAACGCATTCAACCACACGTTCAAGATTCTACATTTCGTTTGTGCAATTTTGGACTTTAAGACTTAACAGTGACTGGTGGAATTGCTTGTTGTAGTGGAAACGTTGCTGATGTGCTGTCCAGCGCCCAAGGAACCCAGCAGACGATGGCTGTTGACTGGAGTAGTATGAGGGCAGATCTAATAGCGGAAACAGCCATCGACAGGTTAAATGCACCAAAAGAAATAAACAAACACAGAACAGATTCTGTAATGCTTATAGTAGTATTATTTGGGTAACTGGTTAAGGGTTTGATAGTAGTCTTGTAGTAGTAGAAGTAGTTGTAGCATTAAAAAAAAAATATCAGAAATAAACGGTTAGTACATAAATGTATTATTAGCAAGGAAAAGTGATTTGTATGGGCTAATTTAGCTATTCAGATAGCAAACTGTAATTATGAAGAATAAATAAATAACTTTGAAGTGCTGTAGGTCCTTCTGTGGTGCTGAGTTATGTCCAGTCCCAAGAAAAAAACAAATTAATAATGACTTTATTAAGCAATACTTGTGAGATAAAATGAGCGGAGAACAATTGTCACTTCATGAAGTTAGAAGCCTCCGAGTTTAAGCATTAAGAAACCCTAGTGGAGGATATTTGTGAAGGGGAGAGAGGGAAGACGCATACGATCAAAACACGCACATTAAGTCATTAGTTGAACCGCAGTTGGACGACAGCCGAAGTTTTCCGTATGTTACGTAAAGTAGGGACCTCCAGTACCCCGTCAGATCACAGACTAAACACGTGATGGAACTATTTGAGACTGCACCAAGGGATACAAGCCCTGACGTCAACAGAAACTTTCTAGTGTACGTAAGTGGGAACATCTACATCTACATATATACTCTGCTACCCACCAACCGGTGTGTGGCGGAGGGTACAATTCGGGCCAAAATCATATCCCCCCCCCCCCCCCCCTCTCTCTGTCCCACTCGCGGATCGCGCGAGGGAAAAACGACAGTGTGAACGCCTCAGTACGAGCTCTTATTTCCCTTATCTTTGAATGATGATTATGAAAGTTGGTGGTAATAACATACGCACTACATCCTCGGCGAAGATTGGATTTCGGAATTTAGTGAGCAGACCCTTCTGTTTAGCGCGTCGTCTATCTGAAAGTGAGTCCCACTTCAAACTTTCTATGAGATTTGTAACGCTCTCGCGATGGCTAAATGTACCAGCCACGAATCTTGCCGCTCTTCTTTGGACCTTCTCAATCTCTTGGATCAGACCCAACTGGTAAGGGTCCCATACAGACGAACAGTACTCTAAGACTGGACGAACTAACGTATTGTAAGCTGTTTCCTTTGTTGAAGGACTGCATCGCTTCAGGATTCTACCACTAAACCGCAGTCTAGAGTTCGCCTTATCTATTACTTGTGTAGTCTGATCATTCCTTTTGAGATCATTTCGAATAGTCACACCCAGATACTTGACTGATGTTACCGCTTCCAAAGACTGATAATTTATATTGTACTCATACATTAATTAAGATTTTTTCCTTGTTATACGCATTAGGTTACACTTACTAATATTGACTAATATTGAGAGATAATTGCCAGTCATTACACCACGCATTTATTTTCTGCAAATCCTCATTGATTTGTTCACAACTTTCATACTACTTTCCTGTAGACTACAGCATCATCGGCAAACAGTCTAAGACCGCTGTCAATACCATCAACCAGATCGTTTATGTAAATCGTAAAAAGCAGAAGAGCTATTACTCTGCCCTGGAGCATACCTGAAGTTACTCTTGTTTCTGTTGAAGTTACCCCGTTCAGCACGACATACTGCTCCCTGTCTGTTAGAAAACTTTCTATCCAACCGCATATGTCATTGGATAGACCGCAAGCGCGCACTTTTTGTAGCAAGCCACAGTGCGGAACTGAGTCGAACACCTTTCGAATGTCGAGAAATATGGCATCAACCTGGGAGCCGATATCTAGAGCCTGTTGTATATCATGCACAAAGAGGGCCAGCTGTGTCTCGCATGAACGCTGTTTTCTAAAACCGTGCTGGTTTCTGCAGATGAGCTTCTCAGAGTCTAGGAAGGTCATTATGCCTGAACACAAAATATGTTCCATGATTCTACAACAAATCGATGTCAGTGAAATTGGCCGGTAATTATGTGCATCCCTTTTCTACCCTTTTTATAGATTGCTATGACCTGGGCTTTCTTCCAGTCCCGTGGAACTTTCAGCCGTTCCAACGATCTCTGATAGATGGATAAGAATGGTGCTATATTTGTAGCATAGTGAACATAAAATCTTACGGGGATACCGACTGGGCCAGATGCCTTTCTGGCGTCTAAGGATCTTAACTGTTTTACAATTCCAGATACACTAAACACTATGTCAGCCATCTTTTCGTTTGTTTGATAATTGAAAGGGGAGCGGAAACCTTTAGGAGAAATCAAATCGAGGGTCAGCCGCGACTTAAACGGTTTATTAGCAAGAGATAAAATGAGAAGAGTCTGACGGAGAATTCTGGTGGAGTAGTCTGATGGAGGAGTCTGAAAGCAGTAGTACGCCAGTCCGGCGCGCAACATGAGTATGCACAAGTAATGTTCGCAGCGAGAAGTCGATGATCACATCTGGAAACACACACAGCAACTGCAAGATAAGTAATCATTATCTGTTCTGGGGAATTGCTCTGAACAGAGACCTTCATAATCAACAAGAACAATTTATGGAATAGTAATAGTCTCTTGTAAGCTAAGGCGCGTGGCCTGCTGATAAGAGTGAATAGAGTACAAGTAGTACAGAAAGGGGTTAGGAACTGGCACCTCTTTCATAAGTTATCAAAGAGAATAAAGATATGACTTAAATGAATACTGAATTCTTCAGCATACACAGCCAATCATTAATCCTAAAACATTACCACTGTAAACAATAACCACCTAGTCTACCTCGGAGAGCTTTCTCCCTCTCATATCCGACAATAAAGGTGGACACTCAAACAACCCTCAGATTGTCGTCAACGTTCCGATCACACTACAAAACTGTGCTGGGACGCGACAGTTACATACAGTAAGAGTTGTTGCCGCCACATGTAGTAAGCGTTGGAGAATGGCAGTGGAGAATGGTAAAACAGAGGTAGCCGGCGATCGCGGCATTGCGAAGTAAGCGGGGCACAGGTAGCCTTGCTGACAGTTGCAGTCTACTAGCAAGCTGACGCAAGAACGCACACAGACTGAGCGCCGAGCGGAGCCTGGAGAGTGCTGAGTAAGGAGAAGTGAGGCCAGCACGCTAAGTTACGCTGCAATATACTGAAGGAGTTATAACAAGAAGCTGCTACCGAGGGTAAGAAACGTCCTCCTGCCGGATATAAATAGTGGAGCGCAGGCAGCAACGGACAGAAGCCATCAGAAAGAAGTTCGGATCTGAGGACGGACGTGGTCCGTGCCCGAATGTTCAATCTTCCAGCTCGCAGGAGTCATCAATTCGCCGCCAGATGTCAACTTCAGCTGTGGGGGTCGGCCCGAGTTCGGTTGGCACCATGGCTGACTGACTACAGCGAGAACTTCCAGCAGGACCGGCCATAGCCCGGTCTTGGTGACAGGCGCCGCCGGGGACTGACGCCCGGACTTCACGGCAACCCGGCCGCACGGCGCGTGGTCCGTCCGTGACGGGACCTCGCGGACATCGCGAATGACGGCTTCCCAGCCGCCGGTGCAGCAGGCGTCGGCTGCTGACCTCACAGCGACGAGTTCATCTCAACCACAGGGCATCCTGGCTTCAGCGCAGCACTGGTGGCGCGCGTTGCACGCATTGTGGGACAATCTACACAGCAGCAGCCAGGCGGAGGGATCCGCAGGGCTGGGCAGCGACAACGAGGGAGAAATTGTAAAGAAAGTTCAATAAATAATTTTAAACTCCACGCCGTCTCAGTCTTTGGCGCAGCCACTGTGTCTGCTGCTAACAAGTACTGCAGAAGCCATAACAAGTGGCCATCTGTCGTAAAGGAGTAATATTCTTGATAGAAACAAATAATCGAGTGCTGATAGGATCAGATAAGTCTCTGACTAGTAATAATGCTTTATAGGACCATCCTACATCAATGTTTTTTCCTCACTACAGTCATCTGCACTATGGTCGATAAGTGTGTAGACCCACTGAATAAGGGGTAGACCGTTGACGTGGCTGCTTAAAAAGACATGCCGGCCAGTCTGAATCGTAGGCAATGAGGTCATGTGAATTCAGCATCCCCTGGTGACGTGTGTGAGTGGCGCCCCAATGAAAGACAGTGGCCGGCCGGGGAAGCCGAGCGGTTCTAGGCGCTACAGTCTGGAACCGCACGACCGCTACGGTCGCAGGTTCGAATCCTGCCTCGGGCATGGATGTGTGTGATGTCCTTAGGTTAGTTAGGTTCAAGTAGTTCTAAGTTATAGGTGACAGATGACCTCAGAAGTTAAGTCCCATAGTGCTCAGAGCCATTTGAACCATTTGAAGACAGTGAGCTCATCGGCGGCGCACTGGCAGGATATTTAAAAGTGACATCTGCCACGTAGCTGTGAGCGATACGTGGCGCGCTGACTGTGGTCGATAAAGACGCCGTCTACATTGCATCCCCCCCCCCCCCCCAAAAAAAAGTGCTCACCCTCTTCACGTAACGTGGGTGTGGGCACCGATGAGAGGGAGGTCTGTTTTGTCGTGCTGCTGATGGTATTGACTGTGGCACAATGGGAGATGGCGCCAACAGACACACGTCCCAACATTCATCTTATGAACCGTGCGGGAGTCAGTCGAAACGTGAGGAAACAGAAGGCTGTACAGCTGATGCAAGTTCGATTTCCGCGACTGCCGTCACTGTGAACGCTGATAGATACGGCAGCTGAGGAGGCGGCAAAGGCTGCGGGGATGGGCATGGGTCGATCTCCGTGGCAGTGTCGTCGAAAGACCCACGCGCCCAGCTTTCAGGCACTGGCAAGGGCGCTCGAGGCCAACTGGCTGGGTTGCAGGCAGCATGTCTGAATAATTATAATCTTTGGCAGCGTCACTATAATCACGGAACTAAAGTTGATTCAGACGTCATCAGTGGGTGCCCAGTGCCCTATGAATGGTATAGTGAGCGTGGCCAAGCGTCTGAGTGAAGACGCCAAATTCAAAATGATGAGAATCCGTGTAGAAAGGACAGGAAACTTCATCATTCTTGGAGAACTTCGTTCCAAAACCGAGTGACCAAGGGAGAAAGAGATTCAGTAGAGCACTGTGATGACAATCTAAGAGCTATATTGGCGAAAGTGCTAAGAAACAACAACAAAGCGTTTTCTCTCTCGTGTGAAGCATCAAGTAGCGAAAGCTGAGTCTTTAAACTGCGAATGAAACGTTCGGCGTCTCCGTTCGTTTGAGAAGAGAACGCTGCTGTTCGAATATACTTATATGGATATGGTGTCTGACATCATGAAACGTTCGACGTCTCCGTTCGTTTGAGAAGAGAACGTTGCTGTTCGAATATACTTATATGGATATGGTGTCTGTTCTTTTGGACATATCCAAAGAACAGACACCATTGATGACCTGAAGCTGTCTAGAACGAAATTAGAATTATATATTAATACCTTCAGCTACTGACGGACGTTGATATATTTCAACAGGGACAGGTGCAAATCTGTGCCCCAAATGAGACTCGAATTCAGGATCTCCTGCTTACATGGCAGACGCTATATCCATCTGAGACACCGAGGGCACAGAGGATAGTGCGACTGCAGGGATTATTTCGCGCATGGCTCCCGTGAGACCCACGTTCGCACCTTATATGTCCACACATTACATTCATAGTGTCCCTACTCAACACACTCATTACTCGTGGAAGACATTCTTACCAAGTCGCGTAAGAATTCGGGTAATATCTATGCATCTGCATAGAAGAGGAAGGTCAAGGCCCATATTGCCAGAACTATATACTTATATGGATATAGTGGCAGTACTTTCAGACATGTCCGAATCTCGGCTTGAGAAAATGGAAATAAAATGATCTCTCGTTATAAATCTGTACCCACTCCTCCTGCCAATTCACATGGGAAACATGGCTGAAAGCAACAGAATCTCACAGCGAAACACACAGTGAAAAACTTGCCACACTCTATCCAGCTCTCCTCTAAAGACATACAGCTAAATGCTTCGTCAGTCACAATCCAAAGACGGTCTTCCACAAGTCGGACGGTCACAAGTAGTAGAACAAAGTATGTGTGGCCCCAATCTCCATTGTTGCCAGATGTATCCAAGACGGCGGCGATGACGTCATCCAAGATGGCGGCGTTTAGACTTGGCAATAGCGCATGACGTCATCCAAGGTGGCGGCCATGACGTAACTGATGACACAAGTACCACACCCCCTGTCACATCCCTCTGGCGGGAAGTTTGTATTTTGGCGGGAAGATAGGACAATTGGGCTACATCCATTAACCTAACCTCCACCCCAGAAAAATGGCTGGAAGTTCAAATTCCATCAAGTTAATGCATCACACCTCCACTAACCAAAGATAAATCACGGGAAGATAGGTCAATTGGAATACCTCCACTAACATAACCCCCCTTCCCCCTCCTCCCCCACAAAAATGGCGGGAACTTCAAATTCCAGCAGGATAATGCATCAAATCACAGTTAATCATACCAAACACGGTTATCCATATGAACCTAAGAAAATCGAGGGAAAATATGTCACTTGGGCTACCCCCACTAACCTAAGTTATCCGACCACCACCTCTTCCTAGGAACTGGCACCGAGTTTGAATTTTTGTGGTAAAGAAAGGTCAATTCGCGTATCTCTACTAAGCTAAGGAAATGGCGTGAAAGAAAGGACACTCAGACTACCTTCACTAACCTGTCATCTGACCGCGACCTCATCCTAGGAACTCGCGTCAAGTTTAGTTTGAATTTTGGTGGGAAGATAGGTCAATTGGGCTACCTCTGCTACCCTAAGAAAATGGCTCAAAAGAAAGGACACATGGACTACTTCGACTAACCTAAGCCACCCGACCACCACCTCCTCCTAAAGATTCGCGGGAGAAGGACCTGGCCCGCTAGTAGAGAGAGGGAGGAGTGTACTTTATTTATTTTGAAACAATTTATTTAGGAATGGAGTATATTTATTACTCTGATACAAAACACACGCTCTGACATGCTAGGGGTCATGTAACACAGCCTATAGACATGCAAACCACTAAAAGACTCTGCAAAATGATTGCTAATCATCAACTGTCGAAATCATGCACAGTCTTTATGTAAACAATTTGAGCCATTACCGCCATCTGATGTGTTCACCACGAGGTCCAGAGATCAGCTGACGTAGTGCACAACACCACAAGCAGAGTGCGCTATCATCCCTCTCATCCGTTTGACTGCTTTCTATCTATCGCCATTCTAATGGGACAAATCTGACACGCGGATACTGACGTCACCGATCATGCTGTTCCACTGATCATGACGTGTGTGTGACGCCCACACTGACATTAAGCACCGCCGCAGCCCCCTGTCCGCTGCACCGCACTGGAGGCTACCTGTGAAGGGACGCGAGCGTCAGCTGCCAAGTCACGCACAGCTACCCGCAATCGTGAGGTAGCGACATCCCACTCGTACTCTGTACCTGGAAAATTCCTCTCAAAATATGTGGTCAGCAGGACACAGTTGCTGACGCGATCGAACTAGAGTGAAGACCTAATTTTTCAGAGTGCGCTCATGCCAGGTCTGGACCACGTGCTCCTGTGTTTTTTTTTAACATTCCTGGCCCAATCACGCTATAGCTGTGGTACATGTCCAGTGGCAGCACCGTTCACGATTGTTTTCTACAGAGGAGCCTTTCAGCGCTAAAATTATTTTCCACAGATCGCTAAATTTCACTGACAGTTAAACCCACAAAAGTTGTCTACTGATCATTAAATACTTACATACTAGACTCACATGAATATCAGAAGCCAGGAACATATTTACAAATATAACTAAAGTTAAATATTTTTACAATTGCCGCAACAGTCTGACACCGATCGATGTACACATAATTTCAGCTCTTGAGGGTAGTGGTTTGGGAACGAATATTCATATCTATAGCGCACATAATTTTCCATGTAAAAAATTTCTCTCATACTCTTACTCTTGCAGTTATCTATGTGCTGACTCTATACGTCCCTCATGATAGGACACACACTCATCTTCTCTAGTCATGCTACAACATAACCCAAACAAGTCTAATGATGGACAGTCGTCAGGTGCTATGAGTCATAATGAATACTGCACCTGCAGATGTAATGCTTGGAAAGAGATCACCGACGTGAATTGGTCTACTGTAATCATCATTACTATTGATAGAACAACAAGGAGAACGCGAATTCGTTCTTCCTTGGGGTTCTAATGCGGCACTCAGTCAATCACGCGTTACCCTCCATGCTCTCAACATACAGAAACGTTCTCGCCACCGTTTAGATACTCCTATATCCCAACACAAAGGATTACTCGAGCATTATCATCGGCTCTTATAGAATTTACCCGCCGAATTACTCATGCCAGCGGTGTGGAAGCACTGTCAGCGTTTTTTTCTTCTGCAGACGAGATTTTCAGTGGTTATTTTACACAGACCACCATATTACATCGACAATTAAACCCTGCAAGGTGCCACACCTGTCGCCAAATACGGAAAGACTCTTACTCAATTACAATGTTCGCCCCCTGGGGACAAGAGCTTGATATTAGAACGTGAAACCGTCCAGCGACCCATCAGTACCTCACCACGTATCCTACATATCGTTAAACGCAGAAATACTCCTACTCAATTACATGGCTCTCCCACCAAGGACAGGATCTTGAATATTAGACGTGAAAGTGATCTCCGACCCAGCAATATATAACCGCACACAGTGTCGATATAGTAAACATACAATTCGTATCCTATCAGATACAAATCACCCCTTTTACATCAGAAAACCCTGGGTAAATCGAAGTCACTGTTAGAACTGATGTGCAAAGACTGGCCCGTTTCCCCCTCGGTACAAACGCGCTACTATTTCTGGTCCAGTTCTGCCTGCTTGTTTGCCTTTCTGCACCCATCGCCAGACTCTGGGATTACACAAACACAAGTATTTCCGCATCGTTTGCCATAATTTACCTTACATTTTCGATGTCAAGGACACCGCACTAGCCTACCGATCTCTCATGCAACAAATTTCGAAGATACAGACTGGAAATTATTTCTCTACAAACGCGAAACTTTAGCGCTTATCCCGTCTGCGGGGACCTTTACACAAGAACTCGAAACAAATAGAAGAAACTGATATTTCCAGTCTCAAATAGCGATGTTTGTGATGTAGCAATCCCCACAGTTCACAACGTCGAATAACCTGTTTCTCATGTCTAGAGAACCAGCAAACCTGTCTTCCACATACTAAATGCACGTACAACATTCGATGTTCTCTCAACTAAATAAAGACGTGAAATGTGAAGAAGCAGTCAACCGAACAATTTACATGGGAGGGGATAATGGCGGAGCACAAACACATGTCCGAATTGAAGTCACCACATATAACTAACTTTTTGTATTTCCTATAAAGTGAACCAAGAACCTCCTCTAACTTCAGCAAAAATGTTGTGAAATCGGAGTGTGAAGCCTAATGGAGGATTGGCTCAGGTGACTGTTAACATAGTGGGGTTATGTAGGGATTTTACTAAAGAGGATCAGGTAGTGATTATAGGTGGGCTGGTAATAATATTGATAGGGATCGGGAGTAGGACATAGATGGTGACCTGGAAAAGATAGCCACTCAGACTGGCAACACGAATGTGCATTTCATGGAACTGTTTCAGCGTCACGATCGGCCCCATCTTAATACAGCCGTCAAGCGTAATAACATGAGACTTGGGGGTGCGCTGATGACAGAAGACATGAGCCACATTTCAGTGGTGGCGGTGGAGTCTATCAGCAGGACGGGTCTCACTAGACATGGCCTGCACATCAACAAGTATGGAAAGGGGAGGTTGGCAAAGCTTACAGGTGACAGCATAGGTGGAGGTGGTGGGATCACTCATGGGAAAATTCCTGTACAAATGGTATTAGAGCTGCACCTTTTTTAGATTGAAGTCAGCTGATAGGTATTCTTGCTTAAGGGAAGACTCTCTAACGAAGAAACCACTTTCGACAAAGCTTAGGTATTCGGGTAATGATGGCATTAGTATATTTCATCAAAATATACAAGGTATTAGAGATAAAGTTAGTGAACTGCTTATAGATGTTGACTCTGAAATTATAGGTATATCTGAACACTCCTTAAATAAGGAGATAATTCAGAGGCTTCCTTTGCCAGGATACAGGTTGGCTTGCAGCTCTCTGCGGTGTGGGGTGTAGCCATGTATGTGAAAAACGGTATCCCATTTGAATCAATTAATGTTTCAAAGTACTGCACGGAAAAGGTGTTTGAATGTTGTGCAGGTGTGGTTAAATTTAGTAGAGTTAAACTTCTAACTGTTGTTATTTATAGATCCCCAGACTCCGATTTCACAACATTTTTGCTAAAGCTAGAGGAGGTTCTTGGTTCACTTTATAGGAAAGACAAAAAGTTAGTTATATGTGGTGACTTCAATATTAATTGTACAAGTGATTGTGCAAGGAAAAGGATGCTGGTAGACCTCCTTAATTCATATAATCTTATGCAAAACGTGTTCCCTCATTACTAGAAGAGCATTCTGTTAGCAAAAAGGTGAATGGCCTGTCAGATCATGATGCACGAATTTTAACTGTAAAAGATTTTTGTGCTGCAACACATGTTAAATATAGTTACCAACTTTTTAGGAAAGCTGATCCAGTTGCTGTAGAGACCTTTGTAAACCTTATCAAGGAACTAGAGTGGCAAGATGTTTATGGGCTGATACAGAAGACGATAAATATAATGCTTTCCTCAAGACTTTTCTCGTGATCTTTGAAAGTTACTTTCCGTTAGAACGTTCAAAGCAGGGTACTAGCACAAACAGGCACCCTGTGTGGCTGACTAGAGGGATAAGAATATCCTGTATTACAAAGTGGCAATTACACTCCTGAAAATTGAAATAAGAACACCGCAAATTCATTGTCCCAGGATGGGGAAACTTTATTGACACATTCCTGGGGTCAGATACATCACATGATCACACTGACAGAACCACAGGCACATAGACACAGGCAACAGAGCATGCACAATGTCGGCACTAGTACAGTGTATATCCACCTTTCGCACCAATGCAGGCTGCTATTCTCCCATGGAGACGATCGTAGAGATGCTGGATGTAGTCCTGTGGAACGGCTTGCCATGTCATTTCCACCTGGCGTCTCAGTTGGACCAGCGTTCGTGCTGGACGTGCAGACCGCGTGAGACGACGCTTCATCCAGTCCCAAACATGCTCAATGGGGGACAGATCCGGAGATCTTGCTGGCCAGGGTAGTTGACTTACACCTTCTAGAGCACGTTGGGTGGCACGGGATACATGCGGACGTGCATTGTCCTGTTGGAACAGCAAGTTCCCTTGCCGGTCTAGGAATGGTAGAACGATGGGTTCGATGACGGTTTGGATGTACCGTGCACTATTCAGTGTCCCCTCGACGATCACCAGAGGTGTACGGCCAGTGTAGGAGATCGCTCCCCACACCATGATGCCGGATGTTGGCCCTGTGTGCCACGGTCGTATGCAGTCCTGATAGTGGCGCTCACCTGCACGGCGCCAAACACGCATACGACCATCATTGGCACCAAGGCAGAAGCGACTCTCATCGCTGAAGACGACACGTCTCCATTCGTCCCTCCATTCACGCCTGTCGCGACACCACTGGAGGCGGGCTGCACGATGTTGGGGCGTGAGCGGAAGACGGCCTAACGGTGTGCGGGACCGTAGCCCAGCTTCATGGAGACGGTTGCGAATGGTCCTCGCCGATACCCCAGGAGCAACAGTGTCCCTAATTTGCTGGGAAGTGGCGGTGCGGTCCCCTACGGCACTGCGTAGAATCCTACGGTCTTGGCGTGCATCCGTGCGTCGCTGCGGTCCGGTCCCAGGTCGACGGGCACGTGCACCTTCCGCCGACCACTGGCGACAACATCGATGTAGTGTGGAGACCTCACGCCCCACGTGTTGAGCAATTCGGTGGTACGTCCACCCGGCCTCCCGCATACCCACTATACACCCTCGCTCAAAGTCCGTCAATTGCACATACGGTTCACGTCCACGCTGTCGCTGCATGCTACCAGTGTTAAAGACTGCGATGGAGCTCCGTATGCCACGGCAAACTGGCTGACACTGACGGCGGCGGTGCACAAATGCTGCGCAGCTAGCGCCATTCGACGGCCAACACTGCGGTTCCTGGTGTGTCCGCTGTGCCGTGCGTGTGATTGTTGCTTGTACAGCCCTCTCGCAGTGTCCGGAGCAAGTATGGTGGGTCTGACACACCGGTGTCAATGTGTTCTTTTTTCCATTTCCAGGAGTGTATTATGGCAAACGATGCGGAAATACTTGTGTTTGTGTAATCCCAGAGTCTGGCGATGGGTGCAGAAAGGCAAACAAGCAGGCAGAACTGGACCAGAAATAGTAGCGCGTTTGTACCGAGGGGGAAACGGGCCAGTCTTTGCACATCAGTTCTAACAGTGACTTCGATTTACCCAGGGTTTTCTGATGTAAAAGGGGTGATTTGTATCTGATAGGATACGAATTGTATGTTTACTATATCGACACTGTGTGCGGTTATATATTGCTGGGTCGGAGATCACTTTCACGTCTAATATTCAAGATCCTGTCCTTGGTGGGAGAGCCATGTAATTGAGTAGGAGTATTTCTGCGTTTAACGATATGTAGGATACGTGGTGAGGTACTGATAGGTCGCTGGACGGTTTCACGTTCTAATATCAAGCTCTTGTCCCCAGGGGGCGAACATTGTAATTGAGTAAGAGTCTTTCCGTATTTGGCGACAGGTGTGGCACCTTGCAGGGTTTAATTGTCGATGTAATATGGTGGTCTGTGTAAAATAACCACTGAAAATCTCGTCTGCAGAAGAAAAAAACGCTGACAGTGCTTCCACACCGCTGGCATGAGTAATTCGGCGGGTAAATTCTATAAGAGCCGATGATAATGCTCGAGTAATCCTTTGTGTTGGGATATAGGAGTATCTAAACGGTGGCGAGAACGTTTCTGTATGTTGAGAGCATGGAGGGTAACGCGTGATTGACTGAGTGCCGCATTAGAACCCCAAGGAAGAACGAATTCGCGTTCTCCTTGTTGTTCTATCAATAGTAATGATGATTACAGTAGACCAATTCACGTCGGTGATCTCTTTCCAAGCATTACATCTGCAGGTGCAGTATTCATTATGACTCATAGCACCTGACGACTGTCCATCATTAGACTTGTTTGGGTTATGTTGTAGCATGACTAGAGAAGATGAGTGTGTGTCCTATCATGAGGGACGTATAGAGTCAGCACATAGATAACTGCAAGAGTAAGAGTATGAGAGAAATTTTTTACATGGAAAATTATGTGCGCTATAGATATGAATATTCGTTCCCAAACCACTACCCTCAAGAGCTGAAATTATGTGTACATCGATCGGTGTCAGACTGTTGCGGCAATTGTAAAAATATTTAACTTTAGTTATATTTGTAAATATGTTCCTGGCTTCTGATATTCATGTGAGTCTAGTATGTAAGTATTTAATGATCAGTAGACAACTTTTGTGGGTTTAACTGTCAGTGAAATTTAGCGATCTGTGGAAAATAATTTTAGCGCTGAAAGGCGCCTCTGTAGAAAACAATCGTGAACGGTGCTGCCACTGGACATGTACCACAGCTATAGCGTGATTGGGCCAGGAATGTTAAAAAACACACGAGCACGTGGTCCAGACCTGGCATGAGCGCACTCTGAAGGCGGCGCCAGAGCAATTTTGGTATCAAATTGATATACAAATTAATTAAACTGATCAATTAATCACCTCCGCCCCGACCTCGCCCACCTCTGCACCCGACCACACCCACCCCTGCCCCTGACCACACCCACCCCCATCCCCGGATGATGTCACGTGCTTTGCTCAGCCTGTACATGGGCCCCAGCCTCCTCCCCGTTCCCCACCTCTGATCCAGCCCTTCCCCTCCCCAGCCTACCCTATTGGCGGAAATTTCGAATTTTGACGGGAATTTCGAATTTTGGGGGCAATTCAGAATTTTCACTGTACAAATCAATTGTCAGTACAGAGTACATGTTATTAACGGAAATTATTGCTAGAAATAGTTTATAAGAAGAGAATAGGTGGTAGAAATCTCTCGAGAAGGACATAATTTGCATTTCATAGGACACGAATAGTCTTGTTTAACTAGTGATAGCTTGATCGCTTTATATATTACGATCGCAAAGGCATTAAGACGCGACGAGGTGCTCTGCAGGTCACGAGTGCAGCACTGGTGTGGCCAGCTCCTAGCAGCCACCAGCCCCAGCGCATCAGGTAGGAGTTCCTTGCAGTCCCAGGGTGCCTATTCTGTATCTTTCTGCCATTGTGCCGATCGTTTCGGTATTCGAGAGCACTGAACGGTCTAGTACTCGCATAAGAGCCCCTGTACTCGCATTAGAGCCCCTGCATTATTCAGTATGCATTTCGGAAGCGATACCGTTCGGGTCTAGAGAACCGAAGCGCTGATGTCGGTTAGCGTCACGCGGCCGCAGATTCGCGCATGTGCCCTACCGCTCGCACAGCGCCACCAACACAAAGCGTCTAGTAGACGACACTGGCGCGCTATTCTTCCAAGTATCGAAAATTGCGTTTACGTTGCCATAACGCATGACGCCACATGCCACTGAGCTGACGTGTCCGCCTTCATCGCTCTTGCCTCCTCCTTAACAGTATCAGATGCAGTATATCCATTTCCATGATTCTCAGCTGAAATGCATAGAAATTTTTGGTTTCCCTGACGGCATGAGTAGGGGGACGACCTTCGTGCCAGGCCATGCTGTATTGTTGCCAAATTTATTCAAGATGGCGGTGATGACGTCATCCAAGATGGCAGCATGTAGACTTGGCAACATTGCATGACATCATCCAAGATGGCGGGAAAATACGCCAATTGTGCTACGTCCACTAACCTAACCTCAAGAAAAAATGAAGGGAATTTTGAAGTTTGGCGCTAAAATAGCCGAATTGTGCTACATCCACTAACCTAAGCCTCCAGAAGAAAAAAATGGAGGGAACTTTGAATTCCAACAGGATAATCCATGCAAAGACCGTACTTGTCTTTTTATTATTATTGATTATCATGCATTAACATTCATTATTATTTATTATCATTCATTATCATTTATTATTATTTATTATCATTTATTATTATTTATTATTATTGACCTGCCTCCACTAGAACGTTCCCTCTAAATTCAAATTACAACACGATAATGGCTGCAAAACCTTACTTTTGGTCCGCAGCTCACGGTCGTGCGGTAGCGTTCTCGCTTCCCATGCCCGGGTTCCCGGGTTCGATTACTGGCGGGGTCAGGGATTTTCTCTGCCGTGTGATGACTGGGTGTTGCGTGATGTCCTTAGGTTAGTTAGGTTTAAGGACTGATGACCATAGCTGTCAAGTCCCACAGTGCTCAGAGCCATTTGAACCTTACTTTTGTTTATTATTATTCATTATTATTTATTAACATTCATTATCATTTATTATCATTCATTATCATTTATTATCATTCATTATCATTTATTATTATGGGCCTACCTCCACTAGAAAATTGCGCCAAATTCAAATTCCAACACGATATTCCCCGAAAACTGTATTTCTATTTATTATTATCATTTATTATTTATCCAAGATGCCCTATTTTCTCGGTGAGAAAGCCATTTTCCTTACACCCGTAACAAAAATCTATCACAAGTTCAAATCCCAACACCATAATTGATCACACGTACGAGCTTTCTCCGCCACTTATCTTTTTTCACTGGTAGCCTATCATAATCGGGTCAAATAATAAACTGCTCTTGTAGTAACGTAATTCACGTCCTTTGGTTCTGCAGGGGGGAAGGGGCTGAAGATTTTATTTCAAGCAGTACGGTCATCACTTGTTCTCCAACACAGTCAGCACACACATCTTTGATTTCGCAGTGCAGTCACCACGACGTCCGCGCTCCAACTGAATTAGTTCAAATCCTCGCCACCCCCTGGCCAGCGTGCCGAGACACTGCCCACGCCTGTCATGTGAAGCAGCCGGCTACCAGCGCTGGGGCAGAGCCCAGCGATCGCTCCCACGTCGTAAACATGTTTTCGCTGGACACGCTGGAACTTGTCGAGTTTGACGTCACAGCGGCCCCTTGTCCGGTCACCACGTGTATTCGTCACCTCCACACGTTTCCCGCCAAAATTGTCTGCCTCGGAGCTGAATCGCACAACGGTCGGCCATTTCCCTGCAACACTTTCAGCGCCACGTTCAAACCTGTCGATGCCGACCGCTCACCGTCCACTACGTGTCCCTGTGCGAGCGAGAACGCAGTGTTACACTTTTGGCGGCAAAGTTTGCTCGACAGTGGAATCCGCCATGACTATATAACAGCACGTTTGGACCACACTAGAACGCCCTCTAATTGACTCGCTCTCGTGCGCGAATAATAACTGTACAATCGCTGCGCCGCCGCCCTGCTTACGTCACACACCCCCCATACACGAAACGGACATAGCCTTCTGTAAATACCTGGAAAATGACTCTTTATTTCAGACATTACGGTCATGCAGGTGTGTTCCAACTGACTTCTCCATGCTCACACAGCGAAACTCCAGAGCGCAGCTGACGTACGCGCGTCCGGCTGAGCCCGCTCCATCGGCAGCTCCCTGGCCGGCTGGCGTCAAGCGACCAGCGGTGCTCGCACACCCCCACGGCCAGCGCGCCAGGTAGGCGGGTTTTATGTTCCGGAAAATGAGTTAGGAATACCGTGTAATACCACATTGTACTAATACATCTATAAAAATACCGGAAAAATTGATTCTGAGAATTTCAAATAATAAGAAGATAAACAGAATGTGGTTATAACCCGCTCCTACAGATCCAAATGATTAAGTAGCCCACTTCCCTATATGATACGTCTTAAAAACAAAATTGAAAAAACGCATTTTTGAAAGCTCCTGCAGTTCGTCGAAGTTTATAACATGCATCTCACAAATGAAAATGTTTCGTATATGGTGCTACAGTCTAAAAATATTACGGCGGAGATCATTCATCTCTGTCTACTGTTGTTGAGGATTCGATTGCAGATAAATACTTGTGACAAGCTAGATTATTAAGATGACTGCTGCTGGTTACATTTCCAGTAATTGAAGTTGTGATCTTACAATCCTGTCTAACCGCATACTCGGAAATCGCTACATATCCGTAAAAAATGGTGAATTATTTGTGACAAGAAAGAATATAAAGGTCACTGTCGGTTGTTTCACTCACAGCAGTTTCATAAAATGGCTCTGAGCACTATGTGACTTAACTTCTGAGGTCATCAGTCGCCTAGAACTTAGAACTAATTAAACCTAACTAACCTAAGGACATCACACACATTCACGCCCGAGGTAGGATTCGAACCTGCGACCGTAGTGGTCGCTCGGTTCCAGACTGTAGCAGTTTCATATTTCGTATTTTAAACACACAGAAATCACGAAATCATTACTGAGGAAGGGAGCTCTTACATGTAAGTAGTAACGAATATCGCAGAAAAATCTTAACTTACACAAATAACAATGTCTCAGAACATGTTGCATATATGAAGAGGAAAAAAAATACTTTTGGCGCCCATCCGTGCGCAAACCCGTGTCGTTTCGGACCGCATTCCCGAGCGCCAACCAGTTGGCCACGCCAAACAATAGAAATGTAGTGCTCATTTCTCATAATATCTTGTAGACGAACACAGGCTGACTTCGTTGCCAAACGGTGCTGCGTAAGGCATAAATCTACATCTACATCTACATCCATACTCCGCAAGCCACCTGACGGTGTGTGGCGGAGGGTACCCTGAGTACCTCTACCGGTTCTCCCTTCTATTCCAGTCTCGTATTGTACGTGGAAAGAAGGATTGTCGGTATGCTTCTGTGTGGGCTCTAATCTCTCTGATTTTATCCTCATGGTCTCTTCGCGAGATATACGTAGGAGGGAGCAATATACTGCTTGACTCTTCGGTGAAGGTATGTTCTCGAAACTTTAACAAAAGCCCGTACCGAGCTACTGAGCGTCTCTCCTGCAGAGTCTTTCACTGGAGTTTATCTATTATCTCCATAACGCTTTCGCGATTACTAAATGATCCTGTAACGAAGCGCGCTGCTCTCCGTTGGATCTTCTCTATCTCTTCTATCAACCCTATCTGGTGCGGATCCCACACTGCTGAGCAGTATTCAAGCAGTGGGCAAACAAGCGTACTGTAACCTACTTCCTTTGTTGTCGGATTGCATTTCCTTAGGATTCTTCCAATGAATCTCAGTCTGGCATCTGCTTTACCGACGATCAACTTTATATGATCATTCCATTTTAAATCACTCCTAATGCGTACTCCCAGATAATTTATGGAATTAACTGCTTCCAGTTGCTGACCTGCTATTTTGTAGCTAAATGATAAGGGACCTATCTTTCTATGTATTCGCATCACATTACACTTGTCTACATTGAGATTCAATTGCCATTCCGTGCACCATGCGTCAATTCGCTGCAGATCCTCCTGCATTTCAGTACAATTTTCCATTGTTACAACCTCTCGATACACCACAGCATCATCTGCAAAAAGCCTCAGTGAACTTCCGATGTCATCCACCAGGTCATTTATGTACATTGTGAATAGAAACGGTCCTATGACACTCCCCTGCGGCACACCTGAAATCACTCTTACTTCGGAAGACTTCTCTCCATTGAGAATGACATGCTGCGTTCTGTTATCTAGGAACTCCTCAATCCAATCACACAATTGATCTGATAGTCTGTATGCTCTTACTTTGATCATTAAACGACTGTGGGGAACTGTGTCAAACGCCTTGCGGAAGTCAAGAAACACGGCATCTACCTGTGAACCCGTGTCTAAGGCCCTCGAGTCTCGTGGACGAATAGCGTGAGCTGGGTTTTACACGACCGTCTTTTTCGAAACCCATGCTGATTCCTACAGAGTAGGAATGCGTGATAGTTTGGAAGGTTTCCAATATCAGGCTTCACATAATTGGTTTCCACTGGTACTTGAAAGCTGTAAACAAGTATCGATAAGTACTAACTAAACCATTTGTAGGGAAAAGTACACAAAGTCACTAGTAATGTCAGTTCACACTCATTTAATATACGTAAGCAGAGCCGACGTCTTGATATTTTATGATCTTTAAACTTTTCTTTACATAAAAGTAACACATATTTTGAGAGAATATTGATCGAAAAAGGTATTTTTTTATGTTATCTTTCACAGTAACAACCTAACCTAACCATATTTATAAGAACGGAAACTAGTCTATTATGAACTCACTTTCCAACCAGATGTGTCCTCTGGTAATTCTTTAGTAAGACAGTCACTAAATCCAAAGCTAAAACCGCTAAATATGTTTAAAACAACAAATTATAGGTGTACATAAACCACAGCTCACCGATCGACAGGGTCACACCGAAATCCAAAACCTCTCGGTACAATTGTCGTAAAATCGGTGGGAGGACCGCTCGGTAGCAGGTCTCAGAAGCTTACTGAATGGGAGATTTCGATAAAGAACGTAAAATGACGACGCTACCGAGACTAACCGTCTACACCGATCGGTATGTACGATACAGAATAGGGCCCAGGAGGTGGACGGCTCACTGCCGCCCGCTCCCTTACCAGCTGCGGGCCTTGTGACATGCAAGGCGCCATGCCACATGAGCTCCTAACTCTCAGGCGGCCTAATCACACAACTGCAACACACTGGGCGATCCCATGTCTGGCGGTCAGGGGGCGGCAGACAGCAGCTCGAATCGGTGTACAATTCCGCTCTCAAGGCGCGCTTTGTTGGTCATTGCCTGTCCCTCACAACTCCGTCCTAAGAAAAAGAGCAACATGCTGGTTGGTCCATCTGAAGTTTCGGATGAGATTATCTCGAAAACTATACATCGGGTACAAATAGTGGGTAAGAAATGTTCGTAAGCTCAGAGGGGGACATCAAATGATACTACACGTGACACCCAGGCCCCGCCCTCTTGGGTAGGGTGGGGTGGGGGTCAATTTTTAAATTTTAAATGGAAACCCCCATTTTTTATTGCAGATTCGGATTCTCCATAAAAAAGTAATCAAATTTTGTCTGAAACATTTTTTAACTATTGACAGATGGCGCTAAAATCGAGAAAAATTAAAATTGGGGAAGAACTCCGACTTATTTAGAATGATCCGAGAAGGACACATCAAATCGACACAAAATGTGCACCAATTCTTTCATTACGTCAAGTTAAGCTATTTTTCTACAAAATGTATCCTACCTGGCACAGTTTCTGATGGAGGGATGCGGAATAGTTTTAAAATCTAGTTAGGAACCTCTTTAAAGTTGTATTACTCACCTGACTGTGCCGCTACCGTGGCCAAACTGCCAAATATGGCTCAGTATAAAGGTCGGTGCAATGCGATCACACGTCACTTCACTTTCTGATTGTTGTTGTTGTTGTGGTCTTCAGTCCTGAGACTGGTTTGATGCAGCTCTCCATGCCACTCTGTCCTGTGCAAGCTTCTTCATCTCCCAGTACCTACTGCAACCTACATCCTTCTGAATCTGTTTAGTGTATTCATCTCTTGTTCTCCCTCTACGATTTTTACCCTCCACGCTGCCCTCCAATGCTAAATTTGTGATCCCTTGATGCCTCAAAACATGTCCTACCAACCGATCCCTTCTTCTAGTCAAGTTGTGCCACAAACTTCTCTTCTCCCTAATCCAATTCAGTACCTCCACATTAGTTACGTGATCTATCCACCTTATCTTCAGCATTCTTCTGTAGCACCACATTTCGAAAGCTTTTATTCTCTTCTTGTCCAAAGTAGTTATCGTCCATGTTTCACTTCCATACATGGCTACACTCCATACAAATACTTTCAGAAACGACTTCCTGATACATAAATCTATACTCGATGTTAACAAATTTCTCTTTTTCAGAAACGCTTTCCTTGCCATTGCCAGTCTACATTTTATATCCTCTCTACTTTGACCATCATCAGTTATTTTACTTCCTAAATAGCAAAACTCCTGTACTACTTTAAGTGTCCCATTTGCTAGTCTACTCTCCTGGAAATGGAAAAAAGAACACATTGACACCGGTGTGTCAGACCCACCATACTTGCTCCGGACACTGCGAGAGGGCTGTACAAGCAATGATCACACGCACGGCACAGCGGACACACCAGGAACCGCGGTGTTGGCCGTCGAATGGCGCTAGCTGCGCAGCATTTGTGCACCGCCGCCGTCAGTGTCAGCCAGTTTGCCGTGGCATACGGAGCTCCATCGCAGTCTTTAACACTGGTAGCATGCCGCGACAGCGTGGACGTGAACCGTATGTGCAGTTGACGGACTTTGAGCGAGGGTGTATAGTGGGCATGCGGGAGGCCGGGTGGACGTACCGCCGAATTGCCCAACACGTGGGGCGTGAGGTCTCCACAGTACATCGATGTTGTCGCCAGTGGTCGGCGGAAGGTGCACGTGCCCGTCGACCTGGGACCGGACCGCAGCGACGCACGGATGCACGCCAAGACCGTAGGATTCTACGCAGTGCCGTAGGGGACCGCACCGCCACTTCCCAGCAAATTAGGGACACTGTTGCTCCTGGGGTATCGGCGAGGACCATTCGCAACCGTCTCCATGAAGCTGGGCTACGGTCCCGCACACCGTTAGGCCGTCTTCCGCTCACGCCCCAACATCGTGCAGCCCGCCTCCAGTGGTGTCGCGACAGGCGTGAATGGAGGGACGAATGGAGACGTGTCGTCTTCAGCGATGAGAGTCGCTTCTGCCTTGGTGCCAATGATGGTCGTATGCGTGTTTGGCGCCGTGCAGGTGAGCGCCACTATCAGGACTGCATACGACCGTGGCACACAGGGCCAACATCCGGCATCATGGTGTGGGGAGCGATCTCCTACACTGGCCGTACACCTCTGGTGATCGTCGAGGGGACACTGAATAGTGCACGGTACATCCAAACCGTCATCGAACCCATCGTTCTACCATTCCTAGACCGGCAAGGGAACTTGCTGTTCCAACAGGACAATGCACGTCCGCATGTATCCCGTGCCACCCAACGTGCTCTAGAAGGTGTAAGTCAACTACCCTGGCCAGCAAGATCTCCGGATCTGTCCCCCATTGAGCATGTTTGGGACTGGATGAAGCGTCGTCTCACGCGGTCTGCACGTCCAGCACGAACGCTGGTCCAACTGAGACGCCAGGTGGAAATGACATGGCAAGCCGTTCCACAGGACTACATCCAGCATCTCTACGATCGTCTCCATGGGAGAATAGCAGCCTGCATTGGTGCGAAAGGTGGATATACACTGTACTAGTGCCGACATTGTGCATGCTCTGTTGCCTGTGTCTATGTGCCTGTGGTTCTGTCAGTGTGATCATGTGATGTATCTGACCCCAGGAATGTGTCAATAAAGTTTCCCCTTCCTGGGACAATGAATTTGCGGTGTTCTTATTTCAATTTCCAGGAGAGTAATTCCATCAGAATCACCCGATTTCATTTGACTACATTCCATTAGCCTCGTTTTGCTTTTGTTGATGTTCATCTTATATCCTCCTTTCAAGAAACTGTCCATTCCGTTCAAGTGCTCTTCCAAGTCCTTTGCTGTCTCTGACATTATTACAGTGTCATCGGCGAACCTCAAAGTTCTTACTTGTTCTCCATGAATTTTAATACCTACCCCGAATTTTTCTTTTGTTTCGTTTACTCCTTGCTCAATATACAGATTGAAGAACATCGGGGAGAGACTACAACGCTGTCTCACTCATTTCCCAACCACTGTTTCCCTTTCATGCCCCTCGACGCTTATAACTGCCATCTGGTTTCTGTAAAAATTGTAAATAGCCTTTCGCTCCCTGTATTTTACCCCTGCCACCTTCAGAATTTGAAAGAGAGTAGTCCAGTCAACATTGTCGAAAGCTTTCTCCAAGTCTACAAATGCTAGAAACGTAGGTTTGCCTTTTCTTCATCTTTCATCTAAGATAAGTCGTAAGGTTAGTATTGCCTCACGTGTTCCAACATTTCTACTGAATCCAAACTGATCCTCCCCGAGGTCCGCATCTACCAGTTTTTCCATTCGTCTGTAAAGAATTCGCGTTAGTATTTTGCAGCTGTGATTTATTAAACTGATAGTTCAGTAATTTTCACATCTGCCAGCACCTGCTTTCTTTAGGATTGGAATTATTATATTCTTCTTGAAGTCTGAGGGTATTTCGCCTGTCTCATACATCTTGCTCACCAGCTGGTAGAGTTTTGTCATGACTGGCTCTCCCAAGGCCGTCAGTAGTTCTAGTGCAATGTTGTCTACTCCCGGGGCCTTGTTTCGACTCAGGTTTTTCAGTGCTCTGTCAAACTCTTCACGCAGTATCTTATCTCTCATTTCGTCTTCATCTACATCCTCTTCCCTTTCCATAATATTGTCCTCAAGTACATCGCCCTTGTATAAACCCTCTATATACTCCTTCCACCTTTCTGTTTTCCCTTCTTTGCTTAGAACTGGGTTTCCATCTGAGCTCTTGATATTCATACAAGTGGTTCTCTTCTCTCCAAAGGTCTCTTTAATTTTCCTGTAGGCAGTATCTATTTTACCCCTAGTGAGATAAGCTTCTGCATCTTTACATTTGTCCTCTAGCCATCCCTGCTTACCCATTTTGCACTTCCTGCCGATCTCATTTTTGAGACGTTTGTATTCCTTTTTGCCTGCTTCATTTACTGCATTTTTATATTTTCTCCTTTCATCAATTAAATTCAATATTTCTTCTGCTACGCAAGGATTTCTAGCAGCCCTCGTCTTTTTACCTACTTTATCTTCTGCTGCCTTCACTACTTCATCCCTCAGAGCTACCCATTCTTCTTCTACTGTGTTTCTTTCCCCCATTCCTGTCAATTGTTCCCTTATGCTCTCCTTCATACTCTGTACAACCTCTGGTTCTTTCAGCTTGTCCAGATCCCATGTCCTTAAATTCCCACCTTTTTGCAGTTTCTTCAGTTTTAATGTACAGGTCATAACCAATAGATTGTTGTCAGAGTCCACATCTGCCCCTGGAAATGTCCTACAATTTGAAACCTGATTCCTAAATCTCTGTCTTACCATTATATAATCTATCTGATACCTTTTAGTATCTCCAGGATTCTTCCATGCATACAACCTTCTTTTATGATTCTTGAACCAAGTGTTAGCTATGATTAAGTTATGCTCTGTGCAAAATTCTACCAGACGGCTTCCTCTTTCATTTCTTAGCCCCAATCCGTAATCACCTACTATGTTTCCTTCTCTCCTTTGTCCTACTGACGAATTCCAGTCACCCATGACTATTAAATTTTCGTCTCCCTTCACTACCTGAATAATTTCTTTTATCTCATCATACATTTCATCAATTTCTTCATCATCTGCAGAGCTAGTTGGCATATAAACTTGTACTACTGTAGTAGGCATGGGCTTTGTGTCTATCTTGGCCACAATAATGCGTTCACTATGCTGTTTGTAGTAGCTTACCCGCATTCCTATTTTCCTATTCATTATTAAACCTACTCCTGCATTACCCCTATTTGATTTTGTATTTATAACCCTGTATTCACCTGACCAAAAGTCTTGTTCCTCCTGCCACCGAACTTCACTAATTCCCACTATATCTAACTTTAACCTATCCATTTCCCTTTTTAAATTTTCTAACCTACCTGCCCAATTAAGGGATCTGACATTCCACGCTCCGATCCGTAGAACGCCACATTTCTTTCTCCTGATAACGACGTCCTCCTGAGTAGTCCCCGCCCGGAGATCCGAATGGAGGACTATTTTACCTCCGGAATATTTTATACAAGAGGACGCCATCATCATTTAATCATACAGTAAAGCTGCATGTCCTCGGGAAAAATTATGGCTGTAGTTTCCCCTTGCTTTCAGCCGTTCGCAGTACCAGCACAGCAAGGCCGTTTTGGTTAATGTTGCAAGGCCATATCAGTCAATCATCCAGACTGTTGCCCCTGCAACTACTGAAAAGGCTGCTGCCCCTCTTCAGGAACCACATGTTTGTCTGGCCTCTCAACAGATACCCCTCTGTTGTGGTTGCACCTACGTTAAGGGCCATCTGTATCGTTGAGGCACGCAAGCCTCCCCACCAACGGCAAGGTCCATGGTTCATGGGGGGGACTTTCTGATTATTAACCGTAAATATCAACTGACGAAAGTATTCTTTAGCGAATCATGGCTCACTATCGTCCTACAAAGATTGTTGATATGGTGTTAATTTTAGGTGAATGACAGAATAATTACGCTGCAACTGCAGACGACATCCAAGCGAAAACCTTATTCGAAATTGCACTCAACAAGCTTGAAATGGATACATGCACCATCCACCACGTCATCGTGAATACAATGAAAATGATGCTCCTATCCTTACCATTTTCGCCTGTGTTAAGCTGGATCCAGAAATTAGTAGTCGTGCGATTCAGAGACAAACTGGAATATCAAACTCAACGGTTTTGAGGATTCTGAAGGGACATAAATATCACATGTATCATACCACACTGACACAGGCATTAACGCCGAAAAATATACAAATACCAGTGCATTTCTGCCAATGGGCCTTGGAAATGATGAGAGGTGACAATGATTTTTTTTAGATGCGTTATGTTCATCGATGTAGCCACATTAAAAAACAATGGCGAATTAAATCGTCATGATTGTCATTATTGGTCCCCCGTCAATCCACACTGGCACAGACCCGTTCACAATCAACACAAATGGTCGTTAATGGTCTGGTGTGCAATTTTAAACGGTTACTTGATAGGACCATATGTTTTTGACCGAAATGTTACTGGGGAATTTTATTTACAATTTCTCCACGATGTTGATTTAGAAACTAGGCAACGAATGTGGTTCTAGCAGGACCGAGCAGCTCCCCATTATGCTAAAAATGTGCGACACGTTTCAAATTTATGGTACCTCGGTCGGTGGATAGGACGCGACGGACCAATTCAGTGGCCTCCACGTTCACCAGACCTAACATCTCCTGATTTTTTCTTGTGGGTTGTTTAAAAACTATTGTTTATGAAAAACAGCCCACAACCAGAAACGATATGGAGCAACGCATTCTAAGAGCGTGTGCAGCCATACCACAAGATGTGCTGCTCAAAACTGTGGACAACTGCCGCAGACGATTGACTTTATCCATTGAGGTAAATGGGGATAATTTTGAACAATTTCTTCGTGGACAATTTCATTAATTAAGCACCCCAAATTGTGAGAGGCAAGGGGACCCACATGTCGTTGTTCCTGGGTAACGCTAAAAGCAGGATACAGCACTTTTGTACAACAATAGCTTAATTTGGCGTAACGAAAGAATTGGTGCACATATTGTATAGATTTGATGTGTCCTTCTCGGATCATTTTAAATAAATCAGAGTTCTTCCGCAATTTTAATTTTTCTCGATTTTAGCGTCATCTGTCAATGATTTAAAAAATGTTTCAGACAAAACTTGATTGCTTTTTTACGCAGAACCCGAATCTGCAATAAAAAATGGGGGCTTCCATTTAAGATTTAAAAGTCGCCCCCCACCCCAGTCATTTGATGTCCCCCTTTGAGCTTACGAACATGTCTTACCCACTATTTGTACCCAATGTATAGTTTTCGAGATAATCTCATCCGAAACTTCAGATGGACCACCCTGTATATTTCGAGGGATGCAGCTGGCATTGGGCATGTCAGACTATCCATCTGTCCCAGGCTGCACAAAAAGTGTTTTTCTAAAGCCAGCAGCTGCATAGAATTTCCCCTCCACTTGCTGGCAAACACAAGATGTTTTGGGAAAGGGACCTCTACTTGTTTCACAGAGTTATTATTTTTTGTCCCTAACAGCAACTGCCTGCACCAAGAAGAAAAACAACGCAAAGTTAGCGTCTTCCCCCACAGCTTTGTTCTAAGGAAAACAGCAATATATATTTCTTGGGATGCAGCTGGCATTGGGTGTGTCAGACTATCCATCTGTCTCAGAATGAAGAAAGAGTGTTTTCTAAAGGCAGCAACTGCATCCAATTTTCCATCCACTTGCCGGAAAACACAGAATGTTTGTCTCAGATCTTTCTTTCCTCCCCTCCCACAGACGTGATATTTTCCTCAAACAACTGCACCGAGCCTGCTTGAAGAAAAAAGAAGGCAAGTTATAAGTTGCTGGTATGACACTCTGAGTTCCTATTGGTCCTCTACAAAATAGAGGGTGGAGTTTGAAGTTATATAAAGCCCAATACCACCACAATCATCATCAATCTTTGACAGTGCATAGTTGTGGCAGTGTGATTCCGGCACCACGAAACGCTGAGCCAGCAGTGATGCCGGCGGCATTGGTGGTGGGAAACGGCCAAACGTGGGTCAATTGTCATTTAAGTGTTATATTACAATATTTCATAGCAAAGTATTTAAAAAATTTCGAGATTGTGATACATTTTCGTAACAAATGGTTATAACAGTTCTTTTTTCTTACTATTACAGCATTCATTCCCGAAATTTTGATGGAATTAGAACGCCAGCTGGAAGCTGAAAGTCTCCAGCAAGCGGAGGAGGTTGTGCTATCATCATGAAAGTTCGTCCCAAAATTCTGTGTGTGATAGTTATATGTTCAGAAAGCGTCTCTTAAAGTGTTCAAATCGAAGCTGAAAGTCCCCATCAAGTGGAAGAGCTTGTGCTACCATCATGTAAGTACATCTCCAAATTCTGTGTGGTAGTTTGCATGTTCAGAAAACAGCTCTTGATGTAATCAGATTGTAACAAGTGTTTACAAAACTTTTGATCTCACTGTTGCAGCATTAGAGCAGCAGCTAATGGACATTGAGCTGCTGCTGCTGGAGTCTGAAATGCAGCAAGAAAGTAAGTACAGTTGTATTCTATTGCCATTAGACTTTTTTTCATCATATACAGTTGTGTGAGGTATATATTATTTATTTTTATAGATGTTGCTATTGCCCAAGAGGAAAATGAGATTCAGGTAGGGGTATGCGTCGAGAACGATGACCAGGAGTCATCACTTCCATGTGGTATGAAATTTTTACTGATTTATTTAATTTTTTCGTAGTTATAATCAATATCTTGATGTAGTCAAATTCAGTACAAATTTTTTGTTGTTTTTTCTAATAATCAATATCTTATAGAGGACTTCCGTGAGATGGATTGATGGCTCCACAACAACAACAACAATTCTGGCGAGGGTGAGATGCTTGAGTGGGAGTGTGAGATGGTGGCTGCTGAAAGACAATGTGATCTCTCCCTTCTGGAACAGGAGATGGATATATTTGGCTGGCTGGGTGGGAGAACTACCAGAAAGATCGACTGAACTGCTCAATCCTGGGAGCCAGAATGTAAAAGGTGATTATATGTGACCGTCATCGTTAAGCACATAATTATTATTCTGGAATGGTGATTTAATTAATTGTCATTGTTTCTTTACAGCATATATTTTTAAAAAATCTTGAGCACTGTGCTTAATTTTTCCCGTTATTCATATGTGACAGAGGTGACACCGACACCGCAACGACAAGAGCTTGCTGTGACACGTGCACCTAGAACAGTGGTTGTGGAGGCGAGTGTCAAACACACACCTGACCGACTTGCACCACCATGCAAAGTGGCGCTCGTTCCCGTGCGAGAGGCAGATGCGGCTGCTGCATTGCCTGTCGCTGAACCATCGCATACCCTCTGGTGTCCGTGGGTGGTTCAGCCAGAGCAACGATCTCCTACTCCCCAGGCTGCCGATGGTGAAGGCTGCAATATGCAGGAGCATCCTCGCCACAGCCTTGGTGCTCCCACAGGGGGTCACCGCCACCGCCTCCTACTACTCACGCTCTGGCTGCTCGCCCTCACCGGCAACGAAAGGTATGTGTGACTCGGCACATACCCATCCTTCCCAATGGCGCCACGTCCTCAGCGCCCTCATGGGTGCAGTAGTCACCTAGCTGTAGTATTAATGATAATAAACCTGTGGCTAGTGGTAGCGCTCTATCCTGTCCTCCTAGTGAAGAAAATCAGATTGACGGCGTCATGACCCCAATAGAATACTCAACGGTTGCTAGGGCGTTTGAGGGGCATGTCTCATTTACTAGAATTGAGAATCTGGCTGGGGGGTATCATGACCCAGCCAGGTTTCTAGAACCTCCTGGTGCTGGCCATTAAATGTAATGCATTGCTCTGCTGTGAGTTGATTCACCCACCCAAACAGCAGGATGCTGCTGAGAAGAAAACCTTGCACTACATCTGGAGTGATAATATCGTTATATCTCGGAGTACATCAATCGCCGAGAGGTATCAAGAATCCACCTTGCGTGCTACACTGGCCCAATTTTCCGAGATGGATGTAAGAGGGGCAGCTAAAGCACTCAGCCAAATACCACATCATGACATCCAGATTAATGTCTATAATCCGTTAAATAGAGGGTCCATTATTTGAAACTCCCTGAGGATATTAAGGATTATATATGAGGATTCCATTTACGTTAAAAATCAAAAAGATAACGCTTGTTTTGATTGTCAATTCTGGCTTGTGTGAGAAATTACACAAAAGATTCGCAGCACATATCTCGATACGGAATAGGTCTTAACGATCATGGATGTTATAGCTTTGACGGTATTGAGTTCCCCATGAAGATTCAGGACATACCAAAATTTGATACACAAAATCCTGCAATATCGGTTCACGTTTATTGCCTGAAGAAGAAGCAGAAAAGCAAGCCAGACGAACAGGACAAGCATACTATAGTTGGACCACTCCATTTTTCGAAATATGCAGGTGAGCGTGATTTTCGTGTAAACATGCTGCTCTTCTCTGAAGCTGATAATCGGCATTACATATGGATCAAAGACATGTCCTGCCTCCTTTGCAGCCAATTGTCGAAACGTGAACATAAAAAACACATTTGCTTTAGGTGTCTAAATAACTTTTCAGAAGAAAAGTATTTGAAAAGGCATCTGGAGAACAGTGAATCCAAGGAACCGTTACGTGTTGTTATGCGTACACAAGAAAACAAGTTCATTAAATTCAAGAATGCTCACACCAAGAACGATGTACGCTTGTTGTATATGCAGACTTCGATTGTCTCCTTGCCCCTATCACCCACTGTGAGGAGAACCCGTTAGCCTCACATACAACATTCAGGAAAAAACGACTGTATGCGGTGGCTTACCAAATTGAATGAATGTTCATATGATTCAAGTATTAACTGATATCAATCTTATTTCAGGGAAAATCCAGCGGTTTTGTTGCTCACTGAGCTTGAAAAACTCTCATGGGATCTTGATAGGCCTTACCTCACCAACGTCCCCATAACCGAATCGGAGGAGGATAAAAAATTATACAATGATGCAGTTAACTGTCATATTTGTGGGCTGCCGTTAGATAGAAAAGCTGAAACTCCCCATAGAAATCATTGTCATCTTACAGGGAAGTTCCACTGTGCAGCTCACAACACATGCAATTTGAAGTATCAGTTACCATGACACATTCCTATTTGTCCATAATTTAAGTGGGTATGAATTTCACTTTGTAGTTGAGCAGTTGGTTAATTTCGGTTGGGTGAGAAATCAGGTCAGTGTCCTGCCAGATAGTGTTGAGAAGTATATTTCGTTCTCCAAACGAACGATCCCAAAAATTACCCTCCGCCTCCTTGAAACACTACGTATTATGCAGCATCGAACTTTTGACTGATGCTGATATGCTTCTTTTCCTTGAGTGCGGAATCCGTGGAGGACTTTGCCAGTGTGTCCATAGGCATGCCAAGGCAATTAACCCATGTATGGGTGAGTGGTTTAACGAAACTCTCAATCCAAGTTATATTCCATATTTGGATGTGAATAACTTATACAGGCATGCCATGATGCAGTCACTGACAGTTGGTGGGTTTCAGTTGGTGCCCGAAAACGAATTAGAGGGATTAGATGGAAAAATATTTGGTCTGGCGGCTGATTCTGATGTAGGATATGTGGCAGAGGCAGACATCATATACCCTGTTAGTTTGCATGAAATGACAAGCGACTTGCCGTTATGTCCAGAGCAACAAGTTCCGCGAGGAAGCACTATCCCTAAACTGATGACCACTGTTGAACTCAAGCAGAGGTATGTATAGTTCATTATCGTAATCTCCAGCAGTGTCTCAGTTAGGGATGGAGCTAGGTAGAATCATCTGGGCTATTTCCTTCAATCAGTCCCACTGGTTGAAGGAGTATATTGAATTAAATACCGAAAAGAGGGTGGTCGTAACTAGTGATTCCCAAAAAGACTTTTACAAATTAATGAATAATTTCATTTTCGGTAAAACCATGCAAAATGTAAGAAATGGACGCGATATTTCGATGAGGACTGAATGGTATGGGCTGTGGGGCGTAAGAAAGTGCATTGCCAGACCACGTTTTAAGCAGGTCACTATTTTCAGTGAGAACTTTGTTGCTGTGGAGATGTCGAAGCCTTCAGTAGAGTTTACGAAATCAGTCTATTTGGGTATGTGAATAGTGGACACCTCCAAACTCCACATGTACCACTTCCACTATGTGTTTGCTAAAATTCATGTCGTTGAACCATCCATTATATGGATACAGATAGCTTCATCTACTAGGTGAATAACTGGAATCCCTATGAAGTAATTAGGTGTCACAGTAATGAATTCGACACATCTGGACACGCAGCCAATAATCCTTATGGCATTGTTCCTCAGAATAAGAATGTTATCGACTTGAAAGATGAGGCGAACGGATTGCCGATTGTGAAATTTGTGGGTCTAAGATCCAAAATGTATGCATATCGTACAATAGATGAAGCCACCCAGAGATGGGCTGAGGGTGGGCGACGTGCAGCATCACGTACCCTCACGGTGGAAGACTCGTTGCAGTGCCTGTACGGTGGAGTTCGCCGTGATCCGCCACGACCTCCGCAAGGTCACGAGGTATACACTGTGTTGCAATCTAAAGTCGGATTGTCACCTCATGATGATAAAAGAGCCATTTGTGATGACAGGATTGAAACCCTCCTGTACTCACATTATTTACTTGAAGCACAAGAGAGGTGGGGGAATGAGAGAGAGAGAGAGAGAGAGAGAGAGAGAGAGAGAGAGAGAGAGAGAGTGACTGGATGAGTGACAGCTTGTACCTAATAGTATGGCTCTTTTATCATATTTTAAATATTGTATGTGTGATGTATGGCGTGCCTGCATGTGTGAGTGCTTATGTGCATCTGTGGTCTGTGTGTACACTTGTGAGTGCATTTGAATATGGATGTCTGTGTAAATACGTGTGCCTGTATGTAAATATATTCCGTTTTTTATTCGAAATAAGTACCATAATATCTAGGCACAACTACATAATTATTATTATATATTATTATAAATAATTATTTTAAAAAATTAAAAATTTGCAATGTATATAAGATTTAAGAATTTGAACCGAGCGCGCGCGCGCGCCCGCAGTTGTGTGTGTGTGTGTGTGTGTGTGTGTATGACTGCCTGTGTAAATAGATTAGTTTTTAAGTTTCAATTACCGCTAGCTATCCAAGCCATACTAGTTTTAAGTGTGAGTTCCACCCAGTTCATTTTAGTGCAGCTGTTCGGGATGAACATTTAAGGGCCATCCGCTTCAATGTATTATTAAATTATTTCAGCTGCTTGAGGTGGAAAATGTTTAGAGCCGCTCAGTTCAAAATATGAATTAAGTATTCTGTTTGGGTTGAATTTCACTAGTAATAGTATTAGTGTAAGAGAAACTGTATTTCTGCAATAGCTGTAAACAGTACTGCAATGTAAAGTACAAAAAATTATCAATCATTATTATTTTTAAAAAGTATGAACTGTAAATAAAAAATTTCAAGCAGTTACAATAACTATGAATTTGAAAGCAGTATTATTTCGTGTATTGCAAAAACAACAAGGTTTGTGGATGTAAAGCTGTATTACTAAAGGGAGTATTTATGTCTGAATAAAAAAATTGTTATTCTTTACCATATGTGTTATTTATAAATGAATATAAAGGCAGGGCAAGATGCACAAGATATTACTTTAAAGCATGGGGAAGGTGACGTTTAAGATGGACGAAAACAAAATATATTTAATGATTGCTTGGGATTTCGCCTATCGTGCTGGATGTATAGGTTTTCGGGAACAGGAGGCGCGTGATCGTGTCCTCTTCCAGAGACATATAGCAAACTTGGCTGGTATTATATCCTCTGTGCTTGAACAAAGCCACAGACATAGGATCTGGGCAAAGCTACGTACTATCTAAGTAGGAGCTAGGTAGAAAGAAAGAAAAATATAGAATATGAGGTAAAAAATTCATTTATTTTCATTCATCCAACTTAAAAGTAATTTTACATTTTCGCAAGCAGACACAACAATATTTTCACACATTTTCTTCTTCTTAAGCTTATGGATAGCAGGGCACCTGTAGAATTCCAGGTATTGAATAGATGCAAACTTGAAGAGTCATGCGATCTTCTCCTCGCCTTTGGCATAGATGATGGTCTCAGGATGATCGAATTTTCGAAGTAACGTCATCATTTCTTTATAAGGTATACCAGGATCGTCCTAGTGGAGTCCATGGAAGAAACGTGTTGGCCACTTTGCACTCCTCCGTGTTTTAGCACAGTTCACATCCTTGAAAGGCCTCGGTGATGCAACTCTTGCAGAGAATGTCTCTATTATACCAGCATTTTCTGTGTACACTCATCATCATAGAAACCTTGAATGTCGGCAACGGTGTTCACACTGCAAGTTGTCATTGTGAAATGCTCTGGGCATGCCACAGCACTTGGTCATTTATGCAGCACGATGCACAACGCCAGTAAGTAGGCATTAGTTAATCACACAGTCATGTAGAAATAGAGCATACGCTGCAGTGTGTTCTGGGAAAATTGGTGACGATTCAGATTCGATTTATACATCTATTGCTCCTTATTTAACTATCTCATTCTGCTTAGAACAGTCTATCACGGCGATTGGTACCAGCTCCTTGTATTTCCGTGGACTGAGTAAGGATCCTTCCTCTTCAACACCTACATAATAAGAAGCATGGAAGTTTGCATACATGTCAAATGCTAGACTGTATACATTCTGATCCCACTGTAGTAGTAAATTGTCATACAGATAAAATTCGGAATTCAAGTAGGCTCTGGAATTAGTGAAATTGCAGTTGTCAAATACCAAGGAAACATTTGCTAAATTCCCCCTTCTACTGGTCTGGAATGCAAGTATGATGAATCTTGGTGTTTGCAGCTGCACTGAGGTTTTAATAGCCCATGTTTGTCTGCTCGATGTCCATAGCACCGGGTACTCAAAAACCTCCCTTGAGCGGAAAGTTGTGGCAGATATGTACCGGTAATCAAAACTTTTAAAAGCTTCAAACGCTCCTCGTCTGCCACAGTGATGTGCGCCACTTTCCAATAACTTTATTGGTACTTCCTCGTAGATTAAAACTGTGTGCCCGACCGAGACTCGAACTCGGGACCTTTGCCTTTCGCGGGCAAGTGCTCTACCAACTGAGCTACCGAAGCACGACTCAGGCCCGGTACTCACAGCTTTACTTCTGCCAGTACCTCGTCTCCTACCTTCCAAACTTTTCAGAAGCTCTCCTGCGAACCTTGCAGAACTAGCACTCCTGAAAGAAAGGATATTGCGGAGACATGGCTTAGCCACAGCCTGGGGGATGTTTCCAGAATGAGATTTTCACTCTGCAGCGGAGTGTGCACTGATATGAAACTTCCTGGCAGATTAAAACTGTGTGCCCGACCGAGACTCGAACTCGGGACCTTTGCCTTTCGCGGGCAAGTGCTCTACAGTATGACAACCATCCTTTTTCTTAAAGGATCCATCCAAATATATGAAACTCTTACATGGAAGAGTTAAAGCGTCTTGATGTTGGATGACAATTCTAATTTCATCGTCGTTGAAGTACAAAGTTTATGCGAGAAGCATTCCTGGCGTATGATTTGTCTATCATATTCCACTGGGTAAGATATATTGAGCGACGATGTCATTGCGAGGTTTCAAGCCTACTGATTTAAGAAACTTGTAGTTCGCACGTGTTATCACCTTACATTTCTGCCGCGAAGTGCGCTGCGTGCACTGGTTTTATATCTTACGCCCATCCTGTCATAGATATTGTCGAACAATGATTTCCTCACCACGAAGGTAACAAGTTGGTTATTCTGACCCACAATACGCAGCTCCAGATAGTCCAATGTCCGAACTGTCACTGGAAGGTATATAACGGTGGTAGGAGTCTCAACAACCTAATACCCTGTTCCAACTGATGGGAAGAATCCGTAAATTGAACGAACCAATTTATCGTTGAGATATGAGTTCGTTGCAATATTACACTCAACACGGATTGTACTGACAGGGAGAATATCCACTGTCTGATCAGATTTGTAAAATTTAATGGGATCCGTCTCCAAAACCTGTCCCTCTGTGAAGTGCAGTAGTGGGCCAATTGAACCTGTCTACTTAAAGTCAATCGAAGCATTCGCCGTCCTTATTACAGATTTCAGTGTACTGATGTTTGCAGGGAGCTCAATCCCTTTTAAAGACTGTTTTAAAACTTAATTTAAATCATCGACATCGTATGCTCCAGGTTAAATTTCTACAATTTCTTCTTTACCATCAACTTCCAGATGCAGTTTACTGTTAGCCTCTGTCATATCTGGGATGGTGTTGTGACTCTCCAGTCCAATCAGCGCGATGCTCCAAACTCCAACGCTTAAATCAATTGGTGGGAAGTAATCCGCACGTATTACAGACGGTCGTTGTCATAATGTCAGAGTGTACGATATTGCACCTAAACATCGACTGGTAAATAGATGCTTAATACCCGTTCTTATATACACTATGTGAGCAAAAGTATCCGGACACCCCTAAAAACGTAAGTTTTCCATATTAGGTGCATTGTGCTGCAGCCTACTGCCAGGTACTCCATATCAGCGACCTCGTGAGAGAGCAGAATGGGGCGCTCCACGGAACTCACAGACTTCGAATGTGATTGGGTGTCACTTGTGTCATACGTCTGTACGCGAGATTTCCACACTCCTAAACATCCCTAGGTCCTCTGCTTCCCATGTGATAGTGAAGTGGAAACGAGAAGGGACACGTACAGCACAAAAGTGTGTAGGCCAACCTCGTATGTTGACTAACAGAGACGCCGACAGTTGAAGAGGGTCGTAATGTGTAGTAGGTAGACATCTATCCAGACTGTCACACAGGAATTCCAAACTGCATCAGGATCCACTGCAAGTACTATGACAGTTAGGCGGGAGGTGAGAAAACTTGGATTTCATGATCCAGCGGCTGCGCCCGTAAATGTCAAACGACGCCTCACTTGGTGTAAGGAACGTAAACACTAGACGATTGAACTTGGGTAAAATGTTGTGTGCAGTGACGAATCACGGTACACAATGTGGCGATCCGATGGCAGGATGTGGGTATGGCGAATGCCCGGTGAACGTCATCTGCCAGCGTGTGTAGTGCCAACAGTAAAATTCGGAGGTGGTGGTGTTATGGTGTGGTCGTGTTTTTCATGGAGGGGTCTTGCACCCCTTGTTGTTTTGCATGACACTATCACAGCACAGGCCCACATTGATGTTTTAAGCTCCTTCTTGCTTCCCATGTTGAAGAGCAATTCGGGGATGGCGATTGAATCTTTAACACGATGGAGCACCTGTTCGTAACGCACGGCCTGTGGCGGAGTGGTTACACGACAATAACATCCCTGTAATGGACTGGCGTGTACAGAGCCCTGACCTGAATCCTACATAACACCTCTGGGATGTTTTGGAACGCCGCCTTCGTGCCAGGCCTCACCGACCGACATCGATACCTCTCCTCAATGCAGCACTCCTTGGAAAATGGGCTGCCATTCCCCAAAAAAACTTCCAGCACCTGACTGAACATATGCCTGCGAGAGTGGAAGCTGTCATCAAGCCTAAGGTTGGGCCAACACCATATTGAATTCCAGGATTACCGATGGAGGGCGCCACGAACTTGTAAGTCATTTTCAGTCAGGTGTCCGGATACGTTTGATCACATAGTGTATCATTCATAAAAATCAGGAGTATGATGCATAGATGACCACACAGGAATGTATTAAAGTCTTGGTAGTGTCGAAAATTGTAGAACACATGTCTTCTGCCTGTGAACTATCGTTGTAATTCTTCTGAGGGGTGCAGGTGCGCCGAGTGAGTCGAAATGTAGACGTTATTTGTATTTCTTTTTTTTAACGTATACTACCCGGTGAGTTCCGGGTCCTCCTGCTACATCGAGATTCACAATTCCGCATTCTCCTGATTTCCACATAGTCTTCGGTAATGTATTCCCCATAAACACTCCTCGGAATGATGAATTTCTTCGTAACAAACTTAAGCAGATCTGCATTTGTAAGCGCCCTGTCTGGTAGGACAGCTAGGTGGCATTTTTGTTTGATTGTGAAGAGATCTAGTCTTTCTTGTATGATTTCAAGTATAGGCCTTTTCTGATGGCGGCTGCTTCCATCACGCGGTTATGTCTTCGCGCCTCCTGCAATTGCTCCTGAGAGCTTTGTGCATTCTTGACTGTCCTGGCAATAGCCGCAGCACCCCCAGCCAGTGTACCGACCGCTGACATACCGGCTAAGGCAGGAATGAGGAAGAAAATAATTCCACCCGAAGTGATGGGTATTGGTAGAACCCTGGGTGGTTTAATCGATCTTTTTTTCTCACTCCTTTCTGCTTCAAGGCGTTTTTAGCTGCACACAACGCTGTCGGGATACACTTTTTCATGCACCCTTTGGTTTTCATCTTCTTCCTTAGCGCCCTACGTTCTGCGCTCATAACTTGGCTGAACTTCTTTGCACCCAAACCCAACTTAAGTTTACCGCGCATAGTTTTTTCAACTGCAAATGCTGTTATGTGTTGACTACCAATATCCTTTCTCACACGATGTCGTGTTCTATACACGCTTCGTCGAGTAGATTTATTCCCTTATCAGTGCGTGCCAATCGTTCTTGAAGTTTTGTTCCAGGTCCACAGTAGTTATATCCAGGAATGTGTAATTCGACTGGTAGTTTGTCGAGAATACCGCCTCCTTCTCTAATGCGTCTCCTATCACGCATGTTATGCTACTGAGGTGCTTGTGGCCTGAGCTCCCTGTTATACAGAGAGTTACAAAAAGGTACGGCCAAACTTTCAGGAAACATTCCTCACACACAAAGAAAGAAAATATGTTATGTGGACATGTGTCCGGAAACGCTTACTTTCCATGTTAGAGCTCATTTTATTACTTCTCTTCAAATCACATTAATCATGGAATGGAAACACACAGCAACAGAACGTACCAGCGTGACTTCAAACACTTTGTTACAGGAACTGTTCAAAATGTCCTCCGTTAGCGAGGATACATGCATCCACCTTTCGTCGCATGGAATTCCTGATGCGCTGATGCAGCCCTGGAGAATGGCGTCCACAGTACGAGCATGAAGAGTCTCTACATTTGGTACCGTGGTTGCGTAGACAAGAGCTTTCAACGGCCCCCGTAAATGAAAATCAAGAGGGTTGAGGTCAGGAGAGCGTGGAGGCCATGGAATTGGTCCGCCTCTACCAATCTATCGGTCAACGAATCTGTTGTTGAGAAGCGTACGAACACTTCGACTGAAATGTGCAGGAGTTCCATCGTCCATGAACCACATGTTGTGTCGTACTTGTAAAGGAACATGTTCTAGCAGCACAGGTAGAGTATCCCGTATGAAATCATGATAACATGCTCCATTGAGCGTAAGTGGAAGAACATGGGGCCCAATCAAGACATCACCAACAATGCCTGCCCAAACGTTCACAGAAAATCTGTGTTGATGGCGTGATTGCACAATTGCGTGCGGATTCTCGACAGCCCACACATGTTGATTGAGAAAATTTACAATTTGATCGCGTTGGAATGAAGCCTCATCCGTAAAGAGAACATTTGCACAGAAATGAGGATTGACACATTGTTGGATGAACCATTCGCAGAAGTGTACCCGTGGAGGCCAATCAGCTGCTGCTAGTGCCTGCACACGCTGTACATGGTACGGAAACAACTGGTTCTCCCGTAGCACTCCCCATACTGTGACGTGGCCAACGTTACCTTGTACAGCAGCAACTTCTCTGACACTGACAGTAGTGTTACCGTCAACTGCACGAAGAATTGCCTCGTCCATTGCAGGTGTCCTCGTCGTTCTAGGTCTTCCCCAGTCGTGAGTCATAGGCTGGAATGTTCCGTACGCCCTAAGACGCCGATCAATTGCTTCGATCGTCTTCCTGTCGGGACACCTTCGTTCTGGAAATCTGTCTCGATATAGTCGTACCGCGCCACGGCTATTGCCCCGTGCTAATCCATACATCAAATGAGCATCTGCCAACTCCGCATTTGTAAACATTGCACTGACTGCAAACCCACGTTCGTGATGAACACTGACCTGTTGATGCTACGAACTGATGTGCTTCATCCTAGTACTGTAGAACAATGAGTCGCATGTCAACACAAGCACCGAAGTCAACATTACCTTCCCTCAATTGGGCCAACTGGCGGTGAATCGAGGAAGTACAGTACATACTGACGAAACTAAAATGAGCTCTAACATGGAAATTAAGCGTTTCCGGACACATGTCCACATAACATCTTTTCTCTATTTGTGTGTGAGGAATGTTTCCTGAAAGTTTGGCCGTACCTTTTTGTAACACCCTGTATAACAAATCGTCAGCGTCGATCCAGCTGTTTTGTGATGCGGGAAAACCAAGCCATTTAACCAACGCTCTATACTCTCGATGCCGTATGACCCTTTCTACGAGATACACATCTGGTTCCGAGCTCTTTTGTAACTCTTGTGTGTAAAAGCATTCTGAAATTTCAGTACCACTGCTGTGATGTAAGACGTAGGTTGTTGGATTCGTTCTCTGCACGTTGGAAACTGTGAATATCTCGGTTGACCAGTTCGGCATGTATGACTTCTCAAATGTTGTCTTGTGGTTTTAAATGCGAACTAAATCACCTACATTAAATTGTTGTTTGCTCGGATCTACCATTTTAATACGACTGTATACTGTATCTAGAAGTCTATTATCACTGTATGTTTATATGAAAGAAGAACAGATAATCACAATCATTAACTTTCGATTTTAGCACAGAGTTACACTCATCTGACTTTGTAGTTAATGGTGGTGGTTGCAGTTTAATAGGCCTAGACCAAGACTTGTAAGAGCAGGTCTTGGTCATCAACTTGCGCGACTTCCTTTCCTGTTTTCGCTGTCACAGGTAATGCCCAGGCATATTTATATTAAGTATCAATGACCATTAAAATATATTTGAATCCGTTATTCACACTTGAATATTACCTCATGTCGACAAGATCCGCCTGCCACAGGTCGTTTGCTGGTTTGTGCAGTTCTCTAACTACGTATTCGATGATGCCTGTCTCTCTAAGCTCAGAAATTATTGAAATAACTTCATTCGAATGAGCAATATTACCAGCGGCAGCTGATGCCATGAGCAGTCGTGAGCAGTCTATTAGCTCAATGGCGTCGTCGTAATATACAAACACTGCGGGAGTCGGTTGATCACTCTTTTATTCTATATGTCAATATCACCACCACTGCTATTTTTCACCAGCCAAAATAGATCTTAAAGGGATCTGTATTTCACATTGCTTCGGCTTTTTTGCATTCTTATGCAAATCAGTTATAAGCAATATTTCGCGAAACATTTCCAGATCTAAGGTGAATAATTAACAGTTTTTGTGGATCTTAGGAAAATAAGGTTCAGTAGACTGGGTGTTCTTTGAAATTGTTTATCGCCCATTTGTACCGTTTTTTCATTTAAAGTTATAGGCTGTGTGCCGAACATGTATGGTTTCTCACCACTAACACCGAATGTTTTTTCTATCCTAGCGTCGCTGTGCCGGTTATTGAAATCGGCAATAGCGTCATCGTCGTCGTTGCGGAATTTCGCTGAGGGTTCATCGACAGATTCAGTAACTGGTTTAAAGGTTTATTGCAGTGTCAGCTCTTGCATCAAATGGCCTAACCTCGGCAACCGTAACTTTTCGCGAACGGCCTTCCGTGTATTGATGACTTTATGCTTAGTCAACTTCTCAGTGTATATTAATCGGACTTCTGTGCTGTGTGAGGTTGTATATATCCGCTCTTCTTCTTCTTATGGTAATCCCTGTTCTCGGCAACAGCTATTTTCTCTTCAGTTAAGTTTCCTATCTTCTTTTCAATTGCGTTAACCCGTTCGTACAATGTCCCGATCTCAATGACAGCTATTCCCCCTCCAGTTAAACTGTTTACTTTCTTCTCTCTTCTCGGTTGCATTAACCCGATCATTCAGTGTATTGTTCAGCCGCAGAAGAGTTTGACAATACGTGTCTAGTACCTTGCGTACAGCTCAAACTTTATGTTCGAGAGTTTGAATTTTCGCGTCCACGTACAAGCGAATGTTTTGTCTATGTGCACCCTTCCTACCAAACTGAGCTCCCAGCATGCGTGCGAATTTATCCATGGTGATGGGTGTACTGATGTACTCACCTCTCTGCATGGTTGTATGTATAGGAACTCCTGGAAGTTCCTCCTGTACCTACCATCATTCATTTCTCTTGTTTTATCAATAACGAGAAACCCATACTGTGATTGATTCCAGTAATCTGCACATAACTTAACAAAATCATTGAACGACATGTCGGTTCCTACATGAGCCTGGTAAATGTGTTTGAAATTCAGATTGTCCTCTTTTAATGCTATAATTAGGTTTGCATTTTCCCTCACCAGCTGTTTCGGGATTCTGGAATATGTCTTACTCAGATAAGATACATCAACAGCCATATGGCGACAGAAACAAAAATATCGCCTACCTTGATCTTGGTTTCCCACAACAACATCGTCAAATAAGAACACTGTATTTGGCTTCACTTTTTCCGGTGCAGGGATATCACTACTCTCACTGAATGTCGCGTATGTCACACCCTGCAGAATCTCCTGTAATAGATGGTATTTGGACTGAAACAGTGTTTTTGAAAATACCCATACATGCTCAAAGCAAACTCCATCTGGATGTGTTAGCTGCGACACAAGAACATTTGTCTTGCCACAGTTGGATGGACCTGCAATTACAGCAGAGCCCCGCTAATCCGAACCCTGGTAATTCGAACTTTCGTTTATTCCGAACATGAAGAATGTTAGTCTAAGTATAGCAAACTGCTGTACATACACACTATTGTAATTTACACAGTACAGTAATACGTATTAGAAAAATTGGCAAGAAAACATTAGGTTTAAACAATGCATAACAAGAAAGAAAAGCTATCAAACTTACTAAAATACAGCGAGCACTTTATGCCTACTTTTTATATGACAAAAACTCTGTTTTTTGGCGTAATGAAGACAGTTCGTGTTGTGTACATAGTTCCGCATACTCAGCGCGTACACAACTTTCCCACTAGAGCGCGCCCTGCTAAGCACAACAGCGCAGACGCAGCACTCGTCCGTCTCCGCACTATGAGATGTCGCTGCTATAGAGATGGACCAAATTCTGCTTCCGCTGATCCGTGTATTAATATGTAACGCAGCCAATGAGATTGCTGCTAACATAGAACCTTTTCTCCTCACGGATCGCACTCGCGCAGTGATACATGAACGCACGAGGTATTATAATGAGTGTACAGACCTCCGGTTACCAGTCTGTGTCAGTCTGCACCAGTCTGTACGAGTCCTACATTTGTCTGTACCAGTCTATAGTCAAGTTTCAGTCTGCTCCTAATAAGATTACCATATTCCTGTACATAGCCATGAAGATAAATGTATAGACTTTTTGTCACGTATCAGAGATATTTGTGAGAATAAGACCAACACCAAAGGAACTTCAGATTGTCAATTGTAATTAGCATCCAGAACCAAGTTAAGTAATTTTTATGCTTGTTATTATTTTAATAAATGTGTGTGAAAATTAATCAAGTTCTGTTTAAAGTTGGTCACCGTGAATCTGCTACTCTAAGTGTGCAAGTGGCATTTCTATCGTCTTACCTAGCGGCAGTAGATAAACACGCCACGATAAGACCACGAGACATATTGCTGACACTCGCCTACTTCGTTAGAGTGACAAGTCAAATAATCTGATGGTGTGTGTACTGAAGGTCTTACGGTACGCACACCACAGTTTTTTATATGACACGTAGTTGCGCCATTGTCTGATAAACATCAAATCAGCATGTGTAGCAGTGGACTGTTGCTCCAAATAACGTAGCGCGAGGTCAATAACTTCTGCTGTGTCACTTTGCAGCACCAGCTCTCCTTTGTCGCTTTCAGGCTCATTGTCACTTCGTCACAATAGTCCACTTCTTCCTGGTCTTGAGTCCCATCAGCAACTAAATCAGCGTCAGTAAGGTTGTGCCCCAACCGCTGCCATCCACTCGTCTACGTCTCCTGCACTAGCTTCTTCACATCCAAGGATTGTCTGTATCATTTGTAGTACATCTTCCTCTTCATTTTCAACTAGGTTGTCCTGAAATTCGAGAGATGTCCACAGTTTTCTCCACGATTTTCTCAGATTATTTTCTGAAATATTCTGCCATGCCTCAGCGGCCCTATAAACAACATCCTTCATATTCGTCTTTTTCATTTTGTCCAGTAAAGGAGTACTATCGTCTTGGATCAGCACTCTTACAAATTGTTTTCTGTAAATCAGTTTTAATGCTAACAGTACGCCCTGGTCTATCGGCTGTAGAAGTGGTGTAACATTCGGCGGCAAGAACTTCGCTACAATTTCTCCATCACATAGTTCCTCAGTGCTGGGGTGAGATGGCACTCTATCAATCAAATTGATTTCACAGGCAGACAAACGATTTTCCTTAGAAAACCGTCGAACAGAGGGAACAAACCGATCGTCCACCATCCTTTGAACAGCTTACCATCCATCCATGCTTTTTTCTGGTTATATACGGGTAAGAACTTCGTGTGGCAGTTTTTAAAAGCTCGGGGCGTAGCAGATTTGCCGATCAGCATTAAAGGCAGCTTGTGATTACCAGCAGCGTTGCTGCACGCTAATGAAGTCACACGATCTTTGCACATTTTAAAAGCAGGAGCATGATCTTCTGCTTTTGATGCCAGCCTTTTTATTGGCAATGCCCTAAAATTAAGGCCAGTTTCGTTAGCCTTATAAAATTGTTGTGGAGAATACTTTCCTTCTCTTATCATTTTTTCAAACTCACCCAAGTACTCCCTCACTGCATCACGGTCAGAAGAAAGCTTCTCTCCAGTAATTGTTAGCTGACGGATTCAATGACGTTTTTTGAATCTGTCCAGCCGACCCGTACTCGCACTAAAAGACTCATCACCATTCATTAACTTGTTCAGGTAAACAGCCTTCTCCTCTCAATGGAGTTGTTTCTGTTTCCTGTGTAAACCAAAGGAAAAGGAGCTTCATCCACTTTATCGTACTGGGGCTGTTTCAAAGTCTGCCGAATTTCGAGTGTTTTTCTCGAAGACGTTGCACAGGACTGTTCAAGCTTCACTCGGTTCTTCTTCCAATCACAAATGGTTGCTTTACCAACACCTATTTCCGTTGCCAAAATGGTTCAAATGGCTCTGAGCACTATGGGATTCAACATCTGAGGTCACAAGTCCCCTAGAACTTAAACATAAGTAAGCTAAGGACATCACACATGTCAATGCCCGAGGCAGGATTCGAACCTCCGACCGTAGCGGTCGCGCGGTTCCAGACTGAAGTGCCTAGAAGCGCTCTGCCACTCCTCTGTTGCCAGTTTATATACATTATCAACATTGTCTATCCGCTTCAAGGGATTCAGTTTTTCTTTGAGTGCTAACGTTGTATGTTTCCGTTTACTCATGACGAATATACGTACACCACTACACCCGAACGAATACAATACAACTGTTATGTGTGCCAGCGATCGATAGCTAACATAACCAAGCACTTTGCGAGCCAGCTGACAGTGCACTGACTTCGGACACTACAAAGGTCTCAACAATGCACAAAAACAAGGGCAGGGAGTGAGAATGAGCCATTGTTCCCACACTTGTTCCCATTTGTTACCATGGAGTACCTATCATTGCTTGGTATACTTCATTCTAGAAACTCGAACCGTAATTCCGGCTAATCGGAACAAATCTGTAATCCGAACAAGGTCGAGTCCCAGTTAGTTCGGATTAACGGGACTCTACTGGATTGCACGACGTTGTGGGGAAGGACTGCGCGCCATTCTTCTCCATCCGGTCTTCTTGCGCACCGTCACAGCTCCAGTCGCTTACAACAAAGTCTTGATGCTTCACCCACTCTGCTATGATAACTACTACGTCAGGTACTGGCGTGCAATCCGTTTTTATAGAAGATAATGAACACTATGCCCTTTCCATGATGCCGACCGTTTCAAGTACTGGTGTGCAATGGGGTTTTAATGAGAATTTAGTTAAATGCCATAATTTTCTGCTGTTGCATGTTTCCAGTGAAAATACTGGGGCAATGGCTTTAGTACTTGCAATATAATAAGAGGTAAGAAATAAAAAACACATACATGGTCATATACATTTTCTTATTCAATAATCATACACAGGATGCACTACATCAACTGGTTCTTTCTTTATCTTAACGCCATTACAGAATATAGAAAATAAAGCCTTCTTGTAAGCATAGAATTCAGCACGTTTTTCTCTCAAACTTATTGGCGGTACATTAGCTTTCGCCGGCACCATACTGACCCACTGTTCGAAGTCGTCTACATGCACACTGTTCATACTTAGATACTCTGCAATATCTCTGTACACAGCTTTAACACAAGGCAGCCATATGTTCAGTCTTTCCAACACACTGAATAGTACCATCTGTAGATCGAAAAAGTTTTGATCGGTGGAATGCTGAAGATAAATGGATGTGTTGCCTGATTTCACACGGAGTGCAGACTCATTGTACACTGTTGTGATGGATAGGGTTAGAGCAGTATTGCAATTGTCCGGAGGAGGACGGCTCGGGTGATAGCCGGCAGTCAACTGCTGCACGATATACACTTTTGCGCGACAGAGTTCATCCCATTCCACCTCCATAAACCGAACTCTAATACTTTTAGCTGCATTCTCGAACTGTATAAGAATACGCCACTCTCTGTAGTGGTTGCTTCTGTACCAATATGTAAGCGTTTCGAACCACTAGCGGTTAAATTATACACTGAAAAGAAGAGTAGTGGTGCACAGGACTTAATTGGTATCTTCTCATCCACTACATCCTCACTCTGTCCATCCAGTATCACTGGAATATTCTGCGATGGCGCGTATGATAGAGGTCAGTACCGACCTGCGTCATGCTGATTAGGACCCCCGGTGCACTTCAGCGAGTCAGAGGCTGGCTGGGTGTCTTCAACCGACAATAACAGCTGACTGTCCTGCTCCATCAAGCTGACCAGGTGTGCGACAGGATCCCAGTATGCTGCCACTGCTGCGAGTCCCGACGGGCTGGGACATTCCGAGGTCCTGTGAATTGTCCTTGTTCCCCTCCTAAAATTGTGCTACAGAATGCCCAAAAGAAGTAATGCCAGAAAAAAGTATGTTTCCAAAGAGTGGGTCTACACTGGTTGTACTACATAGCAAACCAAGCAGCTGTTGCCTGTGCTCATTACAAGCAGGTTCGACAGAGTGGCACACAGCAGACAGAACTACATGGTCAAGAACTGTTAATCAATGGTACCCAATGGGACATATCTGGACCAATGTTCTGATTATCCACCATAGTGACAGGAACCATCACCCTGAATACAACCCACACATTGATTTATGTACCTGATCTTGCCTTTGATATTTTATCCATGGAAATCTAACCTTCCTTAATAACATGTTAAGACCTCACCCTGCTTGCCTCCTTAATTCAATGTTAACCAAGCAGCATGGCCGCATGTCGATGGAACATCTTTTAGAGCATATAACAGAAATACAACACCGAAAATCAGCTGTAAGTACTGAAACTTCCTGGCAGATTAAAACTGTGTGCCGAACCGAGACTTGAACTCAGGACCTGCAAGGTTTGCAGGAGAGCTTCTGTAAAGTTTGGAAAGTAGAAGACGAGGTACTGGCAGAAGTACAGTTGTGAGGATGGGGCGTGAGTCGTGCTTGGGTAGTCCAGTCGGTAGAGCACTTGCCCGCGAAAGGCAAAGATCCCGCGTTCGAGTCTCGGTACGGCACACAGTTTTAATCTGCCAGGAAGTTTCGTAATGGCGCACACTCCGCTGCAGAGTGAAAGTCTCATTCTGGGAGCTGTAATTAGTGGTTATGGGATCGTCAGCCCCAGAAGTCTGTTTGATTTTCACAGAAACAGGAATCGTATACCACAAATTCAAACAAAAAGCCAATCCTATCTCTGTCAACCTTCAACTTATGGGTTCAAACCAGTCACAACCAGAAGCAACTTGACATGGGACAAAGTTAATCATAAATGAAGACCTTAATGTAGAGCCAAATGCCAGTGAAGTCAGACAGATAATGTAAATAGTGCAAAGGACAAAGGTATATTGTGAGTGGAGGTGGAATTGTGAATAGTTGTAAATAAACCAGTACCTGTGTTTCTGCAAAATCTGAGGGCAAAATTTTTTCTGTAGATGGGAGAAAATGTAATGGGTACAACTATAAACGAGACTTTGAACTGCAGTGCAGCATCAGAATGAAAATATTGACACCTCCAAGGTCAGTCAGTGACTGCCAATGGACAGCGTGGTTGGCAGCTTTGCAACGCCTCCGTGATGATAGGTCACATGTGCTGACAATGCACCAGCCTGCAGGGAGTATTGCAGCCTGACAGCAACATCTGGGCCATTGCCTGTTCTAGACTATTCTTTGTAGCACACTAATTCCACTACTAGTGTGAAATCAGCATGGGGCAGCAGTATTTAAGGATGCACGAATCAGCTTGTCATCACTGAACAGCTAGGCAGTTATGTGATGCCACCACTCCACTGCTCCATGCTGTGCTGATGACACAGACACCTTTGCCTCCACTGCCACATGAACCACTGCATCCCACCTAAGCACCGGGCACCAGGGGCAGGCTCACACTTTGCTGTTATCCTGAAGTACAATGTGAGGGTCGAGGCTGCTATGCCCTTGCCAGGGTGCCCACACCCACGTGTACGTGCACATGCACACACACACACACACACACACACACACACACACACACACACACACACACACACACACACAGAGAGAGAGAGAGAGAGAGAGAGAGAGAGAGAGAGAGAGAGAGAGAGAGAGAGAGAGAGAGAGAGAGAGAGAGAGAGAGAGAGAGAGAGAGAGAGTGTGGGGGGGGGGAAGAGGGGTGAGAGAGGGAGAGAGAGGGGGGAGAGGGAGAGGGAGAGAGAGAGAGAGAGAGGGGGGGGGGGAGGGAGAGAGAGAGGGGGGGGACAGAGAGGGGGAGGGAGAGAGAGGGAGGGAGGGAGGGAGGGAGGGAGGGAGGGAGGGAGAGAGGAGATATTTGATGTAACAACAAATCATCCAACAGGCACATCCACATGCAGTCCAGATTTCTGTCATCAGGGAATGACTATCCATAGACAGACCTCTTTATGCATGAAGAATGGTAATGATGGTGGAATAAAATTATACATGTATTGAAGAATAGACATTAGTGATAATTTGTGTAATTTAAAACTACAAAGGGTGGAATCCAAAATTTTTGGGACTGGTGCTACAATTTGGAAAGTAAGAGTAGTAGATCTTTGCACTGCTACAGCTGGCAACAGCTGGATATCTGATGAGTCTGTGTGGAGTGGCATTAAGCTGGGAGGACGTGTTGTGTGCCCACAGTGATTTCCATAATACTATGCGTTTGGTGTGTGGCGATTTTATGATGGATCCGTGAACAGAACAGCACATGTGTATTAAATTCTGTGCGAATCTCAGGAAAAGTGCTACGGAGGAGCAGGCAGGTGAGGAGCATGATCATTGTTTACTTTGATACCGAGGGAATTGTGCACAAAGTATTCGTCACACCCAACACATCAGCGAATTCCGCGTACTACTGGTACGTTTTGCGATGGCTCCGTGGAAACGTATGGTGACGATGGCCAGAAATTTGATGTGGAGGGAACAGGCTGCTGCATCACGACAACGCACCCTGTCACACGTCTTTGCTCACCAGGACCTTTTTGGCAAAAAACAACACGGTGATTGTACCCCACCCACCGCACTCGCCAGATTTTGCACCTTGCAACTTCGCGCTATTGCCATAACTGAAACTCTAGTTGAAAGACCGTCGGTTTGACACTCTAGAAGAGTCGCTGGAAGTGATAAACACTCTCAAAGAACTGGACTTCCAGGAAACATCTGACCAGTGGCAGAAGGGCTGGGACTGGTGTGTATGTGCGGATGGGAACTACTTCGAGGGTGGTGGTGACCATAAGTCCAAAGGTAAGGTTTTCAACAGATGGCAGCACTAATCCCAGATATTTTGGGTAGCACCTCGTACTTTTACAGCACACAGCTGTTTCTTTTCATCAACCATAATCCATTAACAGTTGTGTGTGTGTGTGTGTGTGTGTGTGTGTGTGTGTGTGTGTGTGTGTGTGTGTGTGTGTGTGTTGGGGCTTATGGGCCCTCAACATCGAGGTCATCAGCGCCCTGACACACATTAAAAGGAACGAACGTGGACAGACCTAAGAAAACTAAAGCACACTCAAAGAAAGCAGGAAAAGAAGGAAAATGTTACATAAGAAAGTAAAACCTAAGGAAAGGGGAAACATAGCAACAAGAATGTCACAGGAAATTGTTATTGGCTGCCCACTTACATAAAATATGAGCTAGCTTGTCACACAGCGAGAAAATTAAAATCCTCTCCCTAAAATCTTTGTAAAAACATTTGACATGTCACAGAACTTTAAAACTATAGCCACATTCGTCCGAGTGTTGCCTAAAAGAGATGGCAGGTCCGCTGGCAAGTCAGCTGCGGCCCGCTGGTCAGAAAATAAAACGCAATCCAATAAAACGTGGCGCACAGTGACCTGGACGCCGCAAGCAGCACACATTGGAGGGTCCTCTCACCGGAGCAGGTAGCCATGCGTCATAGGGCTGTGGCCTATTCGAAGCCGAGTGAGGAGAACCTCATCCCGTCGATGGGGCTGAAAGGAAGTACACCACACACGCATTGGGGGCTTGACTATACGGAGCTTATTGTCAGTCACTTCCAGACGACGAGAACGATTAAAATGAACACAAACACACTTATCGGCAGAGAACCGAAAACCCGTCTTTGCAACCCACTCCTCTAACCGCCGCACTGTTAGCTGCAACTGACGGCTCACGGTTGCAACACTGGAGGAGGAACAGAAAACAGCAAAGTCGTCCACAAATAAGGAGCACTGTACTGGACTCCTCACTGTAGACGTTATACTGTTGATGGCTATGGCACAGAGGGTAACGCTTAAAACGCTGCCCTGGGGGACACCGTTCTCTTGCTCAAAGCGATCAGACAGTGTGTTACCAACGCGGGTCCGAAAACACCGCTCGGAAAGACCGAATGAAAATCTGGAGGCGGCCACGAAAGCCCCATTAATGCAGTTGTGCAAGAATACAGTATCTCCAAGTAGTATCATATGCCTTACTGATCTCAAAGAAGATACCAATACAGTGATGCTGACGGAGAAAAGCCTGCTGAATAGCCGTCTCTAGGAGGGTCAGGTTGTCGACCGTGGGCCGAAATGTTCGGAATCCACACTGAGAGCGGCTAAGGAGCTGTCTGGTCTCTAACAGCCAGACCAGACGCCGGTTAACCATCCGTTCCAGGGTCTTTCCTACACAGCTTGTCAAGGAGATACTACGATAACTACTGGGACATGTGCGGTCCTTTCCTGGTTTGAGGAGAGGGATGAGGATTGCCTCCCGAGACGAGGTGGGGAGCACTCCTGTCTGCCATATGAGATTAAAACATTCGAGGAGGATTTCCTTTGACGCCGCTGGCAGATGTCGAAGCATGGAGTACCAGACGCGGTCGTAACCCGGTGCAGTGTCAGATGTCTCACTAAGAGCCGATTCAAGTTCCCACTTGGAGAAAGGAGAGTTGTACGCCTCAGAACTGTTCGACCGAAAGTCCAAGTTCGCTCTTTCGACAGTCGCCCGGTAGCGACGAAACGCTGGATCCTGATTTGCAGTGGCAGTACTTTGTGCAAAATGCTCTGCCAGCGTCTGAGCAATTGCTCTGGGTGTCGTTTGGAGGCATCCCTGGTTCAGGACAGCAGCTATCGGTAAATGGCTATGTTTACCGGAAATCTTCCGGATGGCTTCCCATACTTTTGTGGAACAAGTGGAACGGTTGATGGAGTCCAGGAACGCCTGCCACGACCTCTTCTTGCTCTCTCGTATAATCCGACGACACTTTGCCCTCGCCACCCGAAAAGCTGCAAGGTTCTCTACAGTTGGCCGGCATTTGAACCTACACAGAGCTGCCCGCCTAGCCCTGATTGCACAGCGGCATTCCTCGCTCCACCAAGGGACAGGCTGCCGCTTCGTTTGTCCTGTGGACTGTGGGATGGACGCTTCACTGGCGCGGTGGATCACTTCAGTAATATGATCCACCCATTCCTGGACACTGACCCGATGTTCAAACTGGGCGAGTTGACTATACAGTGCCCAGTTGACTCTACCGAGCACCCATCGAGGCGGTTTCCTTTCTGGTTCCACTGCATGTGGCAGGTGAATCCGGATGGGGAAATGATCGCTGCCATGTAAGTCATCAACCACTTCCCATGCAGCAGTGTGGGCGACAGCTGGAGAGCAAAGCGATAGATCAATGGCAGAGAATGACCCTGTTGCAAAGCAAAAATGCGTGCTTTGACCCGTATTTAGTAAAAGGGCACTGGTAGACAGAAGAAGCCTCTCAATTGCTCTACCCCTGGGGCAAGTACTCACAGAGCCCCAAAGCATATTGTGTGCATTAAAATCACCACAGAGGATGAAGGGGTGGGGGAGCTGTGTAAGAAGATCACTGAGAGCCTCTTCGTCAAGCACATCATGTGGGGGCAGGTAAAGCGAACATACTGTTAGCATATGGCGCACATGTACTGACATGTGCACGTGTTCGTGCCAGCACTAACAACCTCCGTCTGTGTAGATGCATCGACCTTCAGAGGCTGCTTCTGAACAATGGAAGCAAAGGACGTAACGAATGTGGGGCGCTGCATGGCCTTAAAGATCTTTTTGGCTTCACCGTAGGGGATACGCTTAGTTGTTTTTATTTCTTGTATTTTACGTTCCTCTAGGAAGATTCTACAGTCCCTACTCCAAACAGGGTGGCTTTCAGAACAGTTTATACATCTGACAGGCGACGAACAGTCAATTCCGTCATGGGCAGCCTTACTACAGTTGCCACACATCGCTTCTCCCTTACACCCTAGAGTTGTATGCCCAAAACGCTGGCACTTGAAACAGCGCATTGGGTTTGGGACATAAGACCGGACGTTTAGTCGAAGAAATCCTGCCTTGAGGTGTTCTGGGAGTTTGGGGGTATTGAAAGTAAGAATGAAGGAGTCTGATTTCACCAGGTTCCCATCCACCCTTTTCATGATGTTCTGAACGTCAACAATTCCCTCCTAAGCCCACTCACTCTTTAATTCTTCTACAGGAATGTCCACGAGATCCCTACAGGTAACAACACCCTTACTGGAGTTCAGGGTGCTGTGAAGCTCTGTATCGATAGTGTATTCCCCAAGCTTTTAGCTGTTTGAAGGTTAACTGCTTGCTGAGCAGTTGATGTTTCAACAAGCAGTGTCCCATTCCGTAAACGCTTCACTGATTTTAAAGTTCCAGCTATTCCTTCTAGACCCTTTTGGATATAGAATGGCGAAACCTTTTCAAAGGAACCCTCTTTCCTTTTTATAATTAAAAACACATTCTGGTTTTCAGTATGTGCTCTGTTACTCTGAACTGCTGTACGTCTGCTGATGCCAGAGTCAGGAGGACTGGCTAACCTAGCCCTCTTGTTGGATTGGGCGGTAGTGCCTACCAGCGGTCCACCCATCCCACTGGCCAGCGAAAAATTAGGAGGAGGAAAAGAGGAAGAATTCGTGGTAGTCATGGTCGTCCCACGAGCAGCTAGGGAAACTTACGTCCATCCAGACAGAGCCCCGCATGCCTGGATAAGCCTTGTACAACTGAGGTGCGGCAGGTTCCCCAGAGATTGCCCGCTAGCGACTGTTCCACCTCAACAGCCATGCATCTTATCGGCGCGCAGCACACCTTAAGATTGAAGGGTTTTTTATAGAGGTATGTACCGTCCTCGCGATCCAGGCAACCAAGCTAAGATCCCCGGTCCCTAAGACACACAATGTTCCACCGTTGCGCCAAACGGTGGTCGCTGAAGCATGCCCAGAGCTTACGGTATCAGCAGGCTGGCGGCGCACACCAGTCCACAGCTCGAGGATCCTGGGTTCGCCAAGCCCGTACCCAGCAAACGAATGCTGAGCCCCCTGAGGGAAATTAACAGTTGCCTTCAGCTCCGATTACAAGAAATGCCTTCACAATGTTTACAGCAATGGTTCTTTTTTATTTTTAGTAGACACAACAATCAAATGCAAATACTCCTGTACTGCTTCCCGTGTTCCTTATCCATCTATGTGGCACAAGTCACAGGGCTTGTGTACCACTGTCACTTCAACCTTTTCCTGTCTCCGGTTAGGAATGGTTCACAGGAACAATGACTGCTAGTAAGCCTCCACATGGCCTGAATCCATCTAATTTTTTCTTCACAATATTTTCACGAGATATATGTACGAGGAAGCAATCTATTTATCGATTCTTCTAGGAATGTACACTCTCGGAAATTCAACAGTAGACCACACCTCTCCAGCAGCATCTGCCACTGGAGCCAGTTGACCATATCCAGGATGCTTTCATGCTCAGTAAATGAACCTGTAACAAAGCGCTCTGCCCTCCAATGGATCTTCTGTATTTCCTTTATCAATACTATCTGATACAGATCCCACACTGACGAGTAATATTCAGGTATTGTTCGAACAAAGGATTTGAAATACTACTTCATTTGTTGACGGAGAAAATTTCCCGAGATTCTTCCAATGAACCTGTCTCACATCTGCATTTCCCGTGATTACTTTTGTGTGTTCGTTTCATTTTAAATTGCTCCATTCACATACTCCTAAATATTTTATGGAAATACCTGCTTCCAATGATTGCTCTGCATTTGCGTACTCATATATTAACCATTTAACTGCTCTGGATGTGTCAATGCACGTGCCTTTGTACCTGTACCTGTGTGCTATGAACGTGTTTTATGTGTGCCACCAATCGTCCTACCTGGTGCTCTGAACGTGTCTACGCGTACTATTTAAATCAAAGCTGCAAAATTGAAGAAAATGTGGCTTCTTATTGGATAATGAACAGGCAAAATTTTCTTACTCTTCAGAAGATCACCAGCACAATATTGTGCGTACCAGCATCTAGCTCTGACTCTGAAAGAAATTTTACTGCTGCTGGTTTCATTTTCAACACACCCGCACAGTGCTTATGCTCTTCTTTTTATTCATAATAATTCTGTCAGAGACAAATGAGTGAAATATATGCTGGACCTCTTTTCAGACATTAATCTTCAGTTTCTGCCGTATGTAGTGGTGAAAGGTTTTTGTTTACTGCGCATTTTGCTGCAAATATCCGAGTTACATATGCAGTTTTTCATATTACTTTTGTTATTTGGTATGAAATAAAACTTAGCTTGTTTCCAAAATATTGTTGAGCAACAGGGCCAATTTTGGGAGCTTTACATCAGCCTTACCTTATCATGTTTTGGTTGATTGGTTGGTTTGTTTGTTTGGTGTATAAAAACACCCAACCCCAAACCTAAAAGGAAAACGAATGGAACGAACAAAAAACACGGAAAACATGCACCACAAGGAAAAGAAGAAGAAAGTGTTAAAACCTTAGAGCATATAGTCTGAGCTGGCTGATCACAATAATGAAAGAGGCGGCGCCAGCCACTCTGCAACACATTAAAATTTCCACCCCAAAAAGACAAGGCGAGAAAAACACATATAGGGAAAACATGATCACCAAGACAAACAAATGCAAAGAAAGTGCGACAGAGTTAAAATGGAGGGAGAGTGGCAACCTTAGAGAGAAGGCTAAATGCCCACCCTCAGATGGTACGATAAAAAAAAAACCCTCACAAATCAAACGCAAAACTAAATCTGCTGCTGAGGCATTGTCACCCAACACCGAAGATAGGGTGCTGGGAAGGTTAGAAGTCCGCCACAGAGTGGATAAAAGTGGGCAGTCCAGTAAAATGTGGACGACAGTCATAAATGAGCCACTGTGACACCGGAGTGAGTCCACGCGACGGAGGAGGTAGCCATGTGTTACCCATGTATGGCCAATGTAGAGTCGGCAGAGAACCACAGAGTCCCTGCAAGAGGCCCGCATGGAGGTCTTCCACACATTCGTAGTCTCCTTAATGGCACGCAGTTTGTTGTGCATACCTAGACAATGCCATTCCCTCTCCCAGAGGTGAAACGCCTTGCGGTGTAATAATGATCGCAGATCAGTTACAGGGATGCCGATTTCCAGAAGCAGTTTCCATGTAGCATGTCGGCAAGTTCATTTCCTAGGATTCCGACGTGGCCTGGGGTCCACAACACCACAGGACGTCTGGACCATTCCAGGTCACAGATGGACTCCTGGATGGTCACTACCAAAAGATCGGGAGCGTCGATAGCTTGTAGGCTTTGCAAGGAGTCAGTACAGAGAAGAAACGACTCGTCAGGGCACAAGTAGATGCACTCAAGAGCACTAAAAATGGCCACCAGCTCCGCAGTGAAACCACTGCAGCCATCTGGCAAGGAGTGCTGTTCAGTATGTTCTCCATGGACAAACGAGAACCCAACATGACCATCAGGCATTGAGCTGACAGTATAAACCACTTCATGGTCCCGGTACATGTCAAGAATTGAGAGGAAGTGACAGCAGAGAGCCCTCGGGTTAACTGAGTCCTTAGGACCATGTGAAAGAGCCAGGCAAAGCTTTGGCCTGAGAACAGGTGGTAAAGGCAAGGACACCAGACAGAAGAGATTGGACACAAACCGAAATCTTAAGCCCAGATCTGGGCCTCCGATGCAGGAGATGAACCGCCGTGGATAGGAAAATGAGATGGTAATTCGGATGCTCAGGAGAACTATGAATGTGTGGAATGTAGCTGGCGAGCAGTTGTGCACCCCTAACCTTCAATGGAGGGACTTGGGCCTCCACCAGGACGCTGATCACTGGACTTGTCCTAAACGGTCCTGTTGCCAGTCGATTGCCACAGTGGTGTACTGGGTCGTGTAAACGCAACGCTGAGGGCACTGCCGAACCATAAACCAGACTCCCATAGCCAAGGTGGGATTGAACAAGAACTCTGTAGAACTGCAGCAGCATAGAGTAATATGCACCCCAGTTTGTGTTGTTCAGGCACCGGAGGGCATTGAGGTGCTGCCAGCACTTCCACTTGAGCTGACGAAGATGAGGAAGCTATGTCAATTGGGCGTCGAAAACCAGTCGTAAGAATCAATATATCCCACTACAGTAAGTGGATCATCATTAAGATAATGTTTTTGTTCTGGATGAACAGTAAGATGCCAACAGTAGTGCATGACATGTGACTTCACAGCTGAAAACTGGAAGTCGTGGGCTAGGGCCCATGATTGCACCTTGTGGATGGCTCCCTGTAGACACCGTTCACCAACAACAGTACTGGAGGAGCAGTACAAAATACGGAAGTCGTCTGCATACAGAGAAGGTGAGATTGATGGCCCGACAGCTGCTGCTAGACCGTTAATGGCGACTAAAAATAGACACACACTCAATACAGAACACTGCGAGACCCCATTCTCCTGGATATGGGGAGAACTATGGGAGGCACCAACTGTGACACAGAAAGTAAGGAGCGATAGGAAATTTTGGATAAAAATCAGGCAGAGGCACCTGGAGATACCATTCATATAATGTGGCAAGGGGATGATGTTGCCAGGCTGTGTCTTAAGCTTTTCATAAATAAAAAGACACGGCTACCAGCTGTTGGCATCTAGAAAATGCTGTTCAGATGACAGACTAGAGGGAAACAAGATTATTAATGGTAAAGCGATACTGGCGTTTGAGGGTGCAAAATGCTAGGGGATAATTCTCTGATGAAGAGGCTAGAGCATAGTTCTCAACAAAGCACTCGGCAACAGTGGTTGCATCGGCGGATAAGACGCCATTGATGTTAATGCCACTGTCGGGGTCTAGTACCCTTATCTTCGTACAGACTTGATAAGGTGACGTATGGCACCCAATGGTCGAGACGTACCTCTCCCAACATGCCTGTTTCCATCTCTTTATAAGCTGGCGAATGCATGCACGAAGCCGTTTAAAAGCTATTAGGTGCTCTAGGGAAGGGTGCCGCTTATGTTGCTGTAGAGCTCGCCGATGCTCTTTAATGGCCTCAGCAATTTCTGACAACCACCAAGTTACTGACTTTCACTGGGGAGGGGGCACCCTAAAGAACAAGGGATCGTGTTTTCTGCCGCAGACACAATTGTTCTAGTGACCTGCTCAACTATTACATCGATGGTACCAAGTGGAGGAGATTCAACAGTGACAGTGTCCCCATCTGCCTTGTTTAAAGCCCATCTTGGTAGACGTCGGGGGCAATGACACTGGGGGAGTGACAGGAAGATGGAAAAGTGGTCACTACCACACAAGTCATTGTGGGCTCTCCAGTGGACAGATGGGAGATGTCCTGGGCTGCAGAGGGATAAATCAATGGCCGAGTTAGGTGCCATGAGCCACACTGAAATATGTGGGGACCCCAGTATATAAGAGGCAGATGTCAAGTTGAGATAGGAAAGTTCTGACATCTCTAGGTCGGTCAGCAAGCACAGTGCCACCCCACAAGGGATTATGGGCATTCAAATCTCCAAAGAGTAGGAAAGGTTTAGGGAGTTGATGAATCAGTGCAGCCAACACATTCAGGGGTAGTGTACCATCTAGAGGAAGATATACTTTGCAGACAGTTATTTCCTATATCATCCTTATCCTGACAGCCACAGCTTCAAGAGGGGTTTGAAGGGGCACAGGTTCACTGCATACCGAGTTCAGGACATAGGCATAAACTCCACCTGACACACTATTATAGTCGCTACAGTTCTTGTAATATCCCCTATAGCTGCAAAGGGCAGGGGGGTCCACATTGCCGGGAACCAGGTTTCCTTGAGGGCAACGCAGAAAGCAGGAGTGAAGCTTAACAGTTGCCGCAGCTCAGCCAGGTGGTGAAGAAAACCGCAGCAATTCCACTGGAGAATGACGTTATCGTGAGGTTCGGAAGGAATGAAGCATGCAATGAGGCAGGTTGTGCCTCAGGGTCACCTGCTGCCACCGATTAAGTATTTGTACCCATTCCTATTGTGGATGAGGCATCAATGAGATCCACGTCCTCAGGGGATAGTGAGATTTCCACCTCATCTGCAGGTGCAGAATTGGTAGGGAGTGGTGGTGTTGGGGCCACCAGAGGGTCTTTTTTCTTAGCAGACTTCTTTGTTTGCTTGGCCTCTCACTTCTCTTTAGGGGCTTGCTGGGAGGACTTCTCTGAAGTAGCTTCAGGCACGAAGAAAGACCGAGAAGCTCTTCCTCCAGCAGCTTTTGGCTCCTTTAGCCACTGGCGAATGTCCACTGTGGCATTAGTGGACAGTTTGGGAGAGAGGATACCAAGGGACCCCTTCAACACGACAGGATCCAGAGAAGGCTGTTGCTCCTCCAGCTGGGTGGAGGGGACCAATGTCCGCTGCATTTGGAAGGGCCTTGCTCCCAATGAAGGTACCTTGGGAGCAACAGAAGGAGATTTTTCCCCCTACCATCAAGGGGGCACATGTAGTCTGGAGGCCCAGAGGGCCAACTGTTCGTGGCACAGAGTGTGGTAAGACTTATTTGTGATGGTGATGTTTATGTAGCTGCAGCATATGTGGATGTCAACCGAACGGGGTGTAATCGTTCAAATTTATGTTTAGCCTCTTGGTAAGTCAACCGGTCCAAAGTATTGTACTCCATGACTTTCTGCTCCTTTCAGTGTACTGTGCAGTCTGGAGAGCAGGGGGAGTGCTGCTCTCCGCAGTTGATACAAGTGGGAGGAGGTGCACAGCGAATATTTGGATGCAGTGGACGTCCGTCCACAGACTCAACATGTGGTGTTGGAAGTGCAGCAGGAAGACATGTGCCCGAATTTCCAGCACTTAAAGCACCGCATAGGGGGAGGGACGTATGGTTAAACGTCACGGCGGTAAACCATCACATTGACCTTTTCTGGCAATGAATCGCCCTCAAGGGCCAAGATGAAGGCATCGGTAACAACCCTGTTGTCTTTGGGTCCCCTGTAAAAGCGCCAGATGAAATGAACACCCTGACATTCTAAATTGGCACGGAGCTTGTTGTCAGACTGCAAGAGGTGATCACGATGGAAAATAATCCCCTGGACCATGTTGAGGCTTTTAAGGGGATTGACAGAAACAGGAATATCACCCAGCTGGTCACAAATCTAAATCAAGACTGTACCACTTCTGATCTGGGACAGTGCTGTCACTTCCCCAAACTTATCCTCAATATATTCAACAAAAAATTGATGCTTCATTGGTAGAAAGGAGTCCCCATCCATTCTGCTACAGACTAAATACTGAGGTGAATAAGGCTCTCATCTTACTGTAGCCCTACGTCCTCCCACGGTGTAGCGAGGGACGGGAACAATTTAGGGTCATATCTCTCAGCATTGTACTCAATCTTGTCCTTCTTGGAGACTGCCACCACCATACAGTCACCAGCAAGAGATGACTTAGTCCGCTTCATTGCGGGTCATCCACCCTGATGCCACCCATTCCGACCAGGGGCTCTCCCCATGGGCGCCATCTAGCCACAGCAAAGGCCACCTAGCATGATGGCCTTTGCTGGGAGTCCTTATGCCCCAGGAAGACAGGCATCTACTCCTTGGCATACGTGGGGCGTTTCCAGCTCAGGCATCCATAGTGCAATCCTTGTGTTGTCAGGGAGGCACCACCAAATGGATACATGACGACCCCACCACAACAGACTGGCTACCATGCTGGATATTGGGCACAGAGAAATCCAGTACTGTCATGGGGGTGAAAGAGGACAGGGGGGGGGGGGGGGTGTGAAAGATGACATATCCCAGAAAGTGTCCTTGCACCAATAGTTGAATGGCAGGTGAAGATGCAGAGCCATGACAAGAGGTTCAGGAGATTGAATCTAAGGGCACTCATGTGCCACTTAAGGTGTCCTCCCCCATATGGCCCACACTTCTGTAGAATTTGGAAAGTGGCAGGTCAACCCGTAACATGGGACCTGGACTTATAGGGCTGAACAGTGAGACACTCCTTTTAGTCGTATCCTACGATGGGCAGGGGTACCTTGGGCCTATTCTAACCCCCGGAGCTGCAGGGGGAATCGTGTTTTGAAGTTAGTATTTTGGACAATATATATCTTTAATCACAAGTGTCTTGATTGTAATTTTTGTAAGGGTGTCTCACCCGAGAGTCAGCAGGCATGTTTTTTCTATTGTTTCCGCATATATTTTGGTACCCGTCACATCTTTTAAGCAGTGTCCAGCTTCGATGGAAAGTGTCACTTTGTTTCCCATTACAAACAAAATTATTTTTATTTTGGAAATTTACATGCCCATTTGACAGACTGATGACAAATAAGTATAGTGGGATATTTGTTTTACCAATGTGTGTTAACAAGGACAGCAAAACAAGAAGAATAGCCAGTACTCCAGCAGTGACAGCACCGTCCTGATTCCCACTTACTGCTCACACCATGCAGCAGAACTAATACATATTGATACAGTGAATCACATTAGGCTAATTTGGGACCGCTCTGTTGAATGAGCATGTAAAATTCTGATTTAGAAATAATTTTCTTTGTAACAGAAAAGAAGCCGACACTTTCTGACAGGACCACCTCATCGCACGAGAGACTTAATGAGAAGCATTTGTTCAGGTCGACCCCGTCCACACATTGCAAGAACGAAACTGTAAATACCTGCTGAAAATAAAAGAAAAAAATTGCCTGATGACCCACTGCAATGAGTAATAAACAGAACAAAAAATCAAGAATGTTGTTACAAAAGTAACACATGAAGCCATCATGAAACACTCACTGTGGTCATTTAAAATATATCTCATAAACATGAGCACAGTGCCTGTGAACAAAAAAGTAAGGGTAGCTGATGGCAGGACACACGTGCTGCTTCCGCACGTCACTCGGCGCTCATGCCCCTCCGTAGCACTGAATGGCCGTGTCGTATGTGGTGGGCTGGGTCACAAAAGCACGCCGCTGTGCACCACTCTGGATCTGGAGAACATTTCTTTGATGCTTACAGTTCCGATTTTTTGCTGAAGATAAGAGCGGGATGTTCACCTGCTTTTTGGTAAATTCTAGAATGCAACAGCCTAGTATTCTGGAGTGACTCTCAGAAAAGGACCATGGCAAAGCTTTGAATCCATGATGGTGCCATCTGTCTTGTCACATGTGATAATATACACAGTTGTTAAGCTATATATGACCAATTTAAACAGTCACTTGTGCAACAGAACAAGAGGAAAAGCACGGGAGCTACTCAAAAATATGTATATTTTGGACAGAGATGCCACTGAGCATTTTGGAGATTTTTATAAGAAAATTAATGTTAACACACAGAACCATAGAGAGAACAATTCACACAATGAGGCAGAACTGTTTGAAACTGAACGAAGGGCATAACATACATTTTTGAATGGTCTAAACAGTAAAGCTGGCTGCACAGTTAGACTGGAACATTGCAAGACATTTGAAGAAACAATACAAATGGCAGCTCAATTCATAGAAGAGCTATGGAGGCCTCAACTTAATGAGAAACTGTATCATCCTGTTTTCAAACCATACCCAGAAACAAACTATTGTAGGAGCAGCCAACAAAGTACAACTTCATATAAGACAAAATTCAATGTTTCGCCTGTAGAGTGGAGGACACATTTCACAACTACAAGAAGAGGAACACAGAAGACATGGCAACAAACTGGGAGGGGGGGGGGGGGCTTTGGTAGGAGTATGTTAAACGATATGATAGAGGGAAAGGAAGGAACACCATTACTTCAGCCTCCAAGAAGCAAAAGCTCAACGAATGACTGCACAAAGGTCTGCTGATTCATGCAATTTATCATGGTGAAAACAGAGGGTATCAGATTTCTGTGATATGTTCTGTGTAAACAAGGAAGAAAGTTGGTGGCAGCCAAGTTATACAGCTGAAGGGTTAAATAGCACCTGGGTGCACAACTGAAGGGACGTTGTGATTTGACTTTCTGACAGACCAAGATGAATATACTTCAGAAAACGAAGTGATAAACAGAGAAAAACATGAGAAAAGTACAGGTTGGTGTGAGATTTCCCAGTAGCTAACCATGCTCAGATCAATGTAGCACAATGAGAAATCCAATTTGGTCTTCCCAATTATGGCTGCAATGGAAATTCTAAAAATCAGACTCAAACAAATGCTAGTGTCTGAGAGGTAATACCAAAACTGTGAAACCACACAGTTATGCTGTACCGAATTGACATACATTTGACTGAATGTGAGTGCATTTGCTACTCACCTTCTGAACAGAGTGGAATGACAATGAAAAATTGATGATGGCATTCTCTTGGGTAAAATATTCCGGAGGTAAAATAGTCCCCCATTCGGAACTCCAGGTGGGGACAACTCAAGAGAACGTCATCAACAGGAGAAAGAAAACTGGCGTTCTACAAATTGGAGTGTGGAATGTCAGATCCCTTAATCGAGCAGGTAGGTTAGAAAATTTAAAAAGGGAAATGGATAGGTTGAAGTTAGATATAGTGGGAATTAGTGAAGTTCAGTGACAGGAAGAACAAGACTTCTGGTCAGGTGAATAAAGGGTTATAAATATAAAATCAAATAGGGGTAATGCAGGAGTAGGTATAATAATGAATAAAAAAATAGGAATGCGGGTAAGCTACTACAAACAGCATAGTGAACACATTATTCTGGCCAAGATAGACACGAAGCCCATCCCTACTGTAGTAGTACAAGTTTATATGCCAACTAGCTTTGCAGATGAAGAAATTGATGAAATGTATGATGAGATAAAAGATATTACTCAGGTAGCGAAGGGAAACGAAAATTTAATTGTCATGGGTGACTGGAATGCGACAGTAGGAAAAGGAAGAGAAGGAAACGTAGTAGGTGAATATGGATTGGGGCTAAGAAACGCAAGAGAAAGTCGCCTGGTAGAATTTTGCACGGAGCGTAACTTAATCATAGCTAACACTTGGTTCAAGTACCATAAAAGAAGGTGGTATACATGGAAGAAGCCTGGAGATACTAGAAGGATTCAGATAGATTATATAATGGTAGGACAGAGACTTAGGAGCCAGATTTTAAACTGTAAGACATTTCAAGGGGCAGATGTGGACTCTGACCACAATCTATTGGTTATGAACTGTAGATTAAAACTGAAGAAACTGCAAAAAGGTGGAAATTTAAGGAGATGGGCCTGGATAAACTGAAAGAACCAGAGGTTATAGAGAGTTTCAGAGAGAGCATAAGGGCACAACTGACGGGAATGGGGGAAAGAAATACAGTAGAAGAAGAATGGGTAGCTTTGAGGAATGAAATAGTGAAGGCAGCAGAGGATCAAATAGGTAAAAAGATGAGGGCTAGTAGAAATCCTTGGGTAACAGCAGACATACTGAATTTAATTGATGAAAGAAGAAAATACAAAAATGCAGTAAATGAAGCAGGCAAAAAGGAATACAAATGTCTCAATAATGAGATCGACAGGAAGTGCAAAATGGCTAAGCACGGATGGCTAGAGGACAAATGTAAGGATGTAGAGGCTTATCTCACGAGGGGTAAGATAGATACTGCCTACAGGAAAATTAAACAGTCCTTTAGAGATAAGAGAACCACTTGTATGAACATCAAGAGCTCAGATGGAAACCCAGTTCTAAGCAAAGAAGGGAAAGCAGAAAGGTGGAAGGAGTGCATAGAGGGTCTATACAAGGGCAATGCACTTGAGGACAATATTATGGAAATGGAAGAGGATGTAGATGAAGATGAAATGGGAGATATGATACTGTGTGAAGAGTTTGACAGAGCACTGAAAGACCTGAGTCGAAACAAGGCCCCCGGAGTAGACAACATTCCATTGGAACTACTGACGGCCTTGGGAGAGCCAGTCATGACAAAACTCTACCAGCTGGTGAGCAAGATGTATGAAACAGGTGAAATACCCTCAGACTTCAAGAAGAATATAATAATTCCAATCCCAAAGAAAGCAGGTGCTGACAGATGTGAAAATTACCGAACTATCAGTTTAATAAGTCACAGCTGCAAAATACTAACACGAAATCTTTACAGACAAATGGAAAAACTATTAGAAGCCGACCTCGCAGAAGATCAGTTTGGACTCCACAGAAATGTTGGAACACATGAGGCAATACTGACCCTACGACTTATTTTAGAAACTAGATTAAGGAAAGGCAAACCTACGTTTCTAGCATTTGTAGACTTAGAGAAAGCTTTTGACAATGTTGACTGGAATACTCTCTTTCAAATTCTGAAGGTGGCAGGGGTAAAATACAGGGAGAAAAGCGCTATTTACAATTTGTACAGAAACCAGATGCCAGTTATGAGAGTCGAAGGACATTAAAGGGAAGCAATGGTTGGGAAGGGAGTGAGACAGGGTTGTAGCCTCTCCCCGATGCTATTCAATCAGTATATTGAGCAAGCAGTAAAGGAAACAAAAGAAAAGTTCGGAGTAGGTGTTAAAACCCATGGAGAAGAAATAAAAACTTTGGGGTTCGCCGATGACATTGTAATTCTGTCAGAGACAGCAAAGGACTTGGAAGAGCACTTGAACGGAATGGACGGTGTCTTGAAAGGAGGATATAAGATGAACATCAAAAAAGCAAAACTAGGAAAATGGAATGTAGTCAAATTAAGTCGGGTGATGTTGAGGGAATTAGATTAGGAAATGAGACACTTACAGTAGTAAAGGAGTTTTGCTATTTGGGGAGCAAAATAACTGATGATGGTCGAAGTGGAGAGGATGTAAAACGTAGACTGGCAATGGCAAGGAAAGCGTTTCTGAAGAAGAGAAATTTGTTAACATTGAGCATAGATTTAAGTGTCAGGAAGACGTTTCTTAAAGTATTTGTATGGAGTGTAGCCATGTGTGGAAGTGAAACATGGATGATAAATAGTTTGGACAAGAAGAGAATAGAAGCTTTCAAAATGTGGTGCTACAGAAGAATGCTTAAGATTAGATGGGTAGATCACATAACTAATGAGGAGGTATTGAATAGAATTGGGGAGAAGAGGAGTTTGTGGCACAACTTGACCAGAAGAAGGGATCGGTTGGTAGGACATATTCTGAGGCACTCAAGTGATCACCAATTTAGTACTGGAGAGCAGTGTGGAGGGTAAATATCATAGAGGGAGACCAAGAGATGAATACACTAAGCAGATTCAGAAGGATGTAGGCTGCAGTAGGTACTAGGAGATGAAGAAGCTTGCACAGGCTAGAGTAGCATGGAGAGCTGCATCAAAACAGTCTCAGGACTGAAGACCACAACAACAACAACAACAGTGAGAAAAGAATTCACTGCCATCACGTATCATGCAGAACTGAATTGGCTACTAAAACTGAAGGATCCCAGAAGTAGATTACATAGGTGGGCATCACATTTAGGTGAGTACCAATTCACGGTAGTTCATCGACATTTAAATCTACACAGCAATGTGAACTAATTAAGTAAGAACGTCCGAGTATGTTCCCCAAATGGCAGAGAACAACAATTGATGAACATGTGATAGGTGAACATGTACTTTCAATCCTGGAAACAAGATCCTAAATTTGAAGTAGTTGGTGTAACACCTTACAAGAGCAGTGATAAATGTAACCTTATTGTTGTATCTGAAAGCCTATGAGAGCAAGTGTTAACAGAACGTCATGGCAGTCCATTTCCAAGACAGACGTGAAAGAGCAAGTAACCTATGAGTAGCGCAACTCTACTGGCAGTCAAACTGGAAAGCAGATGCTTACAGTTATGTTCCATGTTATGATTATGGAATACACAGAATGATATGGGGAAAACAAGTAGCAACCGAGTTTCCAATTTTACTTCCAACTTGTTACAGCAAGTATGCAGATTGCTGATAATTGATGAGCTAAGGGTGACACAAATTCCCTGAGGGTAATGTACAGCTCGAAACAGTTCATTGAACCACCGCGAAAATAGGAAGTTATTATGTTGTCAGTGGGCATGATTTGTGGGACACACAATACATGCTGTGTTTACAACATGATGGTTCATACTACCACTCAGCTCAGCTCTTGTGAAACTGTCTACAGTGTGCGAATGACCTCGCTGTTTGACTTTGCAACATCAGCAAGAGGCAGCAGCAATGAACATGTCAGAGACATAGCAAGCAAATGACAAGAAGTGTGGAAGCATGTCTAGGCTTGTAATTATCAGTCATTCGTCCAGCACTCTGCTCAATGTGATCACACATACATGTAATAGCGGTAAGGAGTAAAGACTTTTTCAACAAACTGAATTACGGATATTGGCAGTAATGTTCCCACACCCCATAACTACTCATACTGATGCATCCTGAAATAAATCCATGATATGTGTAACACTTACTTGTGTTCAATCATCAATGGTACATTACATTTCTACCAAAACCCTATGAATCAACACACACACACACACACACACACACACACACACACACACACACACACACACACACACACACACCTATGTTTTCTTGATACACAATTTGCAATTTTAAGTATTATTTCTAGATACAGAATTTGCAATTTTAAGTATTATTTCTAGAGGCTGGATTATATGCACAATAAAAACCTTAAAATATGCATGAAACATGCTTAAAAATGTATGAAAATTGATGAAATAAGCAAGAACAAATAATAAAAAACTTTGTTACTGCATGCATTATATTTCAAAGTCGAACCTGTGCCTATCAATTATGAGGAAGAGCACTGGCCACACGAAAAATCGGTACATTTAGAAAGCTGATATCATATTCCGAATACTTTCTGGTAGAGGTTAGGAAGGGGACCTTTCTGGAATTATTTTATGAAAATTTGCAAAATGGGGATGCATATCATGTTTCAAGAACTGTTCCTTCTTTGCTATTGTTGTCGGTAACAAGCAGATGTGGTGCGAGTGAGTCGCAGTGAAACAATCAATATGTACAGGACCAACCTCGAGATATATCGCATGCAGAGGGGCATGCTCAAAAAATCCGAAATATTTTATTTAAAAAACAACATACAATCACAAATTTTTTTTTCTACAGCATTAACTTTTAGTTATTACTATTGGACCAAATCATTCACAATTTATTTTACATTTTTCTACTACTGTAAACATAAACGACCGTGTACTGTTCCAAATGTTTGGTAGTAAGATTTTGTCTTTTATCACTCAGATCATTTTTATAAGCAGAAAAGGACCTTTCTACATCAACTGAGATAACCAAGCAGTATTTGAATTTGGGTTTTTTTTTTTTTTTTTTTTTTTTTTTTTAACGTGTTCCATTGATAAATCGCACCGTACAGTAGCCGTTATCATGTGGAACGTGTCAAGTCCACAAGCAATGCACATATGAAATAAGATTTTGTAATACAACACAGAGTTCGAGAGTAATATTTCTATTATTTACCCCATTCCTTTAAATGGCACTAAATGGATATACTATACTTATATATTTATTTACTCCTCTTCAATAATTCATCTTTTAAATGGCACAAAATACATATACTATATTTATAGATTTATTTACTCCTCTTCAAGAATTCATCTATGGTATAGGAGGAGTTGTCAAGGAGATATGATTTCAATTTATTTTTGAAGCTATTACTGCTGTCTGTCAGACATTTTATTTAATCTGGTAATTTGTCGAAATTTTTTATAGCAGCATATTTTACCCCTTTCTGTGGCAAAGATAGGTTGAGTAAATGATAGTGTAAGTCTTTCTTTTTTATGGTATTATAATCATGAATGTCACTGTAGTTTTTAAAGTGGTCCATGTTGTTGAGAACAAATTTCATTAGTAAGTAAATGTACTGCAATGCTGTTATAAGAATTCCCAATTTTTTAAAAAGATGCCTACATTATGTGTGACTATGAACCCCATAAATTATTCTAACCACTTTCTTTTGAGCAGTGAATACTTTGTCTAAATGTTTAGTTACCCCAAAATATTATTCCATATGACATCACAAAGTGAAAGTATGCAAAGCATGTTAGCTTACTAATTTCTATACCCTCAAAATAGGCAATTATTCTGATTGCAAAAGTTGCTGAGCCTGGTCGCTTTAAAAGATCCAAAATATGAATTTTCCAATTAAGATTCTCATCTATATGTACACCCAAAAAACTTAGTATGCTCTACCCTGTCTACTGACTTCTGTTGATGTGTTATATGTATTGAAGAAACTGTACTTTTTGCAGCAGAAAATTGGATTTACTGTGTTTTTTCAAAGTTTAGAGCAAGCCCATTTGCAGAAAACCAATTAATGACTTTTCCAAGGACCTTATTCGTATAATTTTCAATTGGAGTTTCTTTAACTGAATTAATAAGGATGCCTGTATCATCAGCAAACAGTGTCCATTCAGCTTCCTGTTTCAGATAGGAAGGGAGGTCGTTCACACATATCAAGAACAGAAGGGGACCCATGAACGAACCCTGTGGAACACCTAATGTAATTTCATCCCAGTTAGATGAAGTGGCAAACTAATTTAAATCATTGGACCTATATAAGGAAACGTTTTGCTTCCTGTAACATAATATCCTGGTTAACACAATCAAATGCTTTGGAAAAGTCACATAAAATTCCTATTGGTGACATTTTACTATTTAAAGACTATATTATGTGGACAATGAAATTGTATATTGCTGTCTCGGTGGAACAGCATTTTTGAAATCCAAACTGTGATTTACTAAGTATCCCATTACCGTTGAGATGGCTAACCACTCTTTAGTACATTACTGTCTCGAAGATTTTTGAAAATGCTCTAAGCAAGGATGCTGGCCGATAATCATCACGTGTGGTGTCCCCCTTTTGTAGAGAGGCCTGACAATGGCATATTTTAACCTGTCTGGGAAAATACCTTGAGTTAGTGATGCATTACATTTGTGACTCAGAACATCAGCTGTAATTGCTCCAATTGTTTTAATATCTTATTAGAGATTCATCTACTCCAACAGAACATTTATTTTCAAAGATTTAATAATTTTACTTATTTCACAAGAGGCTGTTAGGTGAAAGTTAATCTGACTACATTTTTTTTAAAAACAGAGTCTTCCATGTACTCTCTGGCTTTTTCTTTTGAACTGTTCTCTCCAATTTTTCCTCCTACACTTAAGAAATGTTTGTTAAATACATTAGCTACTTGTGCACTGTTGGTTAGGGTGGTCTCATTCTCTTGAATAGTAATACTAGCTACCCCTGCAGTTACTTTTCATGTCTCCCTCCTAACAACATTCCATATTGATTTGATTTTATTACAGAGTTGTTAATTTCTTTTATAACATATATATTTCTTGATTTCCTTACAACTTTTCTTAGTGTGTTACAATAATTTTTATAGTGTAAAACTACTTCTGGATCTTTACCAGTTCTTGCTATCTCACACAGTTTTCTTTCCCTTTATAAAGACACTTTAATACATGTAGTAATCAAAGTTTCTTTGAAAAGTGTGTGGTGTTACATTTAGTAATTTTCTTTTGGAAACAATGTTCATAAAGGGATATAAATTTATCAAGAAATGTGTTGCATTTATCATTAGCATTTGGCGCATTATATACATCTCCCCAATTAACATTTCTTAAGCTTTCTCTGAAGTGCTCTATAGATACCGGGTTGAGCGAGCTCACACTTTTACTTAATGGTTTCTGAACTGTACACCTTGTTAGGTTCTGTAAGTTAATCAGTTGTGCATCATGGTCTGACAATCCATATACCACAAGAAAGGCATGTGTTTTACATCCTCTTTCTGTACAAATACATCATCTATTAGCGAGCTTCTGTCCTGAGCTATACATGTAGGGAAACTGATCACTGATTCCAAGTTATATATTGTTAATAACACTTCTAGTTCACTTTCCCTATCAGAATTACTTAGAAAGTTTACACTGAAATCACCACAGATTAATAACTACTACTTTTTGTCTGACAGACTCTTTTTATGAATAGCTCCCAGTCTCCTCATGGGGACCTGTAGACTGTTGCTAATATCAATACTACATTATCTAGCTGAAGTTCACATGCACAAAACTCAAAGTGCAGATCAACACGAAATTTGCTTACTTCTACAGTTTTGCAATTAACCCTTGTTTTATGAAAATGGAAACTCCTTTATCTATCCTAGATCTACAAGTGTAAGATGCTAAATTATACCCACTTATACTGACACTATCCATGCCCACAGCTACAATATGTTGGCACTTATTGTTTTTGGTAAAAGTTCACCTGTTGCATTAATAAAACTATCAAATTGGCACAAGGGCTCAAAGCCTGGATTATTGTTTAAAATGTTTTCAAACTTTTCTTGGGAATACCTCCGGCAACGAGAAGTTCACTAGAATAATTTTATTCATTAACTGAATAGATTCATTCAATGCCAGACCTTGAGTTTCAAGTTTTTTAATACTTGCAGGTATATGGGAAAAATGAGTACTAATAACAGCAATGTCTTTTTTATTACAGGAATAATTAAAAGCTTCCTTGCACTGGCAAACTGCCAACATCTCTGCACTATCGAAATCGTTTACTACCCCTCTAATGGCCTTAAAATGATCATTTAAAAAAACACAGCTTCAACCCACATACCCCAACGAGTTACCACTAGTTCGGGAGGTCAAGGCACGTTTGGTGGTTTTTTCTTTGTGGGTCTTGATGCAAGCAGCAGCTTTAGAAACACTGTCTTTGAGGATGAAATCAGTTTACTGACATTCACAAACGTGGAACGTACTTCTTCAGCAAGGTGATGTACTCAATGAGCAAAGCACGTCCCATGAATCAAATTGGGATAAAACACTCTGAGGGCTTTTCCTGCTTTGATCAAATAGGGAGCAGCATCTGAAATAAACGCAAACACCCTTTCATCTGCAGAAGATTCTGGAAATATTTTTCTAATACCCTCATTCACAAATCTGGCAATCATAGGATGATTTAGTTTTTCAAGATCTTTGTAGGACGCTAAATAGGTAGAAGAAGGCTCTTCTTTTAAAGCACCAACAATTAAGTTTGCAATGTAAAGGCCACAAGTGTCTGTTTTATCAACTGAAATCCAGATAATGCTGTCCATGCAGTGTTGATTCATCTGGTATATATTATGATTTAAGCATTATCTGTGCAGGAAGCCTTTCAGGATAGGGTTTGTATGTTTGTGAAGAGGAATGTTGCTTGCAATGAATGCTTCACACAAATCCATGTTCAACCGACTTTTTGTTTTCCTTTGGGCAAATCCCTGGTACTGCAACTTGCTGCTTTCAGAAGTTGTTGTCATGGCATGGTCCTTTCTTCTGCATTCCTGTGATATGACAACTTGTGTGACATTCTGGTTTTTGTGTGTGTGTGTGGGGGGGGGGGGGGGGGGGGGGGGGGGGAGGGGGGGTGAAACGTTTCTCTCACAAACTCGACAATATACAGCAATTTCGTCATATGTAAATGTTCCAGGATGTTCAGCTATCAACGAAATGACTTTTCTTTTTTCAGGCAACATGGCACACAGCATGTTGTAAACACGTTCAACTGCGTGTAAATGGAAAGATAAACTGAAACCACGGACATGCGATTGAAATCTTAATTAGTTTAATTCAATTGTTACCGACACGTACGGTATGACAGTGGAGGGGATTAACCTGGATTAGCCAAAGCAGGAGCATTGACTGTCTGCCTGTTCCTGTTCCTCTTCTGTAATGATTTCACTATGCAGTGGCCTCTCGGTTAGTGATTGCATGCAGTTCTAGGTTGCGGTCCATCTGTAAGACATCAAAACTAGATCGAGCTAGAGACTGCCCATCTAAATTTTTAAAATATTGTAACCATAGGGCGAAAATATGCATGATTACTAGTTTTTAGTCAAAATATGCAATAACCAGTGAGAAGGAGCCAAATATGCCAATGCATATGCAACATCCAAATGCATAAAAACCACTCTCGAATTACTACTGTTAACAGTAAGGAGAAAAAGGGGAGAGGATGGCTGAATGCTCAATAAGTATATGAAATCATTTTATTTTAATATCACAGGCAATATCAACATATCATTTTTCAAATTTAAAAAAACATATTTTTGAACACATTCTGCTTATTGACAGATTTATGTCAACACATGTTAGCAAAAATTTTGTTAAATATTGTTTCCCTAAATTATGGTTGTTAACCAGCTTGTTTGAGAACTATTGTTTATCTGGTGGTGGAGGACCCAGTCGAAAGGAAGATTTCTTCTGTGTTGCAGTATCAGTTATGCTTGCATGCAGACTTCCAATACTAAAAGGGAGAAAAGTGAATGAATATCAAAGGCAACAGAGTAGCAAAGCAAAGTTGCAACACATACCATAAAATTAAATTTTTAAACTTTGAACATTAGCAAATAATAAAAATTTAAAAAAATAAATAAAAAAAGAAAAAAAGCGGGTCAGTCAACTGGTCAAATATGTGGCAGGCATATATTTTTTTGCTGACTATTCATACATTAAAATAACAACAACCACCTCCCTCTTCACATTCAAAAATATGAAGTTTACATACCTGTTTACATTTATTTCAGCAGTCAAACTGCTGGAAGCGGACACACCATCAAGCGTCAGCTGAAACAATTTATTGCATTTACTGTATAGGACATTTAAAGCTACTGCTTGCTTCATTAAAAACATATTCTTAGACTTCAACATAATGTTTAAACAAATTGCAAAAACAACAATATACACACAAACTGAACTGAGTGATGCTGATAACTGATATAATTATTGCAAGAAACACACACACACACACACACACACACACACACACACACACACACACACACACAAAGTGTCAGACCACTGCAGGAAATGCAGGAAAAGTGCAATAAGGTTCTGGAAGGTGCCAACAGGAATGTGGAGCCATGCCAGTTCCAGTGCTGTGGCCAGCTAGGCTAGGTTTCATGGTCGAGGATCCATGGCACAAACAGCCTGATCGAGGGGCACAAACAGCCTGATCGAGGTTGTCCCAGAGATTCTTGATCAGGTTTAAATCCGGGGAGTTTGGTGGCCAGGGGAGCACAGTCAACTCATCCTGGCCCTCTTCGAACTACACATGTGTAGTGTGAGCTGTGTGACATGCTCCTTGTCCTGCTGGTACATGTGAACGTGCCTAGGAAAAACAAATTGCATGTAAGGGCGAACATGGTCCCCAAGAATAGATGCATACTTTCATTGCTGCAGTCTCTCTTCCACAATGACAAGATCATCATGGGAATGCCATGAAAACATTCCCCAGACCATAACGTTCCCTCCTCCCACGGACAACAGAATAAGGAGGTAAACCATTCTGGCTCCAGGTGAGCAAGAAGTTCTTCGACACCTCTGTACGCCTTGATGTCGCTTTGATAACTGTTGTGGCTGTGCGTGTAAAGAAAATAACTGAAATTGGGCTGTGGTACAATGCATTAATATTGCTCAAAAGATAACAAACATTATTTATCACGCATTTCCCAAAGATGAGCAACAGTTCGACACAAATATGCAGCCAAAGTGAATGTGGTAACTGTACATGAACATTCAATTCATTTTTGGCCTGAAGATTATGAATGAGACTCAAGAAACAAACTTCTAGGGTTACTTTCCAGAAGGAAGCTACTACCCAAAGCAATTCCCAGCATAAACTGACATGGAGAAGAAACTATACAAAGCCAGGATGTAAGCAAAGAGGTAAGAAGCAAGAGCATAAATAACACTTCAATTAATTATAGCTAAAAAAATTATCTTAAATAAATTTTTAAACATAAAAAGTGACCTAATGATAACAAATCACAGTACTGAAGCACACTTAAATCTAAGAGGACGTGCAAAGCAGAATTTAAGGATGGCAGAATGAATTCGTTATTGGTGTCTTTAATTTCTCGAGCTCTAAGAGTTCCAAAAGATGAATGTTCACCTCTGCGTCGGGGATGTGGAATGAATGACACAATTCAGGAGAATACTCTAAAGAGACTCCTAGACATTTGTTCCCGAGTGCGAGGTGGTGAGAGAGACAGTTTGTTGCCTTTCGAAAAAGGTTTCATTACGTCAATAAGATCTCTCTGGACTTTTTGAAAGCCTAAAAAGCATGAAAGTCAGCTATATATTAACTTCCAGAATAAATGAAGATTGCTTGGAAAAAATTTCTCCTAGGGTGTGAGGATTAGAAATATTTTGTATTTGAAGAGAGAAATGAGGTGTGTCTCCTTAAATTTCCAGGTAATGTGATACTTCCTTCTCTGGAAACACACCAATTACTGAAGAATTAAATGCAGAGTCTTTTCAGTGTAATGTCAACCCAGATTCGGTATCCCTACGTATAAATGTTGTCGAGGGATCACCAACGGGAGAAATCCCAGAAGCTGTGAATGTTGAAGAAAATTTATTAACATGCTAGCTGAGTACTTGGAATTGCCATGGTATGTATTTATACCAATCTTCTATTAGTCCACCTCCTTCCCCCTATCTCTGTCAATCTCGTTCCCCCTGTCTCTGACAAACCACCACCTCCCATTCCTCTTTCTGTCCATATCCTCCTCCTCCCCCACCTCCCTGTCAATGTGCTGCTTCCTCCTCCGTCTATCTGCCCATTCCCTCTCCTCCTCTGCCTCTCTCTGTTCATCTCATCTCATCCTTTTGCTTTTCTCTGTCCATTTCCTCCTCCCCCTCTATCTATCAGTCCATCCCCCCCCTCTATGTTCATCTCCTGCCATTTCCTTTCTGTGTCAATCTCCTCCTCTCCCCTCTCTGTCCCCTAGCTCTGTCTGTCTCCTCCTATCTGTGCCTCTCTCCTCCTCCCCCCCTCAGTATCTGCCATCCTCCTCCTTTCTCTCTCCACATTATCACAATCATCCAAACAAGAGACTGCCAGTTCTTACCCCATCAGTATTTCTTTCCAAATTGTAACCAGTGCGTGTACCAAATCAGAAATTGTTCCAGGGGTTTACGATGAGTTGTTTACAGACGGCTTTGCTCGTATATCCACATGTCAAATTTATTTCACACATATTTAACATATTTCACGCATATCTGTACATATATTTTGAGTGTATGTCTAGCGAATTTCAACCTGCAGTTTCATTTTCAGGCATCTTAATGTTTATATCGTATCTCCTGAACTACATGCTGTATAATGATATAATTTTGCAGGTACATAAAGTGGCATATGTGATACAGTCTACAAAATGTGTTGTGAATAGAGTTAGTAGTAATGAAGCAATAAATTTTAAAAAAATCATGCATGGTGTGGCCGTTTCTCAAGCATCTCTGTGTTTGTAATGTCATATCTCCTGTACTGTATGTCATGTAATGATACAGTCTTTTAGGTACATTCAGTGGCATGTGTGATTACTGTTTGCGAAATGTGTTGCAAATTTAGTTAGCAGCAAAGAAGTAATAAATTTAACCATCATGCTTGATGCGGTAGTTTTTCACGCATTCACTTTTTATGACCTCATATCTCCCTAACTAAATGTCTTACAATGTTATAAGGAACTCTTATGTCCACGATTTTGGTGTTCATGTTTAACTACAAAATAGATTACATGTATGTATGGTCCCAAACTGGTGGTTCGAGAGGTTTGCAAGAAATAAGCTCTTGTCTAATAAAACACCTGACTCTTCATGGCAGTAATGCCAAACATATTTTCATATACTCTGGCTCATGCAGCAATCAAAACTGCAACACAAATGTTTTTCTCCCTCTTATAAAATACCTGCAAAATACGAGAGGTAACACAAACTGTGTCCTGGCAGAAGGAACTTTCAAGTCAATAGTTACCTTCCAAATGATACAGATTTTTCTTTTATTAAGAAGAGAATAAAAACTAGTCATCACATCTTTTGTCTAAGAGATCAGTATGATGATGATCTTAGCTGCAAGGAAAGAAACACTGATTACCTCACAGAAATGAACCACGAAAACTTCCATTCAACAATGTAAAATGGTCCTGCTTGTGTTTATTTGTTTCATAAAATTGTCTGTATACAAACCACTCACAATATTTTGTCAACACCTTTCAGTCGGCAATGTGACTGACTCCATACAAAGTCGTTTTTGTTATGGGAGAGACAGCCATTGAATTTTTTTATATATTTATAAAGTGCTGAAAACGTAACCTTAACATCAGTTTATTCTAAATATGCTGAAAAATTTTAGAGCTTTTTTAAAAAAAATAATAACTAATTGTTTGCACTGAACATTTTCATTTGATGGAGTCAGTCAGCTTGGCTTCTGAATGCCCCATACATGCATACATATATATGCACACCCACTTTTATAATTTGTATGGATAAGGTAAAGCTGTGTGGTGGTGCAGCAATTCTGGATCTTCTTCCAGATGCAGTGAAATACACTGCAAATTATACTGCATTTAAGTACCAAAACAATGATAAATTGTTAGTTACTCCATTAGCAAAAAGTGAATTAGAAGAGTCTATTGCTGACTGGATATCACTTATATCTCATGATGACCATTACTCTCCGATACGAGCACGGAAAAACAACATGTTGAAATTTGAAGGAGAATTTGTTGATATTAACAGAAATGGAGTGCGCAAACAAAAAAAATGTTGTAAAGTCTCTGTGCTCTATTTTGAAGCAGTTTCCACACAGTTATTGCTCTTTATGAAGGAACAAGAACATACATAAGGATTAGGTCTATGAATCAATAAGCAATATTGGAAACTATGAAGTAGTATGCACAAGGAGGAAGATGCTATGGATTTCACCTTCATCTGATAAACGGCAACAGAAATGTGGAACAGTCTACACTACCATCTGTTTCTACACCTAACGAGTGAGTTATGTTTCATCTTAATTACGATTTATGTAGTCCTAATGTGTAATACATCTGTCATGCCACTTTATTTAATTTGTTCAACTATGTATTGAACCAAATTGAAAGTAAAATGAATGAATAACACCCCACAAAAGTGTGGTGCAGTACATCTACTGAATAATCAGACTGCTGTGCTATGCTATGCTGCCTCACCATCATGTCAGCGGGCTCCAGCCAATAGAACGCATTTCTGCTGGAATGCCCCACACCCCCATTCCCACCTCCAGCCTGATACCCCTGGCTTTCAGATGTTTCATGCCATACACACCAACGGTCACCCGACCAATTAATCTGGAAAGGCCATTTATCATCACTCAGTAAATATCCAATTGTGGTATTGGCATGCAAATTCCAGCCTTCACCACTGAGGTGAAGATGCCAGAACTGCTGTAGAAGTGGCTTAAGACTATGTCATACACACAGGATGCAGGCATTCAAATTTTCTCTTAGCCTCAGTGTAGGTCAGTCTGTCCAGTGACTTTTACTCCACAATTTTCCTTTCTTTCTGGAGAATCCTGCAGTCTGGCGAGCAAGGCAAATGGTGCTCTCCACAGCTGACACAGATGGGAGGCAGGGCACATGGAGTATTGGGATGTGATGGGCGTCCGCAATCTCGGCATGTGATGCTAGAAGTACAGCGGGAAAACATATGGCCGAACTTCCAGCACTTAAAGCACCGCATCAGGGGAGGGATATAGGGCTTTACGTCACACCGGTAGACCATCACCTTGACCTTCTCGGGCAATGTATCACCCTCAAAGGCCAAGATGAAGGCACCAGTGGCAACCTGATTCTCCTTCGGACTCCGATCGCCATGTCAGACGAAATGTACACCTCACCGCTCTAAATCGGTGCACAGCTCATCATCGGACTGCAAAAGAAGGTCTCTGTGAAATATGATACCCTGGACCATATAAGTTATGGTTACAGAAATATCCCCCAGCTTGTCACAAGCAAGTAACTCCTGTGACTGGGCAGAAGATGCTGTTTTGATCAAGACTGACCCAGATCTCATTTGGACAAGCCCTCTACCTTCCCAAACTTGTCCTCTAAATGCTCAACAAAAAACTGAGGCTTCCTCATCATGAAAGATTCCCCATCAGCTCCCGAACATCCAAGGTACTGGGGTGAATAAGATCCGCTGCCATCCTTAGCATGACGTTCTTCCCATGGTGTGGCCAGGGAGGGGAACAATTTGGGGTGATACTTCTGTGCGTTGAATTGAGCTCATGATCGCTTAGAGACTGCTGGTGTTTCACCACCAGGAAGAGATGATGGACTACGCTTCACGATGTGCCATCCACCCTGATGCCACCCACTCCGACCAGGGGCGCTTCCCACGGGCGCAACACAGCCATAGCAAAGGCCACATGGCAGGATGGCCATAGCCGAGAGTCCCGATACCCCAGAGGATGGGCATCTACTCCTTGGCATACATTGGGAGATAATGGCGCAGGCATCAGCAGAGCAATCCCTGTGCGGTCAGGGGACTACAACCAACAGGGTATGTGGCAGCCGAGCTGGATATCATGTGCAAAGTAGTCCATGGTCGAAAATGAACTCAGGAAGGTGTGCTTGCCCAAGAGATGGAGAATGGGCAGGACTGCAATGCAGCAACGAGAAAGTAGACTAAAGATCTCAATGCACGATCCACCTTATAAGGCACCCTTCCCTAATTGGCTCGCTCTTCAGGAAAATCTGAAGAACGGAGGTCAAGCCCTTCCGGGGACCATCACATAAAGGCCGAAACGTGTGAAACTCCTTTCAGTCACCTCCTATGACAGGCAGGAATACCTCGGGCCTATTCTAACCCCCGGACCCACAGAGGGATTTCACAACCTTTAACTGAGGAGGAAGCATGTACTGAATTATCTGCTCAAAAACTTGAGGAGCCCTCCCATGCTCAATATTTATTTTGCAATAATACTGACCCTCTATGAGCAGTATTGACAGTCTGTACAATATATTGAAGGAGACTGTAGAGCTTCAAACAATTCTGACACACATTCACTATATGGCAATGTATACTGTACCATGTAAGGGCAGTAATGTGCAATAAACAGTAGTTCCTGCCGAGATCAAGAGAAATTCAATTCACACTGAATGAATTTCTGCAGAGAAATGAAAAAATTAGATGACAAAAGATCAGGATGTGTGCTGGAGTATGTATATTAAAGCATCATGCAGTACTTTGTAAACAGTCACAAACTTCTTTTTTCAGATGCCATATACCTCATTGTCTAAAATGGCAGAGGGAACTGAAGCCCATGTGTCATGATAGTCAGCAGAAAAGTTTATTTTAATTATAGCAGTTTTCAGAATTGACAAACAGGATCAGGGCAGCTGTCCTGTCAGTATAAATGTTTTTTCTTCCTCGCACTCCACAGACATAAGATCACATAAGCTTTCAATTAGTAATCAGTAATTTCTTTTTTTTTGGAACAGTTGTTACAGTAGAGAATGCACACAAAACACAGCATGTGTACACAATAATTTACAATATCCTTGTTTAATTTTTAATTAGTTTTTGTTGTTTATGAAGCTACGACACAGTGAACGCAGCCAGTGGCCCATGGAAAGATGTACTGGAAGATTTTCAGGCTAATTTCATGTATTCTGCATAATTCCTGCTTGTGTTTTGCAACGCAAGTAACAATACATATGAGTTCCACATTGTTGCTCACCAACATGTTCACTACAAAGGCATGAATATTGCACAATTGTATTGTGCTGTCCTTGGCCTTGCACTTTCCTGCAATATATTGGCACAATATTACTGCGCATACATATTGAGTGTGTGAGGGCCCCTTCACAAAAGGTGTTCAATAATGTTGAAATATGGTGCCTCTTGAAACTTGGCAGAGTAACAGATTATTCACATATTGATTAAACCATTCTTTAAAAATGCCACTCTTTGAATTGGGACACAATCAACTTTGAATCAAGTGTCCTCCTTATAGAACTGAGGTAGTTTAAATTCATGGGTGATCTCTGCTAGTACCCACAGTTTCATATTACAAAACAGACGGTTCTTTCATCACTTCGACTATGATTTTGTGTGTGTGTGTGTGTGTGTGTGTGTGTGTGTGTGTGTGTGTGTGTGTGTGTTTTTAACTGGAAGGGACGGGGACCGGGGGGGGGGGGGGGGTTGTTTGGTAATGCCTATAGGTGCACTAACGAATATTCTCATGCACGTTATCACTTTTATAAATTAAAACCAAATTGTCCACTAAAATAAAAAAAAACCTACTAAAATCATTAGACAGAATGTGTACAAACTTTTACTTACATTTCCCAAAATTACAGCTCGCTGTTCTTTGTCATCATCGTCATCATCATCATCATCATCATCATCATCATCATCATCATCATCAGCTTCCCAAACCTGAACTAGTACACTTTCTCCGGAGATTGTGAATGGAAGGCTCTTTGTGACTTTGACCGGAACAGGTGTCTGTGATGGTATAACCAACACTTTATCATCGTTTGCCTGAAAAAAGTCATGCACAGACCAAATGAAACTGCCAAATGAGATATTAAAGCATTCAACATTTTTAATACTTATTTCAGTAAAGAAATAAGAACCACAGCAAAGTGAATTAGTAGATAAAAATGAAACAAACAAAATAAGTTAGGAAAAAAACTGACAGAAAAATATGACAAAAGTTTTAAAAAATTGGATTTCTTGTTGGTTTTATATAGTTTTATGTTATCTCACATGAAAGTGGACGAAGGTTGTGTCACAATGAACTGAACTTGATAATAGCAATACAGGAAATGCGATGCATTCAAGGTATTCTCACCCTTTTTGTTCAATTGATTTAAATATTATTATTTTGATCTACTTAAAAATCAGTTATTAATTAAGATTCTCTCTCTCTCTATTACTTTTTGAAGCATTTTCTGGCAAAACTGTCTGTTCTTGTAATAGGGCACTTAACTGTTACACCAACAACCAATAGAAGATCTCACAGCACCCTTATCACATTATACCTTATTATTCCATTTGTTTTGATTATAATCATGCTGTCTCTTCAACACAGCCACTATCACTAAATCTATTAAGCACAAATGTATTAACAAAATGCATCATACACCTCTCTGTCATATACATGCGAAGAAATTAGGACATCATTTTTGTCCATTATTCCTTGGTCATGAACCTATATAACTGCTCATAGTTTAGAAATTATATAGATTAATACCTGATGTTTGTACTACTGCACACTGTTCTTTATATCAGAAAAAACTGATAAGACATAAGCCCTAGGTGACCATACAATGCCAACCCTTCACTGTTTTACCTACTGCCTAAAGCATCATTAAATGAAAATACTGGAAGAATATGCAAACTCAGTCATTAGTGTCAGCATTCAAAACCGGAACCAACAACTTTCCTGCAAGATGACCTGCAGCTGTTTCCAGAAAAACCAGTTTTTCTGTCAATGACCCAGTCATAGAACATTAAAAAATACGTCCACAACTTTCCCCCGTCTGCATGGATGCTGCATTTCATTTTAAACAATGTTATGGTGCCAACTGTACATCTCATAAGCAAGTAAAAGTACTGTGAGAACAGAATGAGACTCCTACCTCATTAAATATAAGACAGCATACCATCACCATTAGTTTGGAATTTTAGTGGATCACTGCTGCTGTCTGTGAGAAATTTTGTCACACCAAAACAAAAACACAACACTTAGAACTCAAAGCATGTTTATTATTGACACCAAAGTACCCACACCAGAAATGACCTGCATAGAGACTACAGCTATTTATACAGTCATTTAATACTCCAGATTATTAAAACATTACAAACATAAGATATTTCTAGAACCTCCCAGAAATGATAAACACTAACAAATAACTGCTGGTGGTTGGACCTGAACTGGTGGCCAACAGCACGCCGCCGACGATGCTAACCACTACACTACACCACTACACTACACTTCATGTGCCACAGCTCGCTTCATCATTAGTTCTCGCTGGAGCAGACTACAGCACCCTAGATCTAGATCTTGTCAATTGTCCTCTGTAAGGCAGTGCTGGTGGATCCTCATGTTGAGGTCATGTCATTATATCCTCTTCACTTGTATGAGGATTGAAAGTAGCCCCTCCCTTTAAAGCTCCATGATCCTTGAGTTGGTCTTCAGTTTTCTTCAACCTCCCACCATCAATGTGTGTGTCTGGACTGTATCAGGGCTTCACACAGAGGACTTCTGCTTTCGTCTTCGTGACAAAGGGTTATAGTCCTAAATGTTGTATGTATTATGCAATGCACAATTAAGGGTATGATAAGACCCAAACTAGGACTATAGTAACATTTCCAATAGTCTCACTATCCGCACAGGTATCAAACTCTGTACCAACTCCCCTTGGCTGTACCTCATTGGTCAGTGCTTGGCATTAAGAGCGCATTCAGTATTTAATCTGGGCATATAGGGTTCATATTCGAGCCAGCTGCTTTGCTTCTTTGGTCTTTGTAATGTGTTTCATTTAGTCATCCTGAGTATCATCCAGCTGAAACAGGAATAGGGTATCCACAGTTGTTTTCGCCTTGCAACCGCGGAACAGAAAGAAAAGTAAGAAGCTTGTAGTTTCTCGCTTCGCTCAGTTGTGTGCGAATGCCGCTATAGGCAGTATTGATCCCACTCTCTCTGTTCCGTGTCAATGTACATCAAGACCATACCTGCCAACCTGTTACTAAAGCGTACTGTGAGGCCATTCATGTGTGGAAGGCATGCAGTGTTTATCCTGGTCAGCCTTGATTTTCTAATGTCTGTCAGCATGTCCATAACTGAGAAATACTTTGCTCCATTGTAGAAGTCCAGGGTGTCATCAACACACAGCAATGGATAGACATCTTCCTTTGTGACTTTGTTTAATATCCAAGATCCGACACAGAAATGCCATGTGCCATCTTTGCTCTTCACAAGAACCATTGCAGAAGACCATCGAAGAGGACCAAGGACACACTAAATATTCAACGACGTTACCTTGCAACATCATCTCCAACCCCTCCGGGATCATCCATCATTCTACCAGAGAAACTTTATATGAGTGCTGGCCAATTGGTGAATAATCCTTAGTGTCGATATGGTGTTTTACCATAGGCTGCTTCCCTGGCTGTTCTTCACTCAGGATTTGAAAGCATCTAAAAACTGATGCAGAGTGACCACAACTGACACTGTCCCTCGGTCACATCAGGCCCTATTGGCAGTTCAATACTAGCTTCCTTCCCTGTGTCATGTGTAGTGGTAGTAGAGCACGTTTCTTCATTGATGTCGCTAAGCTGACCCTCCTGGACTGGTTTGGCTATCTCTAAGCACATACCTTTAGGGATGAATTGTGGCTGCTCACGACACTCCTTGCCTATCTAGAATGCTTATTATCACTACTGGTTTGTAGATTTCTTTTGGGAGATGTCTCGATGTCGATGAAGGGGTAACAACAACTTCAATGGCAAACAAATGCCCAGAAGCAATCTTTGTTATCTATGGTTGTTGAAATAGCTTTATCAGTCTGGAGCTCTGATCTTCCACACTGTATGATTGCCTGTGATGCCTACAGCAAGTTTCCCCTGAAAATAATATCATGACTTTGTTCTGTTTAAATGATAAATTGTAAAGGCTGTATTCTGTTATTGATAGTTATTTCTGCAATACATGTTCCTGTCAGCTACACATATTTCCTATTTGTGACTTCCAGACAATTATTTTCATATCACGGAACGCAGATTCTTTAGCTATCAATAAGCATTTGACATAACACAAAAATAAACCCCAGAGTTGACTAGCACCTGACACAGTTGGCCGTGAATGATGTCAGTGAGTTTTCCTGACATCTTGATAACTGTTGTCCATAGAGGATTTTCATCTGTGGCAGCCTTTCAGTGGTTAGCCGAGTGGCTGGTGCCTCCGTACAGTGACAGGGAATGCCTATGGCATCTTGGGGAGTGACCCATCATGGATACAGTGATTAGCTTCGGTCCACAGATCAACTATAATCATTTGCAGTTGACTGGTATGAATAGGACTGTTGTGATTGCTGATGTCTTGTGGCATAACAGTCATCTAATAGTCTTCTTCCTCTGCAGTAGCGTACAAAGCATCCACGCCACCAACAGTGAAAAAAAACTGTTTGTTGTCCTCCACCCTCAAATGTCTGTTCTTCTGCAGGGTGTTTTACATGGTGGATTAGTTGGTTCTACCTGTGTTAGTTGGATGCTGGGTTATCATCTGACAACAGCAACATGAGTCCAAGTCCATTTTTCATGGCACATCCCACAGGTGGTGAAGATTAGTGCCATAGAACAATACACTTCTCCTTCAACATTTTCTATTACCTCCTGATGTATGGGGTCTACATTACTGGTCACTAATTCTTGAGTGTACTTGGTCTGACAGTTCTGGCTGCCACAAAATGCTGTCTCTCTTCTCTTACAATCTGGTATATGAGAGTAGTGAGATCATGGTGGTCTTCTTTAACTTCCACAGGGACTACTTTCAGGAATCAGCCGTCTTCCTTTCTATTGCTTTTCCTTGACGTGCTTGTACCACTTGATGAATTCTTCTGTTGTTGTAACATTCTGTTGATTGTCACCAAAAGTTTCTTTCAGTTCAGCCTGAAATTCATCCCTGGTATTGAACTCATCTTCTTTGTTTTATTTATTTACTTATATAGTATTTACATGTACTGCATAGGACCATATTAAGTAGCAAATCTCCATGGTCATGGAATGAAGTCAGTATATGAAATTGACTTCAGAAAAGTAATAACACAAAAAATAAAATATACACAAATCCCATGCAGATGACTAGCTGCAAGTGTATACTAGCATAATCAACAATATAATACAGAATTAACTTAATTGTTTTCCAAGAACTCCCTGAAAAATTGAAAAGAGTGAGCCATGAGGAAATTCTTCAGTTTAGACTTGAAAGTGCAAAGATTACTGCTGAGATTTTTTTAATTCTTGTGGCCAGCTTACTGAAAATGAATGCAGCAGAATACTGCATGCCTTTCTGTACTAGAGTCAAGGTGCAATACAAATGCAGATTCGATTTCTGCCTACTAGTTGCTAATTCTTGGAATACGCTCATATTGTTAACAATAAACGACACTAAAGAAAATATATACCAATTAAAAAAAGTTAAGCACATAATTGGTTCTCACATCTTAAAATAAGATAGATATCTTATACTGTATTTTTTGATGTCACAGAGTATTATGCAAATGAAAGCTATACATTCTCTTGGAACTAATTACGAAATGAAAAGGAGCATTTGGGGAAAAAAGTTGCAATGACCTCCAACATCACAAAACATTAAATGATTTGTATGGCACACTGTCCAGTAATGCGTAGGTCCTCGACGAACCCTCAGGCACTCTTGAATGGGACAGGGTACGCTCAGTACCAAATCATTGCAGGCCTCTTGGGACGTTTGTCCCACTCCTCAATGGCAGCATTCCTGAGAGCTTCAGTCATTAATGGAGTATACTGACGACTAGAAATCGCTTTTTTGAGCACGCTCTATGTAGTTATATCTGGGGAGCATGCTGCCCAATCCAATCCTCAGATCTCACATCCTGTAAGATACCAACACACACTTTGAAGTCTCTGCCAAACAACTGACTATGGGTTGGAGAATGTTGTTTTCATACACTGCAGCAGTCGTGTTGCCTTCAATGGGAATGAGCGGTGTGTGGTGGCCATACACGATATCTGGCCATAATAAAATTGAGCCACCGGATTGTTAATGACGATCCACAGTCATTTAGAGATGTCTATGTTCCCCTTTTCACCTCCATATGCGAACAGAGTTGTTGTCAGGATGCAAGCCTATTTGCACTTCACCTGTTAACAGCATTTTGGTCCAGTGGACTCATGTCCAAGGTTCATGTGCTCTAGCCTCTCTTACGCAAGCACCCCTGTGATGTGGACAGGGTGCTATAGTCTTGAGAGGTCTTCAGCTGTACGAACCCCCATCATAAAGTCTGTTGTGCACAGATTGGGTCCTTGCGGTAAACCCCCGTGGCTTCTTGAAGCTCATGGCACAGAGTAGTCACTCTCCTTATAGGGCGTCTCTGTGCAGATATCATTACATACCGATCCTGAGCTGCCGTAGTTTTGCGTGGACGGTCTTCGCGATGTCGATCCACTATTGAATCCATTTCCTGGAACTTTTCCACAGTCTGGAGACAACACTTTGATTAATGTGAACAATATTCACAATGTCAACTTGTCTTGTGTTTAATCTCATCTATGTGATGATTTTGATACAGTTTGCCATGGAGAGCCTGTGCCGAGGCATTCTGCTGCATTAAGAGGCACACGGACAACTGTGCATTCATAGCTCTGGTGTACTGCATTTCTTTATAAGCCGTGACTGCACTCCCCCTGATGAGGCAAAGTGGCAACGACTAATGAGTTCACAATATTTACACAACCACCTTCCTACATAAACACAAAAGGGACGCCCATAGTGATTATTGGTAGGTAATTTGGAAATATGCTTAACTTTTTTGAGATGCCAATGTCAAAGTTTCAAGACTCCTGAACAGGGTCGACAAGAGATTCTCAAACTTACACAACATATTGATTGAACTATCTTTTCTAAGCCAAAAATAGTCTACAATACAATGTCAAAGGTCACAAGTGAATGGAAATAAGCAACATAGACTAATTTTCATGTTGGACTATTACTTACTTCAGATACTGTTCTAATGGAGAATATAGCAGCATTAAAGGTAAATACATAAAACTGCAACCAGTCAATTTTTTGAAATATTTATTTATTCATTCCATGAACTAGTTTCCAAAACTTTTGAGGCTCATCTTCAGATGGTTTTCCAGAAATCACATAACTAATGGTGGGCGCTAGTTTGCAACAGTATGGGCAGCTTTTGTTGTTAGTATCTATTTGACTGCTTCCATTGTGATTGCCAGTTCATCCCACATCACTCAGTTTTACACAATATTGTGCATATACACTGTGATAATGAAACCTTGCCAGCATCTAGCATGTGCATACATATTGTGGGAAGTGAGTGATGTGGTACCAACTGGTCATCACAATGGAAGCAAACAGATGGATACTAACAACAAAAGCGGCCCATACTGTTGCAAACCAGCACCCAGCATTATGCTTGAAATAGCTATGCAACTTCTGAAAACCATCTGAAGATGAGCCTGAAAGGTTTGAAAACTGGTTCACGGAATGAATAAATAACTATTGCAAAACAGTGATTGGTTCCAGTTCTATGTGTTTACATTGAATAAACAGTCATAGGTTCTACAACATCTTTAATGGTTGAACTTAATCAGTATTAGCATTCAATTTTTGAACAATATCTTACCCACGGGCTTTCCATGAGAGCTTACCATCTATCTGAATACCTACAGATTTAATTTGTCCAGACTCGCTAATTATATGCCCATTCTGTGTAATCAAAATGTCAGTTTTTGTCGAATTGTGTGTGGTGAGTCTGATGCGGACATATAAGTACCAATTTGTTGGCAAGGTATTAGTGTGGCATTCGTGTATTTCTGACATTCATGTAGTAAATGCAAAAGGTAAACAATGGTGACATTATTACCCAATGCGTCCAAACAGGATCAACGTGGTGGTGTTCTTTTCTTAGCAAACGAAAAACACATACCAGTAAACACATACCGGTAGACATCCAATTGGATGAACAATATTTATGAAGCAGCATGTCCATCAAAAACCACTGTTGTCTAATGGTGTGTGACAAAGGGTGCTGTTACTTCATCGTAACGCATGTCCCAATATTGCATAGGGGTCATTCCCCATCAAATCATCCAGAAATTTTAGGAAATGACACCATTGTCAAGCAAATCCTTGAAATTTTAGGTAGCAGAAGTTTACCTAGATATATTCAGATTTTCAAAATGTAAATGTTGTAGGTAAATTACTTTTTCACTTATCACAAAAAGAAGTTGTATAGATTCAGGAATTCAGGCTTTCACAAAAAAGCTCCTTTATAATTTAAAAATGCAATAGTTTGTACAGTTTTTGCAGTGGAAACTTTTTTTTTTAGTTAAGCATTTAACTGCTCTGGACGTGTTTACGCGTGCCACCAGTCCTCTTACCTGATACTCTGAACATGTCTACGTGAAGACACGTTCAGAGTACCAGGTAGGATGACAGGTGGCGCGCGTAAAGACGTTAAGAGCACACACGGACAGGTACAGATGCACACGCATTAACATGTCCAGAGCAGTTAAAGGGTTAAGGAGGAAGGTTTATATTTTTATAGTCATGTTTCTTGTAGTACATATCTGTTGTGATAGTGCCACGACATTTAACAGTGCCGCCACGACAGTACGCACAAACGGCGATAGAGGCGCTCCGCAAATCGGATGAGCGCGGGAGCGCCACCTATCTACGAACGGCACCGGCCGCATGTCATGGCACAGCAGTCGAATGCGAGAGACTGAGTTGTAATCATGTGATCAGCTATTGTTTCTAAGAGAGTGTGAAATCCACGCCATTATTGTGGTTAAAGGTTATAACACTTTTTGGCGATTAGGTCGGGATATTTTCACCGCGTTGTGGATTTGCGTGTTCGTGACGGGGCAGACATGGAACAGCTTATGCAAGCGCTCATTGAACAACAAACACAGCTGACGGCAGCGATTCAGGCGTTGTCGACGTCGCTTACTCATCGTCTGTCTTCCTCTTCTCCGCCTCCATTACCTCCTTACGGCGAGGCCGCTGAAGACTGGGAGAATTATGAGAAGCGTTTGCGGCAACACTTCTTGGCTTTCGGCGTTGTCGACGCTCCTATGTGTAAGTCGTTATTTCTATCTTGGATTTCCCCTCGGGTCTATCAGCTGCTATCTCAGTTAGCCCCTCTGCGGGAACCAGCCTCCTTGTCCTTCCAAGAAATGTGTGACTTATTGTCTGCCTATTATCGAACAAACACCCACGTCGTTGCCGCCCGCGTGGCGTTCTACCGGTGTCGTAAACAGCCCCATCAATCTTACCGGGCTTGGGCGGCGGAACTACACGGCCTGAGTAGGAAATGTCAGTTTGTCACGGACACTCATCACGAGTCTTATGCTGATTCAATGGTTAGGGATGCTATTCTACGGCTTGCTCCTGATAAAGAAGTTCGGCAACGTGCCCTACAACTGCCAAACCCGTCGTTGTCGGAAGTTCTAAGCATCGCTCAATCCTTTGAAGTGTCTCACGCTGCTGGTGCGCAAATAGACGCGTGGTGTGATGTAGGCGCTGTACAGTCAACTCTCGACAAGGACAATTTGCCTGTTGCACAGGAGAACGAAGATGTGGCGGCGGTTCACTCGCGTAAACAACGTCGCGTTGGGCCGCAACGCTCGCAGCGAAACCAGCAACCACAGAAGCCGGTTCGTTCCGCGCTTCCTTCTTGCCCCCGTTGTTTCGTACAGCACGATAGGGCAGCGTGTCCAAAACGTTGGGCCACGTGTAATTCATGTAGGAAAAAAGGCCACATTGCTTCTGTGTGTCAGTCCCATAAAGTTCCTGTCGACGAGGACGAGGCGTCGGACATGGATGTTCACTGTGTGCTTTCTCAAACAAATAAGGTGTTTGTTACTGTTCGTGTTCTGAATAAAGACATCCGCATGCAAGTGGACACTGGCTCTGCAGTAACTCTCATTAATTCTTGCACGTATTTGGCGTTGGGCTCCCCTCCTTTGTCTCCAGTTACGCGCAATCTGAGGACTTATAATCAGCAGAAAATTCCTATCATGGGCCAGTTTGATGCTTCCACTGCCTACAAGTCTGTTGTTCGGCCCCTCACGTTTTATGTGGTGGATCATGCGGGAACTGAAAACCTGTTCGGGTATGATGCTTTCCAGTTGTTCGGGTTCTCCATTGATGATGATGTGCACCTCATATCTGAGGACATTCCGTATCAACAGCTGGATGGATTGTGTTGTGAATTTTCGTCCGTGTTCTCTGCTGGTCTGGGTTGTGCCAAGGATTTTGCAGCCCACATTACTCTTAAACCTACGGCTCGCCCTAAGTTTTTCCGGGCACGCCCTATTCCGGTGGCGTTGCGTGCACCTGTCAAGGCTGAGCTAGACAGGTTAACAGCTTCAGGGATTCTCCTTCCGGTTACCTCCAGCGAATGGGCATCGCCGATCGTGGTGGTTTCTAAACCAAACGGGAGTCTGCGATTGTGTGGTGACTTTAAAGCCACTGTCAACGCTCACAGCCTCATTGACACTTATCCTCTTCCTCGTCCTGAGGAGTTGTTTACCAAGCTCGCTGGGGGCCAGTTCTTTTCCAAACTTGACTTATCGGAGGCGTACCATCAGTTGCCGTTGGACGCTCCTTCCAAAGGAATTTCTCGTTATCAACACTCCTTGTGGGTTGTATCAGTACCAGCGATTACCATTTGGCGTCGCTAGCGCACCGGCCATTTTTCAGCGGTTTTTGGAACAGCTCACGGCTTCCGTTCCCGGCTGCATAAACTATCTGGATGACATTGTTGTCACGGGAGCCTCCACTGCGGAGCACCTTCGTAATTTACGTTCACTGTTTCGGGTTTTGCATTCGGCTGGGTTGAGGTGCAATTTGGACAAGTCACAGTTCTTCCAACCCTCCATTGAGTATCTTGGTTTCCACTTGTCCCGTGAGGGCATACGCCCTCTCCGTGAGCACGTTGCGGCCATTAACGCTCTCCCCCGGCCGTCTACGGTCAAAGAACTTCAGGCGTTTCTAGGCAAGATTGCTTATTATCACAAATTCATTCCATCCGTAGCAGCGGTAGCTTATCCTCTGCATCAGCTGTTACGCAAAAACGTTCCCTTCTGTTGGTCCGACGGGTGTGAGCAGGCTTTTGTTCGCCTGAAGGCTCATTTGCAGTCGGCGCCTTGTCTTGCCACATTCCGTCCGGGTCAGCACTTGGTTCTGGCGACTGACGCGTCACAGTATGGCCTAGGGGCTGTTCTCGCCCATCGGTATGAGGATGGGTCGGAACGACCCATTGCCTATGCTTCCAAGACCCTCAACGAGGCGCAACGGCATTACTCTCAAATCGAAAAGGAGGCGCTCGCTATCATTTATGCTCTAAAAAAGTTCAGCGTTTTTTTGTATGGTTCTAAGTTTCACCTCATCACCGACCACAAACTGCTGGTCTCTCTGTTCAGCCCCTCGGCGTCACTTCCGGATAAGGCAGCTCACCGCCTGCAACGTTGGGCCTTATACTTGTCTCGTTTTCATTATGAGATTTACTATTGCCCCACGGCCCAGCACGCCAACGCTGATGCATTGTCGCGATTGCCGATGGGCCCCGACCCTGTTTTCGATCGTGATGAACTCCTCTGTTTCCACATTGATGAGGAAGAACGTCGTGCGGTCGAGGGCTTTCCACTTACAGGTTCGCAGGTCGCGTCAGCTACTGCGCGGGACCCGGTCCTGCGTCGGGTGATCGGTTTTGTTCAACGAGGTTGGCCGGACAGGACCGGGGGCCGGGCATCGGATCCCCTTCGCAACTACCATGCATTGCGCCTTCGTCTGTCTGTTCGTGATGGTGTTGTTCTTCTGGCCACGGATGGCACATCTCCACGGGTCGTGGTGCCAGCCTCTCTTCGCAAAGATGTTCTCAAACTGTTGCACGGAGGCCATTGGGGTATTTCTCGGACTAAGTCCCTGGCCCGCAGGCACGTTTATTGGCCCGGCATTGATTCGGACATCGCCCATATGGTTGCTGCATGTGGCCAGTGTGCTCAACAACTGGCGGCACCTCGTACAATGCCCTCTCCATGGCCTGATCCAGCTCAGCCATGGGAACGGGTGCACGCAGACTTTGCTGGCCCCTTCCTCGGTACTTATTGGCTACTGTTGATTGACGCCTTCTCGAAGTTTCCATTTGTTGTTAGATGTCCGTCGCCCACCACTGCGGCGACGACGCGGGCTTTGTCCAAAATCTTTGCGCTAGAAGGTCTTCCATCCACGATCGTCACGGACAATGGCCCTCAGTTCTCTTCGCAGGCCTTCCGTGATTTTTGTACTGGACAAGGGATTCATCATGTTACCGCACCTCCCTTCCATCCGCAATCGAATGGGGAGGTCGAGCGCCTTGTCCGCACTTTCAAATGCCAGATGAAAAAATTCCTTAGTGATTTTTCCACAGATGACGCCCTGCTGCAATTTCTGAGTTCTTATCGCTTCACGCCTCTGGGTGATCGCAGCCCTGCTGAACTCTTGCATGGCCGCCAACCGCGCACTCTACTGCACCTGCTTCACCCTGTCAGGCCTTGTACTGTGTCCCCTAGTGCGGGAAAATACTCGGTGGGCACCGACGTGTGGGCACGAGGGTATGGATCTCGCCCTAAATGGATTCCAGGGGAGGTCAAGGCTCTTCGCGGCCGCCGGCTTTGTGAAATCCATACGGGCGACGGCACGGTTGTTCGCCATTACGACCAGATGCGCCCACGAGTGGTGGCCACGCCTGTGCCACCGCCCCATCCTTCGCCTCCACCAGCCCGAGACGCCAGTCCTGCCGCTGCTACCAATCTACCGTCCGTGTTGATGCAGCCGCCGTCGCTGCCGCTTCCAAGTACTCCGGAACCGGCCCCAGTGGCGACGCCGCCTTCTCCGGGACCCATCTCGCTGGAGCACACTCCCAGGTCAATGACACCTATGGATGCTGCTCCGGAGTTTTCACCCATCATCTCATCCAGGAGGCACCTTCCTCGCACGAGCTTCCGTCCTGGACATTTTCGACCATACTCCCGTGTCTCTGCGCGGGATCTCCTCGGGGCCTCACAAGAGTCCATGGATGTCTCTGCGCTGTCCATGTCTCCAAGGAAGTGAGTGTTTATTTTTTTCAAGGGGGGAAAAGTGTTGTGATAGTGCCACGACATTTAACAGTGCCGCCACGACAGTACACACAAACGGCGATAGAGGCGCTCCGCAAATCGGATGAGCGCGGGAGCGCCACCTAGCTACGAACGGCACCGGCCGCATGTCATGGCACAGCAGTCGAATACGAGAGACTGAGTTGTAATCATGTGATCAGCTATTGTTTCTAAGAGAGAGTGTGAAATCCACGCAATTATTGTGGTTGAAGGTTATAACAATGTCCATCATCTACATCTCAGAAAAAATTTGTAAATAATTTCTTTTAAACAAAATCCATGCATGGACATTATAGTTGTTTTTTTAAGGTATTGCCTCCTCATAGATACTTTTGAAAAATTTACAAACGCCATGAACACACTACATATTACATTATGTCATGCAAAACGAATAAGTTTGTAGAAATAATGCGAAGTGTAAAAAATAACATTATTGTAAAAGAAATACTGAAGTTGCTAATTGATGACTACCATGTCACCACAAAATTGCTGGAGTTGGCTGCACTGGATTTCCCTGGGAACAAATCATATCTGAGAACACTGTTTTACTGCCACTATATGTATTGCACCATCCAGTTCCATTGATTTTGGGTCACGTGTCCACTGAGCATGCAGGTCTGAGCTCTTGTACCGAGCTGTACGCAGAGACAATTATTGGTTAAAAATTCGATTGTAGCAATTTTTAACTATTCATTCCAAAACAAAAGTAAGTCCCCTCATGTGACAATAATAATGTGAAATACTTTTGTAATGAAACAATGGGAAAGAATGATTTTTCATTAATTAATTACTTTTTAGGTTACACCAATCATCTTTTGAATTATTTACGACAAATATTGGTATTATGACTGAAGCATTATTGAAAGTACAAGTAGGTAGTCTTTTCTTGGACAGTATCTGCAAGATATATGTGATAATGCCCTGACTTGTGTGAATGAACTGACCAGTGAAGAATAAGAACTTTTATTATGGGGAAGCAATGGTCATTCATACTGTGATTTAAGTGTTTCGTGTGTGTGTGTGTGTGTGTGTGTGTGTGTGTGTGTGTGTGTGTGTGTGTGTGTTTTAAACACAAATACAAGTACCTGCACAGACTCTCTCTACATAAGAAAATTTGCTATATTCTCTATACTAAAAAAAAAAAAAACTATCCTGAAAGCAAAGTATGATTCTCAAAATTTGATTCTCTTCGACCAAAGCAATGTATGCTTGCAGGATCATCAGGAACACACACCGTATGTGTGTGCATTTACCACCAAAATGTTAAATTGCTTCTAAATTCCATTTCTATTAGGAAACATACCAAGATCTAATTAAAATAATAACATGTGATATGCTTCAAACTCACCTAGAAAATGAAATAGAAGACTATGATCTTGATGAGATGGTTCAGTACAGTCAATGGGTATCAACTCATAGAATGACTAACTGTTCAAATCACTTCTCTATCAGAATCCTGTGATACACTAAGAAAACTGAAAAATTACTCCACACTCTTATTTCTCAATCACAGTCTGATTATATGAAAATGAAGAAGGAACCGCTTGAAGGATCAGTATTAACTTTAATGGATTTCAGTGAAACTCTCAATTTTGTTGTAAAAGATGAAGTACAGGGATACCATTGGATCAATGGCAGCTGCACTCTTCACACTGTCCATATATATTACAAAAAGGACAAACAGTTGCATGCAAGAAGTATTTGTATTGTTTTTGATGAGCTAGAACATGATGTTGCCTTGGTTTAATAGCCTCAGAAACTGTATTGAATTTTTTGAAGTGTGAATTTCATGAAATTCATCTTGTGTATCTTGAATATTTCACTGATGGTTGTGCTGCACAATATAAAAATTGTAAGGATTTCAGAAATATCTGCTACCACGAACACAACTTCAATGTGAAGTTCAGCGGGTCCTTTTTGCTACCAGCCATGGAAAATTACCCTGTGATAGTACTGGTGGCACTGTTGAAAGACTTGTCACAAAAACAAGTTTGCAAAGAGTTTGGAAAGATCAAATACTTACAGCTTCACAGGTATTTGAATTCTGTCATGAGAACCTGCAAGGCATTTCAATTATCTTTGTTTCAAAAAATGAAATGGTGCAAGTGAGACATTATCTTCTCAGCACTTCCCAAGTGCAAAAACAATTGCTGGAACACAATCTATGCACCGCATTGTACCAAAGTTACCAACCAAGATTGGAGAAAAAAGGCTGAGCTGTGATAACAGATTTTAGTATTGTGGATGATTTCTCAGATGCACTTCTGCCACTAGGGCCAGAACACACTGTGCAGCCCAACTGCTATACTGCATGTGCAGGAGACTCTTCTTGGTATTTGGAAATTGTTAAGAAGGTTATTTGTGAAGGATACGTTACAGTAAGGTTCATGCATCACCGTCGTCCTATTGGCCTGATAATGATGTTTGTGATGTTTCTTTCTATCATAGTCTGCGTAAAGTTAATATCACCACAGCAACATGCCGTACTTATTCTCCGAGCAAAGAGTCCTCAAAGTTGGTGGAAGAAAAGGGGTTCTCATACAAAAAAATATTATCTAAGCATTGAAGGGTCTCATCACATGTGTAGTTCTGAATAAACTTGAATGCTGATTGCAGCACCAGCATTTTGTGCAGTATTGACAATATTGGTTTTTGCCAAATTGTTTAAATATTATAAACAAAATGCTATGTCTTTCTACATCGAGTTAATTTGGTTGTGGCAGAAGTGAGAAAGTGTTCATATGTCATGTACTGTACAAGTTGCCCCATATTTTATAATGTGTAATTTTCTTTCATATACTGCAATTTTCCTTCAATTTGGATATTGTTATGTGTACTTATGTGTACGTAGTCTCCCCCCACCCCCACCCCCACCCCCTCCCGCCAAATGATGATAAGCAACCTTATTACTCGGGATAACTATGTGGCCAGGAACCCAACGAAAATCAACCAAGTTAGCAGCATCACCATGATCACGAGAAGTTTGGGAGAGACCAAGAGGTGGCAGGAAAAACACCGACCAATAGCCTGAAGGCCACTCTTTCAGTCCCTACATAACAAAACTCGGGCGAGGGAGGACCGTTTAATAAAGCAGAGGGCCTAATAGGTGGCCATCAATTCCGCAGTAAACATCCCATACTTGGCAGTCAAGAGATGGTGTTCAGTGTCAAAAAAGATGTGAAGGCATATCCAATATGATAAGTGGATTTAGAGCCACCTGTGTAAAAAACCATGGCATCCTGAAACACCCGTAAGAACCTTCCGAACAAACAGTCAGACACCACTGGAATGGTGGACACTTTCAATCCCTAGAAGAGATTCATCTGAATCCATGACAGAGGAGCTAACCAAGGGGGGTGTGGTCACGAGGAAACATGGGGAAGAAGACAAGGAGGTGAGATGGAAGTTACAGTGGAGCGAAGCGAGATGGAGCCCAACCTGTAAACCCACCAGAGGGTGGGTGGGTGACTGCCTGATGCAGTGAAAAGAACAGAATAAGAAGGATAAGCAGGGTAAGAGCAGATAGTGATGGCATAGGAAACCAGGGGCTGGGACTGCCAAATCGATAGGGGAGGGATCTCAACATCAACCAGAAAACTATCGACAGAGCTAATGCGAAAGGCACCAGTGACTAAATGGATACCACGGCGGTGAACCGTGTCCAAGTGGAGCACCATGGAAGGGGCAATTGATCCGTAAGCTTGACAACCATAGTCCTGACAAGACAACTAATGCCTAGCAAAGGCAGAGAAGGATCAAACAATCCATGCCACAATAGGCATGGGCAAGTAAGCTAAGAACATTGAGTTTACGAAAAGAGCCAACCTTCAGATGATGGCTATGGGGCAACCAAGTAAGCTCGTTATTGAAAAGAAGACTTAAGAAAAGGAACTGGGGGACCGTGGTCAGGTGTTGTGCATCACAACAGACCATAGTAGGATGACAGGAATGCACCACCCTTGACTTAAGGAGAGATAATTGAAAACCATGTAGGTGTGTCCATATGAAAGCACGCAGGATGGCCCCCAACAGCTGTCATTCTGCAAAGGCCACTGAGTGGGAGTTAGCCCAAATACAGAAGACGTCCACATAAAGAGCAGGGGTGAGCAATGGTCTGGCAGAAGCCAAAAGTCCATTAATAGAAATTACAAGAAAGACACCTTATATTGAGACCAGTGGAACACCACACTCCTGAGTCCGCGGAGAACTGAGAACAGTGTCAACATGGACTCTGAATGACCAGTGCGACAGGAACTAACGAATAAAAATCAGGAGGGAGGCCCAAAGATCCCACTCATGGAGAGTAAGGATGATGTGATGGCACCAACCTGTGTCAAAGGCCTTATGAAGATTGAAGAAAACTGCAACAAGATGAACGCACTCAGAAAAGGCCTCCAGAACTGTGGTTTCCAATCGAAGCAGATGAGACCATCTCTTCCAAAACTAGCACTGGTGGGGCGATAACATGTTCCAAGATTCAAGGACCCAATTGAGCTTACGAGCCACCATACATTCTACACTCCTGGAAATGGAAAAAAGAGCACATTGACACCGGTGTGTCAGATCCACTATACTTGCTCCGGACACTGCGAGAGGGCTGTACAAGCAATGATCACACGCACGGCACAGCGGACACACCAGGAACCGCGGTGTTGGCTGTCGAATTGCGCTAGCTGAGCAGCATTTGTGCACCGCCGCCGTCAGTGTCAGCCAGTTTGCCGTGGCATACGGAGCTCCATCGCAGTCTTTAACACTGGTAGCATGCCGCGACAGAGTGGACGTGAACCGTATGTGCAGTTGACGGACTTTGAGCGAGGGCGTATAGTGGGCATGCGGGAGTCCGGGTGGACGTACCGCCGAAATGCTCAACACGTGGGGCGTGAGGTCTCCACAGTACATCGATGTTGTCGCCAGTGGTCGGCGGAAGGTGCACGTGCCCGTCAACCTGGGACCGGACCGCAGCGACGCACGGATGCACGCCAAGACCGTAGGATCCTACGCAGTGCCGTAGGGGACCGCATTGCCACTTCCCAGCAAATTAGGGACACTGTTGCTCCTGGGGTATCGGCGAGGACCATTCGCAACCGTCTCCATGAAGCTGGGCTACGGTCCCACACACCGTTAGGCCGTCTTCCGCTCAGGCCCCAACATCGTGCAGCCCGCCTCCAGTGGTGTCGCGACAGGTGTGAATGGAGGGACGAATGGAGATGTGTCGTCTTCAGCGATGAGAGTCACTTTTGCCTTGGTGCCAATGATGGTCGTATGCGTGTTTGGCGCCGTGCAGGTGAGCGCCACAATCAGGACTGCATACGACCGAGGCACACAGGGCCAACACCCGGCATCATGGTATGGGGAGCGATCTCCTACACTGGCCGTACACCTCTGGCGATCGTCGAGGGGAACTGAATAGTGCACGGTACATCCAAACCGTCATCGAACCCATCGTTCTACCATTCCTAGACCAGCAAGGGAACTTGCTGTTCCAACAGGACAATGCACGTCCGCATGTATCCCGTGCCACCCAACGTGCTCTAGAAGGTGTAAGTCAACTACCCTGGCCAGCAAGATCTCCGGATCTGTCCCCCATTGAGCATGTTTGGGACTGGATGAAGCGTCGTCTCACGCGGTCTGCACGTCCAGCACGAACGCTGGTCCAACTGAGGCGCCAGGTGGAAATGGCATGGCAAGCCGTTCCACAGGACTACATCCAGCATCTCTACGATCGTCTCCATGGGAGAATAGCAGCCTGCATTGCTGCGAAAGGTGGATATACACTGTACTAGTGCCGACATTGTGCATGCTCTGTTGCCTGTGTCTATGTGCCTGTGGTTCTGTCAGTGTGATCATGTGATGTATCTGACCCCAGGAATGTGTCAATAAAGTTTCCCCTTCCTGGGACAATGAATTCACGGTGTTCTTATTTCAATTTCCAGGAGTGTAGTATCTTGCAGGGGACACTGGTCAGACTGCTGGGCCGGTAACTATCAATGGATGATATATACTTGCTAGGCTTAAGGACAGAAACCTCAATAGTCTCTCCACTGAGAGGAGAAAATGCCTTAGAGCTAAATATGATGGATCTGTAGAAAGGCCAACTTTAAGGGCAAGGACGGAATGGAAGGCTGCCACTGATAACCTTGAAGGCCCACACCCACGATGAAGAGCCAGAAGAACCTAGAGACTACAGAGAGCAGTCCCAAAACACCCGTTTGCTCAGGCTGTGTAAGTAACGGGCTTTGGCGCAAAGGTAATACGAAGGACAGGTGCCGCTTCAGATGTTGCAAGGTGCTACAACAATTGCAAACAGTGGTGGCAATAGCCATGCTCTGTCATGGAACTGGCCAATGGTGACTGGTGCCCATCAAGTGGGAACGGCAATGTCTGCAGCACAGACTCTCTCATCTGACACATCACAGACGACAACATGACAAAGAAGGCGGAAACATGACACGGGAGGTATACAGAGGACAATGACAAAAATCTCAGCAGTGAAACCTGGTCATCAGGAGGTGGGGAGGGAATGAGAGAACCAACGGGAAATGGTCACTACACAGAGGTCACTGTGTGGCGACCAGTGTAAGGAACGAAGGAGGAGAGGGGAAGAGAGGAAATCAGTGGCAGAGGTGCCACATGCAGCACTAAAAGAATAGGGAAACCATCATGGAGATGACACAGGTCATGGTCTGCAAAAAACTGGTCAAGGAGGAACCCCCCACTAGATGAAGAAGCACTGGCCCACAAAGGGTGATAGGCACTAAAATCCCAAGGAGGAAGGAAGGGAGGGGTGAGTTGCCGGAGAGCATTTAGGGCAGCAGATATAGGTGGCCCGGCAGGGAGCGAGATAGAGATTGCAAACTGTGATGGCAGAGTCCAAGTGGACCCAAACGGCAACCACTTCCAACGTGGTATGAATGAGACCCATGTACTAACAATATCCATACAGACCAACATGCACATACAGACCAACATGCAGACACCCTCAGAAGCCCTCAATGGGCCAACCAGGTTTTGACAGAAAGCACAGAACTCAGTAAGGGACAGTGAGTAAGCATTAGTAAATTGAGATTCCTTGAGAACAACACAAGCTGACAAGTGAAAGGCAATACGGGATTGCAACTCTGGGAGGTGAAGGTAGTATTCATTACAGTTCCTCACTGAGCGGGTATCGAAATGGGAGGTGAATGGGCTGGAGCCAGTCACGTCACCAGGTCACCGTCGACGACAGGGTGACATCCATAAATTAGATGTCAGACTCAGGTTGTGAGGGGGGGGGGGGGGGGGGACGACGACGACGACGACACCTACAGGAGACATTGTAGGAGGGGGCATTGTCCTGGTATGTGTGTTTTCTCTTCTTCTCTTTCATAGGTTGAGGAGGGCAGAGCACAGAGGCAGAGCACAATTTGAAAGATCCAGAACTGAGAAAGAGGAGGCAACCTTGGGGCACACAGACTGTATGTCATGTAGCCGAGTTGTGGTAGCTGATGCTGATAGGAGGGGTCACGGGAGGGACACCCGTTACTCTTGGGTACTGAAGAAGGGAGGCACTTCTATGGCCGAGGAGGTGGAGTGGCACCCAGAAGGCAGGGCGTGAGAACCACAGGGGAGTGCCCAAGCAGAGGGGGTGGGACTCTGATAAGAGAATGGCAATTGAATCTGAATGTAGACAAGTGTAATGTGATGCGAATACATAGAAAGATAGGTCCCTTATCATTTAGCTACAAAATAGCAGGTCAGCAACTGGAAGCAGTTAATTCCATAAATTATCTGGGAGTACGCATTAGGAGTGACTTAAAATGGAATGATCATATAAAGTTGATCGTCGGTAAAGCAGATGCCAGGCTGAGATTCATTGGAAGAATCCTAAGGAAATGCAATCCGACAACAAAGGAAGTAGGTTACAGTACGCTTGTTTGCCCACTGCTTGAATACTGCTCAGCAGTGTGGGATCCGCACCAGATAGGGTTGATAGAAGAGAGAGAAGATCCAACGGAGAGCAGCGCGCTTCGTTACAGGATCATTTAGTAATCGCGAAAGCGTTACAGAGATGATAGATAAACTCCAGTGGAAGACTCTGCAGGAGAGAAGCTCAGTAGCTCGGTACGGGCTTTTGTTAAAGTTTCGAGAACATACCTTCACCGAAGACTCAAGCAGTATATTGCTCCCTCCTACGTATATCTCGCAAAGAGACCATGAGGATAAAATCAGAGAGATTAGAGCCCACACAGAAGCGTACTGACAATCCTCCTTTCCACGTACAATACGAGACCGGAATAGAAGGGAGAACCGATAGAGGTACTCAGGGTACCCTCCGCCACACACCGTCATGTGGCTCGCGGAGTATGGATATGCATGTAGATGTAGATGGTGAAAGGATATAACAGAGGCAAAAGTTGAAGACATCAACACATCGTAGATCCAGGAACTTTTATTCTTGTATCTTCCTTTCTTTCTTGTAGCTGGGCAATCTAGTGAGCACGGAGAGTGACGGTCATGACAATTTACGGACACGGGTGGCAGAACACAGGGGCTCCCCCCATGAAGTGGGTGGCCACAGCCACCACTTAGAGGGTCTGCTGTACATTGGGAAGGCATGTGCTCGAAACCCAAGAACCAAAAGCAACTTGTGGGTGGCAGGCCATACAGGCTCACGTCACACCAATCTCTCATAACCTTGACCTCTTTTGAGAGGGTATCTCCCCAAAAAGCCAGAATAAAGGTGGTGATATTGGTGTGGGCGTTTTTACGAGCTTTCTGCACATGTTAAACAAAATGAACACAACATTGTTTCAGTTTAGCCTGCAGTTCATCATCAGTTTGAAGGATGAGGCCCCTACGGAAAATGACTCCCTGGACCATATTCAGAGACTGGTGATGTGTAACAAGACAGCGGGACATTGCCAAGATGATCACAAGCAAGAATAGCTGCAGATTGGGTGGAAGAAGAACCTTTGATCGACAGGGAACCCAACTGCATTTTCCACAAAAAATAGCGGATTTGTGGGGGTGAATGTGTCCCTGTACATCCTAGTGCAAACCCAGTATCAGGGAAGGTGTTTCAGCCCAAGCCGATGAGCCTGGACCTCCTCCCAGGGTGTGGCCAGGGAAGGGAAGGTGGCAGAATCATAAGAAGCAGCATTCGATGATACATTACCACTTTAAGAGACGGCCATGGGAGAACGGCCAGGTTTTTGGAGCTCGATATGCCTCTTGTGCAAAGTATTCACCTCGATACCACCCACTTCGATCATAGGCTCTCCCCATCGATGCCACCCAGCCATAACAAGAAGCATCGGGTATGGAAGCCACAACAGTGAATTCCGATTCTCTAGAATAACAAGCAACCACTCCTAGGCACATATGAGGAGGCAACAGCTCAGGTATCAGAAGTGGGTCCTGTGTTGTCAGTCAGTCAGATGGGTACATAACAGTCCCACCACACGCTAGACGTGCTGGTGATCGAAGTGGAGGGGGGCTACAGCATGGAGGGAAGAGAGGAGGGAAGTGGGCAGAGGAATCCATGCCATAGACACTAAGGAGGGAGTTCTTTCCCAAATGGCTCACACTACAAACAGAAAATTTAGATGTAAATGGAAGGAGGATAACTGCAGTCAGTTGCATGGGACTTTAAGTGGAATCATCTTAATGTCCCAGTGTAGCTGACAGCAGTAACCGCCCTTCCATTTACAAATAGTGTTCACAGCTGCAGTAGCTGCGTGGTGTGTGTTCTTTTGAAGTAACAGACATTACGCATTCACGCAAGTCTGGATGGACAATGGATCCACTTTCTTCAGTGTGAATGCACGAAATACATCTGACCTTCTGTGGGAAACTGAGTGGTGACGGGAGTATAATGGACAGGGACTGCAGATAGGTACCACTTGGCGGGAGTGTGGATTGGCCGTGAGACGTACCAAAGTAGTTTGTGGAGTTGCGATAATGCTGTGTCCCAGATTCCGCAATGGTTATCGCACCTCCCTAGTAAGCAGGAGATCCCAGGTTCAAATACTGATCTAGTACACATTTTCGCTCGATGCCGCCGATTCCACTAAATGACCCCTTCCATTTATGTACAGTGTTCACAGCTGTGGGATCTGTGTGGTGTCTGTTGCTTCGAAAGAACAGACACTACACATTCATATAAGAAAATTTAGAAGTGGGGTCAAACCACAAAGAGGGACCAATAACGCCAAAAAGAATGAAAGAGAAAAAGCAAGGGAAACTAAACTGCAAGGAATACAGGAAACCAGATGGATAGCCAGGTCAACATAAATAAGATAATCTAGGAAGGGGGAGGCGGTGGCAGTGGGGAAGGAGAGAAGGCGGTGAAGGGACACGGGGAAGGAAATGCAACCCAGGAAGGAAGAATGGTCTGCAATAGCTTGGGGCCCTGTGAGCACCATGCACGAACGCATGGAAGAACTCTGAGCCCCCTGGGGCATGTTAGTTGAAGTGTGCAGGGGCAGTGGGTTATCAGATAATGAGGCCAGGATGATTATGGGACTGGATGATGTGTTTTCAAGATGACTCATCTGCAACTATTGCTTGGTAGTCATACTGACATAAAGGATTGTCCTGCGTTTGCAGCAGAGTAATGGCTGCTTCCACAGGTTGCCTGGCTTCTGATGGGGTAGGAAATGCCTGTGACAGGACTGGAGGAGGTGGTGCAGGGTGGATGGATTGGGCACGTTTTGCAGCTTTGTCTGCTACACGGATATGATCCCTGCGTCAAGTGGTTGGGAGTGGCATAGGGATGGACTAGCATGTTGTGTAGGGTGGATAGATGACAGAACACTACTTTAGGAGGGGTAGGAAAGATCTTGGATAGAATGTCCCTCATTTCAGCGAAGGATGAGAGAGAATCAAAGCTCTGGGGAAAGGTATATTTCAGTTGTTCCAGTCCAAGGTGATACTGGGTGACAAAGGGGGCGATTCTTTGTAACTGATTTTTGGGGTTGTGGAAGGATTGAGGATGTGTGAGGATATGGCACAGGAAATCTGTTCATTGACTAGGTTCGGTGGGGTGGGGGTGGGGTTGAAACTTATCTACATTCCTTTACAACCTTAACGCCTTTTCCTCCCCTACATTTAATCTGGTCCTTCTCTACCCAACGTGTACCCTTCCTGCATGCTGACATCCACCTCTCTGATGGCTCCATCCACACTTCTGTCCACATTAAACTGACTAACCACCTGTATTTCAACAGCTGCTATCTCTTCCACAAGAAAAAAATCCCTCACATGCTGCGTAGCCACCCAAGGATGACATATCTAGATTAGATTGGATTAGTTTTCGTTCCATAGATCCATGTTGAGGAGATCCTCGTGGATGTGGAACATGTCACCTTTTTTTAAATTTTTTTTAAGCTGAAATAACAATACTAATAGTATAAATATATAAAACACATCATATGTTTCTATTAAAAAAATTCGTCACTGGAGTAGAAGGAGTTGGCCACTAGTAAGTCTTTCAGGCTCCTTTTAAACTGATCTCTATTTGTAACTAAATTTTTTATGTTTGCTGGCAAATTATTGAAGTTGAGTGTTCCTGAGTAGTGGACCCCTTTCTGAACTAAAGTAAATGCTTTTAAGTTCTTGTGCAGATCATTTTTGTTCCTGGTATTGTATGTATGAACTGAGCTGTTTGTTGGAAAAAAGAGATATATTATTTAGGACAAATTTCATTAAAGGGTAAATATACTGCAGTGGTGAGAACCCCTATGCTCAACATGCTGAAGCCTTCACAAAGGTTTTCACAGACACATGATGCAACCCCCACCCCCATCCCCAAACCTAGTCCACAAACATATTTACTGTACCATTGCCTCAAACACCTCCAATCCTACCACAATCCCTACACGTCAGTTACAAAGCAGCGCTCCCCTTGTGAACCTGCATCACCCTGGCTGGAACAATGGAACCATATCCATCACCAGGGCTATGATTATCTCTCATCCTGCTCTGAAATGAGGGACATCCTACCAGAGATCCTTCCCATCCCTCAAAGTGGTTTTCTGTCGCCCATACAAACTACAGAACACCCTAGCCCATCCCTATGCCAACCCCATGTCACAGGGATTATAACCCTGTGGCAGACCAAGGCCCAATCCATGCACCCAGCACGTCCTACCCCCATCACAACAACCACTGCATCTGCCGCAAAACAGCATTGGCACCATTAGCCTATTTGTGTGTGTGTGTGTGTGTGTGTGTGTGTGTGTGTGTGTGTGTGTGTGTGTGTGTGTGTTACTCTAGTTCTTCAATGGATAACTACAAAAGTCTGCAAGTGTTCTTTCTTTTGTCTGTGCCTGTCAACATCCCAACACTTCTGCTTTTCATCGAGTGGTCTTTAATCCTAAAGTTTCAGTTCTTTATGTGATGTAAATTTCAACAATTCCATGTCAACTAGTTTTCCACTATAATTATTAGCTTTTTACCTCCTTGTATGAAATACCCTTGTTTATGACAATGTGAACTCAAGTTTTCTTCTTGAAATATAAAAATGGATTGTTATCACATCAAGGAATTAGTTATATAGTAATATATCTACATCTACATCCATACTCCGCAAGCCACCTGATGGTGTGTGGCGGGGGGGGGGGGGGGGGGGGGGGGGGGGGGGGGGGGTTTACCTTGAGTACCTCTATCGGGTTCTCCCTTCCATTCCAGTCTCGTATTGTTTGTGGAAAGAAAGATTGTAAGTATGCCTGTGTGTGGGCTCTAATCTCTCTGATTTTATCCTCATGATCTCTTCACGACATATACGTAGGAGGAAGCAATATACTGTTTGACTCTTTGGTGAAGGTTTGTTCTCGAAACTTCAACAAAAGCCTGTACCGAGCTACTGTGCGTCTCTCTTGCAGAGTCTTCCACTGGAGTTTATCTATCATCTCCGTAATGCAGTCACAATTATCTGACTTAAAGAAAAAAAATTCAGTACTTCATTACATGATGAACCAGAGAAACAGTTTTAAAATTCAGTTTATGTTAAATGGATCACAGTTTTCATTTAAATTATACAACTTATCCTGAATCAAACTGGTTTTGGTGAAGCATACTATCTGAAAAACAGCTTTTATCAGGAAATGGAAAGTATAACAAGGAAGAAGCCTGCAAGCATTGTATCAACCACTGTATGTTGGTGCTAACTGGAGTTTAATTTTAATTTCCACAACTGTGTAGAAATTAATTTTTATAACAACAAAATTGGAAGAAACCGAATGAAGAAATTTTGAGAAAAGAAGAAAATGAAGCTCACTGCCAACAAAGCTTAACATGATCAGAACTGCCTCAACACAGGAAATAACAACAATAATAATAATAATCAGGTTACCTTCCATTCTGAAAGCAGTTGCACTGAGGGACTGTTATATTAACTTGTAAATTATAGACTGCACCAATCGGTCATCCTTTATAAATTTTATTATGCAGATCTACATTTCGGCTAGAAGCTAGCCATTCTCAATGCACTGTTATTTTCACTCAAAGGATGTAAGTCCCTGTTGATCGGGCTTCACCCACGAAGTCTAAATCTGTATAATAAAATTTAAAAAAGGATGACTGACTGCTGCAATCTATAATTTACAGATAATAATAATAATAATAATAATAATAATAATAAAAGTATTTAAGCACACCAACCATTGAAACCACTCAAGAAGTTCCTAACTGCTGATCTTCACAAGGAGATCGTGTGATGATATAGGACTAAATCAGAACAACACTAACTGAGTTCCTTACCTTCATAAAAATTGATTTTGTAACAACTGGGATATCATATGATAGATGATCACAACCTGGGTCAAATGGTTCTTTCAGATAACAACCATGCTTCGCAGCACCCAGGGCAATCAGTTCATCAGGATTTACGCTACATAATAACTCTGAATTGGGAAACATTTCAGAGACAGACTGCTGAATTAATGGGATTTTCGCAGATCCACCACACAGGAGCACCTAAAAGAAATATTTCAGAATTCTGTAGTACACTCATAACATTGGTACAAATAAGAAAAGGTCTGAAAAGTAAAATAGACAGCTTATGTAACTAGTAACATAAATCTTACTCTGGTCAATACAGTAATATTTAAAGAATTCAGTAATTTGTAATCAAACAATGGAAACTCCAGAAAAGAATATCAGCAATGTAGGAAAAGACAGATTACTACTTACTGTGAAGAAGAAACAGTAAGTTGCAGACAACACAATTAAAAGACACTCACATATAGCTTTTGGCCACAGCTTTATAAGTAAAAGGCAAACACAAACACAAACACAAACACACACACACACACACACATACACACACACACACACACACAATGCTTACGGTAAGTAGCAATCTGTCAGTAGTTTGTAAGCTATTTAGCATAACTATAACGGAGTCGTGCTGTTTCACTTTATGGATCATTCTGTCCCAAAACGGACGCAGAACAATATATTTCAATAACCAGGTGCTACAATGATGCATCCGTCAGGAAACAAATTCTTGTATACAAATGCTGGGAAACATTAGCGCGCCATCCACTATGACAAATCTCATACAAACATTATACAAAATCTCAGGCAGAATCATGGACATATATTAGAGGAGGATGATGTACAAAAAGTTCAAGTGGATGATGAGAGATCATTCATTTACTTGCTGTACAAAAATAAGAGAACGGTTTGCTTCAATTTGTATTTCATCTTCATTACAAGGAAACTGAGACACTAGTATCTGAAGAGATCATAACAGAGGTGAGTACCACACTATGTTTGATAGAAACAGCTTTGTGTTTCACAAGTGAGACAATGGAGGAGCAGCAATGCTAGACAATTTGCAGTATGGTATCACTTATAAATCCTCATGCGCTCTAGAGACAGCATCATAATGAGCATGTGCAGTGCAACAAAGAACAACAATTGTATGATGCCTCTCCCCCATATTTTGACTCACTGAACAGTCAATCACAAATTTATTTCAAATTAAGTATACCTGTTACCAATAGGGATGAAGTCAGCTTCATGTGTAAGACTTCTCAAAATGTAAACACAAAACGTATAAATCTGACAGAAAAAAACTACTTTACAAGACAAATAAATGTTAGTTTGAGTTGATATCTTCCTTCTAAACGAAGCCCAGCAATCTACGTACATCACAAAAGACACAATATACAGAATATACTGTATGAGCTACAAAAGGTACATGGCCTAGCCAAAAGAGTAGCCAATTTTCCTTTATATCAGTGTCAATGTGTGCTGGATGTACACCAGTGCACATGACCATTTTGATATATGTCATGGCATTCACACAGCAAACTCTCCACAGGGTATCTACTGTAGACAGTGAAATAAGTCTTATCACATTGGAATAGAACAATTATGGAACACACAGATCTCTTACAGGGTGTATACGCGGACAAGGAGAAAAAATTCCCGGATCTCCCAGTGAAAAATATATTTTCTCACGTGTGAAAATACACTTTTTCCCTGTTAAGTGACAGTATACTTTCCGTCAGAACTGTAAAACTTGTCAATCCTTTGAACGGATATGGTTTTATACAGCAGCATAGAATTTCTCGGCACTTTAGAAAATGAAACTCAGGGGGAAAAAACACGTTCTGGGAAGATCTTTGATGGGCAGCAACACGTATGCTGCATATTTTTGTATTAATAAAGTATAAATTCCAATTCCACCAAAGGAAAAGTTGATGGTTTAAGTTAATATACATAGTGTTGCTACAAGAAAAGAAAAGCTTTCACATATAATATTTTTCTCAAAGATTAATATGCTACAGGAGAAGCTAAGCTTTCACATATAATGTTGATCTGTTTAGTGCATGTTACACTTTAAGATATATCACACAAATACGCCAGTAAAATTTTTAATACCGACATAAATCTATGATCTTCTGGGCTCGAAATTCTTCTAATGGCTAGTCATCAAAGAGTTGATTTTTAAATGAGAGCAAACACTCTGCGATTTAAGAAATTCATCATACATTCTTGCACATAGTTCATTTTGCGTAAATGGAAATTTACTTTGAAAATATCGCTTTTCGAAGCGCAATTCTCAATATTTTCCTGTGACCTGTTAAAAATAGATTCATTTCAGCAGTTGCTAGATAGCACCAGATAAGAGGCGTCACCACGCTTGTACAGCTATGGTGACATAGGAAGCCCGTATGTTTGTACGTGTAAAACATTAAAAGCTCTTTCTTACATTATGTCATGAAAGAAACAAGACATCAGAGGACACTCCAAGAGCATCAGAAGCTCGTGAACCATACTAAAAAGCATAGTTTGCCTTAAAGCGCACATTCGTATGTCCAGATTCCCAATGATGTAGGCCCCAACCTGATATTAAGCTTTTCAGTGTGGTTTTCAGGATGTAAATTTTCTTGGAGTACCAATACTGTATTATCTCATGTTTGGATCTTTATTATGGCATAATTCCGTACGTGCTAGAAGATGGAATCGTGCACTTTAAATGGAGTGAATAGTTGAAACTAGCCAATAGAGTGGAATTAAACACTGCGTGTCAAATAAATTTACTGTCTCAGCAGGAAAGCTTAATAAAAGCTAAATTTCTTTAGAAAACTGACAAAAATAACTACACTGTTCTGCAAGGTGATTATGCTTGACTGTCAGAAAGGTGGAAATAAAATAAATTCTGAAACTAGTAACACATTTTAGCCTACCATAATTATGTGAATGTATTTTAATTCACTTGATAGCTCCCAACCACAGAAATCCGTCTTGTTTTCATTTGACGTGAGAGCAGTAAACGAAGAGGAAACACAAAAAATCACTAAACGTAAACACGTGTCACGTGGAGACCCTCCACTATAGCTCAGACTGCTCTCCACATAAAAAAAGACTTTTTGAAAAAAGTTCATTTTGTAGCGCCATCTTTCTGAAGAGTCTTATACATAAAACATATCTGAGAGGAAATGTAAGAGATGTTATTTGGTCTTAAGTGTGCTGAAGTGCAGTGCCACACCTCTTCAAACAACATTCTTATACCACACATCACTGTATTTCGCTCTGTGTAACTCAAAGGTGTATATTTTGTAATGGATGCCATCAAACTATGTCATGACAGTGGAAATTAAAATGTCCTGTAGTGCCTCTCCTACTCCCTGTCAGCTGGTTTGACATTCTGCCCCTCTTTTTTTTTTTTTTTTTTTTTTTTTTTTTTAAAAAGAACCACACATTTAATACTGGATGGGACTATTTGTAACCAGGAGAACAAGAACTCTTCACAAAATCAGGACTCTTTATTGCCTATTAGCTAATAACTTGCTCCTCTGTGTGACATAAAATTAAATATAGGATACCTAAACCCAGTAAAGACAAGAGACATGCAAAAGACAGTACACATTTTTTCAGTCCTTAGGTCCTAGTGATTTTTCTCTCTAATCTTGCTACAGCTTTACATGGTGTGCTTTCCTTTCTGCGAAAGAACTATTACCTCATCAAAGTTTGTCAAACATTTTGCTACATGATAAATTGAAATGTCGTCTAATACTGAAAAAGCTGTTAATACAAATAGTACCCACTGACTACATCTATCTTGTCATTGTTTCCTGGATAAAACAAAATAGGTCATTCTAATACTGCAGCAATTTTAACACACACCAAATAAGCAAGACTGTTTTGGCAATAATGATCATTTTTATATTACGGCAATGTAAGTCGCGAAGTAGCAACACAAAATATCTATTTTTCCTACTACAATTAAAATGCTTTGTGTTAGGAACTAGTTTCAAATTTCATTCATACACTCCAGTTTCTCATGCACGAGACCGAAAAGTAGTAGAACAACATTTTTGTATGAATTTGGAATCGTCATATTCTTCCATAATTTGTGTGATGTCCCCATTTCTTCTCCTTCCTCGTACTAACAAACAATCTTGTCATCACTAACTCTGTAACTATTCCTACTACTGTCAACTTTACTAACCCTGCCACAATCACTGGTTTAGTTATCCAGCAATTATTCTCCGGTTAGGCATTAGTATGTGTTCGTACAATACATTTTCCGCGCTACTCCCAGAATGGAACTTAAGCAGCTGCTAGCCCGTGACTACAACTGGCCCTGTCTAATGTAGCGATGTGGCCAAAAATTTTCTGTCAGAATTCACTTTCTTGGATACACCGAGAAGATAATACATAATCTTTCTTACCTGTTATTCCTGTTAGTCATTTATTTCAACTCTGGTAATCTGAATCCATGGATTTAGCTAGTAATTATAACAACGCTGAACATTTGCAAACCGAATCAACAACATAAACAAGCAGCAGTTGGCATTCACTGGTTCGGCTTTATTCCGCTCAGCTCGTATAGCCCCGTCCCATTTTGTCTGCAGGAAACTTCACGTTTAGATGCGATGAGGATTCTACTGGCAGAGATATCACATACACTATGCACGCATTCAAAAATCAACTTAGAATGTGTTCAAGAATGTCCAAAAACCAGCAGGGGTGCATTTCAAAATCGTATGAACAATCGACAGACCGACGTGCACTGGATGCTAGGTGCTTTGTAAAAGAAGGTTTTCCCCCTCAAGAATATGAATCTGCCCCCTCCCCCTAAAATTGTCGCCTGGTTCAGATACAACTGTTTGCTGCCCCCCCCCCCCCCCTCCACTAGATCCAGGACTGCTGCGCACGCGTGAATGTTGCAGCTTTTGCGTGCCAGTAAAATTTTTCCAGGTACCCATGTGGATGGTTGCTGCTACTGCTGCTTGCATAGCCAACAGCCACATTTCTGTAGCCAGAAGCGGGAGATGGTATTAATTATACGTGACTCAACTGCACGTGTGCATGAGTCCGCTCGTAACTGCTTAAATGAATCTAATTTAAACAGTTGTGACGTCACACTCATTGGAGGCAATTCGTTGTTATGAAGTATTGCATAGTCTTACTAAAGGCTTTAACACATTTTGCTGTTGACAGACGCTTGTACGTGCACTGTGTTATTTTATATGGCGCATTTCCTTTGCAATTTAAGTTTTATTTTCATTTTTCTCTTGTTCATGTTTTAATGCTGCAGTAGTGGGATACAGTAATATCCTTTGTTAGAGTATCGGTTCTCACCAGTCAAAATTACAAAAAATTAACTGGAAACTAAAACAACAAAAAATTTCCAGAATTCTAAAAAATTCCTGGGTTTTTCCTGGTTTTCTCCCGTACGAACAAATTCCCGGGTTTTTCCCGGATCTCCCGGGTCATATACACCATGTCTTACAGATTGGGGAAAACAGCAACAGTATAGAAGATGCCAACATAAAATATGTTTAAGATCAGGTCAACTGCTTTTGGAATGGCACGGGAGTGACAGACTGTGTCAAAGCCAGTGTCAGCTTCTGACATGAAGAACCACTTCCAGGATTAAAAATGTGTGAAAAGTAGACTCTATAAATGACAACTGATGAATTGTGCATTACAAAATGTGCTCCACATCATTGCCCTGGAAGAAGATGGAAAGCAGATATTTTGCCTGCTTAAAGGCAAAATTTATGGAAATCTCTGTAAATTTAATTACTGTGTAATTCTTCCTTTGACTCATACTGACAGGAAATGAAACATTGTGCTTGCAGTTTAGAATGGAATCAAAGTGACAACGGATGCATTAGCACTCATTGTCCTTCTCAAAAACCACAAAGAAAGGAAAAGGAAGACAATAGGTTGGTTAGTTGGTTGTTTTGGGGAAGGAGACAAGACAACAAGGTCATCGGTCATTGGATTAGGGAAGGACGGGGAAGGAAGTCGGCTGTGCCCTTTGAAAGGAAACATCCCGGCATTTGCAAAAGGAAGATAATAGATTGCAATGTACCGTTCATTGTAATTACAGAGAGAGAACACAAGCACAGATATGATCAAAATGAGGAAGGACATTGGACAAGCTTTTCTGAAACGAACAATCCCAGCAAATGATATACTGATTTCAGAGGGGGAGAGGGAGGGACTATGACAACCCTAAATATGGATGGCTCAATGTCAATTTCAATTCTGGTCCTTCTGAATATGAATTCAGTGTGCTAACTATAGTGCTCCCTGGTGCAGGGTGGAGTGTCTACGAGCCAGCACAGTGCAAGCAGGCGACGGAGGCGAGGTGGGAGCCCGAGAGGTTCCAGGGAAAGGCAGCTGCAAATCTAACAAGTTCTTGCATTGAGGCATCTCAGCTGCTCGATAGACTCCACCAGTGGCCAGCTGCCCACTGAATTCCACTGTGCTGGCTTCTCACATTCCACACAACACTGATGCAACTTTTGCCCCGGGCATTTGCAGCATGTTCTCGACGATGCTGTGTGGCCCCGGCTGACACCCAGCCGAGTCACAGTAGGGGATGCCTACCATGTGAAGATGCCTAGTGTGGATGCCTGCTGCAATCTGAGCAGGAGTCAGCCATGCTACTGGAGATGAGCTGGTGTAGCCCACTGCAAATTGGGACTAATTGTGGGGAGGGACTTAGTGTATAGAGCTGTTGTCCATCTGTGGCCTCAAATCAGTGACTTTTTATTGGCAGGTCCACATGGTATCCTCATTTGGCAAAACCCTGTCGCCCCAATTTGGCTGCAAGACTAAGAATAAATCCATCACAAAAATTACTTGTCCTTATTGTCAATAGCAGTGCACCATTCGTGCATATGCAGCACTATCAGTCACGTATCCTAAAATTCCACTGCACTTGTCAGTTTGGACAACTGCCTTGCCCTTTGCTGCATTAGTATATGCAGTACAGCTGAGTTCACTGTTTCAACAAGCTAACCTACCTCAAAACACTGCACTGCCCTTGTTGAATTATTACAGTGACAACATCCCGTGCTCACCTGCTTTCATAGCTGTGGCAATGCACTGCTCAGATTCACTCTAATATGGCCATACATGAGAGTTGAGATAAACATGGGTATTTTTTAAAAAAATCCAACCCAGTGGGTCAAATTTAGCTTTTGTGGGTTTTATTGTTTTTTCTATTTTTCACGTTGGCAATAGTTCAATTAAAATTCCTATTATTAACTTATTCAAAATGAAACCCATTCTTACAATTACTTTATTAGGCCCCTTTTCTTTCCCTGCTAGCACTGCATCCATTGAGAGGATCTTCTCCACCTACTGGCTTGTTTGGTCAAAATTAAGAAATAATTTAGGAGAAAGGACCTGACAAATTAGTGAAGATCTAAAAAATTTCTGCATGCTTCCAAAAGAATGTACTTTACATTCATTATTAAAGTTTTTTTTCTGGGAGTGTAAATGTTATTTATCTGTGTGTATTATATTGCAAGAAAAGTTAAATACAATATTAATTAAAAAATTCTTCTGATTTGCCTTTACTACATATGATGGCTCTTTTGAATTTGAGCAAGGCTAACTAAGCTGCTTGTTGCTATTTGCTTAGAAGTCTTCTTTTTGTTCTTGTTTTCAGGTGTGGAAATTTAAACCTTCATGGCTTGTCCCAGTGCTTCCTTTTCTCTTAATCCTAAATTTACACCTATTCTGCATTCACACTACAAAGTCATACTCTCTCTCTCTCTCTCTCTCTCTCTCTCTCTCTCTCTCTTGCCCTATGGATCTAGTCTACTAAAATCTGGAGTATTGGTGGTTTATGCTGATGACTGGCTCTCCACCTCAAAAGAATAAAAGCTACACACACCAGAGCCAGAGCCACTGTGGCACTTGGTACTGCAGCACTCACAATCATTGTCATATGTTGTCATCCTCCTTTGAAATGCTCTGTGTGTTGCATTAAGTGCTTGGCTGAAATTTCCCCTTCCTGCACAGCAATAAATCATTCCTAGGGAATGGATTAGGTCAGGTTCTAGAGTTTGATTAACAAATTTTACATTCTGCATTGGTAACAACTCTAAAGGCACTTGCGGCAATTACAACTTTGTCCGTGAGATGTTCAATTGCACAATTCTTGTAATTGAGGCTAGTAGATGGAAGGTTCACCCTCTTATGTCGCATGTAGTAACATTTACTAATAATGCACTTACGTTTTTAAAGTTCAATCAGTCTGGCCTCCATGAGCGTCCCCTAACTTCTATGTATTCCAAAGGCTCAATACTTGCTCAAAAATTGTTATTTAATGTGTTTTTCTGTCAATGGGTGACCGACGATATGGTGTGCCTGTGTCTTCTGCACTAAGGAAATTTTATAATCTTCTCACACCATGATGAGTTGCTACGCTATTACAAAAGGTGGCTTGCTAGCCTCAGAGCATACAGTGGAGCTGATCATAAAAGGTTTGGTGGCTAACACTATTTCCGCATGATTGACTGCTTCACAGGTTTTCATCTAGAATGACTGAGCATACTGACATCACACAACCATAGTCAACTTGAGACCAGGCAAAATGCACTATATAAAAAAAAAAAAGAGCTCTTAAGTTCTGCCTACTTCCCATATTCTGTGACCAATATATGTAAAAATACTGAGTGCTTCCAGAGTTCACTCTTTTCGCTTTCTTACATACAGCAGCACAGCTTGCGACAGACTAATTGGAGCTGAAAATCTTGACAATTGATCTGAAGCAGCTAAGACATATGAACTAATATTCTCATTTATTTGCCTTGCACTTGCTGCTGGTATACACTAGACAACAATACTCACAGAAGTTTAAACTTCACACAGTGTCCCAGATGGTTCAGTGGTTACTGCACCTGTCTAGTATGCAGGAGAGCCCAGATTTGAGTCTCAGTCCAGTACACATTTTCGCTCATCGCCACTGATTCCACTTAACGTCCTGCGGCAGCTGACAGCAGTTATCCCCCTTCAATTTACATTTAATTTTTCATAGCCGCAGATTCTGCACAATGGTGTGTTCTTTTGGGCAAACCTTATGCATTCACATATTTTGAGAATTTACACACACACACACACACACACACACACACACACACACACACACAGTGTTTCCTAACAGGAAACATAGGTAAGTGAAAAGAATAATGTAAAATAATAATAATAATAATAATAATAATCATCATAATCATCATCATCATCATCATCATCATCATCATCATCGCCTTGCATCTTTCACATACAATGAAGAGCCAAAGAAACTAGTACACTTGCCTAATATCGTGTGGGGCCTCCCCATTAGCACGCAGAAGCGCCGCAACATGACGTGGCATAGACTCTACTAATGTCTGGAATAGTGGTGGAGGGAATCGACAACATGAATCCTGCAGGGCTGTCCATAAACCATAAAAGTACAAGTGAGTGGAGATCTCTTCAGAACAGCATGTTGCAAGGCATCGCAGATATCCTCAATAATGTTCAAGTCTGGCAAAGTTTGGTGGCCAGTGGAAGTGTATAAACTCAAAAAGAGTGTTCCTGGAGCCACTATGTAGCAATTCTGGATGTGTGGGGTGTCACACTGTCCTGCTGGAATTGCCCAAGTATATCAGAATACACATCACTCCAACTGCACACACTATTACAGAGCCTCCATCAGCTTAAAGTGTCCCCTGCTGACATGCAAGGTCCACGGATTCATGAAGCTGTTTCCATGCACATACACGTCCATCCGCTTGATACAATTTGAAACAAGACTGGTCTGGCCAGGCACCATCTTTCCAGTCATTAACAATCCAATGTCAGTGTTGATGGGCCCAGGCGAGGTGTAAAGCTTTGTGTTGTGCGTTTATCAGGGTAGATGAGTGGGTCTTTGACTCCGAAAGCCCATATTGATGATGTTTCGTTGGGTGGTTCACATGCTGACATTTGTTGATGGCCCAGCATTGAAATCTACAGCAATTTGAGGAAGGGCTGCACTTATGTCATGTTGAATGATTCTCTTCACTCGTTGTCGGTCATGTTCTAGCGGGATCTTTTTCCGGCCACAGCGATGTCGGAGATTTGATGTTTTACCAGATTCCTGGTTTTCTCAGTACACTCATGAAATGGGGCATGGGAAAATCCTCATTTCATCATTACCTTGGAGATGCTGTGTCCCATTGCTCGTGTGCCGACTATAACACCATATTCAAACTCCCTTAAATCTTGATAACCTACCATTGTAGCAGCAGTAACTGATCTAAGAACTGTGTCAGACACTTGTTGTCTTATATAAGCACTGCCAACTGCAGTGCCGTGTTCTGCCTGTTTACATATCTCTGTATTTGAATACGCATGCCCATACAAGTTTCTTAGTGTATCAGTAATCTGCGAACTTGCTGTAGCAAGATGGAAGTAAAATTGAAAACTTGGTTGCTACTTGTAGAAGACAGTGAGCTGTATTTCAAAATTCAGTCTTTAACCAATAATACACACCATCATCACATAGACTCCCATATTGAGGACATAGTATTTGGCATTCCTTGTGTGGGGAAGCAACTGAAAGAGTTGGTAACAAGCATGCCCCTAGGTCTGGATGGAAGTCCAATTTGATTCTACTGAGGGTACTCTATGGTACTGATCGTTTACTTAGCTTGTGTTTATGATAAAGTCCCAAACAACAGGAAAGAAGTGCAGGGTGACTCCTGTATAGAAGGGTAAAAGAATAGATCTTTAAATAACAGACCAATTCCTAAACAGTGGTTTCTTGAACATATTCTCAGTTCAAATATAATAAATTTCCTTGAGATAGAAAAGTTTCTGGCCACACATCAGCAAGATTCAGAAAGCATCGCTGATGTGAAACTCAGCTTGCCCTTTTCTCACATGATATACGTGAATCCTCAATTAACGGCAAAATGTATATTCCATATTCCTATACTTCTGGAAAGCATTTCAAACAGTGTCTCACTGCAGACTGTTAATGAAGATATGAGCATATGTAATAAGTTCCAAGATATGTGGGTGCCTCAAAGACTTCTCAAAGTAATAGAACCCAGTATGGAGTCCTTGATGGCAAGTCTGCTCTTATTCTCTCTATATATGAATAATTTGATGGAAAGTGTGAGCAGCAATCTGCAGTTGTTTGTTGATGACAATGTAGTGTACAGGAAGGTGTCATCAGTGAGTGCCGGAAGGAGGATACAGGATGACTGACTTAATTTCTAGTGACTAAATGAAAAGCAGCTAATTATACAGGTAGAAAAATGTAAGTTAATGTGGATGAGTAGGAAAACAAACCCATAATGTTTAAATACAGCAACAGTAATGTCCTGCTTGACACAACCACACTGATTAAATATCTAGGCATACTGTTTTAAAGTAATATGAAATGGAACGAGCACATAAGGATGCTAGTAGAGAATGTGAACAGTCAACTTCAGTTTACAGGAAGAACTTTTGGAATGTGTGGTTCATCCATAAAGCTGACCAAGTATAGAATACTAGTACAACCCATTCTTGAGTACTGCTCGAGTGTTTGGGATCCCCACCAGGTCGCATAAAAGGAAGCATTGAAGCAATTCACAGGCAGGCTGCTTGGTTTGTTACCAGTAGGTTCGATCAACAAATGATTATTACTAAGGTGCTTGGTGAACTGAAATGGAAATCCCTGGAGGGAAGACCACATTCTTTTTGTGAAATACTATTGAGAAAAGTCAGAGAATCAGCATTTGCTGCTGACTGAAGAATGATTCTACTGCCATCAATGTAGTACATTTTGCTTAAGGACCATGACAATAAGATAAGAGATATTACAGTTCATATGGAGGCACATAGACAGTTGCTTTTTCCCTTGCTCTATTTGCAAGTGGACAGGAAAGGAAATGATTAGTGTTGGTACAAGGTACCTTCTGTCATGCACCATAAGATGGCTTGCCGAGTACGTATGTAGACGTAGAGCTTGAAAATTCACCTGAAAGTATGATGCTATGGTCATAGCCTTGAATCACTGACACAGAAGAGCAATACAGTATAATAAAATTTAAAAAATAAGAAATAGAACATGTGCATTATCACTGGAAGAAACACCTGACTCAGAATTGTTACACAGTGGAAAAGAGAATGGTAAAAGGGATGGTTGGGGGCATGGAAGGGTATGAGGAATTGGGGAAGGGACGGAGAAAGGGTGATGATGTAAAATGGTAGTAACTCTACCAGATGACTCACCTTGTTTATCTCTCTGTAATGAATGCCTGCTTGGCTCAGTGCTTCTTCTATGGGGGCAGTGCACATTTTCACAGCTGCGCTAATCAAATTTTCAAACCGAGCTCTAGTTACATTGTAGCTAAAGTCTGTTCCTTCACACAGAGACTCAATAAAACAATGAGCTGTACTCATTGTGGACAAAATGTGTTTGCACTGCTCGGAAGAGTTGTACAACTTAGCCATAGCACGCCGACTATCATTTGGATCCAACTTCCATTTTCTGCAATAAGAAGAAAGTATTGTGTTTAAATGGCCCACACATATTGAATAATGATATCGCTAGTTAGTCTTCCTTCTTTTATTAAAAAATTGGAAAGCGAACAGTTAAGGTTGTTATATTAGTTTTTCACCACAACAACTGCTCAGTTTTTGATGTGTTCCAATAAGAAACTCTATAGTAGAATTAAGGGAACTGATAATTACATATCAAAAAGATAGATTACTACTCACCACATATGGGAGGTGCTTGGTGGCAAACAGGCACACTGAAAGAAGACTGTGACATTATAAGCTAAAATACTAAATCATTTATCAGATGTAGACAATCTCTCTCTCTCTCTCTCTCTTCCCCCCCCCCCCCCCCCCCCCACCCCCTCCATCTACACACTACGGCCCAATGTCTCCACTGTTTAAAAATACACACATTTAGACTGTATCTCTTAATACATGGTGTTCTGCATTTATTGTAGCACCACAAAAGGCAGAGATGACACAAAAAAAGATGAAATGGCAAACCTTGTTTGTGTGCTGGTTCACAGCCACCGTAAGAGGCTCATACCAATTGGTAAGACACAATGATTTAATAGGATATTTAAGGTACCTAGATTAAAAGGCAGCCAAGTCCATTTCTTTTGAACATGGACTTCCAAGCAGCATTAAAGCTTCCATAAAATGTGTACATGTTGTTAAGTAAAACGCAATAATATCCTTTAAAATCAATGACGAGCCTATTTAAAAATAACGCCAAAATTGCATTTCAATGTAAAACACCCAGCTTCAGAGACGATCACTTAAAAAACTAGCCAACTAACTGTAAAGCTCTTACAAGTCCATTATACAGGAGACCATGTTCATATAAGCAAACACCTGACTGCACATGAGCATGGGAGACAGTGTTGTTCGGAAGTGGATTTTCTTTAGTTTCGAGTCTAAATATCCTGATATCTGTGACCTGATTTTATACAGGTTACAAACAAATAGTCTGTTATGGAATATCATTCATATAAGTGATAAAAACATTCTCTTCCCTGGAATGGGGGGGGGGGGGGGGGGGGGGCGGCATGCGATAGTGTATAGAACACTTGTGAGACCCATTATTGAGTCTGGCACTGAACATAATGTCCTGGCTTTGAAGGTGTCTTTCCTGTGGTGTTACCATACCATTGGCATTTGTAGCACCACATTAGATTGGGTACCTAAAGTTTTACTTTTAGTATAAAAAATAAAACCTTGAGTGCTAGGATAGCCAACTGAATGTTACGTTGAAGGCATCAGTTCTCTACAGTTCACCATTCACTTACATCATCAAATTTCTCTCTTCTGTTATGCTTCCAATTCACCACTACTTTTTTGGTTTAACAGTGTCAATGTCCATGACGTCCCTACAACTTACAAGACCTTATGGTAGTTGGGGGTATCGTGTTTTTCTACTCCACAACAAAGACATTCTGACAAGATTGTGCCTTTCAACGATGATCAAAGTTCAATTTCCTGGTGCAGTTCCAGAGGATTTTGGCGACACCCATACCATGGTGATATTTCTTTCGTCTTAGTTGGGATCCACATGCATTCCCACAAACAGATGGGTTTCTGTACAGTCCACCCAGATAGAGAGCACTGACTGCCTATGTAGGTGTTATAAAACTATGGTGTGGCCGATTCACCTGAGGTTACCACTAACGACCATTTTGCATCAATGGTCATCCATCCCATCAGCGCACACATCTATGAGGTCTTTTCTTCTTCTTCTTCCATTTAGAGAGAGGGAGGACATCATGTTTCAATTGTCATAGCCATGTAGTGTACCAATCAAGTAAACCTGGCACAAATAATGCTGGGCAAGCCAGGAATCAACAGACTGGCCTAGTTGGTTGGTTTAAAAGAGGGAGGAAGGGACCAAACTATGAGGTCGTCGGTCCATTGTTCCGAAGGAAACAATGCCACAAGGGTGAGAGTAAGACAATGAGACAACACCAAAATGAATGAAAGGAAAAACGACAACAACTGAAGGTCAACACACACTTAAATGGACAAAAGGGGACAAGAAAACCACAAAGACGCAAAAAACAGGTAGAAGAGCTTAAATCAAGAAAGCATGTTACCATGGATGGCTGACGATGAGGATAAAAAGGAAAACCCAGCCACTCTGCAACACATTAAAACCCCCACCCTGAAAGCACGAGGATGGAGGACACACAGGGACGAAGGACATGTGCTAAAACTTGGAGCAAATGATAAAACACACCCTCACGAATAAAATGTAAAACTAAAGCTGCTGCTGAGGCATTATTGCCCAACACTGAAGGCAGGGTGCTGGGAAGGTTAAAAGTCCGCTGCAGAGTGGCAGAAAGTGAGCAGTCCAGCAAGATATGGACGAGTGTCATTCGTGAGCCACAGTGACACCGAGGTGGGTCATCACGACAGAGGAGGTAACCATGAGACAGGCACGTACGGCCAATGCGGAGCCGACAGAGAAACACAGAGTCCCTGTGAGAGGCACGCACAGAGGTCTTCCACACATTCACAGTTTCCTTAAGGGCACGCAGCTTGCTGTGCGTACTGAGGTTATGCCATTCTATCACCCAAAGCCACAAAACCTTGCGGCGTAATACTGAACTCGGGTCAGTTTCAGAGAAGCCAATCTCCATAACCGGTTTCTGCATAACCCGTTTAGCCAACCTGTCGGCAAATTCATTGCCCGGGATTCCGACTTTACCTGGGGTCCGGACAAACAACACTGAACGACTGGACCATTCCAGGGCATAGACGAAGTCCTGGATGGTCTCTACCAAAGGATGATGAGGGTAGCACTGGTCAATAGCTTGTAGGCTGCTCAAGGAGTCACTAGACAAGATAAATGACTTACTTGGGTATGAGCAGATGTGCTCAAGACCACGAAATACGGCCTCCAGCTCTGCAGTGAAAACACTGCAGCCATCTCGCAAGGAGTGCTGCTCTATATGTCCTCCATGACCATAGGCAAAGCCAACATGACTGTTAGCCATCGAGCCATCAGTGTAAACCACTTCGTGGCCTCAGTACGTGACGAGAATCGAAGCCGCAGCCTAGATGTACACGACTGAGATGTTCGTGAATGAACCTCAAGTGTGGGTGGTGAAGCAACAACTGCAGTTCGGACATGAACTGCAATTGTAAGCCCTGACCTGGGCCGCCGATGCAGGAGATGAACCGCCACGGGCGGGAAAAGGAGACCGAAATTCAGATGCGCAAGAGAACTACGAACATATGCAACATAACTGAAGAGCAACTGTGAACACCTAACCTGCAATGGAGGGACTCCGGCCTCCACCAGGACACTATTCACCGGACTCGTCCTAAAAGCGTCTGTCACTAGGCAAACGTCACAGTGGTGCACTGGGTCAAGCGAACACAACGCTGAGGGTGAAGCAAAACCATAAACCAGACTCCCATATTCGAGGCGGGATTGAACAAGGGCTCTGTAGAGCTGCAGTAGCTTACAGCGATCTGCACCCCAATTGGTGTTGCTCAGGCAGTGATGGGCATTGAGGTGCTGCCAGCATTTCTACTTAAGGGGACTGAGATGAGAAAGCCAAGTCAATCGGGCATCAAAAACCAGTTCTAAGAATCGATATGTCTCCACTACAATGAGTGGATCGACATTAAAGTAAAGTTCTGGTTCCAGATGAACAATACAACACCAACAGAAGTGCATTATACACGACTTTGCGGCCGAAAACTGGAAACTGTGAGCTAGAGCCCATGAATGTGCCTTGTGGAAGGTGCCCTGTAGGCACCACTCAGCAACACCAATACTGGTGGAGCAGTATGAAATGCAGAAGTCGTCTGCATACAGAGACAGTGGGATGGACGGCCCTACAGCTGCTGCAACACCATTAATGGCTACTTAAAATAAAGATACACTCAATACGGAGCCCTGCGGGACCCCTCTCTCCTGGAAATGGGGCGAACTATGGGAGGCATCAACCTGGACACAGAAAGTATGAAGTGACATGAAATTTTGGATAAAAAAACAGGAGTGAGCCTCTGAGACCACACTCGTCTAATGTGGCAAGGATATGATGTCGCCAGGTGGTGTCATATGCTTTTTGTAAATCAAACAAGACGGCGCCCAGGTGTTGGCATTTGGAAAAGGCTGTTCGGATGGCAGACTCTGGGGACACAAGATTATCAGTGGTAGAGCAACCCTGGAGGAAGGCGCCCTGGCACGGAGTCAGTAGACCACGTGACTCCAGGAGCCAACACAACCACAGACACACCACACACTCCAGGAGCTTACAAAGAACATTGGTGAGGCTGATGTTCTGATAGCTATCCACTTCAAGCAGGTTTAAGCATCGGAATGATGGTGCTCTCCCGCCACTGGGATGGAAAGACGAGACGCACCAGATCCGGTTGAATATGACAAGGAGATGTCACTTGTAGTCAGACGAGAGATGTTTAATCATCTGACCATGGATCTGATCTGGCACAGGAGGTGTGACAGGGTAATGTGCAAGGGCACTGAGGAGCTCCAACTATGTAAATGGGGCGTTATAGTGTTCACTGTGGCATGTAACATTCCGTATTACACTCCTGAACCCACCGATTCCATATTCTGCAAACAGTGATTGGATCTCGACCAACGCGAGCAGCAATGTAGTAATATGATGAACTGCAAGCGCGATAGGCTACAATCTGACCTATATCAAAGTCAGAAACGTGATGGTACGCATTTCTCCTCCTACACGAGGCATCACAACAACGTTTCACCAGGCAACGCTGGTCTACTGGTGTTTGTGTATGAGAAATCGGTTGGAAACTGTGCTCATGTCAGCACGTTGTTGGTGTCACCACTGGCACCAATCTTGTGTGAATGCTCTGAAAAGCTAATTATTTGCATATCATAGCATCTTCTTCCTGTCAGTTAAATTTCGCATCTGTAGCACGTCATCTTCGTAGTGTAGCAATTTTTACGGCCAGTAGTGTAGGTCCTCAGCAGATGCAAGCATCTCCACCTCACCCCCTAGATGCAGACCTTGTAGGTAGCGGTGGTGTGGGTGTGCGTGCCACCACAATTTCCTCGGTCATAGAGGTCTTCTTTTTTGGCTTTTCTCTCTGCTCCTTGGGTTTCTCTGGCTGGGAGGGTTTCACTAATTCCGTCTCCGGGACTGAGGATGATTCTGAAACCCTACAACCAGCTACTTTTGGGCACTTCGGCCACTGGCGGCATCATCTTTCCCACTAGCAGAAAGCCGGGAAGGAAGTGACCCAAGGGATCCCTTCCTGGCGAGAGGAGCCGAAGAAGGCTTACACTTTTCCAGCTGAGAAGTGGGGACTGGTGTTCCCGATGGTTGGTGGGGCAGTGCTCCCGAGGTAGGCGATGCGGGAGCAACAGGAGGGAATTGCCCCCACTATCAAGGGGGCAGGTGTAGCCTTCTGGCTGCAAGAGTCGAGTGGAATTCGTGGAACTGATGGAGCTACAACTGTTCTCATAGCAGCTGCATGTGAGGTGGTCATAGCCACAGGATGCAGGCGCTCATATTTTCTCTTAGCCTCAGTCTACATCAGTCAGTCCAGGGTCTTGTATTCCATAATTTTCCCCTCTTTCTGTAAAATCCTGCAGTCTGGCAAGCAAGGTGAATGATGCTCACCCCAGTTGACACAGATCGGAGGCTGGGCACATGGAGTATTGGGATGTGATGGACGTCCATAATCTCAACATGTGACGTTGGAAGTAGAGCGGGAAGACATATGGCCAAACTTCCAGCACTTCCAGCACTTAAAGCACCCCATCGGGGCAGGGACGTAGGGCTTTACATCACAGCGGTAGACCACCACCTTGACCTTCTCAGGCAATGTATCACCCTCGAAGGCCAAGATGAAGGCACCGGTGACAACCTGATTATCCCTCAGACCCCGTTGGACATGCTGGACGAAATGTACACCTCGCTGCTCTAAATTGGCGCACAGCTCATCGTCAGACAGTAAAAGAAGGTCTCCATGGAATATAGTACCCTGGACCATATTTAAGCTCTTATGTGGCGTGATGGCAACAGAAACATCCCCCAACTTTTTACAAGTGAGTAAAGCCAATGACTGGGCAGAGGATGCCATTTTTATCAAGACTGATCCAGAACGCATTTTGGACAAGCCCTCCACCTCCCTAAACTTGTCCTGTAAATGCTCTACAAAAAACTGTGACTTTATCGAAACAAAGGAGTCCCCATGAGCTCTCGTACATACAAGGTACCGGGGTGAATAAGCTTCGCTGCCATCTTTATCCTGGCGTTCCCCCATGGTGTGGCCTGGGAGGGGAATGATTGAGGGTCAGAGTTTCTTGCATTGTACTGAGACGTGGAACTCTTAGAGACTGCTGGTGGCTGATCACCACCAAGTGATGACGTGGTACGCTTCATCCCTCATCATCTGCCCTGATGCCACCCACTCTGACCAGGGGCCCTCCCCACGGGTGCCACCCAGCCACAGCAAAGGCCACCTGGCACGATGGCCATTGCAGGGAGTCCTGATGCCCCAGAGTGACAGGCATATCCTTGACATATATTGGGAGTTAACAGATCAGGCATCAGCAGAGCCATCCCCGTTTTGTCAGGGGGCTACAACCAACAGGGTACATGGTGGCCCCACGACAACGGACTGGCTGCCATGCTGGATATGAGGTGCAAAGAAGTCCATGGTCATCGTTGGTGCAGAAAGCGACACTGCACAGTGCATGGTGGAAAACACATCCAGGAAGGTTCCTTGCCCAAGAGATGGGAGGATGAGCTGGACTGCAATGCGAGGACGAGAAAGTGGGCTAAAGATCTCTATAGACAATGGACAGGATAAACCGTGTAAGGCGCCCTTCTCCAATTGGCTCACTCTTTGGGAAAATTTTGAAAAATGGAGGTCAAACCCTACAGGGGACCACCCCATAAAGGCCAAAACGTATGAGACTCCTTTTTGTCACCTCTTAGGACAGGCAGGAATACCTCGGGCCTATTGTAATCCCTGGACCCGCAGGGAGGAGTGTGTGTAGTGATCGGCCGCATACGGTAGGTCGATTAGAGCCCTAACTATCACTAGTAGCTGTTGTAACGTTCATACTGTAAGCAAAGACATTTTTATCATAGCAGTTCATCAACACATTTCTTTATTCATTTGAATTTTGTAAATGATGGAATGACGACGGAATAAGAGAGAGAAAAATTGGAATTGTAAAACTATGAAATAGTGTGATTTACATTTAATATTTTAAAAATTACGTTCAAATGCTCTGCTTGTAACTTCTTGTTATGCATATTAGAGTGCACAGGGAAATGTGGCTGTCAGCAACAAATAAGACAAAGTAGATGAGTGTAGGCTTTCACAGGACACGAATGGGGGGAAACTGGAGGACACTTCAGATTTGCATGTTCGAGATGATACATGTAAATAAAGTACAGCTATTAAGAAATGGAAAATGAGACTACAATCATAAAATATGGATTTATGTGAGGATTAATGGTGTGAGTGGTCACGAAAACAAATCTGTTATACAATAGAGAGACTTTCATTGGCAAAGAAACCATGTGATCACAAGGTGTGTAAAGATTCACTACTGAAGTGCACTGCTACAAATTAACATTATATGCAGCAAGACTATTTTCTGATACTCTTTAATATGCTCCTTGTTATTATTATGTATAAAAGATTAACTCCAGCAGCTTACTCATACTGAAATAATATATGAAAAGGAAGATTTGTTACATATATTAAGGCAGAATACAAGTTCAAAAACATTGAGGCAAGTAGTTTTGTAGTGATCAGCATACAGAGAAGTGTATCTGTGAATTATATAGATGCCCACAAGGAAATTTTAAACTATTTATGAGGAATCTGGATTCCTTACTGTGCTGTCAGGCAGCAGCAAGCAGTTAATGGTCTGAGGCGATTTCAATGCACATTTTCTAAAGGACCCTGATAGGAAAAATAGGAAACTTTACGTGGATCACACAATTTGATTCCAGTAATTAATTTTCCAACACAGATGGATAAAGACTGTAGGACCCTAATTGGTTTTAAAGCTCAAAGCCAGAAAAATACCATTTACCCAGTAACAAATGCTCTCTCTGAACATGATGCACTGTTTGTTAGGATAAATTACCTTCTGCCTTACAGTATGGACACACTTAAGTGGAAATCAGAATAATTAATGCATCCACAACAGATGTTTTTAAGGACAGCTTACAAGAGAGAACCCGAGATGAAATTTATGCTGAACCAAATGCTAAATTAAATTTAATCTATTCCATGATAAAATCGTTTAATTATTTGAAAATACCTTCCCATATATGCTAATTGGAAAGAATATTAAATGGCCATTTGAAAACCATGGATCACTACAGCGATTAAAATATCATCTTCAAGGAAAAGGAAAATTTACCTATTAGCAAGAACAAGTATTGATCCAGCTGTAGTTGCACACAACAAAACTACTCAAAATTACTAAGAAAAATTATTAAAAATTCAAGAAACCTTCACATCATGTCAGAAATTAGTAATTCTGACAACAGACTTGGGGCTTTATGGAATGCAGTGAAACGAGAGACAGGACAACGAGGCACAGGATATCACCACTACTGAACTGAATGGCAGTGATGTAATGATGAGTCACAGGTAGTCAGTACATTTAATAATTGGTAGAAAGTGTAGGGACAAACAGTTAAAGAGGAAAATCACAGCAGTGTGTTGAAACTCTCATAAAATTCAATCATATGAATGTATTACCAACTTCTCCTTCTGAAATTCAGAAAATTATCCATACTCTCGAAAATAAATGCTCATCTGGTTTAGATAGTGTTTCCAATACAATATTATAAAGTTTTGTTCCAATATAAAAAGCATGGTCTTATCTGAAATATGTGAAGAATCACTAACATAACTCATTTTTCCAAAGAGACTGAAATATTCTGTTGTCAAACCTCTCTTTAAGAAAGGGGATAAAAAGAGATGTCAATTGAATAACTACTGACCAGCTTCACACTGCTGACACCGTTTTCCAAAATGTTTGAGAAAGTGATGTATTCTAGAATATTATCTCACCTTAGCAGCACTGATATCCTCAACAAACCACAGTTTGGATTTCAGAAGAGTTGCTCTACTGAGAATGCCATTTGCATATTCACTTGGCAAATTTTATGAGCACTAAATAATAAAATAGCACTGTCTGGTATTTTCTGCAACTTATCTCAGGCATCTCACTATGTGAATCACAGCATTCTCTTAGATAAATTGAAATTTGGTGGGATTGTTGGTATAACCAACCAATCAATGCCATAGCTAAACAAAAGACTGCAGAATGTTGTACTTAGTAAGTCTAGCAGTATATTCCAGGGATTTAATTTTGGAGCTCTTAAAACAGCTTAGTTCAGCTGCATTTGCACTTAGAATCATTGTAAACCTTGCGGAGACAAATCAGTAAGGTGACATATTTTGCATACTTTAATTCAATAATGTCATCTGGAATAATGTCCTGGGGTAACTCATCTTTCTTTTGTAAGTCTTCGTTGCTCAAAAATGTGGGGCCAGAATATTATGTAATGTTCACTCATGATCATCTTGAAGACATTTGTTTAACTCTAGCAATACCAACACATTTTTCCCGACAGTTGCCCTAAAAAAAATTTAAACAAAAATATTCCTTATTTGTTCTTTACTTGTATCAACAATGTACTTTTTAAATACATACTAATATGTAAGTAGGGTCCAGAACCTGAAAATATCTTTTACCAAACTCTTAGTGATATCAACGCACTTTCAGTAATGTGGGCTATCAATGAGTACTACTTTAAGCCCGCCATAAAAATAATTTAAAAAATGGAAATTTCATCAAGATTTTTATTTACAACATACTACTTAAATAGTTACTGATGTGCAAGTATGGTCCTAAACCTGAAAATATTTAGTATGACATTCACTGGGAAAGTGACATCTAATCCAAAGATTAAATTTTTGGGGCAAGTTTAACTGAAAATTTTAAAGCATTTACAGAATCTGGTAGAAGAATTCATTAAAAATTAATAAATATTTCTTTTTTAATCTTAAAACATAAAGTAACTGACTAGATTATGATATTTTTATAAGGCGGACATTCCACTAGGACATGAGCAAATGTTTGCAAGGGAATGATAGATACTGCGTACGAGTAAATTAAGAGGGATTTGGAAAAAAAGAGAAGCAGCTGTATGAATATCATGAGCTTAGATGGAGAACCAGTACCAAGTGAACAGGGGAAAGCAGAAATGTGGAAGAAATATATAGATGAGCTATACAAGGGAAATTAAGTTGAAGGTAATATCATAGGAAGGGGAAAAGGAAGTAGATGAAGATGAGATGGGAGCTATGATACTGCAAGAGTAATTTGACCTAGGGTCAAAAGATCTATGCCAAAACAAGGCCCCTGAGGTAGATTTTTATCAGTAACATCTGCTGATGTCCTTTTGATAACCTGTCATGACAAAACTACGCACCCTGGTGTGCAAAATATATGAGACAATAGGCAAAATACCTTCAGACTTCAAGAAGAATAACTAATTCCAATTCCAAAGGAAGCAGTTGCTGACAGGTGTGAATATTACCAAAATATCAGTATAGTAATTCGAGGTTGCAAAATACTGAAATTATTTACAGAAGAGAAAAACTGGTAGAAGCCAACACCAGGAAAGATTAATAGCAATTATAAGGGTTGAAGGGCATGAAAGGGAAGAAGTGATTGAGAAGGGAAAGAGACAGGGCTCTATCCCAGCCTATCCTTGGTGTTATTCAACTGGTACAATGAGCAAGCAGTGAAGGAAACCAAAGAAAAAGTTAGAAATAGTGTTTACAGGTAATTATGCACAGCACTCAAGTTTATGTCACACACTGTCCATTTTGCAATCAAGATATAATTCCACTGTTTATGTCCTGGTTCTTTCCATCTTTAAATTTATATTTACCAACATTTACTTAGCAAATATTTGGTTACATATCCAGTTATTTTCTGAGCTAATATTTCCCATCATTTCAAAATGGTAAGGATCTGTAACAAGAGTTATGCTATCTTGGTTGGTTAAATTGCCTTCCCAGTCTCTCATACACACTCCACATTCACTTCACTTACACTGGGACATCCGCTTCTCTTTTCTGGGCACAAGCAACCCATCCTAATGAATTTGTTGTGCCAGTGCTAAATGGCCTTCCTTGTTGGTGGCTTCTTACCATACTTGGTTCTAAGCACCCATTGAACAGCTGTAGCACACTCGTTTTTGTTGAACTCCAACACACAGAAAGCTCGATCCGCATCTGAACTCGCCACGTTTGCGACTAGCCCTGACTACCGGCAAATTACCAAACTACGCTGTGCTCGTATACGTGGAAAAAAAACTTGCAGGGTTTCTCTTCAAGACGACATGTATGATATCTGTACAATGTTTGGTTCTTATGCAATAAATAATTGAAAGTGTTCCCGGACTTTGTGTACACCCTGTATTAAAGCTACACAGTTTTTCTCCATTACATTATCTCACATTATAAATCATCTCACCATATAAACGCAACCTTGCATGGGTTTGCAATACTAGCATTGACAACTGCTATAGCCAATTTTCTGATCACATCCTAGTAATTAACAGTACACCTCAGTGAAGATTCTTTAAAGAATCTAACACTCATGTATAAAACAGTTTCAAACTGTATGATTACTCTATAAACAAGTTAGTGTGTTAAATATATTTGACATTAAACATGTAAGTGAGAAAAGTTTAGAAAATGTTTGAAATTACGTGTAAAGCTTGTTGGAAGTTGCTAAGTGCTCTCATTCTCAAATTCTGGGTGAATACAGCCTGGACAACTTGCACGCCCTGAGTTACACTGCCTCAAGATAAGTACATCATTTCTAACTATAAGACTTTTATTACTGTGCCCGACTTTTAACATAAGATTTATACCTTTTAACAAGTAAATTATGACAAAATTTTAATGTTTTAAATTTGGCCAATAATTAAATGAAATACTGAAAGTCAAATTTTTGTTGCCCTTGGAAGCCATCAGGTAGGCAATCTGTAACTGGAATCGTGAACCATATGCCAAACAGAGGGTTAGATGTTTAGTAACATAGTTTACACAACAAACTTAAGACTATGAATACATCTCAATACTGTTTCAAATTGCATCATACATGTATTCTATTTCAAGGCAAGTTACACTTTTCATTATCACTGAAAACTCATTGATAAACCCAAAACAATTTACTGTTCTTAATATAACTGTATTTCATACACCACTGGCAGTCTTCTGTAGTGTTTGGAAAGGAACTGACAGTAAAATATTATATTTTCAAAGGAGACAGGTGCATTTTGCCATATTGTCAAAATGACAAACTACTAGGAGCGGGACAACAATCATCACTACACATAATACAAAGTGTGATAAAAAAAAGTAATGGGAATTTTTTTATTTCGTGGGCTTCATACATCTGACCTTCAATTTCTTTCCTTTTTTTCCTCTTATTGATACACATGTTCCTGATATATGTTTGGGATTTTCAGCTGTTTTGAATATTTATTTTATTGTTCACAGTCGAAAAGCTATACGTGTTTTCAGAGTACCTGAAAAATGTTTTACTTTTGAAAAAGATGGATCAAAGAATTTATGCTAAATTTTAAACAATGGAAACTCCAGGCAGGAATATCCAACATAGGAAAAGATAGACTGCTACTTACTGTAAGTTGCAGACAGGCACAATTAAAAGATGCTTATAAATACGCTTCCAGCAACAGCCTTCAATGCAAAAAGAGACACACACTCCAATCATTCACACAAGCAAGCACACCTCATGAACTATTGACCACCAACTCCGGCAGCTGGGGTCACACCTAAGATGCTAGAGTTGGTGGTCATGTGTGCGTGAGGTGTGCTTGCTTGCGAGAATGAATGGTGTGTGTTTCTATTTTTCCAATGAAGGCCATTGCTAAAAGCTTATTTGAGTCTTTTAACTGTGCCTGTCTCCAATTTAGTGTGTTATCTTTACAGTAAGTAGCAATCTATGTTTTCCGCACATTTGACTGTGGCTTTTGGCAGCTCTACTATGAGTAAGACAAGAATTTATGAGGGGTATGAACATGCCACAGGGGGTTGAGAAGACAAAGACAGTAACCGTTCTGGATGCCCTAGCACATCATTACTGATAAAGTAGAAGTAGTAAAGAAAATGGATCTGGAAAACCACCAAATCACCATCAGAGATGTTGCTGATGATGTCGGCATATCCTTTGACTCATGCCAAGTTGTTTGGTTTTTTTTTTTTTTTTTTTTTTTTTTTTTTTTTTTTTTTTTTTTTTTTTTTTTGTGGGGGTGAGGGGGGGGGGGGGGGGGGAATTAAACGTGAACCAGCAGCAAAGTTTGCACCAAAATCGTGGAATTTTGACCAAAAACGTTACCACCTAGACTTCACTCAGAAATTGCTGAACAAAGCTGACAACAATCCAGAACTTCTAAATAAGATTAAAACAGGTGGCAAAACACAGGTATAAGGGTACGACACCAACACCAAGGCCCAATCGTCCCAATGAAAACTGCCTGAAGAGCCAGGACTGAAAAAAATTCAACAAATTCTATCACATGCCAAGGTTCTTCTCACTGTTTTCTTCAATGACAATTGGATAGTGCATCAAGAGTTCTTGTCTTATGGTTGTACAGTCAATAAGGAACACTACCTGTAAGTTAAGTGCTGTTCGCATGAAGCAGTCCTAAAAAAACTGCCAGAACTGTGGCAAAACTACTCGTGGAAATTGCACCACGATAATGCTCCTGTTCACATCTCAATGCTTGATCATGATTTTTTGGCAAAAGCCAAAAACGTTATGTTGCCTCAGCCACCATACTCACCAAACATGGCCAAATGCAACTTCTTCCTATACCAGAGGCCGATGAGAACAATGAGGGAACGTTGTTTTGCCACCACTGAGGAGATGAAAACAGAATCATTGGAGGAGCTGAACATCATAACGAAAAGTGAATTTCAGAAGCACTTCCAAGATTGGAAAAAGTGCTGGAGTAAGTGTATCATACCTGAGGGGGATTACTTTGAAGCAGAAAAGGCTGATGATTATGAACAAACAAAGATTCTTTTAGGAAAATAAAAATTTCCATTACTTTTTTATCACAAATCATATATACGGTAATTATCAACAATATCACAATAACACAGTGTCAAGAAGAGAGAGATCTTGTAATAACAGAGATCAATTGAACTCACTGGTGAAATACTTCAGCAAGAAAGGTAGCAAGTATTTCTGTGAACTTGTCCCCTCCAAAGTTTGGTTTATACACATGGCCTTTCACTGTGTACATTCCTGCACAGCACAATACGATGGTAACATCCATTGTAGCTCCCCCCAGGCGATAAACGAGGCACATCCTACAGGAGATATGTAATCATTACTCAAATTATTTATAAATACAAATTATATAATTACAAACAATGTTATACTAAACAATGATTACTCAATTTCTGGATAAAAACAAAAAAATTAAACCTAGTAATTATTTACAAGAACTGACTAATTTATATGGGAGTATACAGGTTTGATTCCACATCCTACCATCCAAATTAAGGATTACACAAAATAATAAAGAAGAATACATAAATTTTCTCACACGACATCTGTCCTCTAGGTTCTTGAAAGATGCTGTCACCATTAAAACAACATATTTCATTATAACACAGTCCAAGCAGAAACAACTGGATAACACATGCACATATTTCTGTATGTGGTTTCTTTATTTAATCAGATAAAAAGGAAGAAATGTAAAAGTTAACATTTTGTCAGCCCAGAACATTAGAAACAGAACATTAGCTCATGAGGAGACGTGAAGGAAATGGCACTGGAATCAAATTATTATTGCATTTCTTTGAAGTCAGAAGAGGATATCACAGAAAACCTAAATTAAAATGGCCAGGTGGAGATTTGAACCTCACTCATCTTGAAAGTGAGTTCAGATTTTGGTTTGTTATATCAATTCAATTTGAAAAAATTTAAGAGAATCATTTGATGATTACATTTCAATTATGTCCCTTTTTGCAGCTCTCTCTCTCTCTCTCTCTCTCTCTCTCTCTCTCAATAAAAGTCTGAAGTATCCACACTACCCTTGTCTTACTAAATACCTCACAACCATATACACACACTGAACAATGGATGCCCATATAGGACATGGGGATTTGCACCTAAATTATATTATTATTTTTTCACACATCTATGTAGGTTTAAGATCAATATCAAGATCTATAACATCTACCACAGTCTCTGCAAACACACTTTGGTTTACATAGATAACATAACCAAATATCTGTATTTTACAGTTCTCACAAATTACACCCTGTTACTGAATTTTCATTAGCATAAAATGCAAAAGAGAGAGAGCCTCAGAATGTAGAACAGCTGTACAGCTGGTACTAGACTGTCTGCGATTCTAAACTGCTACTTCCGGAGCCAACTAAACCAAACAACCAGAAATGAATGAAGTCATCACCAGCCAATGGCACTGCCCGATAACTATGACCTGCTGCCTTTTCAGGAATTTGGGATTCTGTTGTATAGGTGTAATTATAAGGAATGTTACTTACAACCAGTGAGGTGCCAGTATTTTAATTTGGCTGGGAATGACTTCCTACGCATGTGAATGGTGCCAGCTGTGTGCAGCACAAGATGAAGCAATGGCCACAAAGTGCATCAGTGTTCACATTGGGATATTATCCTTCATAAGGAATAGTGTAGTTTGTTCCTGTAACTGTGCGTATTGTGGTTGATGCTTTCATTTGCGTGGTGCGTTAAGAGTTTGCACAAATGCCAAAAACAGAAACAATGACAATCCAGGAAATGGATGAACTCTTGGCAAGGCAGTTTGCCGAACTAAAGGAGATAAACGAAGCTTTGCAAAGAGAGGGAGACTTTTAATAGCGAGAATGAGCATAAACAAGTGGATGCAGTGGAAGCAAAAGCTTTGGTTAGTTCACCTATCCCTTCTGAGGATTCTGTCACAGCTAATCTAGCAACTCCTTTTTCGGGTAGGGCAACCGAGGATGTCTCAATGTTCAGTGATGACCTGGAAGCTGCTGCTAGGTTGGGTAGTTGCTCAGACAAGACATCCTTGGATGTGTCTAAATTACAGTTGGTTGTGATGCAAGCAGCATACATCAGTACCATCAAGTGATGGATAAAACACAGACATTAAAGCAGCTCAAGAAGGCCCACTAACCACGTTATCGCAAGCAGAATATAGCAAGGTTTTTTTTTAGAGAACAGCTTAATGGGTTGTCTCAAAAGTGAAGCGAGTTGGTAGAGGCATTCATAGGCAGAAATAGGAAAATCACTGCTAACTTGTACGAGCTTACACAGAAAGTAGAAGCAGACAGAATTACTCCACAAGAAGAGAACAGGAATCAGATGTGTTTTTAAGAGGACTTCCAGAAGACATGTCAAGGAGAGCAACAATGGAAAACCCAAAGGATTTTGCTGCCACCATTATGGCTGCTACGCAAGTGGAAGAGATCAGTATTGTGGCCTGAGGACAAGATAAGGGTTGTGTGTTTCTTTTTTCCACACAAAGGTGAAATGCTACAGCTGTGGACATATGGACCATGTTAAAAAGCAATGTAGAAAACTTCACTGTTACAAATGTTGGTGGATACTGACCTTCAGATGATGCGTGTTGCAGAGCTACTGGAATGCAATAACAAGATGGATATGTTGCACTATATTGTGCACTGAAGCCTGGTACATGTGAAGGAAATAGATGGGGATTCTATGATTTTGAAAAGTGTGGATGATTTTAACTCTGACAAGTTGAGCTTATAGATTGCAAGCTTGGAGATCATGGACGAGTATAATCTGGGTAGGTCGTGTGAGGACCTCCCCAGATTATACTCGTCCACGATCTCCAAGCTTGCAATCTATAAGCTCAACTTGTCAGAGCTAAAATCATCCACACTTGCCACAAGCAAAGCATCAACACAATTGCATTATGCAAGAAGTTAAAACAAGTTGGAGGGAAAAGATAAGTCAACAATGAAAGTCTTGTTAATATGATTTGTCAACCTGTTCAATCCTGCTTGATCATTACCTGCAATACTGGTAACTGGCCATACCATACCAACAATTAACAATGCTCCAGTGTATAAGAAGCCGTACAGGATCCCTAGGCACCTATAACCTATACTGGAAGAATTTATTGACCAACTGCTGGCTGAGGGCAATATTGAATCAAGTTACAGTCCATGGGCAGCTACCATTGTAATAGTCCTGAAAAAATCATAGAATGGAACAAAAAAGGATAGATTTTGATGCAAGAGAGATGATGGACAGACATCCTGTACTAAATATAATGGAGATTAGAGAGAACTTAAGTCAATGTAAATACTTCACAATGTTATGAAGAGTGGTTATCACTGTTGGAAGTGGTTCAGGAAGAGCGGCCAAAGACCACATTTACTGCCCCGTGGAGTCACTATCAATATTTTAGGCTGTCATTTCGTCTGAAGAACGTGCCAGCTATCTCTGAGGCTATTAGTATCAGACGGAGTGCTCAGAGGATTTTTTATCTCAACAACATAATTGCATTTTCTAAGGATATGGAAGAGCACATGCAATGGTCAGAGGAATTCTTTAAGAGGCTAAATCCAGCACAGTTAACACTCAGTAATGAGAGGAAGATGTGAAAATTGATGCACGCCTAACTTCTGCAGAAAGTGCTTTCTTACCACCACAAACTACATAGTACTTTCAATCATTTTTAGGGTTCTGTAATTACTAATGGGAATTCATTGAAGAGTTTGCCGAAATTGCTAAGCTATTGAATCATTTGTTGAAAAAAGGTTTGGAATTTCCATTGTCAACTTTTAGACAGCATTTTAAAAATTGAAGGGAGCACTGACAACAAGCCTGGTACTGATATTCCCAAACTATGAGGGACAATTTATTCTGTCAAGTTTCACTAGGCATCGTCTCCACCTCAGAAGGTATGGGAAGGCGAAGCTGGCAAAGCTTATAGCCGGCAGTGTAGTGGGTGTTGGTGGGATCACTCATGGAAAATTTACTGTAGTAGTTGGTGTTGAAGCTACACCTATCTTAGAGTGAAGACAACTGATACGTTAACCTGCTTAAAGGACATCCCTCTAACTAAAGGTTTATATTCAGAGGAAGTCATGTTTCCAAGAAGAGAAGGAATTAGCATATTTCATCAAAATATAAAAGATATTAGAGATAAAGTTAGTGAACTGCTTACAGATGTGGTTCTGGAAATATTGGTATATTGGAGTACCACATAATAATTGACTATTCAGGGGCTTCCTTTATTAGGAGACAGATTAGCTGGCTGTTTTTCAAGGAGTTTTTTGCGGGGTGGGAAAGTTGCTTGTTGTTGTTGTTGTTGTTGTGGTCTTTAGTCCTGAGAGTGGTTTGATGCAGCTTTCCATGCTACTCTATCCTGTGCAAGCTTTTTCGTCTCCCTGTACCTACTGCAGCCTACATCCTTCTGAATCTGCTTTGTGTGTTCATTTCTTGGTCTCCCTCTACGATTTTTACCCTCCAATACTAAACTGCTGATCCCTTGATGCCTAAGAACATGTCCTACCAACCAATCCCTTCTTCTAGTCAAGTTGTGCCACAAACTTCTCTTCTCTCCAATCCTATTCAACACCTCCTCATTAGTTATGTGATCTACCCATCTAATCTTAAGCATTCTTCTGTAGCACCACATTTTGAAAGCTTCTATTCTCTTCTTGTCTAAACTATTTATCGACCACGTTTCACTTCCATACATGACTACACTCCATACAAATACTTTCAGAAATGAATTCCTGACACTTAAATCTATACTTGATGTTAACAAATTTCTCTTCTTCAGAAATGCCTTCCTTGCCATTACCAGTCTACATTCTATATCCTCTCTACTTCGACCATCAGTTATTTTGCTCCCCAATAGCAAAACTTCTTTAAGCGTCTCATTTCCTAATCTAATACCTTCAGCATCACCCGATTTAATTTGACTACATTCCATTACCCTTGTTTTGCTTTTGTTGATATTCATCTTATATCCTCCTTTCAAGACACTATCCATTCTGTTCAACTGCTCTTCCAAGTCCTTTGCTGTCTCTGACAGAATTACAAGTCATCGGCGAACCTCAAAGTTTTTATTACTTCTCCATGGATTTTAATACCTACTCCGAATTTTTCTTTTGTTTCCTTCATTGCTTCCTCAATATACAGATTGAATAACATTGGGGAGAGGCTACAACCCTGTCTCACTCCCTTCCCAATCACTGCTTCCCTTTCATGCCCCTCGACTAATAACTGCCATCTGGTTTCTGTACAAATTGAGAATAGCCTTTCGCTCCCTATATTTTACCCCTGCCACCTTTAGAATTTGAAAGCGAGTATTCCAGTCAACATTGTCAAAAGCTTTCTCTAAGTCTACAAATGCTAGAAACGTAGGTTTGCCTTTCCTTAATCGTTCTTCTAAGGTAAGTCATAGGGTCAGTATTGCCTCACATGTTCCAATATTTCTACGGAATCCAAACTGGTCTTCCCCTAGGTTGGCTTCTACTAGTTTTTCCATTCGTCTGTAAAGAATTCGCGTTAGTATTTTGCATCGTGACTTATTAAACTGATAGTTCGGTAATTTTCACATCTGTCAACACCTGCTTTGTTTGGAATTGGAATTATTATATTCTTCTTGAACTCTGAGGGTACTTCGCCTGTCTCATACATCTTGCTCACCAGATGGTAGAGTTTTGTCAGGACTGACTCTCCCAAGGCTGTTCTAGTGGAATGTTATCTACTCCCGGGGCCTTGTTTCGACTTGGGTATTTCAGTGCTCTGTCAAACTCTTCACGCAGTATCATATCTCCCATTTCATCTTCATCTACATCCTCTTCCATTTCCATAATATTATCCACAAGTACATCGCCCTTGTATAGACCCTCTATATACTCCTTCCTCCTCTCCCTTCTTTGCTTAGAACTGGGTTTCCATCTGAGCTCTTAATATTCGTACAAGTGGTTCTCTTTTCTCCAAAGGTCTGTTTAATTTTCTTGTAGGCAGTATCTATCTTACCCCTAGTGAGATAAGCCTCTACATCGTTACTTTTATCCTCTAGCCATCCCTGCTTAGCGATTTTGCACTTCCTGTCCATCTCATTTTTGAGACGTTTGTATTCCTTTTTGCCTGCTTCATTTATTGCATTTTTATATTTTTTCCATCCATCAATTAAATTCAATATTTCTTCTGTTGCCCAAGGATTTCTACTAGCCCTCGTCTTTTTACCTGCTTAATCCTCTTCTGCCTTCACTACTTCATCCCTCAGAGCTACCCATTCTTATTCTACTGTACTTCTTTGCCCCATTCCTGTCAATTGTTCCCTTATGCTCTCCCTGAAACACTGTACAACCTCTGGTTTAGTCAGTTTATCCAGGTCCCATCTCCTTAAATTCCCACCATTTTGCAGTTTCTTCAGTTTTAATCTACAGTTCATAGCCAATAGATTGTGGTCAGAGTCCACATCTGCCCCTGGAAATGTCTTACAATTTAAAACCTGGTTCCTAAATCTCTGTCCTACCATTATATAATCTATCTGAAATCTGTCAGTATCTCCAGGCTTCTTCCATGTATACAACCTTCTTTTATGATTCTTGAACCAAGTGTTAGCTATGATTAAGTTGTGCTCTGTGCAAAATTCTACCAGACGGCTTCCTCTCTCACTTCTTAGCCCCAATCCATGTTTACCTACTACGTTTCCTTCTCTCCCTTCTCCTAGTACCAAATTCCAGTCACCCATGACTATTAAATTTTCGTCTCCCTTCACTATCTGAATAATTTCTTTTATTTCGTCAGACATTTCTTCAATTTCTTCATCACCTGCAGAGCTAGTTGGGATATAAACTTTTACTACTGTAGTAGGCATGGATTTGTGTCTATATTGGCCACAATAATGCTTTCACTATGCTGTTTTTAGTAGCTCACCCACACTCCTATTTTTTATTCATTATTAAACCTACTCCTGGATTACCCCTATTTGACTTTGTATTTATAACCCTGTATTTGCCTGACCAAAAGTCTTGTTCCTCCTGCCACCGAACTTCACTTATTCCCACTATATCTAACTTGAACCTATCCATTTCCCTTTTTAAATTTTCAAACCTACCTTCCCGATTAAGGGATCTGACATTCCATGCTCTGATCCGTAGAACGCCAGCTTTCTTTCTCCTGATAACGACGCCCTCTTGAGTAGTCCCCACCCAGAGATCCGAATGGAGGACTAATTTACCTCCGGAATAAGTTACTCAAGAGGACGCCATCATCATTTAACCATACAGTAAAGCTGCATGCCCTCGGGAAAAATTACGGCTGTAGTTTCCCCTTGCTTTCAGCCTTTCACAGTACCAGCACAGCAAGACCGTTTTGGTTAGTGTTAGAAGGCCAGATCAGTCAATCATCCAGACTGTTGCCCCTACAACTACTGAAAAGGTTCCTGCCCCTCTTCAGGAACGACGCGTTTGTCTGGCTTCTCAACAGATACCCCTCTGTTGTGGTTGCACCTACGGTACGGCTATATATATCGCTGAGGCACGCAAGCCTCCCCACCAACGGCAAGGTCCATGGTTCATGGGTTGCTATGTACATAAAAAACTGTATTCCATTCGAGTCCATAAACATACCACGGCACTGCACTGGACAGATATTTGAATGTTGTGCAGGAGCAGTTGAATTTATTGAAACTAAACTTCTAATTGTTGTTGTTGTTTATAGGTCCCCTAACTATGAATTCAGGGCATTTCTGCTCAAGGTAAAGAGTGTTCTTGAATCACTTTGTAGGAAGTATCAGAAATTATTTATATGTGGTCACTTCAATATAAATTTTGTATATGATGGTGCAAGAAACAGGATGTTGGTGGATTTCCTAAATTCATATGATCTGATGCACACTGTGTTTTTTCCAACTAGGGTGCGGAGGAACAGCAGCACAGCCATGGACTACATTTTTATTCACTCTTCATTACTAGATGGGCATTCAGTTAGGAAAAGGGTGAACGGCCTTTCAGACCATGATGCAAAAATCCTAACACTTGAAAGGCTTTGGTACTCAAATGTCACATTTAATTACAAACTAAGTAGGAAAGTTAATCCAACAGCATTAGAGTGCTTTTTAAACCTTGTCAAGGAACAAGTGTGGCAGGATGTTTATAGTGCCAATAACATAGATGATAAATGTAATGCTTTCTTTAAAACTACTTCCTGTGGTGTAGTGCTTTGACATGTTTTGCTTGTAGAAGCTGTCAAGTGGGAATATGATTGCTAAAATAGACAGCTTGTCATACCAAGGTATTAAGGAGACATTTTGGGCACTTGCTTACCTGTTTCACCTGTTTTGGTGAATTTCAGTAGTTGTTTCTGTTCGAGTGAGTGTATGTTCAGTGAGTTCTGGAAGTAGTCAAATTTATAGGTTTTTAGTTATTCCAAGATAGATACCAGAGACTTTATGCTCATTTCATTAATAATGTATCAAGTTACCTCTTCATTTTAATACTTGGTGGCTAAAATCTGCTTCATTTTAAATGGTCAAGACTTTTTATTAAAAAAAAAAAAAAACATGATCTTTATCAAATCTGGTAGAAGTAATATTACTGAATATATTGCTGTGTTAGTCTAGAACAAAATTAGGTAAGTAGAACCCAACAACGTACAGATACTAACTTTATATAAATTAATCCATTGAGTAGGAGGAGTTGCCAAACAGAAATTATTTTAATTGTTTTTAAAACTTTTATTATGTGCCTGCACCCTTAATTTGTAGGTGATGTTCTCAAATATTTTTACAGCTGAGTAAGTTAAGTTGTGAATAGTGGAGGCAATTTTTGTTCCAAGTGTTAGACTTACAAACAACACTACTATTTTTAAATGGTGTCTTATGCCTCACAACAAACTTCATAAGAGAAGTTGTTAGGATGCTTAATTTTTAAACAATTGCCTTCATGAAATTTGAGGATGACCACCAGATATCCTTACAGAATATTTCTGTATGATGAATACTTCATGTCTGTGTGTAGAATTGCCTCAAAAAAACTATTTCCAATGGCATTAATGAATGACAGTGTGCAAAGCAAGCTGGTTTTTTAATGCTTTCATTAAAAAAATCAGCAATTACATGTAGAAAAAATGTTGCTGAATTCAAGCATTTTAAGAAATCTGTAATATGTGATTTTCAATTCAAGTTTTGGTCTATATGTGCACCTAGGAATTTTGAACAATTGATTTTACATGTTTCCCATCTCCCAGTGTTCTATTATTGTTGCTGGTGATATATCTTGCCTTGTACAAAATTCAGTGAAGTGTATGTTTTCTAAGTCATAGACTGTTTTCCGAGAATGAATATTTTTTAGCATTTCTTTCGTTGATCTGTCTGTTGTCACACCCCTGAAGAACTTGATTGTGATTCTTGTATTATCATCAAAGAACACCATTTCTGCTTTATTACTGTAAGGTGGAAGATCATTTATACATATCAAGAACAGGAGTTTTGCCAGAATTGAACTCTGTGGAATGCCTGTAATAATTTGTCCACACTCAGGGGGAGATTCATCATGAAAACTTCATGAGCTATCTAACATGGCCCTTTTCTTCCTGTCAGTGCAGTATTATTTAAAGCATTGTACCTTGAAAACTGAACTTTTAAGTTTCTCCAAAACAATGTTGTGATTTACAAAATCAAATGTCTTACATACATCACAAGAACATCCTGCTAGGTATTGACTCGCCAGTCAGATATTTCAGTATGTGCTCAGTGAAATGGTAGATGCCATATTTAGTGGAGAGACTCATCTGGCATCCTAATTTTGACTGACAGTATATTTGTAGATAGGCGTGACCATTCTTCAATACATTACCTTTTGCAGCAACTTTAGAAAATGAAGTTCATAGTGAAATTAGTCATTAGTTATTAACGTGTGTCCTATTACCTTTCTTAAAAAGTGTTCTAATAGTGTTAGGCTTTGGCTGGTCTCGAAAGATACCTTGTGAAAGTGATGCATTAAAAATATGGATGTAAACATCAGCTGTAACAGGAGTACATGCTTTTAATATTTTGGTTGAAATACTATCATCCTTATGAGAAATTCTTGCTCTTGAGAGTTAAAATCCTGGTATCTATTGAAGAAGTTGGAGTGATCTGAAATTTGTGCTTGTGATACTGGTTATTGCATATTCTGCAATGCTTTCCTTTCTTGAATTTTGTGATTGGCTGTTCGAGAACTGACAATAGTAGTGATGATGTATAGGATAGGTGGGCAACCAGTTGCCTGCAGGCCGGATTCGGCCCATCATTGGTTTCAGTTTGACCTGCAGAAGAAATTTTTGGGGAGAGTGTGAGGTGCTCACATTGTACTCCATCCAAGACCTATTTTTTGATATTTCTGCTGATGCTCACCTTGCCTCGGGTTTGCAACCCGTGACACAGACCACTGTCAGTTTTTCTTACTCTGCACATGCATAATGCAATTATACCACCGCTGACTCCCCAACGTGTTACTTATTGCGTACTATCTACATCTGTGCTACACATTGATGGATTGTAAACATTGGTAACAGGTGACAATGACAAGAAAACTACTGACTACTCAGGAAATGTGCTGATTTAAATGGCAGCGGGGTGCCATTCATAGTGGTATGTCACTCCCATAAACATTGTCACAGATGCTACAGTTTTCACTTCCTGCGCCTGAAGCATTACTATTGCATCACTTGAAAAGTGGTCTGTGAGCTTAAGTAATTATGCGAATCAGGCCTGCAGGTTACCCGTGCCTATCCTACAGCAATGTAGGAGTGTCTGGGGGTGGCACCTAGTAGTTCGAATTTGATTTCCTGGTTATAAGGATGAGAAGATTGAAAGCATGAGTTTCAACTTTTGATTTGTCACAATTAAATAATTTTCATTTCAGGAAAACCTTGTGATCGCATGTGCTGTGCAGTTCTACACTGTTGCATAGTAAATAAGCTATATGCTTTTAAAATATCAGAACAGGCATGAAGCAGGATTGAAGACTTTCTTGCAAATAAGAGTCCACTATGTTGTTAGTAAAGGGGATCCACAGATAGAAATAAAGTAGCATCCTGTGTACTGAACGGAAGTGCAGTAGGAATATTATTAGAACTGGGGAGGGGGGGTTGCAAGTCGTTTATGGATAACTCACTTGGTGGAGCATTTACCCATAAAAGACAAAGGTTCCTACCAGTTCAGATCTTAATCTGGCACACAGTTTTAATCCACCAGGAAGTTTCAGTGGGGTTACTGTTCACTTTATTGTGTTATGTTGTGCCAGATAATACTGTAGCTCTCGGAGACTGTTTACAAACTGATACAATTTAGTACAGAAAAGTGACATTAGAAAATTGTTACAAATTCCAGAAAGACTTGTAATTTATCAGTACTTGGTGCAAAGACTGATTACTGACCGTCAGTATAAATAAATCTAATATTGTGCTTCTAGATAAATGAAAAGTATAATAATGTTTGACTGCCCAATCAGTGATCAGTCGTAGAAATCAGGATGTAGAGTTCATGCGCTTAGTGATATAAGGTGGAATAGACACAAAAATCTGATTTTGAGGAAATCGGATGCCAGCCAGGCTTTTATTTGTTGAAAGTATTTGTAGGAAGTGCAATTTATTCAAAAAGGAGCTCACCTATGAAACCTTTATTTGACCAATTCTTTGGCAATTTGGTGTTATTACCAAATTGGGTTAATGGATGAGATTCAAATAACAGGTTTACAATTCATCATACATTTGTTTAACCATAACAAGAACATCACAGAAGTGCTTAATAAATTGTTCCAATACAGGGTTGCCCTCAGGAAGTAGTACTTTTTCATTTGGTTATTACGAAGTTTAGCTTATATTTAGACCAGTATAACTTATAGATAACTGTTCTACACACGTTACCATTATTTAAAAGCCAAACAAAAGTTTATTTCATAAAAAGTACATCATTGGTGATACATTGCTAAAGAGGTTTGTGGAAGGTCCTTGTTGAATTCTCAACTATTTCTTGAAGAATTTTCTGTTTCTTTATGTATCATGGCTTTCAATTGATCAGTACAGTGGAGCCATGAAAAAAGCTTTTTTCTTAAGATGATCCCACAGAAAAAAATTTGCTGCCGAAAGATCAGGTGCTCTCACTAGCCATGGGATAACACTGAATCATAATAGTAATCGATGTGGAAAGTGGCACCTCAGTTTAGTAATTGAGTTAAAAGCCCCGTCTTTCTGAAACCATATTGTGTTTAGATGAAAACTTCCCTGCACTGTGTGGACTGAAGAAATTATTGATAAAGGCCGCATACCTCTCAGAACTGACACGTACTGACTTCCCAGTGTTGTTGTCTTCAAAAAAATATGGCCCAATGATACCAGTGAACTGCCAAAAAGCACACCAGATGATGACATGTGGAGCTATCCTGCAACTTTTCATGAATGAGCTACAGATGTGTGTCTAGAGTAATATTGAAAGATTGATTTATTGACAAATCTATTCATATGAAATTTTGCCTCATCAAACATCACGAGATTCATCAGAAATGCCTCTTACTGGTCAATTCTATCCAGTAACATTGCGTGGAAATTGTACCAACTCACTTTTAACTCCCCGCCGTAACTGTTGAGCCACTTGCACCTTATAAGGAGGAAACTTTAAATCCTATTTCACGATCCTCAGTAAAGACGTGTGAAGGATTTGTGATGGTCTATAATGGTGACTGACTGATCACTGTGGGCTTTGTTGTAGAGCTGCATGAAATCATTGGATATTTACTGGCATTCAGATTGTCATTTCAGGTCCCTTATGTTTCACACTGGCTCCACAGTCTGTCTTACGCCATTGTTTCATCTGTCTGGAACATGGAATAGGCAGACTCTACCATGGAGCATAGACTGCTGCAATGCTCTGCATGTGACATAACTCCCCTATTGCCTCAGTATGCACATGCAATGGCCAGCATTCCATACTGAACTGAATGGCATATGATGTGGGTCTGATTAGATGCAGTAGATGGTGTGAATACATCTACACCTTTGCAGGGTGGCCAATTGAAGATATACTATTTCCTGTGGGCCAACCTGTATAAGTATTTTATAGAAAAAAGAAGTTAAACAAATTTTCTTTAAATATCTGAGCTAGCAGGGGGATAAAGTGGCTAATATGGTGGTCGGAAATTTGAGAGGTCAGTTTTTCAAATCCATATGTGGCCATCCAGAGTTTGATTTTCTGTGGCTTTCCTAAATCTCTTAAGATAAATCTCAGTATGGTTCCTTTGAAAAGGACACTGCTGATTCTCCCCCCCCCCCGCCCCCCCCCCCCCAAACCAATCCAAGCTTTTGTTCCTACTCTGATGACTTTGCCCTCAAGAGGACATTAAATCATAATTTTTGTTCCTTTTAAGTATCTTCACAGAGATTAAAAAAATGTTACTTGCTCTTTTCATGTCAAAAATTGTGCAGTGGTTGTAGCCTGTGGCACTTAAATGGATGGCGTATTTCTTGATTTTTGGAAACTGCAATATATTAACAATTTTGCATGTAATGAATAGATGAGATCATGGAATGTGTTTCCAACAATTTTCTTTTCACTTCTCCTCCCTTAAGGGTATTTCAGCATATTGTACATTTGATGAGTTTATTGGAACATTTCTTTTTTTTTTTTTTTTTTTTTTTTTTTTTTTGCGTGTGTTTGGTATATGTGATACACTGTTTCTGTTTATACTGCACACGAGAATATCAATAAACAATTTAAGCAGCACTTGCAGACAGTACCTTGCTTTGTAGTTTATCGATAAATACTTTCCTTAGAAAACGGAAGTGAAATTGTGTATTTATAGAAGATTATTATTATTATTATTATTATTATTATTATACACAATGTCTTATGATAGTCCGTAAATGAGGATGAATCGAATGCCTTGAAACATATTGTTGATAAATTCCTGAGTTCAGTTTCCAAATACTGATCTAAGAAGCAGTTTCAGGTAAAAGGGCATATAAAACTACTAGTGTATAAAACAAATTACAGATTGCTATTCATTGAGAGAATGTTGAAAGTGTTTATTCGCCAATGGTGAGGCTGGATTTGAAATCCCAGTGCTGCCCATGTTGGAACTAGCTACTTGCTATCAGTCTCATTCTAACCAACACTGATAAATGTTTGATAAATTTAGTAATTACTGTCATTTTATAGTATTTGAACTGGTCGTGCAGTTTGCTTATACTGTAATACAGTGCTAAAATTTGGAGATGTTTTTCTATTGCTTTGTTGAAGTTGCTGTGAAGTTTACTGCTTTCTCATCCAACCCTTTTTAGGGGAGAAAAAATTGGGACACACCAGAAAGCAGGTATCTTACTGTGAATGAATGGTCAGTCCAGTGGAACTATAGAAAGGAACTAAAAATTATCTGCATTCTCAGCCAGTTCATAATGTATCATTTGGTTTAGTTTACCTGGGCTTATAACCTAGGAATGCATATTCGATTGTTGCTGTTTACTCTAGGTATTATCGGAAATAATTGATAGGCTTTGCTGTATTGGTGATATTTGCAATACTGCCCGTATTTACTGTGTGGCTTTAAAAGTGATAACTGCATAACAGTCATGTATTTTCCCACAGTTAGTTACTTTAAATTTGCTCACACTTTTCTCAGTCCACAGTTGTGGAGAATATTATATGGGAGGGTCAATGCAAAACTCTATGAGCCAAGTATTAAACAATGTGTGGTCTTTTGTGTGACTTTACTTCTTGAAACAGTCTCTTAAATCTCTTAAATTCAGTGTATATTTCCTGCACTGCTCTTGAACTTCAATTTTTTTGAATGGAAGCTCTTCAAAAGAGTGATGTGCAACAGTCACCAAGTTGTAATATGGCAGAAATGTTTTTAGGAGCTGAGAGTTTTGTGCAGATTGTGGCACATAACAGGCAAAGGTGAAATTAAATTCAGCATTATGTCGATGCTGTAATGTGTCTGTAAACTCAACATTAACCAGGTGAGTCCCCACTCTGTGTACACAGCTACATCATGTCTGTTTTGCAAAATCATACTGCTCCTGCCAGATTGCCCCTTTTGAATCAGTGGTGATGCAGATGGGCCCAAGGAGTGTTCATTTTGTATTAACACTATATGTTTGTTTGTTTGTTTGTTGCTGTTGTTGTGGTCTTCAGTCCAGAGACTGGTTTGATGCAGCTCTCCATGCTATTCTATCCTGCGCAAGCTTCATCATCTCCCAGTACCTACTGCAACCTACATTCTTAGCACTATATAGAGTATAGAGATTAATAACTAATATAACTAACACAAGGAACACACACAAGTAGAATATAGATATATACTTCACTGCACTACTAGGATTCCAATACAGTTCTAGTGTTTCCTGGGATTAGCACCCCCCCCCCCCCCTCAAATTGAGAGTTGAAATGAAATAATGGTAATGATGATTGTAATGGCTCAACAGAATCCAAGGGAAATATCTGTAAGAGTTTTTAAGTGGGCCGTACCGGTGCATATTGTAATGACCGTATTGGTCGACTGTTGAGGTCCCTGGCAGTGATGGGTAGATCGAGGTCAGAAGGTCATTATTAGTCACCTAGGTCAGGGTGATCAGCTGTGAGGTGAGTGGATGCCTGGCAGATGCCTTTTGGGGTGTTACAAAAACAGTATTGATAACATTAACATTTGTTATTCAGGCCACTAGTCCTTGTAGGTCGAGCAGTAAGCACTAAGTCGAGGGATGCTATTGTCAGCTCATGGCCAGTGTTGTCATGGTGATTGATGTCAGAAGCAGCAGGTCATTCTCCTGCTTGTCTGCTGCACTGCCTAGTTGTAGCAGAACATCTCGGCACAGGGTTTGCAGAGGCGTACCAGATCACGTTGCAGCTCCCAAAACAGGCGATGCAAGCCCCAGCATTGGAGTCTGCCAACAGAAGCAGAAGTGGGTAACAGCAAGCCCACTTACCCTGGCAATGGTGGAAGTCTGGCTGCAAGTCTCCACGCTCAGACTTTAGGCTACCAGGAAACCCAGTGGAAGAGGGCACTAATATTGTTGCATCAGACACGGCACAAATAGTGGCACTGCTACTAGCAGTGGAAGTGTTACCAGGATGGGATTTGTGATTCTGTAGAAGATTGCAGACTTAGATGAGTAGACAGCGGATCAACATAGGTTGCTCTTCGTAGCTGGGTGTCAGCAGATGTAGCGTGTCTGGGAACATCTGAGAATAGGGATACGATACAGGGGCAGTGAAGAGACTATGAGAGTCTGCTGGTCACTTCAGACAGCGGCACCCCGAGCCTAGAAAAGGCAACAAACCGTAGTAGCCTGACACCACTTTCGACTGGTGATAAATACATTTGTTCTGCCGTTCTTGTTTTGTCATCTCCTGCAGGAACATAACCAGAGAGGTAATATTAACCAACTTCACTCTCTGGAGGCAATGGCTAATCTCTTCTGCTTTGTCAGATCCCCGAATGAGTGTTCTTACACTCTGAACAAGTTCCTCCTCCCCCCCCCCCCCCTTCCCATAGTTTGTGATCAAGAGAGTGCTGCCACGTATCTCCATATGTTGTCGTTTTACAGAATTGGTGACAGACTAGGGCATTGCTTAACACTCATCCTTTCTATGGCTTCTTGCAATACCAGGGAAGGTGTCTTAATTTTTACCTGGCTACACCAAGTACAATATTTTGTGGTGCCACACACCCCTCTCCTTAAAAAAGTATGCCCCAGATTTTGCTTAAAGTGCTTCTATAACTCTTGATATATATTCACAAAATGACATTTGTATATGGGACACTTTGTTTCTTCCTTATTCTAGTCTGGTTTAAATCACAAGTTCATTGACCATATTCTTAATGGTGAAACATCTTAGCTAAGGTCAGTCCTCTGGACAATCTTGTGCCCCCATGAAAATGCCTTCCCACTGAGTTATTTACAAGCTAGTACAATCATTTGATCCCTTTCTCGCATCTTAACACATTCTCTCAAACATTTTACAGTTAAGAATCACACTTATTTCTCGTCATTTAAAGAGTAAGTTGTACTTCTATCTTACTTGGGTAATCCTTACTTGCTACCAGTTATCCAGTTGATTGGTGTTTGATGTACTTCTCAGTTCAAGGATGGTGTTTGGGTTTCTATTTAAGGTAGATATAGAGAACAGAAAATGCAATCAGAAGCAATACAACACTAGAAACTGATGTAGTTAAAACACTGTGGTGTTGCTTATCGCGATGCTCCCATACATACTGTGCCATGTGTTCAGTGGCTATCTGTCCCCCTTGTGATGCTGTCAACTCATCTAATGAATTGAGGAGATCCTGCGTGCTTCATTCAGAAAGGTTAGGTTCTTAGTAGTCAACATGTCTGGCTGTATCTCCAGCCAATACAATAAATGCTGGGTCAGATTTCTCATCGTTGCTTCAGTGATAGTAACTGGAAGCCGAAACATTGTCCCTGCTATGTACCATTGACTAGCATTCCGCTGTCCTGTAACTCTAACCTTGTGATTCCCTTCGGTCTTTCTTGCTCTTAGCAGTTCACTATTGCCACCTGTGGGGAAAATACAGAATGAACCTAAGGCATGCCTAATTTTGGAAAATATGGGTGCAATGTTAGTGCTTCCTTCTGACATATGGGTGCTCCTGGCTCCTCTGAAAGTAGTTGTACTTCACATGCTAGCACACTAGCCTGAACCCACCTCTTCTGACATACTGTACTGTTCCCTCTTCGGCACTATCGTATGCCGACATCAGTACGTAGGTTTCCTTCCGGTCTAAGACTAGTGACACTTCCCCTGTTTTACCAATACAAATTGGCCTATAGCTCTCAATTTCACTGAGTGCCGATGAACCATGTATCCCCACTCAACAGTGGGAACTACACTGATATTTGAACTGTTACCCCATCCTTGTTAATCACACCAATGCTCATGGTGCTAAGTCCATTATCTAACATAACTGTTATATATATATCTCGTACAAAAGTATAACCACTGGTATTCTCCCCATATTTTTGTTAATACTCCTTTTTCTGCTTCCCAATGCAATTCCACTAATGTTTCCTGCAGTCTTTGTATTTTGTTCCTTATCTCTTATGCATCATGTCTCAGCTTCAGTGGCAAGAGGTTAAAACTCTCGTTTCAAATTTTCAGTTTTGTAGTGCGTCCACTACACCTCCCGTGAAGGGATGTGGAATCACGAGGGTTATTGCACCCGTTTGAATGTTTGTGAAGGAAGCTCCAAAACACAACGCCGCCCCCTCCCCCCCCCCCCCCCCCCCCCACCCACCCACCCCCAGGAGTGTCGTCATTGGCGAGTTCATGCTTGGTTACCATGAAGCCCCAGCTTTTGCAGCATATTTTCCCTTTCATGCTGCACGTCTATCCTCTTGCTATTCTTTTTCCCCTCCCTTGCGGAGCATGTATGGGATATTTTTGGGAATGTAACCTGCATTTTCAGTAGCCTGATATCAGAACAATCATTCCACTGTGTTTTTTTCCCCCCATTCTCCTATCTTTCCTTCACTTCAGTGTTTGAGTATCCTCTTTTTCTTCTTCCTCTCTGCGCTCTCCTGAAGGCTGGTCCGTGCGCCTGGTGCGTATCAGGTGACTGGGTAATGTGTAATTCCCATCCCCAGGTCGACAGGTAGGGTTCTCACCTATCCCTTGGTACAGGCTGGGCACAGGGAGGGTTGATAGCCTGAGCTGTTACCATCCCAAATTGCTAATTGGTCCCTCTGTAAGGCATTTGAGAGGTGTGAACAATCACCTAAGGTGGGTGTGCCCCCTCCCTCCCTCTGTGAGGAGGGCCCCCACAATCGGAAGGAGCGTGCCATCAGAGACGCTGGCAATCGTGGGGTATTTCCTTCAGTGAGCCAACATTATCATCTCAGTACACAAAACAAAAACTGAAAGAATCTAACGATTCAAAGACCCTCCAGCTGCACTGCAGTTCCTTGTGGTTTTGTGTACTGAAGACGTCAGTCTTTTGCTACGATTAATTCAGTCATTATTCAGAAAGGTATTGATGCAACCACTGGCCCTGTAAAATCCTGCTCTCGTTTACATAGAGGCACTGTACTTTTGGAGACTACTTGTGATTGTTAAGCACAACTGCTTGCAGCTTCGCTCCTCCACGGCTATCCTGTTCGTGACGAGGCCCGTGGAACACTGAATTCTTCGTTGGTGTTATTTACACTAGGCTGCTTGATGGTCTGTCTGAGGCAGAAATCCAAACTTACCCCTTTGATTAAGGCGTCATTGAAGTCCATTGGGTGATGAAAAAGGTAGATGCATCTTTAGTGCCCACTCGCTCTCTTTTCCTCATATTTGATAGGGTTGTGGTTCTATCGAAGATCAAAGCAGGCTATGAAGTTATCACAGTCTGACTGTACATTCCAAACCCAATGCGCTGCTGCCTGTGTCATCGTTACCACACTCGACTGTCCTGTCGGCACCTGGCCAAATGTTTAACCTGTGGTATGGTTGCTCACAAGAACAAGTGTCTTCCTCCTCCTCCTCCTCCTCCTCCTCCTCCTCCTCCTCCATGATGTATCATTCCAATGGCTACCACGCAGCCTCCTACCGTGATTGTCCCACGTATCTTGATGAGTGGGCTGTCCAGGAGATCTGAGTGAAGGAAAAGGTACCTTATCCAATCAGTCGTACGTTGTTGGCTAGTCATAAACCCTGCGTTTTACCATCCGGCAGTTAAGATACCATTCCTGCTACATCTCGTTCAACAAAAGATGTTGTAAAATCGCCCTATCATGGTAGCACCCCAATCTCTTTCTGCTCCAACTGTGCAACCGGCCACCAAATTTTCACCTCACTCAGGGAAATCACCTGTTCCACAACCAGCAGGCTGGAAAGAACAGAAGGAATACTCCTACAAAGACTTTTCACGTCCCTCCAGCCAACAAACACCTGAATCATCATCTGCCAACCACAAAGACTCCAAGAAGTAAAACAGAGGCAAACGGTCCTTCGCCTGCATGGAGATCCTCATCAATGATTTCACCATGTGATACCCTCACTTGGCTGACCTCCGTGTCTCCAGTGCACAACACCAAATGTTTTTCTGCCCTGGACTCCACAGAGTGACTGTGGGAGAATGTAGATGCCTCTGTAGATCTCGTGGAGCAAGATCCTCCGGCCTCTGCACCATTCCCTGTAGCAGAGTATCTTCGAGGGCTGGCACTTGGCAGCTGCCTAGGTGACACCCCTTTGTTTTTTCTCCCCTCCCCTTTCCCTGTTAAGACCTCTCATCCAGTGGAACATTCATGGCTTTAAATCCAACAAGTAGGAATTATGGATGCTCTTGGAATAGCAGTGTCTTCTTATTCTGTGCTTCCAGGAAACAAAATTGTGTCCTCACAATCACTTTGACCTCTCGCATTTCTTTCTGTTCTGCTTTGACCTCCCCCATGAGGATGGCATTCCATCTTGTAGGAGAGTCATGCTGCTCATCTGGGATGACCTTCATAGTCACATCGTCTCCCTGAACACCTAGCTGCAAGCTGTTGCAGACCGCATTTTCCTTCCTCGCTTCACCTTTTCCCTTTGTACTGTTTACATTCCTCCATCTTTTGGTGTCACCAGGGCAGACTACTTCCAGCTGAGTTGGCCACTCCCTCACCCCTTTTTGCTGCTCAATGACTTTAATGCCCATCATCCCCTTTGCAAACCTGTCCTTGACATGCCATCTTGGCATCTGCCTTAATGCTGGAGCACCCATGTTCCTGTCAGACTCGACACACACTGATTCCCATTTGGACCTTTTATTCTGCACTGCTTAGTTTGCTTGTAGCCAGGAGTGGTCTATTCTCTGTGATAAATACTTGAGTAACCATTTACTACTGTGTGCTATCCATTTGCTGACTCCTACACACTCCCCCCCCCCCCCCCCCCCCCCCAATGTGCAAACTAAAATGGCTGCTTTCTAAAGCCGACTGGCGGCTTTACTCCTCCCTAGCAACCTTCGGCAAACAACTTTTCCACAATTGTGACGACCAGGTAGAAGCCCTTGCCAAAGTTATCCTAACCACCACAAAATATTCCACTCCTTGCACTTCGTCTTCACCACACGATGTCCCTGTCCCATGGTTGACAGAGGTATACTGTGACCCAATTCGCACACGGAGACGTAGGCTCCTCGTTTTTGACCATCATCCTATGATGCAGAACTGTAATTGTTATAAACACTTGCATGTGCAGTGTTGTCGTGTTCTTTGGGATGGCAAAAAGGACAGGTGAATACTAGTTCTTTTAACAGTTCCTCTCCCTCTTCCATCGTGTGGGCCAAACTCGGACAGCTCTCTGGGACCAAGGTCCATTCCCCAGTTTCTGTCCTGACCGTAGCAGATGATGATGTAGTGGATTCTATTGCTATCTTCCAACACCTTTGGCCATTATTTTGCGGAGGTGTTGAGCTCCACCCACTATCACCTTGCCTTCATCCATCGGAAACGAGGGGATGAGGCTCAGGTGATAACCTTCTCTTCCCAGAATTGAGTGTTACAACACTGCTTTTACTATGAGGGAGCTAAATCATGTTCACATTTCATCCCACTCCTCCACCCCAGGGCTAGACGATGTTCACCTTTCTTTTTCGGGCAACCACTTTTTCCTTCATATGTACAATTGTATCTGGACAGAGGGCACGTTTCTCAGATGCTTACATGAAGCCATTGTCATACACGTACCTAAGCCCAGTTAGGACAGACGCCTTCCTTTCCTCTATTGCCCTATTTCTCTCACTAGCTTTGTTTGCAATGTGATGGAATGTATGAGTCATGACAGGCTGGTATCGTGGCTTGAGTCTCTCAGTTTACTAACCACTGTACAATGTGGATTTTGAGCACGCCGTTCTCCAATTGACCATCTTATCACTATGTGAACTCATACAATAATGGTTTTCTGTGGAAATATCAGACTGTGGCCGTGTTTTTTTATTTGGACAAAGCCTGGGACACTGCTGAAGGACTGTTATTGTCTCTACTCAATACATGTTGGGCTTCCAAGGCCACTTGCCCAATTTCCTTTAGGAATTTTCAAAAGGCAGGGTTTTCAGGGAATGTGTGGGTTCTGCCTTGTCGGAGATCTTTATCCAGGAAAACATTGTGCCTCACAGTTCCATCCTGCCGTTCTCATTGCTGTTGCCATTAACCCTGTTATGGCCTGTCTCCCAACAGGCATTTCCGGCTCCCTTTTCGTTGACAATTTTGCCACTTATTGTTATTCTCCATGGACTTGTCTGCTTGAGCAGTGTCTTCAGCACTGTCTCAATCTTCTTTAATCATGGAGTATTGACAATGGCTTTCAGTTTTCCACTGACAAAACTGTTTTTATGAATTTCTGGTGGCACAATGGGTTTCTTTCACCATCTTTATATCTTGGGGCTGTTGCTCTTCCATTTGTTGAACTACAAAATTCTGGGGCTCATGCTCAATTGGAAACTTTTTTGGTCCCCCCCACATGACTTACCTGGCTGCCCACTGTACTCTGTCCCTCAGTATCCTGTGTGTTCTCTGTGGTACTTCCTTGGGAACAGATTGGATCACCCTCCTCCATTTGTACCGGTCCCTTGTCCTTTTGAAAGTAGACTATGAATGTTTCATTTATGCATCTGTACATCCATCCATCTTACGCTGTCTAAGCACAATCCATCATGATGGCATCCGTTTGGCCACTGGCACATTTCTCATTACCCTGGTTGAGAGTCTCTATGCAGAAGCTGCCAAACTGTGACTGTCTCACCGTACATGACGCTCTCCTCAGTGTCCCCAGCGGCTCGGCATTCACATGCCTGGTACGGGCTTGGCGACCCTGGGGTTCCTGAGCTGGGAACTGGTAAGTGCCGCCAGTCCCACACCATAAGCTGTGGGCATATTTCAGCGTCCACCGTGCTGTGCGGCAGTGGAATGCTGTGTGTCTCAGGGAATGGGGATCTTGGCTTGACCGCTCGGATCGTGAGGATGGAATGAACCTCTTATAAACAACCCCTCAGTCTCAAGGTGTGCTGCACACTGATAAGATGCATGGCTGTTGAGGTGGAGCAGTCTTTAGTGGGCAACCTCTAGGGAACCTGCTGCACCTAAGTTCTATAAGGCTTACCTAGGCATGCGGGGCTCTGTCTAGGTGGACTTCTAGTTCCCTAGCTGCTCATGGGACTGAAATGGATCCTTTGAAATCCTCTTTTCCTCCTCCCAGCGGAAAGGGTGGACCACTGGAAGGTTCTAACACCCAGTCTCTGAAGAGGGCTTGTGCAGTCAGTCCCCCTGACTGCAGCACATCTTTGACACACAAAGTCTTTGGTAACAGAATGCATTCTGGTAATCAGAACGTGTTTCTCATTGTGAAACAGGAGGTGGGTAGTTTCAAGATGATTTCGCCCTTTTGTATACAAAGGGATTGAAGGGAATCTGTGGCTCCTTAAAATCGATGAAGCGTTTTCGTAATGGGACCTTGCTATTGGAAACTTCTACTTCCCAGCAAGCAACTAACCTCTAATCTGCTAAATACCTCGGGGAGTATGCCGTAGACACTGAAATGCACAGCGCCTTGAATTATAGCAAAGATGTTGTGACATGCCGGGATCTAGTCGACATTCCCAGGGAAGAACTGCAACGTGAGTGGGCTTCGGAAGGTATTGTTGGTGTAAAACATATCGTGAAGAGAATTGATGGCAATCTTAGCAAATCCAACTCCTTTATTCTGACCTTCAGTAGCACGAAACTTCCTGACTATGTTAAAGCTGGCTTTCTTTGCCTTAGTGTGAGGCCTTATTTCCTGACCCCAATGCGCTGTTTTAAATGCCAGCGTTTTGGGCATGCCACCTTAGGGTGTAAAGGCGAAGCGACATAGGCAACTGCGGTAAGGCTGCTCATAAAGGAGTTGGGTGCTCGCCTCCAACCAAATGTATAAATTGCTCTGGAAACCACCCTGTTTGGAGTAGGGACTGCCGAATATTTTTAGAGGAATGCAAAGTCCAGGAAATTAAAACAACTGAGCGTATCTGCTATGGTGAGGCCAAAAAGATGTAAAAGTCAATGCAACCGGCCACATTTGCTACATCTTTTGCACCCATGGTTCAGAAGCCTACTCCAATGGCTGATGCCTCTACACAGACAGAGGTGGTGAGTGTTAGTGCTAACACCTGCAGATGTCAGTGCACGTGCAACGCAGCCAGTGTTTGAGCCTGTAGCCACTACTCCAACGGCAGACACATGTACAATGGCGCCTCTGACAGCTGAGGCTGTTCCGAAGCCAAGTACGTCCATTACCATTCCCACGTTGGCTCCCCCAAAGACCACCAAACTGCAGAAAGCTGCTATACAGCAGCAACAGCGGGTCAGATCATGTGGTAAACTGTCCAACCATGCAGATGTCATTTTATGTGATGCTTCTTCTGTCTCTTCCCCATATGTGTGGGGCAATCATCTCGCCTCACTCCTGCCGTTCCACCTGCTGCAGTCTCCCCACCCCATCAGAAAGACAGGATGAAAGTGCTACCACCGTCATAGGTGGCTCCCATACTTCAGTGGAACTTGCAGGGGTTCAGGATGCATGTGGAGGAACATTGTCTACTCTCTCAGGGTAGACCACTGTGTGTGTGAGTGTGTGTGTGTGTGTGTGTGTGTGTGTGTGTGTGTGTGTGTCCAGGAGACTTATTTCAATCCATCATACTCCGTTGAGCTATGATGCTATACACTCCACAAAAAGGACAGCCTTCGTGGAGAGAGAGCTAGAGGAGGCGTAGGTATTTTCGTCTGGATGGACTACCACTCCTCGCCTCTCTCGCATACGACTACTTTACAGTCCTTCGCTGTGTCTGTGCACGTGTGTCATCCATTGACCTTATGTTGTCTTTACTTGCCTCCACATGATGCACTACATGAAGGAGCCCTCACTGACCTCCTTACACAGCTCCCCCAGCCGTTCATTATTTGTGGTGATTTTAAAGCCCACAATGCACTCTGGTGCTCTGCCATTACCTGTCCCAGAGGTAGAGCAGTTGAGAGGCTTCTCCTGTCATCCTGTGCCAACTTGCTCAATGGAGGACATAGCACTCATTTCTGCACAGCGACTGGGTCGTTCTCTGCCATTGATCTCTCGCTTCGCTCTCCAGCTCTTGCCGCCAGTGCTCAATGAGAAGTGGCCACTGACTTGCATGGCAGTGATCACTTCCCAATCTGGATTCACCTGCCAGATGGCGTGGGCCCCTGAAGGAGACCACCACGATGGGTGCTCAGTGGGGCCGACTGGTCACTTTATAGCCAGTTGGCCCAGTTTGAACACAGTGCGAATGTTGAGGTGTGGGTGGATCATATTACCAAACTGGTCCACCATGCCGCTGCAGCGTCCATTCCACAGGCCACCGGAAGAGGCAACCTGTCCCTTGGTGGAGTGCTGAATGCCCCTCTGCAATCAGGACCAGGCGTGCGGCTCTGCGTTGTTCCAGTGTCGGCCGACTGCTGAGAATTTTGCAACCTTTCAGGTGGCAAGGGCAAAATGTCTCCGCATTATTAGAGAGAGCAAGAAGAGGTCGTGGCAACAGTGCCTGAATGCCAATAATCGTTCCACCGAAAGTTCCATTGTGTGGGAGACCGTCAGGAGAATCCTGGGAGAGGAGGGAGGTGACCCATGGCTGCTGTAATGAATAATGGCACTCTCCACATGGATCCATGAGACATAGCCCACGCTATGGCAGCGTATTTTGCCACAGTTACTGCAACAGCCAGTCAGGATCCAGGTTTCCAGTGCCATAAAGCGTTTGCTGAGAGGTATACTCTGGACTTCCAGTCCACCTCTAATGAAATTTACAATTGTCCATTTTCCATGTGGGAGTTGGATTCTGCATTATCTGCAGCTCGTGACACATCACCTGGTCACAACAGGATCCATTACAGTATGCTGCGGCGCCTCACAAGGCACAACAAATAAATCCTCCTCGCACTTTTTAATGAGATTTGGGCGTCATGTCACTTTCCTGACTCGTGGCGTGAGGCAGATATAATTCCCTTTTTAAAACCTGGAAAGACCCCACGAGCCCAAGTAGCTACCATAGTGTTGCCCTCACTAGTTGCACGAGAAAGACCTGGGAGCAGATGGTCAACCGACGCCTTGTGTGGATGTTAGAATCCCGGCAAGCCCTTAGTCGCTTTCAGTGTGGGTTCAGGAGGGTTTGTTCCACCTTCAATAACCTTGCCCTCCTGGAGGCGGCTATACAACAAGTTTTCCTCCGCCATCACCACCTTCTAGGTGCAGTTTTTGACATCAAGAAGGCCTACGATACCACTTGGAGGCGTCTCATCCTGGAGCAGCTTCATGAATGGGGTTTTCGTGGTTGTCTTCCTCTTTTTATTCAGTCCTTCCTCTCGCCACGATATTTTGGATACCGAATTGGTGATGTCCTATCTGACTGCTTTGAGCAGGAGAACGGTGTCCCTCAGGGTAGTGTTTTAAGTGTGTCTGTCTTTGCCATCACTACTAATAGCTGGCGGTGACTGCCAATAAACTGTGTTTGGTGAAGTCAACAACTCGGCTGTGGCGTTCCTCCTGCCAGTTGCTGAGGTGGGAAGAAGTGGCCCTCATGCATCTTCGGATTGGGCACTGTCCTCTTACACACAGCTTTCTATTACGGGGGGAGGATCCCCCGTTTTGTGATGCTTGTGGTGCGCACATTTCTGCCTGGCACGTTTTAGCAGACTGCATTTCATACTGTGATGCAAGGGCAGAAGCACAAGTTGATGGGGATCTGCCCTTTGTTTTAGCTAATGATATGTGTGTGTCTGGGGTTTTAAAGTTTTGTGAGGTGTCTGGCCTCTGGTCTAAACTTTTAGGCTGGAGATTTTTGTGTCTTGGGAAGTGGCTGGCTCCTCCCTTTTTTCCTTGTGGTCAGCTAGCCACTCCCATCTACTACATTGTTTTAGCTCCCTCTACCACTTTCTTCCTGTGTTGTCCAAGTTTTACCGCTGACAGCATGCTTCGTCCCACACTTCGGTGTGGGTAGGCACATATTTTTCCTAGCTTGTTACCTGTATTTTATGTTCTGTTTTATCTGACTATTCTGAGTATTTTCTGACACCCATCTTAATCTGGTACTGGGAGTGGGTGTTGAAGACCTTGCTGTCGTGCACCCAAACAACTCACTACATACTGTACATACATGCTCTCCTCAGTAGGTATGCATGCCGTTTGTCTGCCGTGCCTGGCCACTCATCCTATGCCTCCTTCTTTGACCTCTCCTTTGACCATCAGTATGGTACATGTCCCTCTTCTCTGTTATCCCCTGGAGTTTGCTTTCAGTTATTGCACCAGCAGATTAACTTAAAACTACCTGCCACTTTTCCTTTGGGTGTGAACCCTTCACCACCTTGGCTTCATGCAGCAGCTCACGTTCACCTTGTACTTCATTTGATTCTTAAAGAGACTACTCCAGACTCGCTCTATCCCCATAAGATTTTTCGATCTTTGCACGGAATTTCGTGGTAGTACCTTTTTGAATGCTGATGGCTCTCCAACTGACCATAGTATTGGGTGTGCTTTTGTTATTTGGACAGAGCATTTTTGGTGTCATCTTTCGGAAGACTGCTCAGTATTTACAGCAGAGTGGGACCTTGTATCAGGCCACATTATACATCCAGCGACACAGGCTGCTCGGTTGTGTCATTTGCTGTGACTCTATATCCTCAGAGGCTATGTGTGATGCACATCATCCATCCCTTAGTGCAGTGGGTCCAGGAAAGCTTTCACTTCCTCTCTCTTGGTGGGGCCACAGTGATGTTTATGTTGGTTCCTGGTCACATTGGTCTGATGCGAAACGAGGCTGCTGATGCTGCTGCCAAGGTTGCAGTCCTCCTACCTCAGCCAGCTAGTTCTCCCATTCCTTCCGATGATCTCCTTATTGCCATCTGTCAGCAAGTGGTGTCACTTTGGCATCACCACTAGCGTTCCCTTCACATTAATAAGCTGCGGGGAATTAAACCTCTCCCAGTAGCTTGGACAATCTTCCTTGGCCCCCTCTCCATGAGATCATTTTAGCTAGGTTGAGTGTTGAGCATTGTCTTTTTTAGCCATCCTTTGTTAAGTGGTGTTTCCCACCATTTTCTTAAGGCTCATTGTCATCTACGTTTAACTGTTCCTGATGGGAAGCCCTTTTTTAACCACTGAAGTTGTACTGTATGTTTATCGGCCATTTTAGTGAACAGTGAGAGAGCTGTTGACCGTGTTTTACTTTTTATCAGTTGTAGCAGTATGGCGAAAGACATTTAATCTTTAGTTCAGGACCTCCATTGTCTTTATGGGTGTTTCTCCAAGAAAGGCTGTTCGTTGATTGGGCTTAACTTGTAGTTGCTTTTAACTCCTTTCTCATCTTTGTGTTCTACTGTTCTGACATAGACGCATATGACCTTAGTTGTTTTAGTGTCTTAAAACAAAAACAAAACAATCATTGTTACTCCTCATTGTGATCTAATTGCGTAAGGCACATAATGCACACTTCACTCATCCTTCTTCCCTTGCTTTCTTAGATTTAGTGCTCTCTACTGGCAGTGATATCAGCACTTGCAGCAAAGCATCACAGTTCCCTTAAATGGCTTAACATGTCCATAATGAACAATGGGAGTCTTTGTTCGTAATTATAACTTTACATTAATGAGTGACTTCATTTTTATGACCTGCTATGGTCTGTGGCGTCGTCAGAAATTTCATTGTTTTGTTCGTAGGTGAGCAGGGATTCGTCACTAAGACCCATTGACCGATTCTGAACTGTGGTAATTGGTCGATATGTGGTCCTATTTGCTATTGACACTCTAGTGCATCTGTGTTTGCTTTCTTTACCTTCTTCCAAACATCGTGTAATGTAATTGCAAACTTCGTAACTGATTCCAAGTTTTTCCAATTTTAGGCTTAACCACCTCAAAAAGAGAAGGCAGGTTTGTACCATATATTACATCACATGGTAATGGACCAACACTACACTGGACATACAGAAGGTAAATGTACCAATCATTGTGATGGAAGTTCAAAACTACTACTTAACATCTTACCAACTGTACAGTGAATGTATTCTGTTTTCCTGATAGACTGAGGGAGCCAAGGGCTAGTCCTGAGCTTGTGAGTGCTTAGTAAATGACATAGGTGCTTAATCATACTGGATATAAAATTAGTGCCCTGATCTGTAATTATTGTATCAGGAACACTAAACTTCAGCAACCAGCTTTTCACCATTGTCTTTGCCACTGTACTTGCTTTAAAATGCATACTGTAACAGTTATGAGCTTTCTTCATCTTTGATACTATGAAACATGCTTTCCATATTTTGGGATGAGGTAGAATGGACCACAACAAGAAAAAATTGTCAGGTAAACGTGCACTCTAAAATGCGTATCTTTAATAGCTTTGCTTCTGTGAAAGACATCTTTTCTACTGAACAAGGGTTCATAGCTCTTAAGGTATGCATTTTAGAGCCTATGTTTACTACACAATTTTTTCTTGGTTTGGTCCATACTACCCCCTACCAAAATATGGAAAGCAAAGAGCTCATGGTAGAAGAGATTCGGTTGACAGTATCGAATATGAGGTGTTCATAGCTCTTACGACATGTGTATTGGAGTCCATCTTTACCAGATTTTTTTGCTTCGAATGATCGTTCCTGTAATAACCCTGAATATAGACCATTTGTAATGAAATACCATGTATAAGGTCATATGATAGTCATTAATCATTTCAAGCGCAGTTGGCACCACACTGGGGCTGAATTTCATCTTCGAAACAACAGGCCATAGTGCTTTGTGGACTGCAGCTGTGTCCTAAATACTTGAAATCAAATTTTCCTTCTTAGGCTCTCAGAATTCTGTTTTTCTTTCCTGATTGGCGTATGACTACATAGTTAAATTCACTTTATTTCAGAGCACAATACGTTAACACACTTGGAGCCTCTTGTGGTCCCAGCAATCACTTCAACACAGCATGGTCTGTCACAACTTCAAACTTTTTCGTGTATGAATAACAATGGAAATACGTAATAGCATAAATAACAGCCAAGATTTCCATCTCTGTGGTTGAATAGTTCTGTTCTACTTATCCATCTGTATCAATGCATATTCTGCCAAGTGTTCGTTGCCATCTACATCCTAACTGGGAATATATTCAATCACCTAACTGTTCATGTGTGTTTATTTTATTTATTTACATGTCAGGTTCTGTAGGACCAAACTGGGGAGCAAATCTCCAAGGTCATAGAACATGTCAGTACATGAAACTAAAACATAAAAGTTACAACAGATAAAAATAAATGTTTATGAACCCGACAGTCAGTCAGGCCATAAGTTTAAGTAAATGCAATCAACCATACAGAAAGTATCAGCTTAAATTTTCAAGGAACTCCTTGACAGAATAGGAGTAGTGAGTTATGAGGAAACTTTTTGGTTTCGATTTGAAAGAGTGTGTGCTAATGCTAAGCTTTTTGAATTTTTGTGGTGGCTTATTGAAAATGAATGCAGCAGTATACTGCACACCCTTCTGTACAACAGTTAAGGAAGTCTGATCCAAATGCAAGTTTCATTTCTGGCAAGTATTAACTGAGTGAAAGCTACTTATTGTTGGGAATAAGCTAATATTGTTAACAAGAAATGACAGTAAGGAATATATATATATTGAGAGGCCAATGTCAAAGTACCCAGACTCGCGAACAGGGTTCGACAAGAGGTTCGTGAACCTACACCACTTATTTCCTGAACTGCCTCTTTCTGAGCCAAAATCATCCTTTTAGAGTGGGAAGAGTTACCCCAAAATATAATACCATATGATATAAGAGAATGAAAATAAGCAAAGTAGGCTAATTTTCATGTCGACTGATCACTCACTCCAGATATCATTCGAATAGTAAAAGTGGCAGCACTAAGTCTTTGAACAAGATCCTGAACTTCGCCTTTCCACAACAGTTTACTATCTATCTGAACACCTAGAAATTTGAACTTTTCAGTTTCACTAATCATATGCCCATTCTTTGAAATTAAAACGTCAGGTTTTGTTGAATTGTGTGCTAGAAACTAAAAACTTAGTCTTACTGTGATTTAGTGTGAGTTTATTTTCTACAAGCCACAAACTTAGGTCATGAACTGCACTATTTGAATCCGAGCCAATGTTGCACACAACATCCTTTACCACCAAGATATTCATCATACAAAAATATTCTGTAAGGATATCTGGTGGTCATCCTCAAATTTCATGAAGGCAATTGTTTAAAAATTAAGCATCCTAACAACTTCTCTTATGAAGTTTGTTGTGAGGCATAAGACACCATTTAAAAATAGTAGTGTTGTTTGTAAGTCTAACACTTGGAACAAAAATTGCCTCCACTATTCACAACTTAACTTACTCAGCTGTAAAAATATTTGAGAACATCACCTACAAATTAAGGGTGCAGGCACATAATAAAAGTTTTAAAAACAATTAAAATAATTTCTGTTTGGCAACTCCTCCTACTCAATGGATTAATTTATATAAAGTTAGTATCTGTACGTTGTTGGGTTCTACTTACCTAATTTTGTTCTAGACTAACACAGCAATATATTCAGTAATATTACTTCTACCAGATTTGATAAAGATCATGTTTTTTTTTTTTTTTTTTTTTTTTTAATAAAAAGTCTTGACCATTTAAAATGAAGCAGATTTTAGCCACCAAGTATTAAAATGAAGAGGTAACTTGATACATTATTAATGAAATGAGCATAAAGTCTCTGGTATCTATCTTGGAATAACTAAAAACCTATAAATTTGACTACTTCCAGAACTCACTGAACATACACTCACTCGAACAGAAACAACTACTGAAATTCACCGAAACAGGTGAAACAGGTAAGCAAGTGCCCAAAATGTCTCCTTAATACCTTGGTATGACAAGCTGTAAGATGTAAACAAACTCTAGTCAACACACGTCCGTCAGATTTAAAGCTTTTGTGCTTTCTTTAGCACTGCTCATGCTCATGCTTATGCTCGCTTTACCAATAATATCACAAAGTGATAAGGAAACAGATCAGCCACTCGCATTAGTATGGAGTTTTATAGTTTTCTCTATCTTTCCTCCATGTTGGGATTCAGGAAACGCCATCAACTCCATTAAAAAATTTAGGACACTTGTGGATCTCCACTGCTTTCTCAATAAATGAATCCCAGTAACACGAGGTGTGTGCCAGGATTTCAGTGTTGTCAAATAATAATTTGTGTGTGTTGGTAACACGATGCTTTGCAATGGCTGTTTTCTCACAATGTCTTAGTTATACATTTTGGAGTGTTTCTCGCACTGTTAATTGATAATGTGATTACACTGATGTAATAATTCACACCAAACTCACGTGATATATTGTAAACCACATGCCTCGAAGACCTAGGACATCTTACTAGGTACAATCCATATTTTCAGAAACTGGATTAAAGACAGGTTATTTTTAAGTATAGTTTTCACTTAACCTCTCAGTTCAGTGAGATGACTTTACTTTCCAGACTTAGGACTTTGTCAATCTCAGTTTATAAGATACACATCAAATTAATTTGGTAAAGATTTCAATATTATATTGTTGACTAATTTACAGCAAAAATGACATAAATAAACTCTCAATCTGATAAAGATGTCATACTTTCCAACTATAGTGTGGGGAAATAGTAGCACGATCATACATATTGTTTTCAATAGCTTGTCTTCAAATTGAGAAGCACAATGTAATCAAATTTAGTAATGGCCTGTCAGATAATGATTCACAAAAATTTTATTTATTTTATTTACATGTCAAGTTCCATAGGACCAAATTGAGGAGAAAATCTCCCAGGTCATGGAAAATGTCAGTACACGAAATTACAACATAAAAGTGATAATAGATAAAAATAAAATGTATATGAACCCAAAAAAAGTCAATCCATAAATTTAAGTAAATGCAACCTACAATACAACAACAACGTACCCCAAAATATACCACCATATGATATAAGCGAATGAAAATAAGCAAAGTAGACTAATTTTTGTGTTGAATGATCACTCACTTCAGATATCGTTCCAATAGTAAAAATGGCAGCATTAATTTACTATCTGAGCACCTACAAATTTGAACTGTTCAGTTTCACTAAAGATGCCCACTCTGTGAAGTTGAAATGTCAGGTTTTGTTGAATTGTGTGTTAGAAACTGTAAAAACTGAGTCTTACCGTATTTGGAGTTAGTTTATTTTCTACAAGCCATGAGCTTAGGTCATGAACTGCACTATTTGAAACCAAGCCAATGTTGGACACAACATCCTTTACTACCAAGCTAGTGTCATCAGCAAACAGAAATATTTTAGAGTTACCCATAATACTAGAGGGCATATCATTTACATAAATAAGGAACAGGAGTGGCCCCAACACTGAAACACTCACATTCCACAACAGCAAATCACAGATTTAGAGATATGGGTCCTATTGCAACATAGGCATTTAAATCTAATACTGCAGAGCATATCTGGCTGAACAAAAATACAGGATAAAACAATTCACTGTATCAAGACAGTAAGTAGACCTGTAAACAAAATTAAAACTATAATGCAAGTAGTGAAAGAAGTTTGACAGCAGTAGGTGACTGCTCATATTACATCTCATCACAGTTCGTGTTTTGAGACAGCCTTCTTTTCTGCAGCTACCCAACAAAAGCAAGAACATTTAATCAGTTATTAAAATAGTGGAAAGACTCATCTGTAAATAACAAATATCAATTAGGCTGGGAATGACCTGTACACATTACGTTAGAGGTACTCAGTCCCCTGTTCAGCATGTCTTTGAGACACAGTCACTTTCCAGATAGGTTAAAACATGAATTAGGTAAAAATCGCTTTATAACCTATGGAGACAATGTATACAATATCAAGTCAATTTTCTTTCCATCAGTAATTTTTTTTGGTTCTCCAGAGAAGAAAATGTACATGAAAAAAGGAACATATGGCCAAGGATGGCAACCCATCTCGTGGTGGAGTCGTGCTGCTTATTCGTGATGACATTCGTAGTCAAACCCTCTCACTCAACATCCGGCTGCAAGCTGTTGCAGTCCACATTTTCCTTCTTTGCTTCACCTTTTCTCTTGGTACCGCCTAAATCACTGTCATTCGGTTTCAGCAGGGCAGACTTCCTCTAGCTCGTTGGGTAATTCCCAACTTTTTTTGCTGCTCAGTGACTTTGATGCGCATCATCCACTTTGTGGCTCTTTGTGAACCTGTCCGTAAAGTGCCCTCTCGGCTGACCTCGATCAACTCAACCTCTTCTGCCTTAACACTGGAGCACCAACGTTCCTTTCAGACTCGATACACACTTATTCCCATTTGGACTTCTCATTCTGCACTTCCCAGCTTGCCCGTCGTCTCGAGTGGTCTGTTCTCTTTTAGACATACTTGAGGAACCGTTTCCCCACATCCTATCTGTTTGCCGACTCCTCCCTCATCTACTTACTTAATTAATTGGCAGCTTTCAAAGACAGTCTGGAGGCTTTACTCCTCCCTGGTGACCTTTGATAAACGACATTTCCCCAGTTGTGATGACCTTACAAACGTTATCCTTACCGCTGCAGAATGTTCCATTCGTCACATTTCCACTTTACCACATCATGTCCCAGCCCTTGGTGTACTGAGGTGTACCGTGACAATTCACGTGCAGAGAGACACTCTCGGCGTTTTTAACAATGGAGAACTTCATTTGCTGTAAACAGTAGCGTGCGCAATGTCATCACCCTCTTTGGGATGCCAATAGAGATACCTGGATTTCATTTACTAATTCTTTCATCAGTTCCGCCCTGTCTTCCATTGTGTGGGCTAAATTCCAACAACTCTCTGGGTCCAAGGTCCATTCACCAATTTCTGGCCTGATCAGAGCAGATGTCATTGTGGAACCCATTACTATATCCACCACCTAAGGCCACTATTTTGCAAAGATTTCAAGCTGCACCCATTACTGCCTTACCTTCCTCCATTGGAAACAAATGGAGGCGGCTTGGGTAATACCCTTCTCCTCTTAGAATTTCAAATGCTACTATGCAGCCTTTCCTATGTGGGAGCTGATCACAGTCTCACTTCATGCCCATCTTTCACCCCACAGCCGGATGATGTTCGCATTCAGATGTTGCAGCACCTTTCTCTTGCGGGTAAGCATTTTCTGCTTAATACATACAACCACATCTGGGCAGATGGCATGCTCCCCAGACACTGGTATGAAGCCTCCATCATACCCATTCTTCAACCCAGTAAGGACAAAGACCTTCCTTCTAGCTACCACCACATTTCCCTCGCTAGCTGTGTTTGCAAGGTTTAGAACGTATGATTAATGCCCGGCTGGTATGCTGACTCACGTCTCGCAAATTACTGACGACTGCACAGTGTGGATTTCAGGTGTGCCATTCTGAAGTTGACCATCTCACCACTTTGGCAACCCATGTCATGAACAGTTTTCTGCAACAATAACTGACTGTGGACATGCTTTTTGATCTGGAGAAATCCTTCACCACCAGCTGGAGGACTGGTACCCTCTGTACTCTTTACATTTGGGGCTTTCCAGTCCGCCTGCCACGTTTCCTTCTGGAATTTTTAAAAGACAGACTTCTCAAAGTACGTGTGGAATGTGACTTGTAGGACACTTTTATCCATGAAAATTGGATGCCTCAGGGGTCCATCCTGAAATTCATTCTCCTTGCTATTGCCATTGACGCTATTATGGCCTGTCTCCCGCTAGGTATTTCTGGGTCCCTTTTCGTTGACGATTTTGCCACCTATTGCAGTTCCTCATGGACTTGTCTCCTTGAGCAAAGTCTTCAGCATTGTCTCATTGTCTTTACCCATGGGGCATCAACAATGGCTTTCACTTTTCCACTGACAAAACCATTTGTATGAATGAATTTCTGGCTGCACAATGGGTTTCTTCCACCTTCTTTATACTGGGTGATCAAAGAGTCAGTATAAATTTGAAAACTTAATAAACCACAAAATAATGTAGATAGAGAGGTAAAATTTGACACACATGCTTGGAATGACATGGGGTTTTACTAAAAAACACACAACCATTTTCCTAGATGCGTGAAAGATCTCTCGTGCGCGTCGTTTGGTGATGATCGTTTGCTCAGCCGCCACTTTCGTCATGCTTGGCCTCCCAGGTCTCCAGACCTCAGTCAGTGCTATTATTGGCTTTGGGGTTACCCAGAGTCGCAAGTGTATCATGATCGACAGACATCTCTAGAGAGGCTGAAAGACCACATCCGACGCCAATGCCTCACCATAACTCCAGACATGCTTTACAGTGCTGTTCACAACATTATTCCTCGACTACAGCTATTGTTGAGGAATGATATTGAGCATTTCCTGTAAAGATCATCATCATTGATTTGTCTTACTTTGTTATGCTAATTATTGCTATTCTGATCAGATAAAGTGCTACCTGTCGGACATTTTTTGAACTTTTGTATTTTTTTGGTTCTAATAAAACCCCATGTCATTCCGAGCATGTGTGTCAATTTGTACCTCTCTATTTACATTATTCCATGATTTATTCAGTTCTCCAATTTATACCGACTTTTTGATCACCCGGTATCTTGGGCCTGTTGCTCTACTGTTTATTGAAACTACGAAATTCCTGCGGCTCATGATTGATAGAAACTTTCTTGGTCCTCCCACATGTCTTACCTGGCTGCCTGCTGTACCCTGTCCGTCAGTGTTCTACGGGTCCTCAGTGGTACTTCATGGGGAGCTGACTGGACCACCCTCCTCCGTTTGTACAGATCCCTTGGCCTTTTGAAAGTAGACTATGGGTACTCCGTTTATGCATCTGCACATCCATCCATCTTAAACTGTCTAAATACAATCTACCACCATCGAATCCATGTGGCCACTGGCACCTTTTACACCAGCCCAGTTGAAAGTCTCTATGCAGAAGCTGCCGAACTACTGCGGTCATAACGACATTAAGTTCTCCTCAGCAGATACACATGCCATTTGTCTGCCATACCTGGCCACTCATCTCATGTCGCCTCCTTCAACAACTCATTTGACCGCCAGTAGGTGTGTCCCTCTTCTCTGTTACCTCATGGAGTTCGCTTTTGGTTACTGCTCCAGCAGCCTCACTTCATGCTATCTGCCACTTTCCCGATGGATGTGTACCCTTCACCACCCTGACTTTCTGTGGTGGCCCATGTTCACCTTGAACTTGATTCGCTTCCTTAGGAAACTTCTTCAGATTCTATCTATCAGTGTAAGTTTCTCAACCTTTGCACGGAACTTAGTGATAATACATTTGTGTACACTGATGGCTCTCTGAATGACCATGGTGTCTGGTATGCCTGATCATTGCCACCGACCATTTTCGATATCTGCTTCCAGAACACTGCTCAGTATTAACAGCAGAGCTCTTTGCTCTGTATCAGGCCACACAGTACATCCAGCGACACAGGCTTTTCAATTTCATCATCTGCTCAGATTCTCTCAGTGCTTTTCAGAGCCTCTGTATGCTGTACACTGTCTATCCCTTAGTGCAACAGGTCTAAGAAAGCTTCCACTTGCTCTGTCTTGGTGGATGGTCTGACAGGAAACAAGGCTGCTGACACTGTTGCCAAGGCTGCAGTCCTCCTATGTCATCCAGCTAGTTCTTCCATTCCTTCCAATGATCTCCATGTTGTCTTATCAGAAGGTGGTGTCACTTTGACATTACAATTGGTCTTCCATTCATGGGAACAAACTCCAGGGAATGAAACATCTCCCAGTAGCTAGGCCGATCTCCTCTCTCAGCCCTCTCGCCGCAAGGAGATGATTTTACATAGGTTACGTATTGGGTACTGTCTTTTTAGCCATCGCCATTTGCTAAGTGGTGACCCAGCATCACTTTGTGCTCATTGTCATCAACCTTTGACCATTAGCTGTTTCCTGAGCAAATGTCTTTTTTTTAACCACTTACGTTCTACTGTATGATGTCGTCTGAGTTATCGGTCAAACGGCACATTGGATGTTGATTGTGTTTTACTTTTTATCCATCATAGCAATATAGTGAACGACATTTAATCTGTAATTCACGGTCTTCATAGTCTCTATGGCATATTTCGTGTACCTTTCTCCAAGAGTAAGTCCTTGTTTCACCTGCCTTTCCTTCCATTGATTGGGCTTAATGTGCAGTCACATTTCACTCGTCTTGGTGTTCAAAGGTTATGACATGGGTGTGTATGACTTTAGTGTGTTGTCGAAGTTACAGTTTGTATGCGGGACAGGAGTGTCAACAGAAACTGTTTCTTTTTTCTCTTTTTGCAAGTAGTTTGTAACAACTGTTCGCAGCTTGTGACTGGTGGATTACTATTCTAAATAATCTGTTCTTAATTATGACTAGAATAAAAACACCACCATTCTTATTTAATTAAGGATGACAGACATTATAACATCTAACAATGAAAAATCCAGGATGGAATAATGTCGATAATATGAAAAAGATAGATTGCCAATCACCATATAGCAGGGATTTTGAGTCGCAATCTCTCTCTCTCTCTCTCTCTCTCTCTCTCTCTCTCTCTCTCTCTGTGCGCGCGTGTGTGTGTGTGTGTGTGTGTGTGTGTGTGAGTGCGCGCGCGTGCGCGCGCGTGCGTGCGCGCACGTGTGTAAGCTTACTTGTTTGACAGTCTTTTTAATTATGCCTATGTGCAATTCAACATTTCTGCTACATGGAGAATTGCACTCTATCCCTTTCATAATACTGACATGGTTTTATGTATTTTAGGTATGCTAGATTCACAATTTCTGACGCGTGATGACCTATTCAATCGGCAGTTTATATTTAAGAACATAACATTCTTAAGAGTTGTTGGTTGGTTGACTGGATGATTAAAGGGACCAAACTACTAGGTCATCAGTCCCTTTTTCCTCAGACAGACAGGTCTACATGCCTGTAGATCAGATAGCCTACCACACAAAATCCAGGGGAGGAAAACCCCAGTGTCTATGAAGGTGAGATAATGGACAAGAAGAAGAAAGAAAGAAAGACAGAAAGAAGGAAAGACAGAGAGAGAGCACAAGAAAGATGTTCCCTCTAGGGAGCAGCCAGAAGCCTTCGAAAAAGCACAGTGCAATGCAATGAGGAAACATACATCCCAGCCCCCATCTCCCCCCTACCATATCTAGCCCACTCAGAAATCACCTAGGAAAGACTAGCAACATGGACACGATGAGAGAAGTACAGAGACACAAAAGATGAACAAGTCTAACAAACCACATGAGGGGTGGGGGGGGGGGGGGGGGGGAGAAGAGTAAAAGAGCAGGTAAGGTGAGGACCAGGCTGCACCACAATGCCCAGATAGCCACAGCCCAGACTCGGCAGAGGAGGCAAAGAGTGTTCTGCCAACCCATCAATGGGCCAATATGGGTAAGTGGACCCACCTTAAAGAGAGCGGTGAAAGCTCCCTTCAAGAATAAAACGTAAAACTAAGTCAGCCACTGAGGCATTGTCTCCTAACACCAGAGACAGCGAGTGGGGGAGATTCAGAGCCCACTGCAGGGTGGCTAAGTTCGGACAGTCCAGCAAAATGTGGACCACCAGCAAATGGGAACCACAATGACAGAGGGGTGGGTCTTTGCAACGGAAGAGATGACCAAGAGTTAGCCAAGTATGGCCAATACGCAGCCAGCAAAAGGACGATCAAGTCTTTGAGAGAGGCCCACATGAACGACCTCCACAGATTTCTAGTCTCCTTCATCACCCTACTTTGTTTGGCAACGTCAGAGTGAACCATTCCAGATTCCTTAACCTTCATGGCATAATACTGATCTGAGATTTATTACTGGAATGCCAACATCACAAATGAGTTTCCAGGTAGCCAGTTTGGCCAGTCTACCAGCAAGTTCATTTCCCAGGATCCAGATATGGCCTGGGGGTCCAGACATACAGGGAACCCTGGACAGCAATTACCAAGGGATGGTGAAGGTAACATTGGTCAAGAGATGCAAATTGCACAAGGAGTTGCTGAAGATGAGAGAGGATCCACCGGTGCAGAAACTGATATGTTCAAGAGCACGAGAGATGGCTACCAACTCCGCATTGAAATCATTACAACCATTTGGCAGGGAGCACAGTTCAGTGTCCCATGCGAGTATAAGCAAAGCCCACGTGACCATCACCCATTAAGTTATCAGTACAGACTACTCTGAAACCCATGATATGCCAAGAATGGCTAAAAATTGGTGGCAGACGGCCTCGGAAGGAACCAAGTCTTTCAGATCTGGTGATAGGTCAAGATAACGCTGTGGCCGAGGGATGCACCATGAATGTGTAGTGAATGGGCCTGGAGGAGAGATGATAGAGGAAACAACTGGAGTTCAGAGACGAGAGAGAGGATGTGGATTGTGATTGTAATCCTTGGTCTGGACTGCTGTCGCGGGGGATGGATTCCGGTGTTTCGACAGGATTGTATCAGGGCTTTGTATAGCTGTGGAAAGGTAGTACGGTCTGCATCCCAGCTGGTGTTACTCAGGCAGCGAAGCGTATTAAGGTGCAGCTAACACTTTCGATCAATCTGGCATAGATGGGGAATCCACGTCAACTTAGATTCTAAGACCAGTCCAAAAAACCATAAAGTTCCCACCACATTGAGTAGTTGGCTGTTGAGGTAAAGTTCTGGTTGTGAGTGAACACTAAAACGTTGACAGAAGTGCATAACAAGAGTTTCGTCACTGTAAAGTGAAAGCCATGGGTGAGGTCCCATGACTGCGCCTTTCCTATGGCACCTTGCAGTCGATGTTCAGTGACATCCATACTAACAGAGCCCTGTGGTACCCCATCAAAGTATGGTGGGACAAGAAGATGTGTACAGTAGCTAGGATGTGGTGTCTTAAGCATTTTTCAGGTCGAAGAAGATGGCTATAAGGTGCTGATATTGTACAAAATCTGTTTGAATGGCAGACTCCAGGCAATCCAGATTTTCAGTATAGAGTCACCTCGGCAAAAACCGCCCTGGGATGGAGGCAGAAGACCCCGAGATCAAGGAGCCAACACAGCCGCCAGCTCACCATGCATTCAAACAACTTGCAGAGAACACTGGTGAGACTAACTGGGTAATAACTATTCATCTCCAAAGGGTGCTTGCCCTGTTTCAGTACTGGGATGATGATGATTTGTCGCCGTTGTAATGGGAAGTCGCCCTCGCTCCAGGATGCAGTTAAAGATGGCAAGGATATGACATTGACAATAAACAGAAAGGTGCTTGATCATCTGGCTGAGGATGTGGTCCGATCCTGGGGCAGTGGGCTAGGACACTGACAAATCCCCACTCACTGAATGGAGCATTATACGGATCCAGGTGGTGTGCAGTAAAAGATAACTGCTTTTGCTCTACCCACTGTTTTAGGACACAAGAAAGGGTTGACAGTTCTCAGACTCAGAGGCTCTAGCATAATGCAGAGAAAAATGTGGTGTCTGTGTTAGTGTAGGTGGCACCATTCAACGTAACACCACCAGGTACACCTGCAGGTGTCTGATATCTGTAGATACATCTGACCTTGGCTCAAACCTATGAAGGGAAGGTTCATGGTCTGATGGTTGAAACATACTGTTCCTAGCATTCTTTTTTCCATCGTTTTATTGGGTGGCAGACCCAGGCATGGAGCCACTGAAAGGCAATAATGTGCTCCATCGATGGGTGTCACTTATGGTGCTGGAGAGCTCGCCTACGATCTCCAACGGCCTCTGCAATTTCTGATGACCATCAAAGTATTGTCTTCTGTCGAGGTGCACAGAAGGAACAGGGAATCGTCAAAAACAGCTGCTCAAATAATGGTTGTAGTTGTATTCTGGACTGCCTCGTCAATATCTCCATGCAGTGGAGTGACAAGGGCAACAAAAGAGGCAAAAGCATCCCAGTCAACACGGCTGAGAGTCCATCTGGGCAGACATCCATGGGAGTGATGCTTTGTTTCACATCACTTCGGTATAATGTCACCCTGACCTTTTCTGGTAATGAATCACCATGTACATGACCAACAAAGTGTGCACCCTGACACTCCAAGTTGGTGCGTAGCTCAGCATCAGATTGTAAGAGCAGGTCTCTGTGAAAATAATGCCCTGAATCATATTTAGACTATTATGGGGAGTGACAGTCACCAGTATGTCACCCACCTTTTTAAGAGGTGGTAGCACCTGTGATTGAGCAGAGGATATTGTTTTGATCAAAATTGACCCACTTTTCATTTTAGAAATGGCTGCCACTTCCCCAAGCTTGACTTCTATGTTCTCCACAAAGAAGAACGGCTCTGTGGCCAAGAAGAAATCCCCATCAATCCTTGAGCAAACTAATTATTGGGGGAAGGGGGGGGGGGGGGGGTATTACTCTGCTTGCCACTTAGCCCTATGGAAGGAAACATTTTATGGTCATATCTCTATGCACTTAAATAGTACTTTCCTTCCATAGAGGCTGCTGGGATCATACAGCTACCAGCGGACAATGACTTCACCCGATTCATTTGCAGCTCATCCACCATGGTGCAACCCACTTCGAATGGGGGCTCTTGCCATGCGCACCACCCAGCCTCAGAAAATGGCTACATGGCCAGTAATCCTTTGCTCAGAGTTCCCGTGTCCCAGTCACAATTGGCACATGCACATAAACCTTGGCATACATGGGAAGTTTTCAGCTCAGGCACCAACAATACGATACCCACGTGGCCAGGGGGATACCACTGTGCAGCTATTTGATGACCATGACAGGATGGCCACCCTGCTGGGTTCTGGGTGTATTACCTTATTGAAGGGAAGAGTACAAAGATGGAAAGGCACAAAGGTGGAGCTTACACTGCATTGGGTGACCTTCCCTGCATGGTAAGCACTTCTGGATAATCTGAAAACTGATGGCAGGTCAAACCTAAAAACGGGGACTATGTCTTTACTTAATGAAAAGTTGTAGAAAACAAAAGAAGCAGAAACTCTAATCCCAGTCACAAACAAGATCTGAGCTGGGTCTGCATCAAGAAAACCATTAGATGGAGAGGCAGAGGGAGAAAGGGTCAGTGGAAGTATAAGCTTGCAGGACAGAAACGAAGTAACGCTGCAAAGCATGGGGCCCCATGGTAGCCAATCAGGTAGGTACTGACAAAAAGAGTTGTGAGCCCTCAGGGGCTAAATGAGTACTATTGTCATTGAACCTTGGTGGGTCCTTCCCCACATCTCACTACATCCCACCACACAAACTCAACCAGCATGCTTCTGACAAGGCTTGTGAATTTCTCCCATTAATCAATATTCTCCTTCCCAGATGTAAATAGTTGCTCAGATAGTTTGTCATCATTTTATTGACACATCATGCACAACTTTTCATTCAACACTACTGATCAATGATGCTGCTGTAGCTCTGTGTTTGTTGATTTATCCACTTATTTTTACTGAATTGAAAAGTTCACATTTTTTTATTGACCGCATAAACTGGATACTTACATTGTATGTATTCTACTTAGTTGGCTGCCCAAGATAATTTTCAGATAAGATATTTAGTACAATTTCACTAGAACCGCCATCCCTGCCATCTGTGTCATGCACGGCTGGCAAACAGGAATCTCTTCTATGGCTAAAACACGATCAGGTAATTTATCAGAAATATTTTACCACAAATCTTCCGTAGCATTCCATGCCATCTCAACTGATGTAGTGTGTCACCAATAGATTTTGGCCCACCTTTAAGCCTTAACTTTACCCAAATTATCTATCGTTGACTGCATTTATCTCATTACACAAAAAGAGACTTGTCACATATATATTCCAGTCAGAATTTAAGATTTTGTTTCTGTTTGTTTCTAGTTTCACCCAATTTTCTGTTCCACTTGCTACACAAGCAATGCTGTTTAAGCAAGTCAGAGTAATTCAGTGATCTTACCTTGAATATTTGTCCCGTTACCTAATATTCAGTTTTCATTTTCTCAGTTGACTTACATGGCTATTTGATCTCCTCAATATGAAATACATGTGAAGTGATCATGGCTCTTTGGTGTTCAACATCTAAAGGTAAACAGGCTTACAAAGCAATTTATCTAATTAAAAAAAAAAAATGCAAACTATACATATTGCGCTATTGAAGGAAATCCTTTCTGCGGTTACAGCATGCCTAACCAATTCAGGGAGGCACTTTAAAATTCTACATCCAATACAGATTAAGTCAAGAAATCTGCAACCAAGATCACCAAAAAATCAATGGAGCCTCTAGTTTAAATTTACCTGGCTCCAAACCAAGGATTCCAATCAATACTGGGCATGAAACAACAAATTGTGAACTGTGATTCCATTAGACGAGTGACAGTAACCCTATTCACCACCAAAAGGAACTAAGATGATAAGCATTACTTACAACCAGCTGTAACCATTGCACTAAACAGATGGCTGCATAGCTGCTTCTGAATCTCATGAGACCTTCCCACAGTAAACATATGGGATATCCGAAGGACTTCCATTATGATCTGATTGTTATTTCCCCGAGGAGTTCCATCATCTGCGTTAAATTGGAACACCTAATAATGAGCAATCTGACCGTAGTCTAGATAATGCAGGATCATTGACCTCAGGGTCAAAAGATAAAGCAACTGATGTGGGCTCATGTAACAACAGTCATCATGTCTTTCTCATATACACTTCACTATAAAATAATGATGTAAATAAAATAGAAAGAAACTTCCACATGGGAAAAATATATTAAAAACAAAGATTCCAAGACTTACCAAACGGGAAAGCGCCGGTAGACAGGCACAATAAAATAACACACAAACAGACACACAAAATTTCTAGCTTTCGCAACCAATGGTTGCTTCTTCAGGAAAGAGGGAAGGAGAGGGAAAGACGAAAGGATGTGGGTTTTAAGGGAGAGGGTAAGGAGCCATTCCAATCCCGGGAGTGGAAAGACTTACCTTAGGGCGAAAAAAGGATAGGTATAAGCTTGTGTCTGTATATGTGTGTGTGTGTGTGTGTGTGTGTGTGTGTGTGTGTGTGTGTGTGTGTGTGTGTACACGCGGGCGAGTATATACCTATCCTTTTTTCCCCCTAATTTTTTTCCCCCTAAGGTAAGTCTTTCCGCTCCCGGGATTGGAGTGGCTCCTTACCCTCTCCCTTAAAACCCACATCCTTTCGTCTTTCCCTCTCCTTCCCTCTTTCCTGAAGAAGCAACCGTTGGTTGCGAAAGCTAGAAATTTTGTGTGCGTGTTTCTGTGTTATTTTATTGTGCCTGTCTACCGGTGCTTTCCCACTTGGTAAAGTCTTGGAATCTTTGTTTTCACTATAAAATAATATTTTACTGCTATTTATGCAGATTTCCTGAACAAACTGAACCACTGACATCTTAACAGAAAAGTTTCATCTGTTAATAAAACATAAATAATATATTTGGAGAAATGTAACCCACAAAACACAGCACTGAAACGTATCAGTGTGGAATGTTTATCAGCTCTATTGATGAAAACATCAGACTATGTGCACATGCTATGCAGTGTTTCGGGGCCAAAGCCCTCAGAGAGTAAAGTCTCTGGAGAAAACATGCATTCCTCCAATCTTATGTAGGGTAGTCAATAGTGGAAACAACAATTTCAATTATGAGCAGCATATTCGCCTTAAAATATATGTTAACAATGTTGAACACCTCATTTAGTTGCTGAAGATAGCGCAGATTGTTTCATAACTTATCACTGACACCAAAAATAACATACTGCATTACAGCACTCACCCTCTCTCATCTGGGGACTCAACACCATACCCTTGAGCAAGCAAGGCTGCTACAGGTTCACTAATTACTTGCAGAACATCGAATCCTGCATCTTCAGCTGCACGTGCCAGTGCCTGACGACTATACTTTGAAAAATTTAAGGGCACACACAGGACAGTGCGCAGATCTGTATCTGGAGGTACACACGTGGATGCAAACCCTGAAACAAATAACAAAAAATAAAGAAATGCTTTACATTATTACCAAACCACAAGCTTCATATTTGTATACAAATACTATATTTATTGTTGATTGACAGCTAGCTGGCTGGTTGTCAGTTGATTCAATGCCTACAGCTTATTCTTTTCCATCAAATAATTTGAAACACTTAAAAAAACTCTTAGTACAAATATGATGCAGCACTGGAAAACTTGTTAAATTGACATGCAACCCCCATTAAAAGCAGGATATTGCATTCGCAACATAAGTATTCCTGTAAATTACTTTGTTCTACTACCAAATTCCTCGAAAGTTACAGAATCAGAAAAACCACCCATAGATTAGTTCGGTACCTGCATCAAAAATTTGTAATTCATTTTCTTTAGGGGCAGAAACATTTTGTGAACGGGCCAAAGAGTTTTGTTACTGCAAAGTATTGATTCCCCTATGAGAGTACTTATTAGTTATGTGTTCAAAAGGAAAAGTCTAATAGTTTAATCATTTTGTGTAATAGGACAGTGTGAAATAAAGAGTGAAAAGTCACCGAGACCAAATCATTCTCTCTATTTTAGCAATCATATTCCCACTTGACAGCTTCTACAAGCAAAACATGTCAAAGCACTACACCACAGGAAGTCAGCATTTGGAAGATAGAAGTATATCTGTGATAATACAGGATGGATGTATTTAACCATAGCACTACCTGATAAAATCTGTAGCCACTCTTTGGTGGATGTGTGTCTACCCTGCACAAAAAAATGTGTATAAAATTTTAAAAACTCATGACCCCAAAACTTCTTCAAATTGGCTGCCTTGTCAGGATCCAATTCTGTACAGATTGCTCGCAAAGATAGCAACCAAAGTAAGATTGTAATTTTGACATGTTACATATACACTGTCCAGTCACATTAATGTGACCATTAGTCGAAAGCCTGAATAACCACCTTTTGCTACATAGACCACTGCGAGACATGCAGTAATAGTGATAGTGAAGTTCTGGAGGGTAACAACACGGATATGGAGCCATGCAGACTCCAGTGCCATGGCCAGATTGTGACAGGTTTCTCTTGAGAATCCACTGCGAGAACAGCTCGATCGAGGTGGTCCCACAGATTATCGATCAGGTTTAAATCCAGAGGGTCTGGTGGCCAGGGGGTTACAGTAAATTCATCATGGTGCTCTTCATACCACACACATACAGTGTGAGCTCTGTGACCCATTATATTGTCCTGCTGGTAAATGTCATTGTGTCAAGGAAAAAACGAACTGCATGTATGAGTGAACATGGTAACCAAGGCTAGATATATACTTATATCAATCATCTGTGCCCTTCAGAATGACAAGATAACTCGGGTAATGCCTTGAAAATATTTCCCAGACCATAAAGCTCCATCCTCCAGCCTGGACCCCTTTGCTTTCAGATGATTCACACCGTGCACACCAATGGCCAGCGGTCCAATGGAGCATAAAATGTGATTCATCTGAAAAGGCAAAACTGTCACCACTCAGTGGACATCCAGCTGCAGTGCTGGCGAGCTAATTCCAGTCTTTGTTGCCGATGAACACCAGTCAGCAAGGGTGCACAAACCAGACACCCACTGTGGAGAACCGTACACAGCAATGTTTGCTGAACGGTCATTGAAGAGACATTTTTCGTAGCCCATGGGTTTATCTGGGCAGTCAGATGCTCAGTCATACATATCTACACAGCTGTCATTCACCCCAGTCATCTCTGGCCCGTAGTGCATTATAGCTACCATTGTGCTGGTTTTGTATAGCACCTATTTTACCATGCACGGTATACTTTAAACACAGTGGCACACAAACAGTTTCATAACTTAGCTGTTTTGGAAATTCTTCCACCCTTGGCCTGAAAGCCAATGATCATGTCCTTCTGGAAGTCAGATAAACCGCTCTGTTTACACATTATAACGACTGCAATGTTTTCCACGTTCCCCAACACACTTTATATACCCTTCCTTGCTCGCGCTGCCACCTGCTGTTTGTGAGTGGTTATTCATGCTGATTTCAAACATAGGCAGTGGTCACACTGTTGTTACTGGATTGTGCATAACACCTTTGTCAGCCTCTGGATTAATTACAACAGAGATATGTTGCAATTTTTTCCAGCTAGTGTGTTGAACAACAGAATCATTTTAAGTAATTACTACTCACAATCTAACAATGCAGGTATAGTATTAAGAATGGAGTGTCGACTGATACAATTTATACTCTGAGGAATATCTCCTATGACGCCCAAATGGATCATTAAGTAGTTAAGATCCTACTGTCAGTTTATAAACTAGTTGTATTATAAGAAAAACATGAAACAGACAGTATTAATACATAACTGACAAACAAAGAATCATAACAATATGAGTAAATATACTGCTACAGGTTTCTGAAAACAACTATCAGACAACATATATAAGTGCCTGAAGGTCAGTGCTCTTAGTATCTTTTCTTAATAATGTCTGTAGCTTCTGTCTGTAGTTTTTGTGCTTATACTAGCAATTAGTGAATAATGGAAATCCAGTCAACCACGTTTTCAGACATAGATAAAGAAAAGAAGGAAAAATAATGTCTAAGGTAGGGTGGACAGTGATCAGTGATGTCTGAGTAAGCTGTATTGCCTACTCAAGTTGTGTACGTGTACACACACACACACACACACACACACACACACACACACACACACACACACACACACACACACACACAAAAGTTACAACTCTTACAACACTAGACAGTATAAAATGTAATTACAATTTTTCTACTTTGGTGCAAAGCAGTTTGATACATTTCTTAGAGTAGCTTAATACATTTAATCAAGAAACAAATATGCTAACTAAAAACCAAGTTTGCACTATTTTCTAACAAAAGAATAATCTCTGTGAATTCAGTTTAGTAGCAGCATTGGTGAACTCTACTGTAAAGAATTGAAAGTTTAAAAAGCCATCACCCCTCTGTGTCATAAAAGGTGGAGTATTAGTTTATTTGGCCAAAGATGGTGTCAACAACCATTCCATGGTATACTTGGATGTATACAACTAAAATAAATTTGGGGGACCACAGGAAACCTAAAACCTAAGTCAGGCTGGCTGGACTGGGAGCCAAACAACTTTCCTCCAAAATACTAGTACAGTAGGAGGGAAACTAAAAACGGGAGGAAATCTTAGAAAATTGCTATTGACGAGAGTTGTTTTCTCCAAAAGAAAGCTTCAAATGACCGATGTCTTCTCACTAACATTGATAAAGTCAAGGATGCAACAAGGTGAGCGTGCATCATAAGTAAAAGGTGTCTCACTGTCCACAATTGAGAGCAGTGGGGACAAAATGGGGGATGATCGCCACTTAAAAGATGTCAGTGGCTAAAAAGACAGTGCCCAATACGGAGTCTAGTTAACAACAAGGCTGGGAGGAAGAGGTCCAAGCGCAGGGAATAGGTTGTATGTCCCGTAATTTATTATCCTTAAATGCAGACCAATGTGTGTGCCATAAAAGAGCAACACGATGACACAAAATGCTCTGTAGATCGGCAAAGGGAACCATGTGAACAGTGGGTTAAGGAAGAGAGACAGCAGCCTTTGCCACTATATTGGCTGCCTCATTTCTGCAGATACCAACATGCACTGAGATCCAGAGGAATGCCAGAGAAATGCCCCGCCCCCTTTCCCCCAAGTGATGCATGTGGAGGCAGTCATGAATCCGTTGGACCAGGGGGTAGACAGGATGAAGGATGAGAAGAGAGCTGAGCGAATCCGAGCATAAAATATCAACTGATGGCAACAGATGTATTGGACAGCCTGGAGAACAGAGTAAAGCTCCACAGAAAAAACCGAACACTGGTCAGGAAACTGAAGCCTAATAGGGGTATAGGCACTCCTGACACCAAAGGTGATCTTGGAGCCATCAGTGTAAATAAATGTGGCATCCTCCAATTGTGCGCCTAGAGCAGCAAATGCCCGACAAACTATAGGGAGGGTACTGTCCTTGGGAAGCTGACAAAGGTCACGGAAGGTGGCATTGTACCCCTATTTGTCAAGAAAGTTTTAGGAAATTGGAAGGAAAGGGAATATAGCAGTTGACAAAGCAGGCTCCCGGTGGCAGAAGATAGGAAGAGGGGGTGGGGTGGGGTGGGGTGGGGGGGGGGGGGGAGGATGGGGGGAATAAAATAAAAAAAGAAAGATGAAAATGAAAAGATGCAAGGGTCCGATGAACAGGCAATGGAAGACAGGTGACAAGCATAATGACTTAGGACAGTTTGCCAATTGGACAGTGGAAGTTCCGCAGTCTCAGTGTAAAGGCTCTTCCAAGGGGCTGGTGTAAAAAGCTCCAGAGACGCTAAACGCAATCCATGGTGGTGGAAAGAGTCCACATGCTGTAGAATAGATGGCCGTGCAGAGCAGTAAAGAAAGCTTAGTCCAATTTTGAGTACACTAAGGGGGTATATAAGTGGAGGAGGACCACACTGGCTACTCCCCAGAAGATACCACTCAGAACAGGGAGGGTGTTGAGGGATTGCAGACAGTGAGCCAAAAGATAAGAAACGTGGGATGACCAGCACAGTTTTCTGTCAAACGTTAAGTAACAAGAATTTGGCGACGTCCATGAATGGAAGGACAACATGCCATAGATGTATGGAAGGTGGATAAAACTCTGTACGATACCAAAAATTTACGCAGAAAGTGTTACTGGGAGAAAAGCAGAGGCCGGTTTCGATGCTCCACGAATGGAGGTGATCGAGACATCCATGAAGACATCATTCAAGAGAGCTGTAGCAGATCACAAACTCATCGACAAAGACAGAGCCTGAGATGTCGGTAAGGAGACAATCTATAATTGGAATTATGGTGATGGCAAACAGTACAACACTTAGTACACAGCCCTTGGGCACCCCGTTTTCTTGGGAGAAGGTATGGAACACGGTAGTGTTCACCCGCACCTGAAATGTTCGCTCTGTCATAAATTCACTGATGACAAGGGGTAGCTGACCTCAAAAGCCCCAAGAGAACAGTGTGTGGAGTATGCCTGTCATCCAACAGGTATCTTATGTCTCCTCCAGACCAAAAAATACAGCTACTGTTCGGCGTTTCACGAGAAGGTTGTTCATGATATAAGTGGAGAGAGCAACAAGATGGTCAACTGTGGAACAACGCTTTTGGAAACTGCATTGGGCAGTGGTTACAACAGAGGAGAGATCAAACCAGACTGATTGGAAATGGGGGAAGACAAAGTGATCTTGGGGACGTAACTTTGTTTCCTGAAGACAGGAGATGACTGTGGAGTAGGATTGTAAGATGATCGGCAGTTCATCCTGATTGGAGTGAATTCCAAGTGTATTCCAATGGATAAAAGACATAGGATGGACGAAAAAAGGGAAAAATCTCACCACAGTTGCCGTCAACTCGGCAACCGCCGAGAGCCAGTGGCAGAAGATCCTGATCCACAGGTTAAGTGGGGGCAGCTCCTGATGTCAGTGATTGGTTGCTCGATTGGCTGCCAGCAATGCGTCTTGGCAACATGGAAGAATTCCGAGGGTGGCTGCAACTGGGTGGCACTTAAGAGAGAGACGCCGCGGTGCAGGAGGAGAGGAACTGTGTTTCTTATGAGCCTTTTTGAGATTAAGGAGGAGTGGAGGGTTTTGAGGTCTGGGTACATAAAAAATCTTCACAAGTAGGCTCTTTTTTTGGAAGTCCAGGAGTCCGATTTTGGGGCCTGAAATTTAGCAGGAACCGATGAAGGTTGAGCCTTAGAGTGAGCGGGTGATAGTGGAGGGGTTGAACAGGTGATGTTTAGGCTGGCCGATTTGGTGACCGTAGCCCTAAAGGTGAGATCGCAAGTCTGCATGGCTACCTGGCTACCTACTTAGTAAGTTGAGCAGAGGCGAGGACAGTGCTGTATTTACCCGCTGAGAGCACAGTGGGCTTTCTACTGGAGAATAACTTATGATCAGCAAAGGTAGACACCTCTTCCTTCACTCAAATTCCCTGAATAATTCGTCCATCTTTAAAAATAGGGCAATCTCTAGAGGAAGCAGTGTGGTCACCCATACAATTGATGCAGTTAGAGGATAGGGGGTGGAAAATCACCCTCATGGGCATCCCTGCCACAGGTAACACATTTGGCCACATTGGAACACGACTCGCTGGTATGATTAAACCTCTGACACCGATAGCAACATGTAGGGTTGGGGATGTACGGGTGAAGTGAAATTACCTCATATCCCATTTTAATGTTCGATGGAAGTTGAACTCTGTCAAACATCAAGAAGAGAGTGTGGGTTGGTACCAATTCCTTTTCAACTCTCCATTACTCTATATACAGCCATTACTCCCTGATCAGACAGGTAATTTTGAATGTCCTCATTTGACAATCCGCCAAGTGATCGTGTATAGACCACCCCACGTGATGAGTTTAATGTATGGTGTGCTTCCACCCGGACAGGGAAGGTGTGTAGCAGTGTAGTTCGAAGCAATTTGTGTGCTTGGAGGGCACTGTCTGTTTCTAACCACAAGGTCCCAATTGTGTAACTGGGAACAAGACTTTACAGGACACCTTTCTGAATAATAAAAGGGTTTACTGTTGAGAAGTCTTGACCTTCACAAGATCGAGAAACAACTAGGAACTTTCTCAGTGAGGGAAGAATTTTCTGTGGCTGAGACTCATCTAGCTTTCTTTTGTGGACAGAGATTGTAGAAGCAGAAGAAACCATTACAAAAGTATCACCCATGATTACTGGCGTCTCTGATGTCGCAGTCCTTCGAAGTGGGGGCCGTCTCTGAGGGCACTCCCACCTTAGGTTATTATCCACACCTCAGCTCACACCTTCCGAAGAACTGACGGAGGGTCCAATGGGCATGTTTGGAAGGTACCAGCTTGGCTAATCGCCCCTCCCTGGGCCTGACCTTTACCAGGGGGTATGTACATGTCCTACTTGTCTACCCGGGATGGGGAATTACACATTACTCCATCACTGGCAACATGTGGGAACACACTGGTCGGTCTTCAGACACCCACAGGGATGTCGGTCTGATGGGAAATGAGGCTGCTGTTACTGCTGCCAAGGCTGCAGTCCTATCTTGACTAGCTAGTTCTTCCATTCCTTCCGATGATGTCCTTATTGCCATCTGTCAGCAAGTCGTGCCACTTTGGCAAGACCATTGGTCTTCCCTTCTCACCATGAGAAGATCATTTTAGCTAGATTGCGTGTTGGGCATTATCTTTTTAACCATCGCCATTTGTTAAGTGGAATCCCTCACCACTTTATGCTCATTGTCATGAAACTTCTATGATTTAATCTTTAGTTAAGGACCTCCATATTTTATGGCTGTTTCTCCAAGGGAATGGCTGTCCATCAATTGGGCTAACTTGTAGTCGCTTTTAACACCTTTTTCCTCTTCTGACATTTGCGTGCATGACCTTAGTTGTTTTAGCACCTTAAAACGAAACAATCATTATTACTCCTCATTGTGATCTAATTGCGTAAGGCACTTAATGCGCACTCTGCTGATCCTTCCTCCCTTGCTTTCTTAGATTTAGTGGCCCCTATTGGTGAACAATGAGGGGTCTTTGTTGGTTATTACAACTTTACATTAATGAGTGAATTCATTTTTATGATCTGCTATGGTCCGTATTGTTGTCAGGAATTTCTTTGTTTCATCCTTAGGTGAGCAGGGATTCGTCACTAAGATCCATTGGCCAATTCCAAACTGCAGTAATTGGCCGATGTGTCATCCTGCTTGCTCTTGACGCTCCAGTGCTTCTGTGTTTGCTTTCTTTAATTTCTTCCAAACATGATGTAACGTCTTTGCAAACTTCGTAACGGATTCCCAGTTTTTCCAATTTTTGCTTAATCACCTCAAAAAGAGAAGGCAGGTTTGTACCATATATTACCTCACATGGTGATAGACCAACACTACACTGGACATAAGAATTGTAAGCTGACGTGACATATGGAAGTTCACAACAAGAACTCAACATCTTACCAACTGTACAGTGAATGTATTCTGTTTTCCTGATAGACTGAGGGAGCCAAGGGCTAGTCCTGAGCTTGTGAGTGCTTAGTAAATGACATAGGTGCTTAATCATACTGGATATAAAATTAGTGCCCTGATCTGTAATTATTGTATCAGGAACACTAAACTTCAGCAACCAGCTTTTCACCATTGTCTTTGCCACTGTACTTGCTTTAAAATGCATACTGTAACAGTTATGAGCTTTCTTCATCTTTGATACTATGAAACATGCTTTCCATATTTTGGGATGAGGTAGAATGGACCACAACAAGAAAAAATTGTCAGGTAAACGTGCACTCTAAAATGCGTATCTTTAATAGCTTTGCTTCTGTGAAAGACATCTTTTCTACTGAACAAGGGTTCATAGCTCTTAAGGTATGCATTTTAGAGCCTATGTTTACTACACAATTTTTTCTTGGTTTGGTCCATACTACCCCCTACCAAAATATGGAAAGCAAAGAGCTCATGGTAGAAGAGATTCGGTTGACAGTATCGAATATGAGGTGTTCATAGCTCTTACGACATGCATATTGGAGTCCATCTTTACCAGATTTTTTTGCTTCGAATGATCGTTACTGTAATAACCCTGAATATAGACCATTTGTAATGAACTACCATGTATAAGGTCATATGATAGTCATTAATCATTTCAACCGCAGTTGGCACCACACTGGGGCTGTATTTCATCTTCGAAACAACAGGCCATAGTGCTTTGTGGACTGCAGCTGTGTCCTAAATACTTGAAATCAAATTTTCCTTCTTAGGCTCTCAGAATTCTGTTTTTCTTTCCTGATTGGTGTATGACTTCATAGTTAAATTCACTTGATTTCAGAGCACAATACGTTAACACACTTGGAGCCTCTTGTGGTCCCAGCAATCACTTCAACACAGCATGGTCTGTCACAACTTCAAACTTTTTCGTGTACGAATAACAATGGAAATACGTTATAGCATAAATGACAGCCAACATTTCTATCTCTGTGGTTGAACAGTTCTGTTCTGCTCATTCATCTGTGTCAATGCATATTCTGCCAAGTGTTCGTTGCCATCTACATCGAACTGGGAATACATTGAATCACCTGACTGCTCATGTCACACGACAGAATAAATTCTCACTCATAGTTTGGGAACACTGGTACAAGGTTCGTTGTCAATGCTCCTTTCAATTTTTCAAATGCTGTCTGAAAGTTGACTACGGGAATTCCACACCGTTTTTCAACAAATGATTCAACAGCTTAGCAAATTTGGCAAACTCCTCAACAAATTCCCCATAGTAATTACAGAGTCCTAAAAATGATTTAAACTGCTTTGTTGTGTGTGGTGGTAAGAAAACAATTTCTGCAGAAGTTAACCAGTTTGTCATTTTTTCTTTTTGTGGGGTTTTAGGGCGCAAAAAATCTAAGGTCATGGGCACCCAGTAGAGAACCACAGAATGCTGGGACTGCAAGGGTAAAAAATCGTTATGAGGTGAAAAAAATCTAAAACATCAAGACGTTACGGAAGAGTATCTGAAAGACATCAACAAGACACCGGAGTCTCCAGGTCGAAATCAAATCTCTCGTCATATCACTGCTTTTTAAAAAACTTAAAATGCAAGACACAGCTCGCACGTCATCGGCTAAAATGTCTAGCAAAGCGGTGGCAGCCCAACCCTGAAATGTATGTGGCTAAAATATGAGCAGAGGATCAAGAAATGTCTGACCGTTAATGGCTGGCTAAAGAGAGGACAGCTGGTTGCAGGGTCACCACTCAACAAGTGGTGGTGACTAAAGTGGCAGTGCCCTACTCGCAACCAAGCTAACAGTACTTCCTCACGGTGAGACGGCCAGAACGAAGTCGACCAGGCTGTTGGGAGAGGATTGGCTTCTCTTAGTTTGTTCCCATGAAGGGAGCACCACATGCCAAAGTGACATGATACGCCAATAGTGGAAAGTACAAATATATTGCGAGGGAACAGAGTAAGAGGCGGGCTGACCAACATGGACGGAGGCCCTGGCTGCAGCATCAGCTGTGTCATTCCCAGGCAAACTAACATGACCAGGGACCCACATGAACATCACTTGGGCTCTTCCATCTGGGAACAAATTGAGGCAGTCCTGCATCCGCCGGACGATGGGGTTGACTGGATCGGGATCATCTAGACTCTGAAGGGCACAGAGAGTCTGAGCAGATGACACAGCGAGTGAGCTGGTGCCTCTGGACGCAGCGAACAGCCTGACAAAGGGCACAAAGCTCTGCTGTAAAAATTGTGAACTGGTCAAGAAGCCGGTATTGAAACTTATCGGTCCCGACGACAAAAGCACAGCCAACACCAAATGGTCTATATTCAGGGATATTACAGGAACAATCATTCGAAGCAAAATAACCTGGTAAAGATGGACTCCAAAACGCATGTCGTAAGAGCTACGAACACCTCATATTCGATTCTGTCAACCAAATCTCTTCTATCATGAGCTCTTTGCTTTCCATATTTTGGTAGCGGGTAGTATAGACCAAACCAAGAAAAAATTGTGTAGTAAACATAGGCTCTAAAATGCATACCTTAAGAGCTATGAACCCTTGTTCAGTAGAAAAGATGTCTTTCACAGTAGCAAAGCTATTAAAGGTATGCATTTTAGAGTCCACATTTACCTGACAATTTTTTCTTGTTGTGGTCCAGTCTACCATCAGTGTACAAAAATATGCTATCGGCAAGTTGTGAGAGATAGGTCAGCTGGGGAGTCAAATTCTTCGGGAACAAGCTGAGGTCAAAATGGAAACAAACCTGTGTCTGAAGGGTGGTGAAGGGCTCTCCCCGATTCGGAAAGTGGCAGTAAGTGTGAACTGCAGCTACTGAAGCAGGTGACGAAAGCAGACGCCGCGAGGCCACAGAAAAGAAACATACATCTCGTAATGGCGGTCAAGAATGTCATAAAAAAAAGGGTCAAAGGTTGGGTGGCCTGGCATGGAAGAAAGCTGACACGCATACCTACTTAGTATGATGTCATGCTGGTATGAAAGTGGTAGTTCACCAGCTTCTGCGTAGAGACTTTCAACAGAGCTAGTACAGAAGGCTGTGCAGAGGAGGTGACAATGCATCCATAATCCAACTTGGAGTGGACAAGAGATTGATAAGAGGCAGTAGAAGACAGTCCAGTCAGCTCCCCAAGAGGTACCACTCAATACACGAAGGACATTGAGGGACCGGGTGGAGCGTGAGGCCAGGTAGGACGTGTGGGGAGAACAACTAAGTTTCCTATCGTACATAAGCCCTAATAACTTTATTGCATCCACGAACGGGAGACCATTTTGGTCCATTCACAAGGACGGTGGAAGAAACGCCTTGTTCCAACAGAAGTTGACGCAAATGGATTTGGTAGTAGAAAAGCGGAAACCATTTATGACACTCCACGAATAGAGATGGTCCAGCCAACACTGAAGATAGCATTGCAGGAGAGACATCCACTGGGAGCTGCAATAAATAGCAAAGTCTTCAACAAAAAGAGAGCACTCCATAATAGGATTGATGGCTACGGCAAAGAGGACGACACTCAGTAAGGAGCCCTGAGGCACCCTGTTACTAGTGAAAAGGTGTGAGATAAGGAGGAACCTACACATACCCAGAAAACTCTGGTCCGTTAAAAATTTCAAGATGAAAGTGGGAAGACCACTACAGAGGCTCCATGTGTTCATAGTACGTACAATGCCTGTCTGGCAACACGTATCATAGGCTTTCTCCAAATCAAAGAAAACGGCCACTGTTTATCGCTTCTGTAGAAAATTATTCATGATGAACATCGACATGGTGACGAGATGATCAACCGCAGAGCACCGCTTTCAGAACCCACACTGAACATTAGTGAGAAGGTGGTGTAACTAGAGCCACCACACTAATCGACCATTTATTATGCGTTCCATCACCTTACAAACACTGCTGCTAAGGGAAATTGGACGATAGCTGGAAGGAAGAGATTTTATCTTTACCAGGCTAAGGTAGGGGAACAATAGTAGTTTATTGCCAAAGCATGAGAAATACACCGTCAGTCCAAATACAGTTGTAGGTATTCAGGAGAAAGCGTTTTCCTGCAGGAAGAAGATTCTGCAGCATGAGGACGTGGACTGTATCGGGCCCAGGAGCAGAAGACCAGGATGAGGAGAGAACACGCTCGAGCTCCCTCATAGTAAAAGGAGTATTGTAGCAGTCTCGATTCAAAGAGAGAAAAGAGATTGCACGAGCCTCCTCCACCTGTTTCCGAGGAAGGCAGGCAGGATGGTAGTGGGTGGAGCTAGTAACCTTCACAAAGTACCGGCCCAAAGCGCTGGAAATATCGACAGGGTCGACTACGACGTTTCCCGCCACAGTCAGACCAGGAATCAGGGAGGGGGCAGTAGTCCCGAAAAGCCAGTGCAGGCCACCCCAAGTAAAGAAAAGTAAATCTGTTGAACGAGCTGGTGAAGGAAACCCAGCATGCCTTCCTGCTTTCCTTAATAGTGCAACGGCACTGTGCACGTAGTTGCTTGTGGGGATGCAGTTCGTTAACATAGGATGACAGTGAAAGACACAAAGCGCACGTCGTCGGACACAAATCGCATTGCTGCACTCCACAATCCACCAAGGGACCTGGACCCAATGGGAAGACAGGCAAGCCTTAAAGAGGATGATGGGCACTGGTGTCGACGAGTAGTAGAAAGGGTGGAGGAAGCTGAGCAACAAGCTACATCAGGTCTGCTCTAATGACAGCAGAAGACGAAGGTATGTAAATAGTGCAGAGGAAAAAGATAAATTCGGGAAGGAAAACTGACAGCAACTGCTTGCAGGTGGGTGTGCAATGGGATAGGATGATGACAAACATAATCTCGTAGAAGCAGCACGACCCCAACTACAAGCGAACATTGCGATCGCAGGAGCAGCTGGAGGTACGCCCTGTTAGACTGAAGGCCACGGATATTTCATTGTAAAAGGGCCGTAAAATTTAGGAACACCAGAGAATGAAGAAGAAACACTCACTCGATGGCTGCTTAGGGTGAGCCATCGAGGGAGGACGGCCACTGGAATCCACAGGTGGAGGATCTTCGTCCATCAATTCAGCAGGATCAATGGAGCTTCCCCGGTGTCAGTTGGTTGAAAAGGGCCGACGAGTCAAAGAGGGCCGACGAGTCAAAGAGAGGGAAGACTGTTTGCCTTTGGATAATTGTTTTAGCTTTTGGCAATTGGCAGAATGGCCAGACGGCTGCAAACTTGAGGTATGCAAGAAATCTTCCCGGGAATATTCCTTTTTGAATTGACGGTTCGCTGGCTGCATTGCAACCGTCTTCGTCGGTGAGGTTGAAGAACGCGTAGCAGAATCTGCAGCCTGGGAAGTGGGAGATGGAGTGTCAGCTCGAAGGCCACCATCTAACTGAACTGTAAGTCACAAGTTTGCGTAGCCGTGTTTTTCATGGGATGGGGAGAGACTAACACAGTGCTGTAGCTTCCAGACGAAGGGACAGTCAATTTACGGGTTGCCGACAGTTTCCGGACAACAGAAAAAGGTACCTTCTTCACCCTTATCACCTGAACAACCTGCTTGTCTTGATAGACAGGACAAGAACAAGCACAAGCAGCATGGTCTCCATGACAATTAACACAGTGGGGAGGAAGGAGCTGGACAGGTACCTTCGTGTGCATCCCTGCTGCAAGTGACACATTTGGCTGCGTTTCTACATGACGTTCTGCTATGATTGAACTGGTGGTATTTATAACATCTGAACAGATTGGGAATGTACAAGCGCACAGAGATGACTTCATAGCCTGCATTTATCTTGGTAAGAAGCGTTAACCGAATGAAAGTCAGGAACAACATGCGAGGCAGCTTGCTTTTTCATAACTCGATGAACAGCATCAACACCCTGATCCGACAGATAATTAGTTATTTCATACTCTGTCAAACCATCCAACAGCCAGTTGTAGATAACACCACGGGACGAGTTAGAGTCCTTGTGAGCCTCCACTTTTATAGCATATTTGTGGATGATTTGGGCCTCGAATCGTTTCTGGGCCTGGAGAGCACTATCAATTTCCAAAAGCAGAGTATCATTGCGGAGTCAAGAGCACGACTTTACAGGGCCGGTGATGCCATCAACATCTTTCTGTATAACAAACGGGGTTGACAGTAGTAAAAGTCTGGTTTTCGTCTAAACATGAGACCATTAGATATCAAGGCGCAACAGGAAGAGAAATTGAGGCAGGAGCCTCATTCCACTTTCGTTAACAGGAAACACTCAGAGAAAGAGAAAGAGAAAGAGAAGGAGAAGGAAAGTCAGTCATTGGGAAAAAGTCGCCCACGATTGCCAGCATCTCCGATTGTGCGCTCCTTCCAGCCAGGGGCCCTCCAAAAGGGAACCCCTCGCCTCAGGTTATTGTCCTCACCTCAGGTCACACCTCCCAAAGGACAGACGGAGGGACCAATCGGCAGAGGAGGAAGGTAACAGCTCAAGCAATCACCCCTCCCTGGGCGTGGCCTGTACCAGGGGATATGTAGGGGGGGGGGGGGGGGGGGGCTATATGCCAACTCAGGGCTGAGAATTACCAATTACTCAGTCTCCTGCTATGCGACAAATGCATGGGTGGCCATCAGGCACACACAGGGAGGAGAAGAAAAGATATGAATGAAAGCAGGAAAGGAGGAAAGAAAGAATGGCCCCAAACACCGCAGCAGAGGAAAAAGAGATGGGCACACGGGAAAGCGCGCCAACCGGATAGAGCGCCAACCGGATAGAGCGCCAACCGGATAGAGCGCCAACCGGATAGAGCGCCAACCGGATAGAGCAGTACCCTGGGACTATACCATGAGATGAAGCAAATGCCTGAAGCAATTTCCAGTCAGTGAAAGGTTCATTACATAATTCGGCATGCCAAGATGTGAACAATAAGGGGATGTTTTCATTTCGTCGCTTACGCATCTTGAAAGCAGTTGCATAAGATGAGGCCACCACCATCGTCACGAAGAGGGGAGAGAAAGGTTGGTTGGTTTGTGGTGGGTTAAAGGGACCAGACTGCTACGGTCATCGGTCCCTTTTTCCAAATACTAAAAACACTCACAGAGGATAAAAACAATCAACAGATGATAAGCCAGGCAACACAGAAAAAGAGAAACATAGACAAAGACCAGACAAGACAAAACGAACTAAAATCACACAGAGTGTAACAGTGGTTGGCCGACCATACAAACAAAAAGGGAAAAGCCAACCACCGAGAAATACATGAGGAAAAAAAAAAATTCAGACAAATCGTAGGCCATAAGCCAGAATCAACACAAAAACACACACACTTACATTAAGTGATAAAATCCCCCTGCCCGAATAAAACGCAGAACTATGTCCGCTGCCAAAAACTGAAAACCATGGGCTACAGCCCAAGACTGCGCCTTGCGGATTTCGCCCTGTAGCTGACGTTCAGCAGCTGCAATGCCAATAGAGCTGTAGTAAAGGCAGAAGTCGTCAACATACAGGGAAGCAGAGACAGAATTTCCCACGGCCGCAGTGAGCCCATTAATGGCTATTAAAAACAGACAGACACTTAGAACAGAACCCTGTGGCACACTGTTCTCCTGGACTTGGGAGGAACTATATGAGGCTGCAACGTGCACGCGGAAGGTACGATACGACAGAAAATTGAGGATATAGATCGGCAGAGGGCCCCGCAGGCCCCATCCATGAAGCGTAGAAAGGATGTGATGACGCCATGTCATATCATACGCCTTCCGCATGTCGAAAAAGACAGTGACCAGATGCTGACGGCGGGCAAAGGCAGTACGGATGGCCGACTCCAGGCTCACCAGATTTTCGGCGGCGGAGCGGCCTTTACGGAACCCACCCTGAGACGGAGCCAGAAGGCCCCAAGACTCCAGAAGCCAATTCAAGTGCCGGCTCACCATCCGTTCAAGCAACTTGCAAAGAACGGTGGTGAGGCTAATGGGACGGTAGCTGTCCACCTCCAAAGGGTTCTTCCCCGGTTTCACAATGGGGACAACAAGAGTTTTCCGCCATTGCGACGGAAACTCACCCTCGACCCAAATGCGGTTGTAAAGGTCGAGGAGGCGTCGCTGGCAGTCCACTGAAAGGTGTTTCAGCATCTGAGAGTGGATGCTATCTGGGCCAGGAGCGGTATCAGGACAAGTGGCGAGGGCACTGCGGAATTTCCATTCACTGAATGGAACATTGTACAATTCAGGATGGTGGGTGCAAAAAGAAAGACTCCGACGTTCTATCCGCTCTTTAATGGAGCGGAAGCCCAAGGGGTAGTTGGCAGAAGCGGAATTCAGAGCAAAGTGCTCTGCCAAGCGGTTTGCAATGACGTCGGAGTCAGTACAAACTGCTCCATTCAGTGAGAGCGCAGGGACGCTGATAGGGGTCCGATAGCCATAGAGGTGGCGAATCTTGGCAAAGACCTGCGATGGAGTGACATGGAGGCCAATGGTGGACACATACCACACCCAGCACTCCTGCTTGCGTTGGCGGATAATCCGGCGGGCTCGCGCACGCAGCCGTTTGAAGGCGATAAGGTGTTCGATTGAGGGATGTCGCTTGTAACGCTGGAGCGCCCGCCGGCGAGCTTTAATCGCTTCAGCGATCTCAGGCGACCAACAAGGCACAGTACGTCGCCGAGGAGACCCAGAAGAACGGGGAATGGCAGAGACGGCGGCAGTAACGATGCCGATGGTGACCCAATTGAACCACTGCATCAATGTCATCATTAGAGAGAGGCTCAATAGCGGCAGTGGAGGAGAACAAGTCCCAGTCAGGCTTATTCAGAGCCCATCTGCTAGGGCGCCCAGAAGACTGACGCTGTGGTAGTGACAGAAATATCGGAAAGTGGTCACTACCACAAAGGTCGTCATGAACTCTCCATTGGACAGACGTTAAGAGGCTAGGGCTACAGATGGAAAGGTCAATGGCAGAGTATGTGCCATGCGCCACACTGAAGTGTGTGAAGGCACCATCATTTAAGATCGAGAGATCGAGCTGCGCCAATAAATGCTCAACGATGGCGCCTCGACCTGTTGCCACCGACCCACCCAACAGATGGTTATGGGCGTTAAAGTCACCCAGTAACAGGAAAGGTGGAGGCAATTGAGCTATCAGAGCAGCCAGGACATGCTGCGCGACATCACCATCTGGTGGAAGGTAAAGACTGCAGACGGTAACAGCCTGTGGCGTCCACACCCGAACAGCAACAGCCTCTAAAGGTGTTTGGAGAGGTACAGTCTCGCTGTGAAGAGAGTTCAGGACATATATGCAGACGCCACCAGACACACTTTCATAAGCTGCCCGGTTCTTATAATAACCCCGGTAGCCACGGAGGGCGGGGGTTCGCATTGCCGGAAACCAAGTTTCCTGCAGAGCAATGCAGAGGAAAGGGTGAAGGCTGGTAAGTTGGCGGAGCTCAGCTAGATGGTGGAAGAAACCGCTGCAGTTCCACTGGAGGATGGTGTTGTCCATGGCTGAGAAAGGCGTGACGGGACTGGGAAGGGAGATTACGCTGCTGGGTCACCTGTTGCCTCTGATTTAGCACCTGTGATAGTGCTTTCCATGGCGTCTGATGGACCGGCGAGATCGAGGTCCTCAGCGGACGCCAGAATCTCCACCGCATTCTCAGACACAGAGCTGGAAGGTTGCGGTGGGATGGCTGCCACCGCGAGTTCCTTGGGCTGAGAGCTCTTCTTGGGTTTCTCACGCCGTTCCTTGGGTCGCACCGTCTGGGAGGGCTTCACCAATTCTGTGAAGCCCTACGACCAGCTGATTGCGGGCACTTACGCCATTGTCGGTCGTCAGGCTTCTCGCTGGCGGGAACCTGGGAAGGGAGGGACCCAAGGGACCCCTTGCGAGCGTGAGATGCCAAAGAAGTTTGACACTTCTAAGGCTTAGAAGTGGGAACAGACGTCCCCGATGGGTGGGATGGTGTTGCTCCTGAGGTAGGTGGCGCAGGAGCAACCCGGTGGGTAGAGCCTCCCACTGGCGAGGGGGCAGGAGGAGTTGTACTACTCGTCGATCTGGCCACAATTGGAGAAACAGACGGGGCTAGCACAGGTGTTGTAGCAGCAGCGTAGGAAGATGTCATTCTCACAGGATGGAGTCGGTCGTATTTCCTTTTGGCCTCAGTATAGATTAGTCGGTCCAAGGTCTTGTATTCCATGATTTTACGCTCTTTCTGGAAAATTCGGCAGTCTGGCGAGCAAGGTGAATGGTGCTCCTCGCAGTTGACACAGATGGGAGGCGGGGCACATGGAGTATTGGGATGTGATGGGCGTCCGCAATCTCGACATGTGAGGCTGGAAGTGCAGCGAGAAGACATATGGCCGAACTTCCAGCACTTAAAGCACCGCATCGGAGGAGGGATATAGGGCTTAACATCACATCGGTAGACCATCACCTTGACCTTTTCCGGTAATGTATCCCCTTCGAAGGCCAAGATGAAGGCACCGGTAGCAATCTGATTTTCCTTCAGACCCCGATTAACGTGCCGGACGAAATTTACACCTCGGCGCTCTAAATTGGCGCGCAGCTCTTCATCAGACTGCAAAAGAAGATCCCTATGGTAAATAACTCCCTGGACCATATTTAAACTCTTATGAGGTGTGATCGTAACATCAACATCCCCAACTTGTCACGAGCGAGTATCCGTTGTGACTGGGCAGAGGATGCCGTTTGTATCAGGACTGACCCAGAGCGCATTTTTTACAAGCCCTGCCCCTCCCCAAACTTGTCCTCTAAATGCTCGACGAAGAACTGAGGCTTTGTGGAGAGAAAAGACTCCCCATCAGCCCTCGTACAAACTAAGAAGCCTATTCTAACCCCCGAACCCGCAGGGGGTCTGTGGACTAGGTTTGGGGGGTATTGCCTGTCTGTGAAGGCCTTTGTGAGGCCTTCAGCACACTGGACACGGGAATTCTTGTCACTACAGGTATGTCATTCATACAGGTATGTCATTCATACCAGGCTAGGTAGTACAGCAGGCATTTTTTGCTGTGGAAGGGATGACAGCTGTCAAAATTCAGGCACTGCTGGGGGCCAGTGGGTTTAATATGGATAGAGGTGTGGATAGAGCCATCAGAGATGTGGAGGTCAACGTCCAGGAAGGCAGCATGTTGGGTACATGAGGACCAAGTGAAGGGGATGGGAGAAAAGGTGTTGAGGTTGTGAAGGAATGATTATGAAGATATCAATGAACCTGAACCAGACTAGGCTCGAGGGTTTTTGGAGGCAGGAAGGTTTCCTCTAGATAGCCCATAAAGAGGTTGGCATAGGAGGGTGTCATAAAGGTGCCCATGGTTGTGCCACTAAGTTGTTTGTTAACTTTCCCTTCAAAGGACTCCAACCTGTCATCCCCTTCTAATTCATGTACCCATATCACCTTCAGCATGTGCTGCTTTAAACCAGCTGCTACAATCAGGCCAGCCCATGTACTTGCCACCCCTCCCTCACACACTCCAAGCAGGCAAACTGGCCGCATCCCTCTGAGCCACTAGCCACCCATCAACAATCTCTCTCTCCTTGCCTCCCTACCCACTCCATCTGATACTACTCTGTCAACAGCCAATTCGACTGCCGAAAAGGAGCACTTGCAGTCTTAGTCTGGACAGTACCCTGTAGGGGCATAGATATGTGTGTGTGTGTGTGTGTGTGTGTGTGTGTGTGTGTGGTGTGTGTGTGTTTCAAATGGCTCTGAGCACTATGGAACTTAATATCTATGGTCATCAGTCCCCCCAAACTTAGAACTAATTAAACCTAACTAACCTAAGGACATCGCACAACACCCAGTCATCACGAGGCAGAGAAAATCCCTGACCCTGTGTGTGTTTTTACTCTAGCTCATCAAAGCATAACTCCAAAAGTTAGCAATTTTTATTGCTTTTGTGTGTACTTATCGACAACTAAACACTTCTGCTTTTCAGTGAATAGTCTCCATTAACCCAAAAGTATTTACATTCTACAAGAACTTTCCAATAACAGCTGATAGAATGTTTAGTTTCCTGGTAGCCTGAAGTAATACTAAATTTAAACTAAAACTTATGTAATTTCTTTTGGGAAAAAAAATTCAAATACTTGACATATTACTTTCGACTTTAATACTATACAAGCATCCAAAAAGTGTTAATCCAAGATTACAGCAGAGCTGTGTGTTCACTTGCATCAATTCCAAATACCAGGGACTCAATACTCAAGCGAAATTGATTAGGCAGGTAACTGAGAAAGCTGTTCATTGTTCTGTTTTGTTTTGTTTTAGGATGCAAAAAACAACTGAGGTCAGATGCACCCAAGTCAAAACTATAGGACGCAAACACCGAGACAAGGGAAACGAGTAGATGTCAGTCCCAATGGGAAGAATAGAAGACATCTCCATAAGGCACATGGAAAAAGGACTAAAAAAATGCCATACAAAAGTGGAGATCCCAAACTAAAAATTAAATGGACTTCGCCATACTGCTTCGGTGGATAAAAAGTAAAATGTGGGCAACAGCCTCCACATCATTTGCTAAAACAGCTGATAAATTACACAGCAAACCCAAGATGGAACGTAAATTAGTAAAAAAAAAAAAAAAAAAAAAAAAAAAAGGGGGGGGGGCATTCCAGCAGGTAGTGGCAGACAGTTAAAATTTGGGCACAATGTGTACAAAGTGGTGTGGCAGCACCACTGAGCAAATGACGATGGCTAAAAAACGCAGTGCCCAATATGCAGCCGAGTTAAAATAATCTCCTCTCGGTGGGAGGGCCAGGAGTCCTCTCGGTGGGAGGGCCAAGAGGAGGTCGTCCAAGGTGCTGGGAGAGGCTTAATATGCAAGCTTATTCCCATGCAGGGAGGACCATTGGCAATCCCAAAGGGACACCACCTCCTGACAGATGGCAACGCAGAGGTCATTGGAGGGAATAGAGGTACTCACGGGCTGACGTAAGAGGACTGCAGGCTCATTTCCTGGCAAACCAACATGACCAGGGACCCACAGAAACATGACATTGGCTCCACCAAGAGTAAGCAAGTGACAGTTTTCCTGTACCCACTAAGGCATGAGCAGTGTACAGAGCAGAGAGACTGAAGGGAGCTGAGTGACTCAGAGCAGAGGACACAGTTGGGAAGGCTGTGTCGCCGGATGTACTCTGCGGCCTGATACAAGGAGAGCTCAGCAGTAAATACTGAGAAGTGAGCCAGAACCCGATACTGAAAGACATAGGTGCCAATGACGAATGCACACCCAAATCCATGGTCTGTCCAAGAGCCATCAGTGTATACAAAGGTACTATCACTAAGTTCCATGCAAAGGTCGTGAAACTGAAGGCGATAGACCAAGGCTGGAGTAGTGTCCTTAGGAAGCAAATGAAGGCCAAGGTTAACATTGACTGCTTCACGAATCCCAGGTGGTGAAGGGTTCACACCCAAGGGGAAAGTTGCAGGTAGCGTGAAGTTAAGCCACCGATAGCAAGTGGCAAAACAGACTCCAGGAGGTAACAGAGAAGAGGGACGAGCCCCATACTAATGATCAAAGAAGGAAGTATAGGAAGGGTGGCCACGCATGGCAGACTAACAGCATGCATACCTGCTGAGGAGAAAGTCACGGCGGTACGACAGTGGTAGTTCAGCAGCTTCAGCATACAGACTCTCAACCGGGATGGTGTAAAATACGCCTGTCGCCAAATGGATGCCACGATGATGGATAGTGTAGAGACAGCGTAAAAGGGATAGGCATGCAGGGTGCATAAACGAAGCACCCACAGCTGAGTTTCGAATGGACAAGGGACCAGTACAAACGAAGGAGGGTGGTTCGATCGGCACCCCGAGAAGTACAATTGAGGACACATAGGACATTGAGGGACTGTGTACAGCGGGCTGGCAGGCAAGATACATGGGAGGATCAAGAGAGTTTCGTATCAAGCATGAGCTCAAGGAATTTTGTAGTGCCAACAAACAGAAGGGCAACAGGCCCAAGATGTAGCGATGTGGGGGAAACCATTTTCGCTGCCAGAAATTTAGACTGTTTTGTAAGTGGAAAAGCGAAAGCCAACGGCGATGCTCCAGGAGTGTAGACGATCAAGAAAGCACTGAAGATGTCGCTCAATGAGACAGGTCTGTGGAGAACTGCAATAGATGGCAAAATCATCGACAAAACGAGAGCTGGTTATGCCTGGCGGGAGACAGGCCATGATAGGGTTAATGGCGATAGCAAAGAGGATGATGCTCAAGACGGAACCCTAAGGTACACCATTTGCCTGAATAAAGGTGTCCGACAAAGCAGAACCTACATGCACCTTGAAAACTCGGTTCTGTAAAAATGCCCTAGAAGAACGGGGTAGGCCCCCACGGAAGCCCCACGTGTAAACAGTATGGAAGATACCAGTTCGTCGGCCTTTTCCAAATTGAAAAACATGGCCACAGCATGGGACTTCTGCAGAAAACCATTCATGATATGGGTGGACAAAGTAATGAGATGGTCAAGTGCAGAACGCTGCACTCGAAATCCACACTGTACATTTTTGAGTAAATGGCAAGATTCGAGACACCACACCAGCCGGGCATGAATCATACGTTCTATCACCTTGGAAACTTAACTGGTAAGAGAGATGGTGCGGTAGCTAGAAGGAAGGTTTTTGTCCTTACTGCATATGACAGTAGCTTCATGCCAGCATCCAGAACATGTGCCCTCAGCCCAGATGTGGTTGTACGTGTTAAGCAAAAAGTGCTTGCCCGCAAGAGAGGTGCTGCAACATCTGAATGTGGATAGTGTCTGGTCCTGGTGTGGAGGACAGGGATGAACTGAGAGCACGATCTAGCTACCACCTCATAGTGAAGGCGGCATTGTAGCACTCACAATTCAGAGTGTATCCATCGACCACAAACCATCAGTGTAGACTACATCTGCATCGCGAAATGAGGCAAGAAGAGCCAGGAAATGTTGACAAAGACTGGCAGTTGGAACGGAGGACTTGGAGTTGCAGGAAAAATCCATGCAAAGCCGCAAGCGAGGGAGGGGCCAAGGAGAGGTAGAAGGAGAGGGCTGGAAGTATAAAGGACGGGTAAAGGACTCGAGTGACAAGAGAAGGGAACGAACGCGGACCGCGATCGGGAAACCCGACCTAGGCCACCGTTGTGGGGAGGGGAGTACAGAAGATGGAAAAAGGAGCCTGTGGTTTGGGTGGTTGGACGAGGCATGGACACGGGTGATGTATGAAGTAAGCAACTGTGGCCTACAAGAAGGCTAGCCACTGGAGTAGTACGGAAGGCACCTGTCGCCAGTCTGGTGCCACAATGGAGAATCGGGTCGAGGATCTGCAACGCTGAAGATGCTGCTGAGTCGTACACCACACTCCCGTAGTCGAGACGGGACTGGACTAAGGCCTTATAGAGCTGTGGGAGGGTTGTTCGCACAGCCCCCCAAACGGTGTGGCTGCCGCCAGCACCGTTGTTTAAGCTCGCGAAGATGAGGTGTCCAAGTGAGCTGAGCATCAAATAGCATGCCAAGAAAGCGATGCATCTCCTCAATACGAAGGAGTTCATTGACAAGGTAAAGCAATGGATGGAGGTGGACCATTTGACGATGACAGAAATGCATCACTTGGGTCTTAGAGACTGAGAACTGAAAATCATGGTTGGATGCCCAAAAATATGCCTTACTGATAGCTCCCTGCAGCTGCTGTTCAGTGACACAGATGCTTGGGGAACGATAATAAAGACAAAAGTCATCGGCATATAGAGAGGAACACACCGATGAGTCCACCGCAGCCGCAAGACCATTAATCGCCACCAAAATGAGGGGAACACTGACAGCCGAGTGCTGCAGGACACCGTTCTGCTGAATATGAGCAGGGCTAAAATAAGTGCCAACTCTAACCCGAAAGGAGCGATTGGAGAGAAAATTCCGTAGAAAAATCTGAAGTGGACCCCGTAAGCCCCATTCGTGCAGCGTGGCAAGGATATGATGGCGCCAGGTGATATCATAAACCTTCTGAAGATCAAAGAAAACAGCAACTAGATGTTCTCGCCGAGTAAAAGCTGTATGAATAGCCGACTCTACCGAGACTAAATTGTCGATTGCTGAGCAGCCCTGATGGAAGCCCCCCTGTTGCTGGGACAGGAGGCCCCGAGCTTCGAGGATCCACATGAGCTGCCGACTCACCATCCATTCCAGGAACTTGCACATAACGTTGGTAAGGCTGATAGGGTGATAGCTATCAACCACCAGCGTACCTGCACCACGTTTCAGCACCAGGATGGTAACGCTACCCTGCCAATGAGTTGGGAAAATGCTCTCCGTCCGAATGCAGTTAAACAGGGCAAGTGATTCACCCTGACAGTGCGCCGAGAGATGGCAAAGAAACTGGTTGTGAATTCAGTCTGGACCTGGAGAGGTATCGGGGCAAGCTGTAAGGGCACTTTGGAAATCCTATTCACTAAATGAGGGGTTGTATCGTTCCCAACACTGTGCGAAACGACAACTGTGTACGCTCAGCCTGCTCTTTAATGGCGTGGGTCAGTACAAAGTGTACCCAGAAGAAAAAGACAAGGGATAGACGCATGAGGGCAAAAGCCTAAAATGCGCCGAACCCGCGACCACACCTTTAGAGGGGGAGGTGTGAGAACCTATGGTAGCAACATATCGTTCCCAACAGGAACATCCTGTTTGCTCCACCAGATTAACCGCTCTGCCCAGGCCCGCAGCCATTTAAAGGCAGAAAGATTCTCTAGGAAATGACGACGCCGGTGTTGTTGCAGGGCTCGCCGGCAGTCCCGGATAGCTTCTGCAATCTCTGGTGTCCACCAAGGGACTGACTTACGCCTTAGGGCACGCGAAGAACAAGGGACAGTCACCTCGGCAGCAGAAACAATGGCCATAGTGACCTCGTCCACTGCCAAATCAATGTCACCAGGAAGCGGAGCAATGGCCATAGTAGCTGAGGTGTAGGTTGCCCAATCAGCTCCATGAAGAGACGATCATGGCAGCTGGTCAGGGGGTTGGGACTGAAGAAGAGAAACCAGGATAGGAAAGTGGTCGTTACCACAGAGGTCGTCATGGACCCTCCAACTGAGGTATGGAAGAAGACCTGGGCTACTAAGAGAGAGGTCACTGACCGATTATGTGCCACGAGTCAAGCTAAAATATGTGGGAGCACCAGTGTTAAGGACGCAAATGTCCTGCAGTGCCAAGAGAGCCTCAACGTTCCTACCCTGGCCCGAGATCTGGGCCCCACCCCATAAAGGGTGGTGGGCATTAAAGTCCCCCAAAAGTAGGAGTGGCAGGGGGGAGCTGGGCGACCAAGGCAACTAGGTCAGCAAGAGGGACAGCCTCATCTGGGGGAAGGTAGAGGGAGCAGATGGTAAGCTCCATTCCTGCCCTGATTCTAACAGCCACAGCCTCGAGAGCCGTGTCAAGTGGCACTGGAGCACTAGGAACAGTGGCGAGAACATAAACACAGACACCGCCAGACACCCTGTCATATTCTATGCGGTTCTTATAGTAACCCCAGTAACCACAAAGGGAGGGGGTCCGCCGAACAGGAAACAGTGGCAGGGAAGCGGCACAAAAGCTGTTTCAACTCAGCAAGGTGGTAGAAAACACCTCGGCAATTCCATTGAAGGATAATGGCATCCAACTGTGAAGACATGAAAGAACCTGGAGGGGATAGGTCACGCTTTAGAAGCGCTCGCCGCCACCGATTGCGAAGTAGCCTGATCAACTTCCATAGGAGCTGCAGGTCGAGCAACATGTAGCTCTTGAGTGAACGCTAGATGCTCCACATCATCTTCAGGTGCAGTGGTGAACTCCTTTTCTGTCTCTACGTCCTCCTGCTTTTGCTTTTTCTTCTTTTTGGTAGGGTCTCGTTTGTCCTTTGGTTTATCAGGAGGGGTGGGCTTTTCCAACCCAGTCTCAGGGACCAAGGAAGACCTGGAAGCCCTACAGCTTTTTCAGCCACTGGCTGACATCTGGAGGGGCAGTAACTGTGGAAGGGAGGGCACCAAGCAAGTGAGGGGAGCTGGAGGAGGAGGAGAACACTTCTCCGGCTCAGAGGTGAAGGAGCGGTGATTACTCCCGATGTTGAAAACGGGGGAGCAATGGAAGAGGGTGTTCCCCCAACTACGGGGCGGGGGGGGGGGGGGGGGGGGGGCAGGAATAGATGGCCAGGCTGGAGGGCCCACAAAAGGCGGTCGAGCTTGGGGGCTCATTACCAGGGATGGCGACATCAAAGCTGCTGCAGCAAACGTCGATCAAATGCGCACAGTGTGAAGTCTGTCATACCTGCGTTTAGCCTCTGTGTGAGCGAGCCTGTCCAAGGTCTTAATACTCCATAATCTTCCGTTCTTTTTGATAAACCGCCCAGTCTGACGAACAAGGTAAATGTTTCTGTCCGCAGTTGACGCAAACAGGGGGTGGGGAAAACAGTACATTGGGGTGGGAGGCACGTCCACAATCCCAACAGGTAGTGTTGGCGTCACACCTCGATGACATATGCCCAAACCTCCAGCACTTAAAGCAGCGCATGGGAGGAGGGACGTAAGGCTTAACATCACATTGATATATCACCACCCTGACCTTCTCCGGCAGAGTGTCACCCTCGAAAGCCAAGATGAAGGTGCTGGTGGTGACCCTACTATCTTTAGGTCCCATAAGACACGTCGTACAAAGTGGACACAGCAGCGTTCCAGATTTGCATGGAGCACGTCGTCAGACAACGGGTCACGATAAAAAATAAGTCCCTGAACCATATTGAGGCTCTTATGAGGCGTAATGGAGACTGCAACATCACCGAGCTTGTCACAAGCAAGCAATGCTCGTGACTGTGCAGGGGTTTCTGTCTTTATGAGGACTGCTCCAGTCCTCATTTTAGATGTGCCCTCAACTTCTCCAAACTTGTCCTCTAAATTTTCCACAAAAAACTGAGGCTTTTTGGTCAGAAATGAGTTCCCACCCATTCAGCTGCAAATCAGAAATCGAGGAGAATATGTCTCACCGGGTAAATTAGACCACCGTTCCTCTCTTGGTGCAGGCAGGGAAGGGACCGATTGGGGGCCATACGTTAAGGCATTGAACTTCCCTTTCTTAGAGACTCATGCTTGTGCACTATTCGTATTTCTTTTCATGGTGGTCCCACAAGCAGCTAGGGAAAGGAATGTCCACCCAGACAGAGCCCCACTTGCCTGAGTAAGCCTAATACAACCTGGAGGCGGCAGGTTCCCCAGAGGTCACCCGCTAGCAACTGTTCTACCTCAACAGCCATGCATCTCCTCAGCACACAGCACAACTTTAGATTGAGGTTTTTTTATAGAGGTTTGTATCATCCTCATGACCCAGGCAGTTAAGCCAAGATCCCCAGGCTCTGTACCATACAACGTTCCACCGTCACGCCTTACGGTGTTTGTTGAAGCACGTTCAGAGCTTACGGTATTGAGAACTGGTGGCACTTCGCAGTCCCCAGCTCAGGGACCCTGGGGTTGCCAAGCCCGTACCCAGCAACTAAATGCTGAGCCCCCTGACGGTCAAGATGATGGGCCAGCTGGGAAGTGCAAAAGGATAGATCCAAATGGGAATAGGTCTGGGAGGAATCAGAAAAGAAAGCGGGTGCACCAGTGTTAAGGCAGAAGAGGTTGAGTTGGTTAAGAATGTGACCTAAGAGTGCACCTCTCTGGCAGGTCCTGGGAGAACCCCAAAGGGGACGATGCGCATTAAAGTCACCAAGTAAAAAAACGGTGGAGATAGCTGCCCAATAAGCTGAAGGAAGTCAGCCCTGGTGACATCAAAGGACAGAGGTACATAGAGAATACAGAGAGTGAAAGTCAGCTGGGGAAGGAAGAGGCAAACTGCAACAGCTTGAAGACGGGTAGTCAGGGAGATAGGTTGACTATGAAGGTTATCCTGTATAAGCAGCATGACGCCCCCATGAGATGAGATGGGATGCCGACCTCATGGGAAAGGTCAAAACGAATCAGTAAGTAATGTGGAATCTCCAAGTGGTCTTGAGGGCACGATTTTGTTTCTTGAAGGTAAAGTACAAGGGGATGCTGCGATGCTAGAAGCAGCTACAAATCCTCTTTGTGGGACCGAAGGCCGTGAACGTTCCACTGGAGGACAGTCATGAGGAGGAACAGATATAGGGGTGTCAACTCAGCATCCACCGAGGGACAGACGGTGGAATGTCGCTACTACAGGGCACAGAAGCAGGAGCAGCCTGCTCCATGGGGTCAACAGCATTGGCGTGCATGTGCTTTCATAGCCTGCTTTAATCTCTGATGGCTGGGGGACACCAAGGAGGAATCGACCTTTTTCAATACACGATGAACAATGCGAGCCACAGCTCGCACGTCATCCGCTAAAATGTCCGGCAAAGCGGGCTGCGGCCCGACCCTGAGAAATAAGTGGCTAAAATCTTGTACAGAAACACCACCCAATCGAAGGTGAGAACGAGAGTGCAGGTGGGCACTAAGTAGGAATCTAACTTTTTCATTACAGGATGGACGGCAATGACACCCTGATCAGAGATGTAAGATTATTTCAGCCTCGGTTAGACTGTCAAGCAACCTCGTGTAATTACACCACGGGAAGGATTCAAAGAACTAAAATGGTTCAAATGGCTCTAACCACTATGGAACTTAACATCTGAGGTCATCAGTCCCCTAGACTTTGAACTACATAAACCTAACTAACCTAAGGACACCACACACATACATGCCCGAGGCAAGATTAGAACCTGCAACCGCAGCAGCAGTGTGGTTCCGCTCTGAAGCGCCTAGAACCAATCAGCCACAGCAGCCGGCTTCAAAGTTCTATGTGCCTCAACATGAATAGGGTAGCCGTGGAGAAGCAAGGCAGTAAGTAGTAGTAGTGCTTGAGCATCAGAAGCTGTCTCCAAAAGCAAGCTACCATTCCGTAAACGAGAGCACAATTTAACAGGGCCAGCAATTGCATCAACACCTTTCTGAATAATAAATGTACTGACCGTGGCAAAGGAGTGATTGTCTTCAGTATGTGATACCACAAGGAACTGTGGTGCAGCGGGAAGAGTCTTTGAATCCGTAGCCTCATTATGTTTATATTTCATCAATGTCGATGGAGAGGACGAGTGACTCATTGCGAGAAAATCCCCCACGATTGCCAGCGTCTCTGATGGCGCACTCTTTCCAACTGGGAGCCCGCTACACAAGGGGGCGCACCCACCTTAGGTGATTGTTCACATCTCAGGTCACACCACCTGAACACTTGATGGAGGGACCAATGGGCAATTTGGGAAGGTTACAGCTCAGGCAATCACCGCCTCCCTGGGCCTGGCCTGTACCAGGGGGTATGTTCAAACCCTACTTGTCGACCAGGGGCAGGGAATTACGCATTACCCAGTCACCTTTTATGCGTCAGACGTGCGGGACGACCTTCAGGAGCGCACAGGGAGAAAGAAGAAAAAAAGGAGGATCCTCAAACACTGAAGCGGAGGAATGAGAGGAGATGGGAAACAGAGAAAGGAAAAATTAGCCAAAAAAGAAAGTTGAGCCTGTTCACAGGTCAGCAACAGAATGCAGAACATTCCCAATAATACCCCAGACATGTTCCCCAAGGGAGGAGAAAAATAATAGCAAGAGGATAGACATGCTCAACACAGAAGGGAAAAGGTGCTCCAAAGGCTGGGGCCCCGTGGTGGCCAAACACAAACCAGCCAAAGAGTGACATGCCCCATGGGGAGGGGGACGTTGGTGATCAGTTCAGCATTCATTCAGTACATCACCACATCACCTAATGGACAGAGATGGCATCGGCTGGTGTCAAGGCACCTGAAAATTATTCCAAACTATGTGTGTGGCTTGATGGCCATTGTGAAGTTCCACACTAAAGATCCAAAGGCCTTAGGTTTGATCTACTGTCAATCCTAGGATTTTTAGTTGTCAATTTACACTTCTTTCGTCTCTGGCAATGTTCGCTGTGAGAAATGGTGAGCTGCATAGTTATTCTAAATCTAATTGTAGGTCCTTCTCTAACTGGCTGGGCAAGTTATTTCAAAGTTAGGAGGAAGGCAACAGCACGCCACCTCACATAGATGCACCCATAGTAATGCACTTTGGTGTTCACATCAACCTTCAGGTTGCTGACAGCTTTAACTTTTCTTTTTATCCCTATTTGATTCTACAAATTGGAATAAAAGCCTCTTTGAACTTTAGCACTCTTTCAGCTCGGTAGCACCAAACTTTAGAAGGTCCACCGGTGAACAATTTGCTTAGCACAGGTGAGGGTAAAAAGGGCCCCGCTAATGGTTTTTGTAAGGCCCATCGAGACAGAATTTTAATGTAACAATTTATACCTTTTCTTAAATACGAAGTAAACTAATGCATGCACTAGTTTTAAGAAAGTGTGGCCTTCTGCTAATCTCTGCTTTCAGAAAGTGGCTCCCTCAAAATTAATGCCCACCACCCCTGGCTTAGCAGCACGACACATTCAGCACAAGTAGCTAATCAGCTACGAAAATACATGTTTCTCACTGATAACATAAGTGATATTAGACAACATTCTGAGAAAATCAGTTCTCATCCACTCACATCTGGGAAGAGTACTGATTTATCAGATTAAATTTACTATGATCATTATATGTAACAGACCAGATGTATGTGAGCATGTATGCCCAGCATCTCCTCCTAGACTGCTGGATCAATTTCACCCAAATCTGGTACACATGCTGCTTGCTATATGAGAATCAGCACTGTGAGTTTAGAACTTGCTATCTCTCATAGGGAGCAAACAGAGAGGGCTGGGCAGATAGTCAGTCAGATAGGAGAGAGGATGAAAACGGAAGAGAGGGAAAGGGGTGGCAGGAGTGGCTGGTCAGACACGAAAAGTTGGTTGGGGGGGGGGGGGGGGGAGCTACTGGGCAGATAGGGAAGGGGGGCAGACAGGGAAAGGATGGGTGGGTGGGGGGGCAGGAGCGGTGGGGCTGACAGGGAAAGGGCGGGAGGGGGGGGGGGCAGGAGTGGCTTGGCAGACAGGCAAAAGGGTGGTTGGGGGGGGGGGGGGGGGATGAGCAGCTGGGCAGACAGACAGACAGACAGACAGACAGACAGACGACGGGAGGAGGAGCAGGCGGACGGACAGACAGACAGACAGATGACAGGAGGAGTGGGTGGACAGAGTGTGGGGACATGTGGACGTGGTGTGTTGTACAGGTAGTACTGATATGCCCAGCAGGGGGGCTACATGTGTGGATGGCCATGGCTAAGCAGAGAGATGGGGAAGAGATGGAAAGAGAAGGTGGTGGTGGTGGTGGTGGTGGTGGTGGTGGTGGTGGTGGTGGTGGAGGAGGAGGAGGAGGAGGAGGTGGACAAAAAGAGGGAGAGAATAAAGGAATATTGGCCCAGAGATGTGCTTCTGAGTACTCCAATTTCTTGCGAAGCTATGTCCTGTGACCGTTTTTTGTTACTTTTGAGAATGTTACATTTTAGTGACAACTCGACCAATCATGGAGATGACTGTTTGTTTAAAATTAGGAAAATAATGGATACAGTTCATGTGGCGTTCCGCAGTGCATTTAATCCATACAGAAAACGCTGTGTCGAAGAAAGCCTATTCTTGTTCAAAGGTTGCTTATCTTTTAAGCAATACATTACTTTGAAATGAAGTAGATCTGGAATCAAAACATTTGTGTTGTGCGACTGTAAAACTGGACATGTCTTGGATTTCATTGTATACACAGGCACAACAACAGAAATTGAAGTCCATAATTTGGGGAAATCTGGTGATATTGTGGCAACACTAATGAAGACATACCTTGATCGTGGATATACTCTGTATGTTGAAAATTGGTATACAAGTACAGCCTTGTTCCTCTGGCTTCACAACCAGAGAACAGCAGCATGCGGTACTGTATGTAGGAACAGGCGAACTTTCCAAAGCTACAAAAGAAACGGAAACGAGGAGAAATTGATTTTATGTCAACTGATGCAATGCTTGCCATCAAGTGGTGCACCGAGAGAGAAGTGTTCATGCTGACTACCTGCAACACTACAGAAATGCGTGACAAGAAAGACAAACAGCCGACTGGCAAAAAGTAATGAAGCCGCAATGTGTTGTTGATTACAATGCAAATATGGGAGCAGTAGACCACTCTGATATGCTATTAAGCTCTGTTGCATCTGTGCGTAAATCTGTTAAATGGTACTAAAAGTTTTTTGGTTTTTTTTTCCCCCATCTTGCGAACCTTTGTGTTTTGAATGCTCACACTCTTCACAGATCGGTGACAGGGAGCAAAATTTCATTAGCAGATTTTCATTTATGTCTGGTACGAGAACTTTAGGAAAAATTTGCTACAGGACGGAGAGGAGATAGGAAAGGAAGACACTCTGATGATGAGAATCCTCTTTGCTTTGCTGTGAGGCACTTTTCACACGTCATTCCAAGTGACCAGTCCAAGAAACACAGACTGTGGTGTAGATGAGCAGTCTGCTCAAAACAGAATGTGTGTCAAGAAATGAAATACAAATGCAAAACATGCAATGTACCTTCGTGTGTTGACCCATGCTTTGAAACATAGCACACAAAGAAGAACGTTTAGTCAAGTTGCTACAGCTAGAAGATGAAATGAGGCCCTTACTTCTGAAAAAAATTACTTAAAAATTTAAAAATAAAAATAATTACAAAAATTTAAAAAAATGTTTTTAACTTAGCCATTGCCAGTCCAAAGGCCGGATGAGAAAGAAAGATGGGAAACATAACTGTGCAAAAAAAAAAAAAAATTATCAGCAAATTATTTGAGCTTGAAGAGCTCCAGATGAAATACTTTGCTGACAAACACCTTATGTATGAACATGTGAAACATTCAGTCTGTGCTGACAAACACAGACTGGATGCTTCAAATGTTCATACAGAAGGTGCAAAAATAAAAACTTAGTACTAATTTATGGATTCTTCCACAACATCTTCGTAGAAGTTAAACCTTAAACTTGGTGCAAATATCATTAATTAAACAAAAGAAATTCTAGCATTATTATTACTACAAAACTGTAGCTTAGGTTGTGGTAAAAGATATTTATTTAAGCAGCGACTAGTTTTGAGTGAATCCCATTTTCCAACCACCATGTAAAACAAAGACTGTGACAACCACATTATAGCTGTTAATAAAACCATAGAAGATGGATAGCTATCGATATTCTACGGTTTTATTCACAGCTATAATGTGTTTGTCACATTCCTTTTTGACACGGTTGTTTGAAAATGGGCTTCGCCCAAAACTAGTCGTCGCTTAGATAAATATCTTTTATTGCAACCCAGGCAACAATTTTCTAGTAATATTCAGTAACAGATTGCTGTCCTATTTTTCCAGGACACTGGATTTGTGAAAAAATTCCAAGTCTACACATGGAAGGGTGTTTTAGCACATGTTGGTCAGTTGCACACACTCGCCTGTTTCTGAAGCACAAAAGGTCATTTAATTAGGTAGTTTAGAAACTTGAGTATTTCCTGATCTAATTCTTAAACAAAAGTTATAAATCATTGTTTATTTCTACTGTACAACAACAATTGCATCCCATATAAAGAGAATTTAGAATTGAATTTTTGATTTTGACGTTTCCTCGGGGATAATGTATTGGGTTAATGCTCTCAAAATATAGCGATTAACTTCAAAAGTGTGTCTCGGCATCCAGACACTTCCCTCAAAGGTTGTTTGCAGGTAAATTATTGTGCTAGCACAGAAGAATGTCAATGTTTGGTAATTACGGATACTACAGCATTTACATTGTAAGTTGCGTACAAACATCTGATAAGTATCAGTATGCCAAATAAAACACAGATGTATACTGAGACCTTATGACGATTCTCAAGAACTAATTTCAAATGAAAGAAAGCCTTTGATGAGGAGTTACATGTTAGCAGCATGAGCAGTTTCAGTGTACATTAGGTATGTCGAGCAATTCATCTCCAGATTCAAAGCTACGGAATAATGATCCAGATATCCTGCATTTATTTGTAATGTCGGCGATCACACTAACTGCAAGACTGTCACGACTGCCGCAGTTCCAGAAATACTTAGGCCAGGGCGTAGACCGCTGAGTGGAGAGCTCAGGCACACAGAGTAGTCTGCGGAAGTGGCTGCCAGTGCAGGTACACAGATTAGGAGGCCCCAAGGGCAAGCTTGACACGGACAGCCGCACACGAAGGTGCAGTACTCAACCTACAAATGTCGAATATAATTCAGAAATTAAATCAAATAAAATCTCTGTGTTCCTAATACTGTTGTTAAGTAGAATGATTAATGAACTTTTGATAAATGACAAACTTCTGCTCAACTGTGTGACAATTCATTCATTACACTAGTCAACACTCAAAATCTTAGTTAAAAATAGTTAATTTCTATTCATTTTGATGTGAAATAAATGAATACCATGTTTGAAATGGTAATTAGGTCTCCCTTGAGAAAATACAGGAATTAATTTTATGGTAAATAGCAATTTTTCAATGTCAGCCTTTATAAATAAATAACAGCAACAGTTGCCGTGAGAAGATTTGTTGACCACCTGTTGGTTCACAAACAGTTTTACGAGTATAAAGTCACATGCTCAGATGCCAAACTATTGACCTCCTTAGACATGGAAGATGTACCTCAATAAAACATATATATCACCTATCCTCAAGCTCATTATAGCATAAATATGCAACAGTATTTGACAATGGACTACATGTGAAATTCAACACAAGCAGCAGTGAGAGGACGTGTGCAGAGCGGCCCAGCGCACAGTAATGCATGTGAATACGTGTAATTGTGTGTGCCTGATTATAAATTTTAAATAGGAAATTCAGGGCAAACCTTTATCTTCATGGGTTCAAAAGACATAATCATAACCTAAATTTTCTTAAATATATTTATTTTGTTTATATATTCAACTAATTCGACTAAGTAACACAAAAATGTGTTTACAGTGCAAATAGCTTTTACTATGTGTGTGGTGACACGACTTTCTTCTCAAGAAACTTGAATTGACCCCATGAACACTGACAGCATTTACCATTATTATGACAAATTTGAGAACTGTTGAAGGATGGAACATTAAATAGGACCACTGAAGGGGAGAATGCAGTTTGGAAAACTTTCAACACTGTTGTTCATAATTCTTTGGGAAATGAAAGAGCTGAAAATTACAGTCCAGCTGTTACTGAACTCCCGAGGACATACCAACAGCTAAGTTTAATATGTCACTCGAGATCCAGTTTTTGGACTCACATCTCAACTTCATTCCAAGCAATTAGGGTGCTGCGAGAGATGAGCATGGAAATCGCCTCCAAGACATTTCAGCGGCGGAAAAAAGGTATCAGCGCAAGTGGAACTCACCTATGCTTACAGACTATTGTTGGAATGTCATGAGAGGTGTCTCAGAAACACTCAAGTAAATAATTAAATATGTAAGAGATCAAAGAGGTAAGTTCCATATACAAATATCTTTGAACAACGAGGTAACAAGTTTCTGGTGCCATGTTCTTAGCCTTCGACCTCAATTTGGATGGAACTGACTATTTTTGTAAAGGTCAGAGACGAATTTAAAGTTTTTGCAGACCAGTGTTATTAGTACAGTTTTGTTGCCGTTATTTTTTGTAGGAGTCAGAGCCATCCCATTTCCATTGGCCAAGAGCAGAAGTTGCTGACAGTATATTTCTAGGTTGCTGTTATAGCTTGTTTTCATTAGCTGCAAGTTATTTGCAGAAGTTACTTCTGCAAGTTCTTTCAAATGGAAACACCGCTAGCAAGTTGACTTCCTCCAGTTTCATCAACTTCTGCAAGTTAGTGCAAACAGTTTCCTGTGTTTCACTATAAGTACTTGCTGAACTTGCCGGTTGCTGGAAGTTTTGTGTGTTCAATATAGGTATAAAAATGTCTGTGTCAAAAAGGGGAATGGCACAAAGACAGATGTAGTGAAACAAATGTACCTTTGGAACCCCGAAATGGATATAACTGGCACTGCACCTAAGGATGTGTGAAATGACAGTAGATATCTTTAAATTTTTACGTATTTTTTAATGTTAGCAGAAACACAAACACATTACATTTGTTATGGAACCTGTACGCAAAATTTAAAGAGTAATAAAAGGTCACCTCTTGGTGACATAGCTTGCTACACTTTTGTATCCTGTTTTCAAATATTAGATTGTACAACAGAAAAGAGATGTTCAAAACTAGCACATGACATTCTCAGAAAGTTTTTAAACTGAGCAAAGTATTCTGACTATTTCATCCAATAGTATTTCTTGATAACTTAAATACATATGTCTCCATATCCATTTCTTCACTCAAATTTTTCCTTTTTCTTAACTTCATTTTTTCTAAAAAAAATTTACTTCAGTGATAAGAATATCAATATCAATAATAATAATAATAATAATAATAATAATAATAATAATGTAACAATAGAGGCAGCTGATCCATTTTTGTCTCATGACGCAACTCCTGCGGTAATACATTCGCAAGTATCTGCAACAAGTTCCTGAATTCATTTTTCAAAGTTACTTGGAGAAGAAAACTTGCACAAGTTTTTGTTCTAATGCACTTCAGAAAGTGCTTGTAGAAGTTACTTGCTAGCGGACACATGACTTGAGTCACTTCACACCAATCACCAGACACTATTTTACCTTTGTTTCACGTAATTACACACACACACACACACACACACACACACACACACACACACACACACACACACAGAGAGAGAGAGAGAGAGAGAGAGAGAGAGAGAGAGAGAGAGAGAAAGAGAGAATTAATAGCACACTGTCATTTTTATGGTTATGTTTCACATATTATAGTGGGACACACCATAGACAAGAGTCTAAGAAACTGAGAGGACAATTTTCACATTATATATTATGTAATTTTGCTCTACAGGGTGTCTTTATGGTATTTTGAAATATTGCCAGGTTTCATTCAAATCATGTGAGTGCTAAACAGAACTAACTTTGACCAAGATTTCTGCCAGTCATTTTTTGTACATATTTCTGGATGATGACATTACAAACATTGTGGCACAATTGCCACTCAAATAGAAAGTTACAGTTTAACACCCAGCTGACACTGCAGTCAATCAGAAATATAACATTCTAGTAGTCACAAAAAGCATCCATGGTAATGTCATCAGACTTGCCATGACAAACTAGAATAGTAAGCTCTCATGCCATTGGACTGATGTTCTAAATTAATGGTTCTTGATAAGATCCCTAGTCATAATGAATGATATTCCCTTCTAGGCACATGAGGATGAATTTACAATTGTTTTCCCATTGGAACTGTATGTCCAGCAGTGTACTGCTACTGCTTGTAGTCTCCGCAGGCTGGCTGGTTGAAATGGTAGATTTAAAATGTCCAGCCAAAAAGGCTTATTTCAGCTAGTAAAGTTTTACGACTGTGTCACATCTCAGCTGTTTAACTGATGTCCTTCGCTCTTGAATGAGAGCAACTACTCCCAGGGGCACCTAACAATATTCATGTACAAAACCTGAAACCTAATTACTGTAACAGGTTATTTGAAAAACATGCTATCAGTGATAAAATATTTGAATATGGACAGGGAATAGTTTCTTCTGCATCATGTACATATCGAGTTCAGTGAATGAAGTTAATTGAAGAAATTAACATAGGATGAAGCAGTCAAAAGTAAATGTTGCAAATACAGCTAACCCACACACATGAGAATTCCTGACTACATTCCATCTTCTCAAAAGTGATAGTCTATAAAATTCAAGTGAAATGTAAAGGGACAAAATTGTAAGATAACACTAACAACTGACTACAACCCTCTCTGAAGAGGAAACAAGCTCAGTAAGGGATAAGTGCAGAAATGGAAAATCTGCTGGTCAGAATGTACGAGGGGCGTTCAATAAGTAATGCAACACTTTTTTTCAGCCAATTTTGACTGAAAAAATGCAGAAGTAGTAGACACCGTGGAATATTTCCACTTCAGTCGCTATAGTTTCATGAAATTCAGATAAGTGGTGCCGCCTTCAAACAGGTGTGTCTAACAGAGGAGTGTTCCAAGTAGAGAGCTGTCATCAAGTTTCTTTGGGCGGAAAACCAGAGCATCGCAATTATTCACTGATGTGTACAAAATTTCTACAGAGACCTGGTAGTGACCAACAGTGCGGTGACTCATTGGGTGAGGTGTGTGTCATCACCACAACAAGGTCACGCAAAGCTGTCCGGTCTACCGCGTGCCAGCTGGCCACACACAGCTGTGATTCCTCCAGTGTTGGAACGTGCAGACACTCGCATTCGAGGTGATCAAGGATCGTGATCAAACATCTCTCTGGTCAACTGGACATCTCTACTGGTAGTGCTGACGCACTCGGCAAACAGTTGGGTTACTCAAAGGTGTTTGCCTGCCAGGTTCCTCACCGCCTAACAGAAGACTGTAAAGAGCAACAAAGGACCATCTGTGGAGAATTTCTGGCGCATTGCATGGCTGATCGTGAAAATTTTCTGTCAAACATCTTCAGAGGTGATGCAACATGGGTTCATCACTTCAAACCAGAAATGAAACAACAATCCACGGAGTGGCACCACACCACCTCTCCTTCGAAGAAAAAGTTCAAAGCTGCAACCTCAGCTGGTGAAGTCATGGCAACAGTCTTCTGGGACTCCAAAAGGGTTGTTCTGTTTGATGTCCTCCGTCAAGGTCAGGGGGTCCATGCAGCCAAGGAAAAAAATTTCCTGATTTCCCGGTTAAAAATACACATTTTGCTCCCAGGTGCAAATACATATTTTTCCAGGTTAAGTGACAGTATACATTCCCTCAGAACTGCAAAACTTATCAATCCTTTGAATGGTAAAGGTTTTATACACCAGCATAGGACTTCCCAGCACTTTAGAAAATGAAACCCGGCAAAATAAATTACACACTTTTGAAAGATCTTTGATGCACAGCAACATGAACACTGCATATTTTCGTATTCCGAAAGTATAAATACGAATTCCAACAGATACAGCACATTAGTTTCCATAGCACTGAAATCAAGATTGCGATGTGCATCTACTAGCCAGTCATAGCTTATGTTACCTTGCCAGCAAATGATAGCAGACATTCAGAGCATAGGACATTTGATGTAGTCAGTCATTACCAACATCACTCTTCAGTAATGAGAACACACAAATCAGAAAAAACTTATAGTTTAAATTAATATAAATAGAGCACAGCTGCAGAAAAGCTATGGTTTCACTTATAATATTGGTCTTTTTTTAGCGTATATTACCCCTTTAAGACATGATGGTGAGGTCCCATACTCCGAGGAGCGTAGAGGACAATGCAGGACACACGCACCACCAACTAGCCAAGGCCCTAGTGCAGGCGGTTTGCCATTGCCTTCCTCTGACCGTAATGGGAATGAATGATGATTATGCAGATGACACAACACCCAATCATCTCGAGGCAAGGAAAATCCCTGACTCCACCAGGAATTGAATCCGGGACCCCGTACTCGGGGAGCGAGAATGCTACCGCAAGACATATCAAACGCAAATGTGCTGGCAAAATTTGAAATAGTGGCATCAATGGCTGGTCTTCTGTGCTCAAAATTTTTCCAAGTGACTGGTCAACAAAGTGTTAAGGTTTGAATGAAAGTCAAACACACTGTGATTTAAAAAATTCATTGCACAGTCTGACACTTAACATAATTTATCTTGTATAAAAGTATATTTACTTTTAAAGTGAAGTTTCTCAAACCACGTTTCACAAATTTTACCGCAACCTGTTAGAATTTAAACTGTTGTGATGCCATGCTCATCGAAAGCAGTTTGTTGTTACGGAGTATTGCATAGTCTTTGTCCTAAAGCCTTTGACACATTTTGTTGCTGGCAGACAGTTGTGTGCACTGTGTTTTATTGCAAGTGGTGCATTTTCTTTGTAAATTAAGTTTTATATTGGTGTTTTTCTCTCATTTATGTTTTATTGGTGCAGTAGTTTGCTGTAGTAGTGGGCTAAAGTAAAACTCTGTTAGTGTATCAGTTCTTACCAGTCACAATCACAATAATTTAACTCAAAACTAAAAACCCAGACTTAAAAAAAAAAAAAAAAAAAAAAAAAAAAAAAAAATTCCAGGGTTTTTGCCAGATTTCCTGGCTGTCCTGGAGCCTATACATTTTGACACCATAACAGTGAACTCAGGAATGTATTGCATTACCCCCAGAAAATTGAAGAAATGACTTTAGAGTGTTCAGCGCCACAAAAATGCAAAAACTTATCTTTCTTCATGACACTGCAAGGCCTCACATATGGCTGTGCATCCAAAAGGAGCTCACAAAACTTCATTGGACTCCTCCTCTTCATCCACCCTATAGCCCGGCCAAGGTGGTGCACCTTCAGACTTCCATCAGTTTGGCCTAATGAAGGATGCACTCCATGGGAAGCAGTACATGGATGATGGGGCGGTTATTGATGCAGCAAGATGTTAGCTCTGACATCGACCAGTAGAGTAGTATCATGTGGGCATACAAGCCCTCCCTGAAAGAGGGCATAAGGCTGCCACACTGAACTGGAATTACGTTGTAAAATAGGGTTTTGTAGCCAAAAGAGTGGGGAATAAAATGATGTATTGCATGGATGGCCAAGAATTCAGCTCATGGGTCTGGCCTGGGCACGAGTGCCAAAGTGCTTAGCTTTGCTTCACATTTTCCCCACTACCACACCACACTGTGAGCACAAAGAGGGGTAAGAGGGAAAACTGAATGTGCTGCATTTAAAATGTCAGTACAGACACATTGCATGCTACTTTGTTTCATATTTTACATTTCTCAACAACATAGAACACACACACAACAAATTTCCAGTAGTTTTTAATTATTTTGGCACACTGAAGACTTAATATGATTTTTATCTGGTACAAACTGTTGGTGTATAGACAGATCTATACAATTTCACTGAGTTTGACACATAATTTGCCACATATCGCAACTTACTTAATTTCATAATGGAAAAGAGATCCTTCACACAAATATGTCAGTCAAAGTATTCTGGCGTTTTTGCAACCTCATTATGGAGACTTGGGAACTCCACCTGAGGAAAGCAATGCAGACATGTTGGGCAGTTTTAACACAAAGAGCTTTCTCATTAAAACTAGAATTACCTTGCAGATCAATCAGTTACATCTGCACATGCACAGTGGTGCTTTCAACTTAAATGGCAAATGATCTCGAAAACAGATCAGAAACAGATGTAAGATTGACAGTGCCCTCAAGATCTTGATAAAACTATTCTTGTAATTCCTTCAAGGCCACACTGAATTCTTCAAACTTTGCATTCAACAATTTGATTTTCTTTTTAAATGCATCCCCATCAAATCAGATATAAGTTACTTTGCAACATCTTGCTGGGGGCAATGTGCAGTGAAATCCATTTAAAACATGAAGTCTACATTCCATTCTAATTTTCGTTCTTGCACACCTTTGTCCTTAATAAATTAAACAATAGCAAGTTTTAAATTGATAAATCATTCCAGACATGTTCCTTGACTTAACCAACATACTTTGCAGTAATATATTAAGTATCCATACTCTTCATTCAGTTCCACTGAAAACTGTTGAATCTGAATGGAATAATGCGTGCGACTTCAGAAATTTTTATTATTTGTATCACCAATTTCTTCACATGCTGCAGGCCAGCAAATTTAGCACAAAGTGCTTTTTGATATACAGAACAATGAGTTACATCTGCTGATCATTGTAATTCTTTGCTCTTTCATTGTCAACTAAATCTTTAAATTCTTTCTGCGTGGTATTGTAATGTCATTTCATAGCAAATATGTAGTATCTGTCGCTTAAGCAAATTGCGAATTCTCATCCCTCTTTCCTGTCATTCCCATTCATTTTAACAAATTGTGAAGACAGTTCGCTAGATTGCCTCTTTCTGAGCAAACAGCCACTGGACCTTCACGCCACGAACAAACAGCGAAGGTTAAACGGCACTGACAGTACGATTCTGCCGAACTCCGAGTTTTACCAACTGAAAAATACCGAACTGCAATGCTAAATGAAATGTGGTGCTGTTCCATGTACTTCTAAGGACTGGGCAAAGCAGAGTGGGAGGCTGAGTCTTGGCCTGCCCACAGCCTGCACATGCTGCACACATGAATCTTTGACACTGTGGCCAGCTCTGATGTATTGGAATCCTGAATAAAACGTACTGGTTTTCAGAACAAAAGTGTAGCATTACACATTGAACTCCCCTAGTAATATTCATTAACTAGACCTTCATTAACATACATAATCCACAAGCCATTTCACGGTGCATGGCGAAGGACATCTTGTCTCTCTACTAGTCACTTCCTTTCCAGTTCCATTCGCAAATAGTGTGAGAAACTACTATCTATATGCTTCCATATATATCTTCATGGTTGGCTGGTTGGCTGGCTGGCTGGCTGGTTTAAAGGCACGAGAAGGGACCAAACTACAAAGTCATCGGTCCCTTTTTCCTAACAAAACAATGCCACAAGTGCGAGAATAAAACGGACAAAACATATAACACAAAGCAGAAAGGAAGGAAAAGCCACAAGAACGAAGGGAAGGCAACGAACACTAAAATGAACAAAAGAGGACAAGAAAGCAACAGAGAGACACTAAAAACAGAAGAGAGTAAAACATGATAGCAAATTACAGTGGCTGGTCAACCATGAGAATAAAATGGGAAAGTCAGCCACTCTGCAACACTTTAAAATCTCCACCCTAAAAGCACTAGGGTGGAGGACACACAGGGACAAAGTACATGTGCTAAAACCTACGTAGAAGTATAAAACCCACTCTCACAGAAAAAAAGTAAAACTAAAGCTGCTGTGGAGGCACTGTCGTCCAACACCGAAGGCAGGGTGCTGGGAAAGTTAAAAGTCTGCTGCAGAGCGGCTAAAAGTGGGCAGTCCAGCATGAGGTGGATGACTGTCATTTGGGAGCCACAGCGACACTGAGGTGGGTCCTCGTGTCGGAGTAGGTAACCATGCGTTAGCCACGTATGGCCAAATCGGAGCTGGCAGAGGACAACTGATTCCCTGCTAGGAGTCTCCATGGAAGGCTTCCACACATTCATAGTCTCCTTAATGAGTGTTTGTTGTGCATGCTGTTACGCCATTCCGTCTCCCAAACCCGGAAAACCCTGTGGTGTGAGAAAGAAAGTAGGTCAGCTTCGGAGATGCCTATCTCCAGAAGTGGATTCGGCGTCGCCTGTTTGGCCAGCCTGTCGGCAAGTTCGTTGCCGGGAATTCCGACGTGTCCTGGGGTCCACACAAACACGACGGAACGGCGGGACTGTTCCAGGACATAAATGGACTCCTGAATGGATGCTACCAGAGGGTGGAGAGGGTAGCACTGGTCGATATCTTGCAGGCTGCTCAATTAGTCAGTACACCCACCAGGGCATGAGCAGATGTACTCAAGAACACGAGATATGTCCGCCAGCTCTGCAGTGAAAACACTGCAGCCAACTAGCAAGGAGTGCTGCTCAATATGTCCTCCATGAACATATGCAAAGCCTACATGACCAACACTCATTGAGCAATCGGTGTAAACCATTTCAGAGCTCCAAAACACATCAAGAATCGAAAGGAAGTGACAGCGGAGATCGGCGAGATTAATGGGGTCCTTAGGGCCACGCAAAAGATCCAGACGAAGCTGCGGCCGAGGCGTATGTGAACGGACTGCAAGTAGAGGTGGTGAAGAGAAGAACTCTGGTTCGGAGAGAAGGGACCGCACGCGAACCGCAACCGTTAGTCCCGATCTGGGACACTGATGTGGGAAATGGACTGCCACGGGCAAGAAAAGGAGACGGTAATTTGGATGCTCAGGGGAACTATAAATTTGTGCTGCGTAACTAGCAAGCAGTTGCGTACATCTGATCTGCAGTGGAGGGACACCAGCCTCCACCAGTAAGCTGGTCACCGGACTCATCCTAAAAGCTCCTGTCACTAGTCGAACCCCACAGTGGTGCACAGGGTCGAGTAAATGCAATGCTGAAGGTGCTGCCGAACCATAAACCACACTACCATAGTCAATTCACAATTGGACAAGGGCTCTGTAGAGTTACAGCAGGGTACAGCGACCTGAACACCAACTGGTGTTGCTCAGGCAATGGAGGGCACTGAGGTGCTGCCAGAAATTCCACTTTAGCTGACAAAAATGAGGCTTAAGCTGACGAAAATGAGGGAGCCAAGTCAACTGGGCCTCAAAAACCAGTCCTAGGAATTGATATGTCTCCATTACAGTGAGTGGATCGTCATTAACATAAAGTGCGGGTTCCAGATGAACAGTACGCTGCCGACTGAAGTGCATGACACATGACTTTGCGGCTGAAAACTTGTGGATGGCTCCCTGGAGGCGCCGCTCAGCAACAGCAGTACTGGAGCAGCAGTACGAAATGCAGTTGTCTGCATACAGAGAAAGTGAGACGGAGGGCTCAACAGCTACTGATAGACCATTAATGGCTACTAAAAATAGAGAGACACTCATCAATACAGAGCCCTGTGGGACTCCATTCTCCTGGACATGTATGGATCTATTTGAGTCACCAACTTGGGCAAAGGAAGTACAGAGCGACAGAAAGTTTTGGATAAAATTCAGGTGTGTTCCCCGGAGACCCCACTAATACAATGTGGCAAGGATACTATGTCGCTAAGTCATGTCGTATGCTTTACGCGAGTCAAAAAAGATGGCAATCAGGTGTTGCCGTCTCGAAAAGGCTGTTCAGATGGCAGACTCGATGGACACAAGATCATCAGTGGTAGAGCAACCCTGGCGGAAGCTGCCCTGACATGGAGCCAGTAAGCCACATGACTCCAGGACCCAATCCAACTGCTGAGGCTGGTGAGGCTGATAGGCCAATAGCTATCCACATCAAGCAGGTTTTCACCGGGTTTGAGCACCAGAATGATGGTGCTCTCCCGCCACTGTGATGGATAGATTCCATCGCAAAAGATCCAGTTGAAGATGACGAAAAGATGTCGCTTGTAGTCAGATGAGAGATGTTTAATCATCTGGCTGTGGATGCCATCAGGCCCAGGGGCTGTGTTGGGGCAATGTGCAAGGGCACTGAGGTGCTCCCACTCCGTAAATGGGGTGTTATAGGATTCACTTTCACTGCAACGTGTAGTGAATGAGAGGATATTCCCTTCCAGCTGCCGTTTGAGTGTGCAAAAGGCTGGTGGGTAATTCTCTGATGCAGAGGCATGAGCGAAGTGCTCAGCAAAGTACTAGACAATCGCATTTGCGTCAGTACATAACTTGTCACTTATGTTAACACCGGAGACAGGTGTTGGGGACTATACCCGAAATGACGTTTGATCTTTGCCCAGACTTGGAAAGGTGACACGTGGCATCCAATGGTTGAGACGTATCTCTCCCAACACTTCTTCAGCGACTTCCGGCAACCACCAAGTGACTGCCTTACGCCTCAGTCACCCTAAAGAGCAAGGGATCATCTTTCCTGTGGCAGAAACAATTATGCTAGTCACATCAATGTTACCGTGTGGGGGAGATTCAGCGGTGACAGCAAAGGTGAAAATTCCCCAGTCCACCTTGTTCAAAGCCCATCTGGGCAGGTATCCGTGTGCCTGACGCTGGGGGAGTGACAGGAAGATGGGAGAAGTGGTCACTACCACACAGGTCATCATGTGTTCTCCAGTGGATAGATGGGAGAAGTCATGGGCTGCAAATTGATAAATCAATGGCCGAGAAACTACCATGAGCCACACTGAAATGTGTGGCGCCCCAGTATTTAAGAGGCAGAGGTCGAACTGAGACAGTAAAGTTTCAACATCTCTGCCTCGACCAGTAAGCATGGTACCACCCCACAAGGGGTTATGGGCATTAAAATCTCCCACAAGTGGGAAAGGTTTATGGAGTTGATCAATCAGTGCAGCTCATACATTCAGGGCTACTGCACCATCTGGAGGAACATATACATTGCAGACAGTTATTTCCTGTGTCGTCGTAATTCTGACAGCCACAGGCTCAAGATGGGTTTGAAACAGCACATGTTCCAGCACAAACCGAGTTTACAACACAAAACGCAAACTCCACCTGACACTCGATTATAGTCACTACGGTTCCTGTAATCTCTCTTATAGCTGTGGAGTGCAGGGGTCTACATTGCTGGGAAACAGGTTTCCTGGAAGGCAATGCAGATAGCAGGTGTAAAGCTTAACAGTTGCCGCAGCTCAGCCATGCAGTGGAAAAAACAGCCACAATTCCATTGGAGGACGACATGAGACGGGGAATGCATGGAACATTCAACGAGGCAGTTTACGCCTCACAGTCATCAACTGCCACCAATTTATTGCCTGAGCAGTCTATATCCATTGTGTCTGAGGGTCTGGAGAGATCTAGGTCCTCAGTGGACGCCAAAATCTCCACCCTATACTCAGCCGCAGAGGTTGTAGGTAGCCGTGATGTGAGTGCCACCGCAATTTCCTTGGTCTTAGGGGGTTTTCTTTTTGGATTTCCCTCGCTGCTCCTTGGGTTTCCCTGGCTCAGAGGAGTTCACTGGCTTAGAAGTGGGGATTGATGTCCTCGATGGTTGGGAGGGGGGGGGGGGGGGGGTTGTTTCTCCCCAAGTAGGTGGTGCAGGAGCAACAGGGAGGGAAATGACCTCCACCATCAAAGGGGCAGCTGTAGTCTTCCAGCTCTGAGAGGTGACCTGTGTTGGTGGAGCTGATGGTGCCAGAACTGTTGTAGCGGTGGCGTTAATACGATGTCATATGCACAGGATGCAGGCGTTCAAATATTCTCTTAGCCTCAGTGCAGGTCAGTCTGACCAGAGTCTTTTACTCCATGATTTTCCTTTCTTTCTGGAGAATCCTGGGGATGTGACAGGTGTCCGCAATCTCGGCATGTGATGCTGGAAGTACAGCGGGAAGACACATGGCAGAACTTCCAGCATGAAAGCACCACATTGGGGGAGGGATATAGGGCTTTACATCACACAGGTAGTAATTCGGTGGACTTGCTGAACGAAATGTACACCTCGCCGCTCTAAATTGGTGCACAGCTCATCGTCGTACTGCAAAAGGTCTCTGTGAAATATGATACCCTGGACCATATTTAAGCTCTTATGGGGTGTGATGGTTACAGAAACATCCCCCCAGCTTGTCACATGCAAGTAACTCCCGTGACTGGGCATAGGGTGCTGTTTTGGTCAAGACTGCCCCAGATCTCATTTTGGACAAGTCCTCCACCTCCCCGAACTTGTCCTCTAAATGCTCAACAAAAAACTGAGGTTTCACTGTCTTGAAAGATTCGCCATCAGCTCTCGAACATACAAGGTACCAGGGCAAATAAGATTCGCTGGCATCCTTAGCTTGCCGTTCCTCCCATTGTGTGGCCAGGGAGTGGAACGATTTGGAGTCGTACTCTGTTCGTTGAGTTGAGCTCGTCATTGCTTGGAGACTGCTGGTGTTTCACCACCAGCAAGAGATGATGGACTATGCTTCGTCGCGCGTCATTCGCCCTTATGCCATTGACTCCAACCAGGGGCCCCTCCCCAAATGCGCCACCCAGCCACAGCAAAGGCCACCTGGCAGTATGGTCACTGCCGGGAGTCCCGATGCCCCAGGGGATGCGCATCTACCCCTTGGCCTTCGTAGGGAGGTAATGGCGCAGGCATCAGCAGAGCAATCCCTGTGTGGTCAGGGGACTACAACCAACTGGGTACGTGACGGCCCCACCACAACTGACTGGCTACCGTGCTGGATATCAGGTGCAAAGAAGTCCATGGTCATCGTAGACACAGAAATTTACACTGCATAGTGCATAGTGGAAAACGCACCCAGGAAGATGTCCTCACCCAAGAGATGGAGAATGGGCAGGACTGCAGAGCGACAACGAGAAAGTGGGCTAAAGATCTCAATACAAGATGGACACGACACACCTTGTAAGGCGCCCTTCCCCAATTGGTTCGCTCTACGGGAAAATTTTGGAGAATGGAAGCCAAAATGTGTGAAACTCCTTTTAGTCTCCTCATACGACATACAGGAAAACCTCGGGCCTATTCTAACCCCCAGACCTGCAGGGGGGTATATCTTCATGGTCATTATGCAAAATGTATGTTGCCAACAGCAGAATCTTTCTGCAGTCAGCTGCAAATGCTGGTTCTTTAATTTCCTCAACAGTGTTCTGCGAAAACATCATCTCCCCCCCCCCCCCCCCCCCCCCCGGATTTCCATTTGAATTCATGAGGCATCTCCATAATAATTATGTGCTGATTGAACCTACCAGTAACATATCTAACAGCCCACCTCTAAATTGCTTTGATGTCCAACCCAACCAGATGGGGATCCCAAGCCCTCTAGCAATATTCAAGAATGGTTTGCACGGTCTCCTTTACATATGATCTCCACTTTCCAAAGACCAAAGTCACTCATTGGCCCTCCCTACTACCATCCTTATGTGCTTGTTCCATTCACTTTGAAACATTATGCCTAGCTATTTAATCGACATGACTGTATCAAGCAGCACACTGGTATTGCTCCATTTTGTCATCATGGACTTGTTTTACCTACACATCTACATTAACTTAATTTTTTTCTAGATTTAGAGCAGGCTATCACTCATCACACCAACTACAAATTTTGTCTAAGTCATCTTGTATCCTCCTACAGACACTCAATGACATCTTCCCGTACAACTCAGCATTATCAGCAAACAGCCACAGACTGCTGCTCACCCTGTCCATCAGATCATTTATGCATATAGGGAGTAAGATTAGTCCTATTACACTGCCCTAGGGCACTCCTGGCAATAAACACTCATCACACAGTATTCCTGTGGCTCTTGGAGCTATTTAGTAATGCCTTTAATGTCTGCAGAATACCAAATCAGGGAAAAAACATGAGTTACTGTCACTCTAAAACTTGGAAATAATGTAAGTAGCTTCAGAAATGCCATACCTATCTCTTTCTTGAAGTAAATAATTAAGAAATCAATGAGGCACTTCACTGAATAGTACAAATACTGAGCCACAGACATGCAGACAAAATGAATGAAAACTTTACTAGCTTAGGGACAAATCAGTTAACAAACTAGAGTACACATATATATGCGCACACATCCACATTCTCTTGCAGTTACATTGGGCCAGCTGAACACACATCACTGGGCCTGCAGTCTAGGAAGTATACTGGGGTTAGGTGTTTTGTGTGTTGTCAGGGAGGGAGTGCACAGATGAAGAAGTAAGGCGGCAGGAAGCGACAGGAGGGGTTGGGGAAAGATAGCCGACAGCTAAGAGGGAGGCAGCTGGTATGCAGGATAGGAATGTGACATACAGGCACCAGATGATGATAATATGGAGAAGTGCACTGGGAAGGGTGACTGAGAAGATGGAAGGGAGACTTGCGTAGAAGGTGTGGGTGCAGTGGGTTAGCAGAAATTTGATGCAAGGAGGAGTGTGGGAATGGAGGACATGTTGCAAGGATAGCTCCCAACCATGTAGTTGAGAAAGGCTGGTACCTGGGTGAAAAACTCAAATGGCATGGGTTGTGAGGCAGCTGTTGAACTCCAGCATGTTGTGCTCAGCAGAGTGTTCTGCCACAAGGTGGTCGGTCAACTCTGCTCCTGGTTGCTGTTTGGCAGTGGTCATACACGGGTAATACGCTGTGCAGGAATTGCAGCAGGTGTGGTATATGACATGGCTGCTTTCACAGGTGGCCCTGCCTCTGGTGGGACAGGATAAGCCTGGGATAGGACTAGAGTAGGGTGTACTGTGTGAGTGAATGATGCGGGTCTGACAGCTGGATCTTGCACAGGGATACAACCCCCGCGACAGTGGTTGGGAGTGGGAGTGTCACAGGGATGGATCAGGACATTGTGGAGGTTGGGTGAGGAGCAGAATACCACTTTAGGAGGGGTGGGAAGGACGTCTATTTGCAGGCCTGATGACGTACGTAGCACAGCCACTAGTGTTTGTGTGCTACTACGAAAACTGCAGCTTCGCCACAGCACGTGTGCGAAACCTTAGAAGCTGGTAGGAGCCAAAACACCATCATGGCAGTTGCAGCAACCGGCCTATTCACACATTGTGAGCTGAACTGGCCTGAGCATTGCAATACCAATGACACAGCAAGAGGTAATGGCTACAGTGGGGGTGGATGGCCAGTTTCCACACTGAGCACTGGACTTAGTATACTGTACATGGTTAGAAGCAGTACATCGCCGCAACAAAATGAGCACAGAACCAGTACAAATACCCAGTAATTCTAGCTAAAGGGAATCCACTCTGGCAGTGCCAACCATGAGGAGAGGGCTATGTCAGTTGACAAGGTAATTTGGTCCTGCAAGCAGCCACCAAGAGTTTGAGCCTTCACCACCAGACTCACAATCCACCTTCTTGGACTTGGTGCCCTCGCACTGGCGAGCTGCCCTACAACTTGCTCAGGCCACAGCGGACTTCTGTCCTGGAGGACAATAATTCAAGGCCAGGACAATGCAGTCATTCACCATCCTACACTGGTTTGTTGGTTGGTTTAAAGAGGGGAGCATGGGACCAAACTGCTAGGTCATTGGTCCCTTGTTGCTATTAAAACAATTCCACAAGGGTGATAATAAAACAAACACAACTTACAACACAAAACTGGGAGAAAGGGGAAAAACCACAAGAAAGACAGAAGAGCAATGAACACTACAATGGACAAAATAGGACAAGAAAACCACAGAGACATGCAAGAAACAGGTAGAAGGGATTAAAACAAGAGAGCAGATGACCATGGCTGGCTGATCACGAGAGCATAAGGCAACCACTCTGCAACACATTAAAACCTCCAGCATAAAAACACTAGGGTGGAGGACACAGAGGGACAAAGGACATGCACTAGAACATAGATAGAATGATAAAACCCACCCTCACATATAAAACATAAAATTAAATCCCAAAGCTGAAAAACTTGCGGTTTAATAATGAATGAACATCAGTTACAGGGATGCCGATCTCCAAAAGCGGGTTCCGTGTACCCTGTTTGGCCAGCTTGTCACCAAGTTCATTGCCTGGGATTCCAACGTGCCCTGGGATCCAAACAACACTGAATGATGGGACCATTCCAGGGCATAGATGGAATCCTGGATGGTCGCTACCAAAGGATGACAAGGGTAGCACTGGTCGATAGCTTGGAGGCTGCTCAAGGGGTCACTACAGAGAAGAAACAACTCAATTCACCAGGACATGAACAGATGCACTCAAGAGCAAAAGATATGGCCGCCAGCTCTGCAGTGAAACTGCAGCCATCTGGCAAGGAGTGCTGTTCAATATGTCCTCTGTGAACATAGGCGAAACCAACGTGACCATCGAGCCATCGGTTTAAACTACTTCAGAGCCCTGGGACATGTCAAGAATTGAGAGGAAGTGACAGCAGAGAGCCACGGGTTTAACTGAGTCCTTAGGGCCACGTGAAAGATTCAGACAAAGCTACAGCCTAGGTTTACACCGTGGAGGTGTATGTGAATGGACCTTGAGTACAGGTGGTAAAGGGAAGGACTCCAATTCAGACAGAAGGGATCGGATGCAAACAGCAATCTTAAGCCCTGACCTGGGCCGCCGATGCGGGAGATGAACCACGATGGTTGGGAAAAGGAGACAGTAATTTGGATGCTCAGGAGAACTACGAATGTGTGTGATCTAACTCGTGTGCAGTTGTGCACGCCTGATCTGTAATGGAATGACTCCAGCCCCCACCAGTAAACTGGTCACCGTACTTGTCCTAAAAGCTCCCATCACTAGTCGAACTCAACAGTGGTGCACTGGGTCTAGTTACTGCAAGGCTGAGGGTGCTGCTGAACCATACACCAGTCTCCCATAGTCAAGGCAGAACTGAACAAGGGCTCTGTAGAGATGCAGCAGTGTAGAGCGATCTGCACCACAGTTGGTGTTGCTCAGGCACCGGAGGGCACTGTGGGGCTGCCAGCACTTCCACTTAAGCTGACGAAGGTGAGGAAGCAAAGTCAAGTGTCTAAAACCAGTCCTCAGAATCAATATGTCTCCACTACAGTGAGTGGATCGTCAGTAAGGTAAAGTTTAAGTTCTGGATGAGTGGTACGATGCTGACAGAAGTTCATAACACACAACTTTGCAGTCGAAAACTGGAAGCCGTGGGCTAGAGCCCATGACTGCACCTTGTGGATGGCTCCCTGTAGGTACCACTCAGCAACACCAGTACTGGTGGAGCAGTATGAAATGCAGAAATCGTCTGCATACAGAGAAGGTGAGACGGACGACCCTACAATGGCTGCTAGACTATTAATGGCCACTAAAAATAAAGAGACACTCAAATGCACAGCCCTGCAGGACCCCATTCCCCTGGATATGGGGAAACTATGGGAGGCACCAACTTGGACATGGAAAGTACAAGGCGACAGGAAATTCTCGGTAAAAATCACGGGTGGACCTATGAGACCTCACTCATACAATGTGGCAAGGATATGATGTCGTCATGTAGTGTCATACACTTTTCGCAAATCAAGAAAAAACAGCAAGCATCTGGAAAAGGCTGTTCGTATGCCAGACTCTAGGGACACAAGATTATCAGTGGTAGAGCGAGCCTGGTGGAAATTGCCCTGACATGGAGCCAGTAGGCCACATGACTCCAGGAGCCAACACAACTGCCGACTTATCATACATTCTAACAGTTTACAAAGAATTATGTTGAGGCTGATTGGCTGGTAGCTATCCACATCCAGCAGGTTTTTACCGAGTTTTAGCACTGGAATGATGATGATCTCCCACCATTGTGATGGGAATATGCTGTTGCACCAGATCTGGTTGAAGATCATGAGGTGGTCTCGCTGGTAGTGCCATGAGAGATGTTTAATCACCTGACCATGGATCTGATAGGGCCAAGGAGCTGTGTCAGGACAATGTGCAAGGACGTTGGGGAGCTCCCACTCAGTAAATGGAACATTATAGGGTTCACTGTGATATTCAGTGAATGAGAAGAATTTCCCTTCCATCTGCCGTTTGAGGGTACGAAAGGCTGCGGAGTAATTCTCCGAAGCAGAGGCTCAAGCATAGAGCTCGGCAATTGCATTTGCGTTGGTAGATAACACTCCATTGATATTAAGGCTAGGAACACCTGACGGGGTCTGGTACCCAAAGACACGTCTGATCTTCATCCAGACTTTTGAAAGCAACGTATGGTACCCAATGTTTGAGATGTACCTCTCCTAACACACCAGTTTTCGTCTTTTTATTTGAAAAAAATGGCTCTGAGCACTATGGGACTCAACTGCTGAGGTCATCAGTCCCCTACAACTTAGAACTACTTAAACCTAACTAACCTAAGGACATCACACACATCCATGACCATGGCCAGATTCGAACCTGCGACCATAGTGGTCGTGCAGTTCTAGACTGTAGTGCCTAGAACCGCTCGGCCACTCCGGCCGGCTCTTTTTATAAGTTAGCAAATGTGGGCACGGAGCCGTTTAAAAGCTATTAAGTGCTTCAGGGAAGGGCACCACTCATGTCACTGTAGAGCTCATCAACACTCTTTAATGGCCTCAGCAATTTCCAGCGACCATCAACGTACTGACTTCCACTGGGGGCACCCTACGGAACAAGGGATCACATTTTCCGCTGCAGAAATGATTGTTCTGGTAACCCGCTCAACCACCACATCAATGGTACCATGTGGGGGAGATTCAATGGTAACAGCAAAGGTGAAAGCTTCCCAGTCTGCCTTGTTTAAAGCTCACCTGGGTAGACATCTGGCTGAATGATGCCGGAGGAGTGACAGGAAGATGGGGAAGTGGTCACTACCACAAAGTCATTGTGGGCTCTCCAGTGGACAGATGGGAGAAGTCCTGGGCTGCAAAGTAATAAATCAATGGCCAAGTAAGTACTATGAGCCACACTGAAATGTGTGGGGCCCTAGTATTTAAGAGGCAGAGGTCGAGTTTAGACAGTAAATTTTCGACCTCTACCAGTAAGCATGGTGCCACCCCACAAGGGAGTTATGGGCATAAAAATATGTTGATGAATCAGTGCAGCCAATATGTTCAGGGATACGGCACCACCTGGAGGAAGATGTACATTGTGGACTGTTATTTCCAGACAGCCACAGCTTCAAGAGGAGTTTGAAGGGGCACAGTTTCACTACATATCAAGTTCACATAGAGTATTGGGATGTGAAGAACGTCTACGATCTCGACAGGTGATGCTGGAAGTACAATGGGAAGACATATGGCAGAACTTCCAGCACCGCATTGGGGGAGGGATACATGGCTTGACACCACAGCAGTAGACCTTGACCTTCTCAGGTAAAGTGTCACCCACGAAGGCCAAGATGAAGGCACTGGTGGCAACCTGATTATCCCTCGGACCCCGATGGAAGCGGCGCACAAAATGAACCCCTTGCCGCTCTAAATTGGAATGTAGCTCATCATCAGACTGCGAAAGAAAGTCCCTGTGAAATAGAATACCCTGGAACATATTTATAAACTCTTATGGGGTGTGATGGAAACAGAAACATCCCCCAGCTTGTCACAGACGAATAATGCCTGTGATTGGGCAGAGGATGCTGTTTTTATCAAGACTGACCCAGATCACATTTTGGACAATCCCTCCACCTACCCAAACTTGTCCTCTAAATACTCCACAAAAAAGATGAAAGCTTCCCCATCAGCTCTTGTATGTACGAGATACTGGTGCAAATTAAGTTCACTGCCATACTTAGCCAGGCGTTCCTCCCTTGGTGTGGTCACGATTTGTAGTCATACTTCTTCGCATTAAAGTTAGATCTCTACCATTTAGAGAATGCTGGTGTTGGACCACCAGCAAGAGATGACGTAGTACACGTCACGGAATCTCATTCGCCCTAATGCCACCCACTCTGACCAGGGGCCCTCACCATGGGCACCACCCAGCTTCAGCAAAGGCACCAGGGAGATAGACATCTACTCCTTGGCATATGTGAGGAGTTAACGGCGCAGGCATCAGCACAGTGATCCCTGTGTTGTCAGGGGGCTACAACCAATAGGGTACACTGCAGCCCCACCACAACGGACTGACTACCATGTTGGATATGAGGTGCAAAGAAGTCCATGATCATCGCCAGCGCAGAAAGAGACACCGCACAGCGGATGGAGGAAAAGGCCTGCTGGAAGATACCCTCACGAAACATATGGAGAATGAGTGGAACTGCAAAGTCACGGTGATAAAGAACGCTGAAGGTTTCAGTGCACTAGAGACACGATGCGCCATGTAAGGCTCCCTAACCCAATTAGCTCGCTTTTCACAAGAATTTTGGAGAATGGAGATCAAACCCTTCGGGGGCCTTCACTGAAGGCCAAAACATTTGAGACTCCTTTTAGTTGCCTCTTATGACAGGCAGGAATACCTCGGGCCTGTTCTAACCCCTGGAACCGCAGGGGGGTCCTACGCTGCTGCAGGTATCCTGGTGCTGAGCACCTTCGTCCACTAGGGCAAGTTCCACTTTTGAGGGCTGATATCCCCTGCTTTAATTACCGAGTTCCCTATCCCACAGCAGACCTTGGCACAAGCAGCCTCGCCGTGCATAGTTGGTGCACATGCCACTGCACAGATCAGGGCGTCAGCATTGCTCTGGTCACTTGCATCACAGCTGGCCTGAGCTGTCCTATGCACACTGTCCTCACCACATGCCACAAGGGGACATAGTCAGTACGATGCAGCACTTCAAGTGTTTAGCTCGAGCCTGAATAAAATATTTGACTAATGAGATGCTGTTTTCACATGTTAATGATGGCCAACATCTCGACAACCACCCACCGCTGTTATCATCCAACCCTACCACCATAGAGGCCATCCACGTAGTGTTGGAAAAGTTGACAACCGCTGATGTTTGCAGCTTCATGCATCATCACATCACAGCCGCAACTCTCAGTGTCAACATACAGTGGCGTGAGTGAAGAATTTTTTTTCCCTACTTTCGCGTGCATGGGAGGTGGGTTCAAGGAAGGACGTCAGCTGGTTTTATGGGTAGCACTTGTGAAGTTGTTAGAACCAGCTGATTCATCAGACTTGTGGCAATGGCAATGTATTGTCATCCGCTAGCCAGTGTGCCAAGTCATAGAAGTTAATGAGTAGGCATCAAAGTGTGAATAATACAGTATGGTTACGAATGTGAGAAACATTGTTTTACAGTGATGTTGTTTTGTATAATTGGTTATGTACTGCAGGTAAGGTTTCCGCAATGGTCAAATTTGGAACATAGGTGTCCCAGAGCAGGAGGCTATTCAGTTGTTGGTTAATAAAGTAGTGCAATGACGGCAGATAATGAAGAGTTGCCTAGGCAACTTGTCACTAGAAAGGAAGAGGTGGTACTGTCCAAGCCAGCTAGTTCTCCAACAGATTCATATGCCATTAATTTGATTACTCCCTTCTCAGCTGAGGATGTGATGTCTTTCTTAGATGACCTGGGAGCCACAGCAAAGATCTGGGGTAGGGTGGATCGTCATCTATTGCAAATGGCAAGCCGGATGTTGATACAAGCAAGAGCTATTGTGACATGTATGAAACGCTTTAAAATTGCACCGACATTTGAGGAGTGGAGGCAGGGCTTCCGGTAATGTTATAAAAAAATACAATGGTGTTAGATATTGACATGAGCAGTGAAGTGGAATAGCGAAGGAATACAATGAAACAGTGGAAAGTTATGCTGAGAGAATCTGGAAAGTTAGTGAACACACAGATGAGCTGGTGAGGGGGGGGGGGGGGGGGGGGGGGAGACACACACAGGATTATACTCCAAGAAGCTGGATGTAATAGGGCACTAGATGCCTTCCACAGGAGCATGCCACCTAACATATCTACGAGGGTTCAGACAGATACCCTGACAGACCTGGAAGCTGCCATTAGGTTGGTACAAAGTTAGAGGAGATTTATATAGCAATAGGGGTGTGCAATAAACAAAGTGCGTTTTCTGCTGATATAAGGTGTCACAGGTGTGGAAGATCAGGGCATATCCAGAGTCAATGTCATCAGCCTCAGTATGAAAAATGCATTGCGGCTTGACACCAGTTACAAGATTGTAGAAGCAATGCACATAGTAACAAAGGGGAAAATACACAAGTGTTAAACGTGTCAAGGATGTATTATTTATAAATTCAACAAATTGTGTCAGGAGACATCAGATCTTTCAAAGGGGGGAGAGGGAGAATAATTAGTTTCCTTTTCCCAGATTGCTGGGCACCAGAGATGGGTATCAAGGGAATCCTATCATGGCAGTGCTGTATCTCTTCAGCAAGAGTGGAACGGCAGTGCCAAAGGATCATCAGTTGGAAAGTTAAGTTATATTTACCAGCCAAGAGGATGTTATCATCAGTCACTGACTGATGGTGACACTGTCATTTAATGCATGGGAGATGAATAAGGTGAGGAGGTCGGAGGATATGTTATCAATGTTACATCAAAAAGCAGAGAAAAAGATGTGTTCGGAGAAGTATAGGGGAATATAGCACATTGCATACGTCCTACAAATAATTAAGGGGCAAACACAGCAAGGGAACCAGAGTGTGCTGAAAAGTAATGCCTCTGAATTTTTTTTTGTGAAAACTCTTAACACTTTTTAAATAAAACGAAAATTATGAATATTCTACATCTTTATAATTCACTTCTACATGTTTGCAGCCATCTGCCACTAGAGGTCTCCGAGTTGAGCATAAAACAAGTCTGTGCACGAGAAACAGCATGCTGTAATCGGGTTCTGAAATTGAAGAGAGTGTCCACACATGAATCACCCACTCCTTCAGCATGACAATGCCAAACCCCACATGGGCACTGCGACATCTGCAACAATTCAATGCCTCGAGTTCACTGTTATTGATCATCCTCCACACAGTCCAACTTGGTCCCATCCGATTTTCATATGTTTCCATAACTTACAGAACACATTCGAGGCCTTCACTTTGATAGTGATGAAGTGTTGCAAGCAGAGGTGAGGTTGTGGCTCCATCAACGAAGTCAAACATTCTACAGTGGCGGTATCAACAAACTTGTCTATGGAATGCGTGACTGATTATTTTGTATTTTTTTTGTTTATTTGTAGGTGCAATCACATATTTATGACAGTTATTACCAGTTTCATCCATACAATAACCATTTTCAGATTCTAAAGGCAGCATATACTGAACACAGTTTCATGCGTTGTCAAACCCATGAACCTGTGTTCAGTGTATGCCCCCGTTTAGAAACTAAAGATGGTCATTGCATGGCCGAAACTGGTTATGACTGTGTCATAGACATGTGATTGTGTCTATAAATAAATAAAATAAAAATTACAAACTTGTCTCTCATTTGTGGAAATGTGTCCATGACCTGTGTTTATGTTGAGAAATATTTAGACATGAAGACATGGTAATAACATCTGTTTTATATAACAAGCTTTAAGAGTTTTCGTATAAAAAATTCGGGGGCATTACTTTTTGGCATGTCCTCGTAGTACTAAATACCTTGCAACAGCACAAATGTGGTTGGTTGAATGCTGGGGGAGGGGGATTTTAAATAAAAGTGATGGGGCTGTAGATGATGGGCATATCAAAGAGCTGACTTGGCAAGACTCAGTATCAGGAGTGGGCATAAAGTGGTGATTAGATCCTTCTATCGATTGCCACATTCCCCTCCTGATTTATCTGAAAATTTTAAACCAAACTTCAGTTAACTTATGCCTAAGTTCCCCAATCACGCAGTAATCATCCAACAATAAATTGGGAAACTTACAGTTTTCTTAGTAGTGAACATGACCAGAAATCATGTACTAAATACCTTTGCTGACAACTACCTAGAACAAATAGTTCAGAACCCCACTCATGATGGAAATTGTAAGGGATCCGTGATCCCACAAGCATAGATGCTAGTATCCGACGCCCAAGTCGTTAGTAGACAGGAGTCGATTGTCAAGTGCTGCAGGAGGCAGTGAGACCTATTGTCGAGTGCGTAGTAGTACTGGAGAGTGTAGAGTGAAAAGGAATGCGGGAAAGACGGGCAAGAATGGTGGTCGCGTAAAATTCACCGGAGTACGACGAGTGAGCATGTCCCCCTGATCGTCGTGGGGTTGACCCTCACTAATACCGATTCACGAGTGATATGAAACAAAGTGACAAGTGCCGAATTACGTGTTTCGCGTCAACCGCGTCGGGCAGCAACAACCATGAATTGCAGTGAGGATTGTTGTGAATGTTAACCATCAGCATTGCGTGTGACGAAGTACTGAAAATCAACAACCAATAAAAAGATATAACTGTGATTAGATGTGTAAGACGAAGGTAGAACTGCCTCAGAATTTGTGTGTTATTATATAAAATACAATACAGTTTGTACATTGCAACCTTCGTGGTCCTTAATAGACAAACTTTCAATCATTCCACTATTCAGTCTCAGAATAGCCGCACTCGGTTGGAATATCAACGAAACCACAGCAGGAAAATTGATAGCCTTTCTTCCATTAAGCACACGGTCATATAATCATTAACTGTTTGGTGGTTTCGGTAAATTGCTCAAAACCCAATAAAGGAAATTTAATCGGGGGTGTTTCAAAATACACTCCTGGAAATGGAAAAAAGAACACATTGACACCGGTGTGTCAGACCCACCATACTTGCTCCGGACACTGCGAGAGGGCTGTACAAGCAATGACCACACGCACGGCACAGCGGACACACCAGGAACCGCGGTGTTGGCTGTCGAATGGCGCTAGCTGAGCAGCATTTGTGCACCGCCGCCGTCAGTGTCAGCCAGTTTGCCGTGGCATACGGAGCTCCATCGCAGTCTTTAACACTGGTAGCATGCCGCGACAGCGTGGACGTGAACTGTATGTGCAGTTGACGGACTTTGAGCGAGGGCGTATAGTGGGCATGCGGGAGGCCGGGTGGACGTACCGCCGAATTGCTCAACACGTGGGGCGTGAGGTCTCCACAGTACATCGATGTTGTCGCCAGTGATCGGTGGAAGGTGCACGTGCCCGTCGACCTGGGACCGGACCGCAGCGACGCACGGATGCACGCCAAGACCGTAGGATCCTAGGCAGTGCCGTAGGGGACCGCACCGCCACTTCCCAGCAAATTAGGGACACTGTTGCTCCTGGGGTATCAGCAAGGACCATTCGCAACCATCTCCATGAAGCTGGGCTACGGTCCCGCACACCATTAGGTCGTCTTCTGCTCACGCCCCAACATCGTACAGCCCACCTCCAGTGGTGTCGCGACAGGCATGAATGGAGGGACGAATGGAGACGTGTCGTCTTCAGCGATGAGAGTCGCTTCTGCCTTGGTGCCAATGATGGTCGTATGCGTGTTTGGCGCCGTGCAGGTGAGCGCCACAATCAGGACTGCATACGACCGAGGCACACAGGGCCAACACCCGGCATCATGGTGTGGGGAGTGATCTCCTACAGTGGCCGTACACCTCTGGTGATCATCGAGGGGACACTGAATAGTGCACGGTACATCCAAACCGTCATCGAACCCATCGTTCTACCATTCCTAGACCGGCAAGGGAACTTGCTGTTCCAACAGGACAATGCACGTCCGCATGTATCCCGTGCCACCCAACGTGCTCTAGAAGGTGTAAGTCAACTACCCTGGCCAGCAAGATCTCCGGATCTGTCCCCCATTGAGCATGTTTGGGACTGGATGAAGCGTCGTCTCACGCGGTCTGCACGTCCAGCACGAACGCTGGTCCAACTGAGGCACCAGGTGGAAATGGCATGGCAAGCCGTTCCACAGGACTACATCCAGCATCTCTACGATCGTCTCCATGGGAGAATAGCAGCCTGCATTGCTGCGAAAGGTGGATATACACTGTACTAGTGCCGACATTGTGCATGCTCTGTTGCCTCTGTCTATGTGCCTGTGGTTCTGTCAGTGTGATCATGTGATGTATCTGACCCCAGGAATGTGTCAAAGTTTCCCCTTCCTGGGACAATGAATTCACGGTGTTCTTATTTCCATTTCTAGGAGTGTATATTGGATCAAAAAGCAATTAAGGGACCTCATCTCTTTGAGACTGACTACATCAAAACTGGTATTAGTGATCATGACACGAATGTTGCAACAATGATTACCAAAGTACAAAGGTAAACTAAGACAAAGGTATATATGTTCAGTAAACTAGACAAAAAATCAGTAGTGACATATCTCAATGATGAACTTTACACTATCAGCACACGCCAGGAGCATGTTGAGAAACTCTGGCTCAAGTTTAAAAGAATAGTTGGCCAGGCACTGGAAAGATATGTACCCAGTAGAACAGTTCATAATGGGAGGAAACCTCCACGATTCAGTCACTGTAAAGAAACTTCTAAAGAAACCGAGACTACTACATAACAGGTGTAAAAGAAAGCATAGGGCTATGGATAGGAGATGCCGAGTCAAACATATTTGGCTGTCAACAAAGGAATGCATGAAGCCTTCAATGACTACTGCAACAGAATACTGTCAAATGATCTTACATAAAACTCAAAGAAATTCTGGTTGTATGTAAAGGCTGTTAGTGGCACCAAGGTTAATGTACAGTCACTCGCATACGAGATACAAACTGAAATTAAGGGTAGCAAAGGAAAAGCACAGACGATTAACTGTTTTTCAAATGTTCCTTTACACAGGAAAACCCTGGAGAATTGCCCCAGTTTAATCTTTCTACCACTGAAAAGATGAGCGCAGTAAGTGTTAGTGGAGCTGAGAAACAGCTGAAAGCGTGAAAACTGAACGAAGCTGATGGCCTGATGGAATCCCTATCACAGTCCATCCCGAATGTGGGGCTGAGTTAGCCTCCCTTCTAACTAGAACCTATCTAATATCACAAAGAAAAAACTGTGTCCAGTAGTTGGAAGAAAGTACATATCACATATGTTTACAAGGAGGATAGTAGAAATGATCCATAAAACTACCGGCCATTACCCTTGAGATTAATTTCTTGTAGAATCTTAGAACATATTCTGAGCTCAAACATAATGTGGTATTACAAACAGAATGTAAACTTCCAACATATGAAACCTAACTCACACTTCTCTCATGTGACTTACTGAAAGCTATGGATCAGGGCAGTCAGGTAGATGCAGTATTTCTTGAATTCTGAAAGGCATCCTACTCACAACCACATCTATGCATATTGTCAAATGTATGTTCATATGGGGTATCAAGTGAAATTTGTGATTGAATTGAAGATTTTGTGGTAGGGAGGACACAGCATGTTATCATGGATGGAGATCACCATCAGATGTAGTACATGCAACTTCAGGTGTGCCCCAGGAAAGTGTGTTGGGGTCCTTGCTATTCATGTTTTATATTAATGACCTTTAAGACAGTATTATGGACTGACTTTTTTCGGGTTCATAAGCATTTATTTTTATCTGTTATTACTTTTATGCTTTAATTTTATGTACTGACATGTTCCACGACCTTTGAGATTTGCTCCTCAATTTGGTCATACGGAGCTTGAGGTGAAAATAAAAAGTAACTAAATAAATAAATAAATTCATACACTTCCTATGTGATTCCTCCTTTGTGTACATCTATCTTGGGACTGATTCAAGCTGACTCAAAATTAAGAAACAATATAGAATACGTGAACAAGTTTGCAAAGTTCGCTTTCTCTTAAGAAAGTGCAGCAAACTGTAATCAACCAAGAATTTGGGACCTTAAGAGAAGGAACACATTCTTCTCTCTGTGCAAATAGTAGGATTTAAAGTCTCACAATAAAATGTCATTAGAGATGAAGCACAAGCTTGTAAGTAGAAGGGTGGGTAAGGAAGTTGGCTAGATCCTTTTTACAGGGACCAACCCAAGCACCTGTCTTGAACAATTTAGGGAAACCCTAGAAGATCTGTATCTGAATGATTGAATGATTGTGTGAACCACAAACTTTCAGAAAGAAAGTTCAACTTCCACTTGGTCTTTCCCAGTAATAAATACTGGACCTGCATTCAGGAGGATGGTGGTTCAAATCACTTGGTCTAGCACAGCAAAAGAACACTTGTAAACAGTCTACACACATCTGATTTGAATCACCAACAACAGATAATTAAAACTGTACCACTAACAGCTGTATGAATCAGATGAAGTAGTGTCACATAAATATGCCACTGAAAGGCACGGTCTCCTTATGGCGATATTTGAATAGCAATCACTGTAAAAATGAAGTTGTGGCAACAGCATGCATACATAGTCAGAGGATGAGCAAACGACTAATTGGCAATTCATGTAGAAGAGGACATTAGCACAGGGAGAACTGGTGTTCCCATCCTCACCACCAACTTAGCTATGCTACTATAGAAGACTTTTCTGGCAGACACTGGAGTAGTAGTGATAAATTATCCAGAACACCACATGGTTTTGAATCAGTTGATTAATCATTAAATGTGGGGAAGCTTCAGTTAGTAGTTTTGAGAGATTTGGCTATGATCAAGCTTTCTTCGCCAAATCTCCCTTAACTGGCATCACTAGTATAACAAAATTTGCAGTGTCAGGCATTACCCACACCCACCCTCCTTCCCTTTCCTGTGCCTTAGAATTAAACTGAATCAAAAATTTTCAGGAAACATAACTTACCCCTTCTCTTGAGTTTTTTTTTTTTTTTTAATATCATTTACAATCTACGGGATGAGGCAATAAAAGTAGCACTGGGAACATAGTTCCAGTGTACAATGAAACACAGCATAGAAAAGAATATACAGTATTAACAGATAACAGCAGATCTTAAAAGTAATCACCATTTATCTTTTGGTCTACTTTTGGGCGCTTATCAGCAAGTTGCTGCAGATGGATCGAAGCTGATCTGCTGGAATTACTGCAATATAATCTGATATGTTCTGCTGCAGTTCTTGAAGACAATGAGGGTTGTGACATACACCTTAGACTTGAGGGCTCCCCACACAAATTAATCACACAATGATAGATCAAGTGACCTGCCTGACCAGCCAGGGCCGCAACAAGACTGACCTCTCCTAACAACTCAGTAAGGCATGTAGACTGTGTAAATGTGCTCTAAAGTTCAGCCAGCTGTATGGGGAGTTGGCTCCATCATGCTGGAAGTAACTGTATGTCTCTTCCCTTTCTGTCAATGCTGCCACAAATGGTCGTCTAATCGTATATTCTTGCCCAGCTACTTTTATTTGCCCCACACTGTATGTACCAGAATACTAGGAGAAGATATGTCTATTACTCAATAAAGGTATTTAGACTTCAGTTTCCAGTTCTAGTTTGCATGACAAGAAAGGTCAAATATGCCAAAGTGCATTAGATACTGTGGAAATGTACACATCAGGCTACACTGTATGTCAATCAGTTATCAAAATCTTTATGTTTGAAACACATTCGTTGCCTTTGCCTGCTCACAATCAAATTGCAGCATTCCAAATTAATGTAAACCTGTCATGACAATCACTGTTTTGAGATAGGTGGCACTACCATACTCCAGCCAGCAGCTGGTGATTAATTTTAAATAGTGTGAAGCAGCCATACCTAGAAGAAAATTTAGCTCAAGCTGATAATTATATTTCTTATAAATCTTAATGTCAAGATGAGAAAAGTAATACATCTCTGTGATCCAAGAGCAGTATGGGTCATTCCTTTAAAATTATATTTTGGTAGCTCCTAAGGCGCCGATGACAGGATTTAGTCATATTCAGTACATGGGTACCTACATATCTTAATAGAAAACTGCCAAATAGCACTGTTATAACTAACCATTTTTGATAAATTCAGGTTTGAAGACACAATGGTGTGTACTGGTCATTAGTAAAGAACCAATTTCTGTATTTTCACACACTTGCTACTCACTAATGAGGTGACCTACAGACCTCAAGTTTTTTTAGGCATCTACTACGCCAGTCAGTAAGTTGATATATTGCATAAAAAGTAGGATACATCTTCAGTTTTTTATTAAAAATGTTGAGAAACACACTTTTCCATGATGTGCTTTACATTTGTGATTTCTTAAAATCACAATATTCCAGAGGGGAACAGTACAAACTTCATCTTATGCACTGTAACTCTTTAGTGCTAGTATCAAGTACAAATGGCAATTGAAACTGGTAGTTCTTACCTTCACTTAAAGATGACTCCATCACAAAAAAAATTAAATTTGACGAATTTCAAAGTCCTGTGGGGTACATAGACAACTGTATCACAACTTTATTTTTTGCTGAAATTTTTACATATCGGGTAACAACAATAGATGCAAAGAAGAAAATGAAAATGCCACTTACACGTGCCATTCATATTCAACACTACAGGGCACCGATAAATAAAAACATGTATTCTGTGAATTTTTTCCCCTAAATATATGTGTGGTTCACCTGTGGATAAGAACTGTAAACACTTCAGAGCTGAAAACAGTTATCAGTCTTTTTCTCAGTATATATGTTGCACAACATGGCACCGATCGAAGTAGTAGGTACTGATTCAGCTACCGTAAAAAACAGGTTGATCCAAAACGTGTGTGAAATGTAACAGAAATGGTATCTTGGGTGATTTGTGGGATCATTGGAATCACTTCACTTGTGCAAACATTACCACAAATGACCGACCTGAAGAAAGCGCAGAGTGGATTTGTCCAAGGTGTGGTGATACAATAAGTAACATTGTAAAACTTATCTGATGAAGATAAAAATTCTTTGTTATGAATCACTGCTGAGCTACAACAGTACTTAAAAATACTGAGTGATGAAAACCAAAGACTCCAGCATACCTTGAAAGAGAGTAATCACCAGGTATGTCTAAATATATCTAAACCAGAAGGATTGCCAGAGAGCAGGTCCAGCAGAGCATGGGAAATTATGAAATCAAAGAGGAATCCTTACAAACCCATCAACATGAGAAGGATTTTGTTCTACCAATTAACAACAAACATAATTCATTGCAAAACATGGATGATATTGAAATTGCATCAGCACACTCAACTGATAAGGCAATGCAAGACACTCAAAACTTAGTAAATAGCAAACTAGTATATAAGAAGAAATGTAAAATCAAGATTAACACAGACAGTTATGCGCGAGGATTATCAGTTATGTTAATGGAAAGTGTACCTTCTGTGCTGGAAGAGTTTAAAATAGAAGGAATTGTTAAATTGTAGTTGTAATGGCTGGAGTGAACATCATCAGTGGAAATGAGAGGAAGACAGCTACATCGACACTGAAGAAGACACTAAGTGTTAACCCACACCAATGTGATCATCATCGACGTGCTTCGTCAACATGATTTGCCTCAGTAGTCATGTGTGACTAAGGAAGTGGAGAAAACCAACAAGAAGTACAAAGCTATCTGTAAACACTTTCGGAATGTTTCCTTACCTAACAATAGTAGTTACCGCAGAGTTTGGCATACCAAGCATGGCCAACATCTCAACAAACTAGGTAAATGTGTTTTAAGTGATGCAAGTCTAAGAATATTATTGGATAAACTTAGGTAGGAAGACAGATCAGTACTCTGGATTATGTTTCAACTGAGATGATAAAAAACTTACAGGATTAGACCAGGTTGGATGTTCCAGTGTCACAAGAACACAACCTGATCAACTTTTACATAGTAACATTGTCCTATGTCAATTAAGTATATACGAAAAAAGTAATGCCAAAAGTAGAGTTTAGGACAGGTTACCTCAATGTTCAAGGTATGGCAGATAAAAATCTAATAGTTACTGATTTTTCAAATGAAAACATGTTGGACGTTTTATATTTAAGTGAACATTGGTGTAAAAAGGAAAAATTATCATGAATTGCATAAAGTATTGTATGCTAAAGGTATATATAGATATAAAGGTATATACAAGTATAGACAGGTAATCGATGAAGCAAATGAACTAAATAATATAGCAAACTGAAAAGTCCCATAACAAACATAAAAAGCCTGGAGTGTAATCAACTCTATTGTACACACCAAACAAAATGACTTGCCATAACCGAAGAAGAATTTAATAAATTTTGCATTCAATCTATTGAAGATATTAGTGGTGCCACAAATAAACCCCCATGAAAATGCACTTAATATAATGGATAACTGGTTCGAAAAGCATCCCCTGGGCATGTTTACTTACACGGAAGAATGTCCAAAAAACATTCCGAAAATAGTGAAAAATTTCAAAAGCTAAGCTAGTGTTGATACCTATAAACTGTCTTGTAATTTGTTGAAAGATGTTATTAACTGTATAATTTATCCCTTAACTTATTGTGAAAATATATGACTAGGTAATAGTAAGTTTCTTGAGCTACTAGAAATTTCTGGAGTTGTGCCTATATATAAAAAAAGACAAAAAGAACAGTCCCTCTAGTTGTAGACCTATATCCATAATCCCTGTACTCTATAAAAAATTTTATGATTAAGTTCGTGTTTATCAAACAATGGAAACTGCAGGTAGAAACATAAAAAAATAATATAACACACACACACACACACAGCCACCAACTCCAGCATTCTGGCTCGAGATGTTGGAGTTGGCAGTGACGTGTGTGTGTGTGTGTGTGTGTGTGTGTGTGTGTGTGTGTGTGTGTGTGTGTGTGTGTGTGTGTTACTGATGAAGGCTGTATGTGTCTTAACTGTGCCTGTCTGCAACTTAATGTACCTTCCTTATGGTAAGCAGCAATCTGTCCTTTCCTCCAAGTTAGTGTTTACTTGGATAAATCAGATATAATTAGTGATAATCTGGATTTAGAAAAAGTAAATCCACAACTGATGCAATGGATTCTCTAGTAAAATTTGTCCTAGATGTGTTTGAGGCTAAGGGGTTTTCCCAAGCTACATTCTGTACCTGAGCAGAGCATTGACTGCACAGAGCATGATACTTTATTGAATAAGCTATTCTACTATGGTTTTGATGGCAACAGCTTAAATATGTTTCAATCTTTGCTAGAGAACAGCACACCAAGTTGTGTGCATTGATTGCGAGAAGTCAAATTTGGTTTATGTTAGGCCTGGAGTGCTGGAAGGATCGGTGCTCAGACCTTTATTGTTTTTATTACTAATCTGTGTGTGTTTATAAATTCTCACATGACAACATCAGCAACATTGCAACAGGCTACAACAGGGAAGCTGACAAGCTTGCACACTAATGCACAAAAAAACCACCAACACTGCCCTACACTGTCAATCCAAGATACAATCTATCAGACACAAAATGATGATGAACCTAACTGTTACTGGTATGCTGACACTGACAGAGAAGCTGCAGCCACCGAGAATCACCACTGCACAACATCAAAAACATCTGCCTGCAAGATACCCATTAGAATCAAAATCAAGTCTTGCGTGACCTGTTGTAGACAGCAAGAAAACTGCTACCGCTCGTAAAATCTGACCCAACTATCACATAGGTTTCGTTCCCTTGGAACTTTTTTCCCTTTTGCCCTTCAAATCGCTACCCTTCGATCAACTTTCGACTCAATCTATCTCCAGATGAGCGCATATTAATGGTTAATCATAACCAGACATATGCAAACGTCGCAGTACTTACAAGGCCAACACAAAACATCTTTGCATATTGGTCAGTTTTCACTAAGTGAGGCCTCGCAGGATGTGGGTACTGCGATGTTTTTCTTAGTAAATTAAAGTAAAACACAGGTACTTAATTTTAGCCTCTAAGAGATTCCTAACAATCATGAATTAAAAACTACTAAACATTTAGGTGTTCTTACTGACAATAAATTGGCCTGGAAACCACACATTAAAAATATATTTTCTAGACTTTTCAAGAGTTATTCATTTAACTACAAATTTAAAAAGACATGTTCCAAATAACTATGCAAGATCACGAAATTTTGCTTTCTTCCAATGTATCATATCATACGGAATTTTTTCATGGGGTAACAGTTGTTAAGCAAATGACATTTTATTGTTGCAGAAGAAAGTAATAAGAATAATAACAGATTCTGATAAAACAGAACATTGTAAACTTCTCTTCATTAAACTGGAATGTCTGACAATAGTAAACTTATTCATCTATATTGTTTTATTGTATGTTAGAAACAATGTTTCTAATTTCACAATGAAAACTGATGTACATAGTTTTAACACTAGAAACAGCACACATGTAGACATACCATACCACACATCATCTAAATCAGGTAACTCCTACCTAGTCTTTGGATTAAGGATGTTTAATAGGCCAAGGGTAGATTTTACAGAATTGCCTATAAATATTTTTAAAGCTAAATTTTATAAGCGGGTCGACAGAAGCGTTCGATCCCACCCATCGGCTTTGACTTGTGACTTAAGGCTGTTGTGGTGTGTGATGTCACCACGGCGCGCAGTTTAGTTTGTGAGAGTGGCGTGTTTTGTAGGTGTTGTTTTGATGTGATCGGTGGTGGTCTCTAGTGGTGTATTTAGTGTTAGGTGATGTTTTTGGTTTAGTTTGCGTGTGTAGCGTGTTTATAGGTGGCGTATTGTTGCGGTAGGTGGTTCTCTCTGGTGGTGTGTTTATGGGTAGCGTGTTATGTGGCATATGGGGTTCACTTGTGTGGTAGCATTGCATGTGTGTAGTATCAGTGGTGACAGTGCTTTCAGTGGAATATATTTCAATGAGTTAATGATTTTGGTTTTGTTATGTTGATATTACTGTAGTTTCTTTTCAGTTCATGTGTGAATTTTGGTAAATTTCTTTGCTTATGTCTTTGGTAGGTATGGCTATGACTGACAAGGTCAACAGTTTTTGGTTGTCTGCGATGATGGGGGACAGTGCATTGCCTCTAATAAAATTTCTTCAGCAATGTGGGCTGTTGGCTGAAGTCGTGAAGAAATGAGACTTACTAAAGTTTTGGCGTCTCTGACCAGAGATAGCTATATGTGGATATGTCTTAAGGATAACAGGTCAAGGGACGTGTTTGATTGCAATTTTGATTTTCTAGTGTGTGAGTTTTTGCTTTTTTTGTATTTGTGGTAGGATTAAGTGTGGTGCTGGCAAAATTTCTGAGATTTATAGTGTGGTAGCAATTGTTTCTGTCGACCAAGGGAAGTGATCTATTCCAGTGGATTTTGTGTGTAGTGGAACTTGGGAAAGTTGTGGGGTCTTGTCATTTTGGTGTGTGTGTGTGTGTGTGTGTGTGTGTGTGTGTGTGTGTGTGTGTGTATTTAACTGACCCCACCCAAAACGCCCCCAATTTCCTACACTTATCTCGTTAGTTTGATTAGGTTTTCTGTGGAAGGTGTGTGTGTGGGGGGGGGGGGGGGAGGGGGGTTTGATGTATTGTCATGTTTGTTATGTTTATGTAATTAAGTCATAGGTGCCATATTGGAGTCATAGTGGACGGTCGCTTCCTCCATATTTGTGACGTCATGGGTCAAAGCAGACGGGTGGAATCAGGCGCTTCCGTATAAGCTACTTAGTAAACAACCTCTTTACCCAGTTGACAAATGTTTTAGAAATGAAAATGCTACTCTCTAACATATAATTTCTAGTTTTACCTATTTCATGTAAACTAAATTACATTGATATAGTAGTTCATATAGAAACGTGCGCTTATGACTGTCTATTGCTGCAAGAGCTCAATGATATTATTATTATTATTATATTATTACTATTATTTCACTGTTAGTTGTCTTTTCAGTGTAAAGAATTACTATAGATAACTTTGGTGCACAAATGAGGTGATATATTCTTATTCTGTTACTGTAAATTAAAAACAAACTTCAGTGAAAAGTAAGAAAAGCAGCAAGCAATAATGAGAGACGTTACGAACATTGAATATATACCAGTATATGCTGATATAAAACCTCCACAAAGAAAAGTTTCATTAAAAAAAATCAAATATAAAGATGGAAACTGCATTTTTCAAACACACACACCTTGCATATAACTGTTTTCCTTGACATCTTGATGCAAAAATGAAATGAGTTCACTTAAAGGGATTTTTCTCCAAAGCACTTATTGTCATGTTTATAAAACTGTGCACCATGTCTTTGTAATGATAGGACATCTACCTCAGACGTCACAATGGCAAAGGGTAGCCAAACAGCATCATTCCAATGGACCATGAAAGGAATAGTGAATCTGTAGGAGGCATATAGTTAATCTCAACATCTTTAAATTCACGTGATTGGTGGAAAATGTGTCTTGTGTACCAGATTTTGTAGAATTTGAAAGCCACGTTCTGCTCATTTTGCAATTGTTCCGAAAAAGCATTTTCACGAGTTTCCATAGCAACAGTGCTCCCATTTGCATTCATTGGAAGTCTCTTCATTAGAAAGGTGATAGTAGCAATGACTAGAAATGCTCGTTTCAATTGAGTTTCTGAAACTGTCATTGTGCTGTACCTGTATTTCAGGAAACCTTCATGCAATTTTATGTGAATCTTCATGTTATGAACCATAGTGGAAGGAGTCTTTAATTCCTTGCACAAAGTCTTGAAATATTATCATTTCCGTAAGATATCATTGTTTCTTCTCTGACAATTCCAGGTAACATCTTTTGACCACTCCTGCATTCTGGAGCAGTAATTACACCATGACTCTTTAACTGTTCTTTCTCCAAGTCCGATGTGCTCTAAGACACCATCAGTAGAAGCTACTCTGACAATAATAAAAACTTGAAACTGTCCATTACGAGCTGAATTCTACATTTCTGAGTTAGGAGCTCCTTATATCGGAAAATTGGTTGCATTGTTCACAGGACACTCCACACAATACAGGGTGCTAATATGCTCTTTGCTTCTTCACAGATCAAATAACATTAAGGTTTCTCAGAACACAGTTACAATATAGCGATGACATTTCCAGTAATATGATTGCACCACACATTACTACTCACTGCAATTACCACCTTTATAATAAAGAGACTTCCAACATATAAAAACGAGCAGTGTTGCAATGGGAGCTCATGAAATGGTTTGCAGAAAGGTTACAAGTCAGGCAGAATGTGGCTTTCAAATACAACAAAATCGGGCACACAGGACACATTTCCCAGGCATCACATGAGTTTAAAGATGCTGAGATTAACTGCATGCCTACTGCTGATTTACAATTCCCTTCATGGCTAGCTTGGAATGATGCTGTTTGGTCCCCTTCTCCAATGCTACATGTAAGGCAGATTCCCATCATTACAAAGACACAGTGAGGAGTTGTATAAACATGACAATAAGTGCTTCGGAAAAAATATCATCTCTCACATTTAAGTGAACTCATTTTGCTTCTGCATCAAGATGTCGAGGAAAAGAGTTATATGCAAGGTGGAAGGGTTTTAAAGTTAGTTTCCTTCTTTATATTTGAATTTGTTTATCAAAATGTTCTTTGCAAAATTTTTATATATGTACATACAAGTACATATTTAAAGTTATTACTGTGTCTCATTACTGCTTACACAATTTCTTATGTTTCATTTAAGTTGTCTTTTTAAGTTGCAGTGACCGAATATGGATATATCACCTCATTTGTGCACCCACGTTGTCCCTTAATTCTTTACACAGGAAAGACACTTAACAGAGAAATACAACATATACACTGAGAAAAATGATTCATAACTGTTTTCAGCTCTAAATTGTTTACAGGTCTGACCTAAAGGTCAATTTTTCAAGGAATACACGTTTTTATTATTAATGCCCTGCAGTGCTAAATGTGGGTGGCATATGTAACTGACATCTTCATTTTATTCTTTGACAACGAATAAAGTTAGTTTGGATATTATTCTTTGCAGTTAAGATTGCTGACATATATAAACATTTCATCAAAAATCATATTTTGATTCAATTATCTATGTACCCCACAGGACTTTGAAATTCGTCAAATTTGACTTTTTTGTGATGGAGTCATCTTCAAGTGAAGTCAAAAACTACTAATTTCAATGCCAAAAGTTTGTCATTGTTATTTATACTTAATACTAGCACTAAAGAGTCATAGTATGTAAGATGAAGTCTGTGTTTTTTCCCCTCTGCGAAGTTATAATTAAAAAAAAAAATAAATATCACACATGTAAAGCACATCACGGAGAAAGAGCAATTCTCAACATTTTTCATAAAAAACAGAGATGTATCGTACTTTTTATGCAATATATCAACTTAATGACCCACACAGTACATGACTAAAATACTTCACGTCTGTAGGTCACCTCATTACTAAATAGCAAGTGCCTGAGAATACGGAAACTGGTTCCCAACTAATGACTGGGTACCCACACATGAATCTTCAAACCTGAATTTATCAAAAATGGCTAGAGTTAGAACAGTGTTATTTGGCAGTTTTACTACTGAGACATGTGGGCATCAATGTTCCAAATATGACTAAATTCTGAAATAGCCACCTTTTCACAGCCTGTGAGATTACACGGAATGAAGCATACTAGCTACTCGTAGGAATATGAGATCGGGGCATTACGCATAAAAACATTTCTACATACCGAATAGCTTCTTGTATATGCACGTCATGGCTCCTTCTGGGGTATACACGACGATCTTGTCTTCATCTCTGATTTCGTATTTCAAACCTCCTTCAGTCACTATTTTACATTTCACTGACTTTATATGATTCTCAAGTTCGTCGTCAGGAATACGGTCATTTAAGAGTTTCTTATTTCTAACAATGGTGCATGCGGCATTTCTAACAAGAGCTGCCTTCGCTGGGAGACCAACAGTCTGAAACACAATCGATCTCTTAAATTTTGATCACGAAGCGGAATTACGGAACAGTGGTAAACCAAGTAAATTAAGAAGTAACAGGCAATTTCAGCTTAGAGGACACTATTCAAATAAACTGCTGCTTAGTACAAAATTTCCTTACCTCTTCACCGTCAACAAACGCGACTATTGCAGGCATTATTCTGTTGCCACTGTCATCGGCTATTATATCAACTTTCCCATCCTGAGAAACAAAACGTAAAATAATGTCAAAGTTACATTGATATCATCTTATTAGAACGTTTCTCACGAATACATTCGAGCTAGAAGAATAATCGTTCATAACTTCACTTCTGGCACATTAGAAACTCTCAGTGAACAACAAATACGAAAAACATTACCAACCTTACAATACGCCAAGCATGCTGAAGAATTACCCACGTGAATTCCAAAAACACCAGCCATTTTGCTAGTCTTCGCCGTCGACAAACCTTACACGAGGCGAGAACACCACACTACTGCCGCCAAAACACAAATATTCACATGTCTTTGTTTTCCTCTGCATAGCGTTCAAAGTAGTATTCTGCTGTCAAAGACGTAATCAAGGAAGTTAGAAGGGGAGATATGTCAGTCATAAAAATAAAAAATACGGAAATATTCAGTAATTAGTACGAATTTCATTTTTCCAGATGCCACTAGCGAAATAGCGCATATTAAAGAAATAAAAATATCAAGACTGAATTGTTAATTGATAACATTTTCATAAAAAAACAAAAATGAAATTGTGATCCATATTATCTTTCGCGTTTCATAGTGTTTTTTCTGTGTAGCTTAAAAATATGATATTAGTTAATTGCAAAGAGTGCTATTTTCCATCAACTCGTTTAGTATAATTAATTCCGTAAAGGAATGTCTGTCGGTAATAACGCGGATAAGTCAAGGCTGTGCATAAACAAGCCAAAATCGTATTGCCTATTTATTTGTGATCATCTCACCAAAATTAAAGAACAAAGGAGTGGGATCATGTAGAAATGTGTAATGAAAGAAGTCGGATATTTCCATATATGACAGACGTAATTAGTATTTGCATTTCTAATGGGTGAATTTTTCCTTGTGAACTGTTATGATACCTACGTATTACGAACGCGAGATCATTTTACTTTGTGTTCGTCCTTAGTATCCGAAAGATTTGCACCTCCTGCTGGGCGATAAATTAGTGTTGTAGAAGCTGTTTAAAGTCGTAGCAAACACCGTAGTACCTTGATCTCTGTTGTTAAACAATATTTGTATGTAATTTCGTCAGTGTCATTCCAACCCAACTTATCGTGCTTTAATAATTGGGACATGGATGTAAGAACATACTAGCAGTGCAGGACTGAATGAAACAAATACTGCACTGTATGACCATAACGAATGTTCCTGATGTGTTGCTACATTCTCTTTCCACCTTTAAAACTCTGCAGCAAAAGTTAAAAGTGTGTGAATCACATACACAGAAAGCATATGTGGCACTGGCAACAATAAAATAATTTGGCTTCTACAGAACTTCAGCCTAAATTTGTATTCTCTCATGCATACGTATCTTTCACCTAGACAATGGTACCATATTCTTTAAGGTCTTCCTTCATTATTTTTTTCCGAGTTGTGTTACAAAAAATGCCGCAACACTCCGGTCACAATTTTCAGTTTTTACGTTTTCTCACAAGGAGTCAATTTCTTCCTAGGCTATTCGCCTAAATAATTCACTGAAAGTACTTCACAACCCACGTTATCGCACTAACTACGGAAACTCAAAACCACTTTAGCACGATGACAACCAAAACTCAAATCAACACAATATTACCCGTTAAACTCAGTACGTCTACATTTACCACCAGAGGGCACCAGCAAATACAACAACATGACACCTACAAACACAACCAACTCAAAAACTCTGCATCGTAGTGACGTCACACACCACAATACCATTACGTCACGGGTCAAAGCAGACGGATGGAATCGGACGCTTCCGTTGATCCAGCCAGGAGGCATAAACAAAACAAAACAAAAAACTTCTTTAGGTTGGCCATTCCCACTGCTTGTTCTGTCATTGCACATTCAAGAACGTAATTATGAAATTAATTTCACTGACGAAAGTGCTAATGATAATGTGTGAGGTGGTGATGGTTGGCACAATTTTAATTAAAATCTATACTACAAACGTAAATTTCCTATCCAATCCTCATAAAAGTATATTTATATATTCTGTCTGGTATATTTTGAGTTATTTAGTTTCAATGTCAAGTAGTAAGGGGTACCCTTTACTACTTGAAATTAGTACAGTTACTATGCACACCTCCTTCTGCATGGAAAGAAACCTGATAGTTTCATTATATTGCACTGATAAATGAAAATGGAAGTGGCACATATACACACTTTCATGTCATTCTATGGAAGTCTCTAGGATACAACACATTTAAGTTAAGAAAGGTTCCCCTACAGCCGAGGTCACCTTGACTGCTGGCTGGTGACAATCTGGGGTAGGAAGGGAAAAGGTTAGTTGGAGGATGTGACGTCATACTGCATATTAATGCAAGGGCCTACTAAATTAATTTTCTGGTGGTAAGTCCATTGTTTTATATAGATTAGAATCACAATTCTAGTAAATTTTAGTTGTTTGCAGAGCTGTAATTTCCACAGGGTTCTCATATACTTCTACATCCATACACTGCAAGCCATCTGACAGTGTATGGCGGAGATTGGTAGCTGTTCATCTCTTACCAAGATGACTGAACATAGAAAATGTGGCAGAAATCAGAGATGTTTAACTTGAAAGGATTGCTTTGTGTTGTTTACATAGAATGATCCATTAATGTCCTTTTTCATTACATTCCTCACAGAATCAAGCAAATACTTCCCGCCTCCCTCTCCTCATCTGATCTAATCCTCTGGAAACTGATTTAGTTGAATGTCAAACATTGCTCACATTGAAGCTACCACTTTGGAAACAGCTGCTGACATTTCATCTAATGTATTAAGTGCTCTAGGTTGCTGTATGTGTACCCATACATGCAAAAGTAGATACGTCCAAAAATAATTTACTCTTCCTCTGATAACTAAATTATAACTGGGAATTCACACACAATGTTCTACAGAGAACTTTAAAGCATCGCTAACAAGCTATACCTTTGGCCGGATTCAAAGTTCTCATTTTTGTATGTGCTGGCAGTTTATTGTGACAACAGAAATACCACCCTGTAATTTGTATACGGTTAGAAAAACGGTGTATTTACATATTGTAATGTGCCGTTATTGTATATCTCACATTGTGCCTGAATTTTATTGTAAATGACTAATACATTTTTTTAAATGCATGACATGGAGCTATCTATCTTTCTTTGCACTACAAGTTTCAGCATTATTTATTCACCAGTTAAATGTCATAGGAATCAGAACAATCTACATGAAGATTACCTACCAGCTGTCCACCTGGATGAATGGCCACTACCAAACTATAGCCAAGTGCAAAGTAGACCACCATGTGGCACAACATGCAGCTGAACATAACATGCCTGATTTCAGTGGCTGCTTCACTAATCAAGCCATCCACCACCAGCTTTTCTGAACTGCACAGATGGGAGTTACCCTTACAACACATTCTGTGATCCTGTAATTATCCCAGACTCAACCTATGGTAACATACTGTCCCCACACCCTCCACCCAACATTTCCCACTCTCTCTGTCCTATTACCTGCTCCCCATCCTCACCGCCTACACTCTTTCTTTGCCATCCTCTGCTAATGCACCTGCCCATCTTTCTCCACTCCTCTCCTTTTTCATTCCATTTTCCCCACCTCCCTGCTCCACAACATCCTGATACTGTGCCTGGTAGCGTTCTAGTACCTGCACACCCCGCAAGATGGCACTCCTCTCTTCCCTCACCTATACACTGCTAGCACTTCCCCTTCCCCACCCCACTCAAGTTACTGCTTCTATCTCACAGTGCTTCTATCTCACAGTATAGTTGCACTCCAGCCTGTGCTGCCAGAGTTGGCAGTCAGGAAACGATGGAGAGGCTTCGTCCTGCCATAGCCCTCAGTAGTTCACAACCCCACAATAGACCACAGCAGTCCACCCACTCCACTGCCGCCCCACACCAAACCCAGGTTTATTGTGCAGTTCATCCCCCATTTGCCCCCCCCCCCCCCCCCCCGGGAACGTCTCATACCAGAGACGAGTGTAACCCCAAATGTTTGTGTGGTAGAGTAATTATGGTGTACGCGTACATGGAGACAGAATTTGTGCAGCAATCGCTGACATAGTGTAACTGAGATGGAATAAGGGGAACCAGCCCTCAATCGCTGACGCTTCCCACTCGGGAAACAGCGCATTAGACCGCACGGCTATCTGGGCGGACTATGCGTGAGGTGTGCTTGCTTGTAGTAATGAATGGTGTGTGTTTCTCTTTTTCCAATTGACTATGGCCAAAAGCTTATGTGTAAGTGTCTTTTAATTGGGCCTATCTGCAACTTAGCAGGTTATCTGTATGGCAAGTAGCAATCTATCTTTTCCTGCTCTGTTAAAAGTACCAAATACATAATGTAAAATAGGAAAAGATGGAAAAGGTTTCACACAAAGATGAAAATTCCAGGTATTGAAAATGCAATCTTTTTATCAAAACAAAGTTATTTATCAAAATGCAAGTACAGCTACAGGTCTCTGATTGTTAACAAAAATTCAGTCTTTGAAGCAATTAAACTATGTGTGTATATGAAGTACAAAACATAAAAGGTGCTACTGAAGTAATTTCATTCTTCTATAATATTGTTAAAAAAATACAGATTATTGGCACTACTGATATATCTAATAGGTTAAGATGCACATCACAACAAGCGAAGTTTGATTACTGCACTATGCTTTAAAGAGAACAAAATGTGTGTGCATTATTTATCAAAATATTTAAAGATCTGTTGTATAAATTATGAAACACATGTAACATTACTGTTGACCTAACTTCCAGCTTGTAAGTGCACTTGCCAAGGACTGAAAAATGCTGTCACTCAGTTCAAACTACATGAAACCTCAATGAAACAACATTGATACACCTTCACACAGGTTGGAAATGAGGGTTGATATGCTTTGAACTATCCATTTTCAGCTACTTTAGAAAGTCAGCCAAACATTATAGTGCATCCATGCTAAGGTATTAACTTTATCTTGTATTACAAAATGTTCTTGATCTTCTGCTGACATTGCTAACTTATGCTATTACATAGTGGAGACTACAAGAATCTTTGATGAAATAACATGCTGAACAGTAGACTGTGACTGTCACAATCTTAATTATGGTGACTTCCATGGTTGATACTACCGAGCGTAATGATGGTCATTTGACATGGTGACTACCATTACCCTGAATGTATGATGGGTACTGTTAAGGTATGAGGCTACTTGACACTTTGCCCCTATACAGGGTGTTACAAAAAGGTACGGCCAAACTTTCAGGAAACATTCCTCACACACAAATAAAGAAAAGATTTTATGTGGACATGTGTCCCGAAACGATTAATTTCCATTTAAGAGCTCATTTTAGTTTCTTTCACCTACACTCAATGGAGCACGTTATCATGATTTCATACAGGATACTCTACCTGTGCTGCTAGAACATGCACCTTTACAAGTACGACAACATGTGGTTCATGCACGATGGAGCTCCTGCACATTTCAGACGAAGTATAAGTACACTTCTCAACAACAGATTCGGTGACCGATGGATTGGTAGAGGCAGACCAATTCCATGGCCTCTATGCTCTCCTGGCCTCAACCCTCTTGACTTTCATTTATGGGGGCATTTGAAAGCTCTTGTCTACGCAACCCCGGTACCAAATGTAGAGACTCTCCGTGCTCGTATTGTGGACGGCTGTGATACAATACGCCATTCTCCAGGGCTGCATCAGCGCATCAGGGATTCCATGCGACGGAGAGTGGATGCATGTTTCCTTGCTAACGGAGGACATTTTGAACATTTCCTGTAACAAAGTGTTTGAAGTCACGCTGGTACGTTCTGTTGCTGTGTGTTTCCATTCCACGATTAATGTGATTTGAAGAGAAGTAATAAAATGAGCTCTAACACGGAAAGTAAGCGTTTCCGGACACATGTCCACATAACATATTTTCTTTCTTTGTGTGTGAGGAATGTTTCCTGAAAGTGTGGCCGTACCTTTTTGCAACACCCTGTATGTCACCATGATACAGCAAAATTGTAACCAGTTCTCCCATTTTACATACAGTTATAGGTAAGAAACGAGCTCCTGGCCAGGCCATGAATGCCAAAGGGCTATCCACTGGCCACCGTGTCATCCTCTGCATTGCAGTGTCAAGCAGACGTGTTATTGAGAGACATGTGATCAGCACACTGCTATCTTGGCCTTTTGGCAGATTTTCTGGACAGTGGAGCCACTACTAGTCAGTCAAGTAGCTCCTCAATTGCCATCACAATGCTGAGTACATCCCATACCAGCCCTCCACCAAGGAAAAATCCTTGGCAGTATGGAGGACTCGAACCCAGGTCCTCCGTGTGCCAACCATTTATGCTGACCAGTCACTTATGTAGGCAGATTAGGCATAAAATGTAATTGTACAAATTGCCCCTGCATTGTTATTGGTACACGAAATTATAACAAATTACCCCAATACACCTCGTGTTTCACAAAACTAACAAATTGTATCATACGTCATGAAATTGTAACAAATTGCACCATATGTTGCTAACTAAGAATATGTATACATCTCAGCATAAATGACAATGTATGAAACAATTTCTTAGCAGTTTGTGTAACAATGACAATGAAAAGGGCTGTCTGCTACAGTTTTGTGCAAGAATGTTTATGAATGTGGCTATTTTTGATAACTTTGTGTAAGAGTTGTGATATCTTGCACTTTCGTGCAACAACGGTGATGAATGGGGCAATTTGTTACAATTTTGTAAAGTAGTGCTGATGAATGGACCCATGTTTTGGAATTTTGTTTGGTGTTTGGGATACTGTTTAAGATCCAGATCCAATAGCTGATACTCACTGTTGGGTTATAGCCACATGTGTCAACTTCTGCTGTTAGAATACTATTTGAGATCCAGTAGCTGACACTCACTGTCAGGTTATGCCACATACACTACAACCTTTTGGTATTAGAGTATAGTTTTGAGATCCAGTAGCTGAGACCAACTGACAGGGCATTATTTTTTTAATTGTTGAGTAAAATCATACATTACAAGTAATGGTAGTTGTACTGAGCAGGATAATAGCAATCATCATGTAAACTTACTATCATGACACCAGTAGTATCCAACATGCGTTTGAGCTCATGGTAGACACCTTAATTGGGCTAATGGCACTCGCCATGTCACCTGACCATCATTGCCCTGATAGCACCACCATGCATTTGGCATAGTGATAGTCACCATGACTGAGGTAATGGCAGTTAGGCATACACATACTGTTAACTCCTAGTGTTAAGAATACTATTTGGGATTCAGTAGCTGACAACCACTCTCTGGTTATATCACATACACACACTGTCACCATTGATTCGGGGTACGGTGGAATTTGTTACACTTTTATGTAACATGGGGATGTATTGTGGCAATCAGCTACAAATGTGCTGTAACATAACGATGCATAGGGCGATTTGTTGCAATTTTGCTGTAACAGGCCTGTGTATGGGGTAAATTTGAAATTTGTGTCAAGTTCTATGGGACTAAACTGCTGAGGTCATCGGTCCCTAGCCTTACACACTACTTACTCTAACTTATGCTAAGGACAACACATGCACCCATGCCCGAGAGAGGACTCGAACCTCCAACGGAGGGAGCTGTGCGAGCCATGGCAAGACGCCCTTGACTGCGCGGCAGTGTAGGGGGTCAATTTGTTACTATTTTACTGTAAAATGGTGATGTATGGGGCAAATTGTCATGTACTCTCCACTGTGCAGTAACATAAGTTAGCATTATCAGCAGAAAATGCCAAACATTTTCTACTGCAAAATGAAGTTGATACACTAACTTGGAGTCTCTATAATATTTGGATGACTCAAAAGTTGTTGAAAGTGGGTAGTCAACAGCTTAACAGCCCTCATTTTTTACGTATATGAATGTCTATTATTACTGTTCAGTGTGCTAATTCAAAGTGTCATGTATTTTCCACTGTGAGACAGCAGTTTTCAACAAGTACACACTTTAAGCTATAAGTTAGATCAGCAACAGTGACAGTGACAGTGTGTTTTGTAATATTGTGGAACAAACCCTAACTTTTTGATAAAAAATGTAAACAATTTTTAGTGTTTTTCAAGTGTGGTACAACAATCGATTTAGACTCGTTGCCAAGCGCAGTTTTGCCTATAACTTATGTCAGTAGTCCAAATAAGTGAACCATGTGATTTTTTAAAATGTTATAGAACAATTAAAGTATGACAGTAGTGACATGTATGTTTGGTAAGTGAAACCTTTACATATTTTGATAAATAAAACAGACGATTTTATTTTGGTACAAAGACTGAATTTTCGACCATGCTCTGTGACCTGCACTTATACTTGCATATTATGATATACAGTCCATATGTGTTTTGTGAAAAAAATCTTTACATAGTTTCATAAGTCATTTTATTTTGGTGCAATAATCGAATTTTTGGGGTATCATAATTTCCGCTCTGTATCGAACCTTATCCAGTTTTCATAGTTATATTTGTGTCTTGCAGTTTAAGCTATACAACACATTAAAGAGCTCATTAAACTGTGCCATTTTAGGTACAGTATGGTATGTTCAAGGGTCAGAAAATGTGATGGTGGCTAAACATGCTACCACAGATAGATCCCAGATCAAAAGTAATTGAAAAGCTAAAGTAATTGAAAAAGCTATAGTAGCCAGGTAATAACCTTCATTATATTTTTCTTGGTGCATTATTTTCTTTTCTCCTAAACTGATGCTTGCTCAGTTTATACTTGCAACACAGCCTCAATTAGGTGTAGGATGAAGCGTCAACAGCTACTGCAGCATTTTATTTTCATCCACATGTGTTTTGTACTATTATCAAAATATTTAGGCATAGAAATAGCATTGCAAACTTAATTTTAGAGCCAACAATCTTGTTTTATGCGTCAGGTCCAAGTTACACAGTAACTGCACTCTTCCAGTAGCTGACACATTATAATAGCTAGCATGTGTTTTGTAGACTAATAATATAGACAATTTAGACTTGGAAATAGCACTGTGACACTTAATTTGAGAGACCATAATCATTTTTAAGTGTCAAGTGTAAGTTATACAAAAACTGCACTCTTCCAGTAACTGACACATCATTTTAACTAACATGTGTTGTAGATCAATAATACAGATGATATAAACGTGGAAACAATATTGGCGTTATCAATATTTGTGCTTAGATATTATTGATAAATATTACAAGACATGGAAGTACTGCAAGTTACACACTTTATGTATTTTTGACAGACATTTTGGATATGGAAATAACATTATCATAAACATTATATTGCTAATGAAGCTTATGTATTTTTGAATTATATTTTAGACTTTAAATTAACATTATGACCTTTGATAGGCATATTATTTTAGCTAACATGTGCTTTGTACAGCTACAGAATAATAATACTGACAATTTAGATTGGTTGTTTGATTTGGTGAGAAGGGATTAAAGAACGAGGTCATCAGTCCCATCAAATTAGGGAAGAATGGAGAAGGAAGTCAGCTGTGCCCTTTCAAAGGAACAATCCCGGCGATTTAGGGAAATCACGAAGAACCTATATCAGTATGGCCTTAAACAGGTTTGAACCATCATCCTCCTGAATGTGAATCCAGTGTGCTAACCACTGCACTACCTCATTTGGTGACAATTTAGATGTGTAAATATTTAATATGGGGGTCCATTGTGCCTTACACCAAGTCAGGTGCAGTGATCGAAATATGGTATGTGAACTGTTGTGATACCTGCATATTACGAACGCGAGATCATTTTACTTTGCGTTCGTCTTTAGTATCCGAAAGATTTGCAGCCCCTGCTGGGTGATAAATTAGTGTTGTAGAAGCTGTTTAAAGTCGTAGCAAACACCGTAGTACCTTGATCTCTGTTGTTAAACAATATTTGTATGTAATTTCGTCAGTGTCATTCCAACCCATCTTATCGTGCTTTAATAATTGGGACATGGATGTAAGAACATACTAGCAGTGCAGGACTGAATGAAACAAATACTGCACTGTATGACCATAACGAATGTTCCTGATGTGTTGCTACATTCTCTTTCCACCTTTAAAACTCTGCAACAAAAGTTAAAAGTGTGTGAATCACATACACAGAAAGCATATGTGGCACTGGCAACAATAAAATAATTTGGCTTCTACAGAACTTCAGCCTAAATTTGTATTCTCTCATGCATACGTATCTTTCACCTAGACAATGGTACCATATTCTTTAAGGTCTTCCTTCATTATTTTTTTTCCGAGTTGTGTTACAAAAAATGCCGCAACACTCCGGTCATAATTTTCAGTTTTTACGTTTTCTCACAAGGAGTCAATTTCTTCCTAGGCTATTCGCCTAAATAATTCACTGAAAGTACTTCACAACCCACGTTATCGCACTAACTACGGAAACTCAAAACCACTTTAGCACGATGACAACCAAAACTCAAATCAACACAATATTACCCGTTAAACTCAGTACGTCTACATTTACCACCAGAGGGCACCAGCAAATACAACAACATGACACCTACAAACACAACCAACTCAAAAACTCTGCATCGTAGTGACGTCACACACCACAATACCATTACGTCACGGGTCAAAGCAGACGGATGGAATCGGACGCTTCCGTTGATCCAGCCAGAAGGCATAAACAAAACAAAACAAAAAAAAAAAAAACTTCTTTAGGTTGGCCATTCCCACTGCTTGTTCTGTCATTGCACATTTAATGTGAAGGACGTGGCTTACCATTTTATTGGACCGTGATTTAACATACAAAGAAAAATTTCGTTGCAGAAATTGCTTCGCCCTACAATTTAAGACCACCAATAGCATTCAGGTAGAATACCATTACCGAGACTCTATCATTTGAGAAACAATCCTGAAAGGTTAGCGATAAGGAGACATTCGTAACCATTCGTTAAATACCAGAAACATGAGTAATAGAGGAAAAATTTAAATTTTAAAAAATACTGAACAAGGGCCTCCCAGGCATTGGCATAAGTTTCGGTGAGATTGGTCATCTTCCATTGTAACTAAGTAAGCATGAACTAGTTTAGAGTTTTCCTGCCCCTGCCAAAATTTTATCCGCAGTTGCTAATTTGGTCTATAGGATTATTTTGAACTTCCTACCAAGAGGGTGTGAGATGCCTCTATACGTACTGCAGTTGCCTTGTTCGGAATCCCTGTCCCTGTCAAAATTTGCATTCCCACTATGGGGAGCAGGAATGTGGATGCAGTGACCTACTTCCACTTTGGATGTCCCTAGCACCATTAGCTCAATACAGTGTCAGTGTTCAACAATCGCTGTCTTGTATTATAGAATTGCACCCGGACAACTTAGTCTGGAAACGAATGTTTTGTTGATAAACTACAAAAATATGTAAGGAGTCAGTCACATTGATGAAAGACCAATATTTCGAATAGAAATCATTTACTCAAAATGCTATGATCTTTATCATATGTTAGTAATTTGAAAATTCTTACTTGTAGTGATACTTCGTAATGAGTGTGTCTCACCCATCTCTGGTTTGAGAATATTTTTTCACACAAGTGACTCATGATTTGGTGCCCCACTTCACTTCCCCTTTTCTCTCATACTCATCTGACCATGTCAGTTTTCGCTACTAACCCGTTCTCTGCTGAGGACGTGTATACACTTCCTGCTATACCGATCTCGAGGTGCTGTGGACTTGTATAAGCTCGCCGTTTGGGCTTTTCTATTGTGCTGTGGACGTCTGCGTCCTGACCTGTTGAGTTCCCGCTGCTGTGGACGTGTTATTTACACGTCTTGCTGAATAAAAATGTTTGGTGTATTTATTATACAACGTATGTGCATTAGTGCGTGTTATCATTCGCAAAAAACGTCATTTCGATATCCTGTATCGTTTATGAGGTAAGACTATTGTTATGACCACGTGATTCCCGATGTGCAAGGATCTGAATGAGTTCATTGCGCCCGACCGTCCGTCGGATATAAAACCCAATAACTAGTGAACGAAATGAGATATTGTTCTCCTCTCAATTTTAAATAAAATTTCGATATCTTACCTACATTTCATTCTCAGCAATTTTAGAGCTAAAATTAACAACATACAACGTTGACGCAATGCACTTTTACCTCTGCAGGCTCTTACAAACTTTGTGCAATGTTTTACTTAATTTGACGTCGCGCAGTAAGTATGATGGATAGCGAAAGAAATTAGATCCTTATTGAGTGAAGATATCAGACTATAAGATGAGCAAAAATCAAATTTTTTCATCTGATTGTTTTCGAAATATCGAATGGTAACTTTTGTGTTAGCAGAAGAGCCAACACCGTGTTGCGAGTGGAGGCCGAAATGCACGCGTTTTAGCTCACGCAGGCTGGCGTGAGGAGGGAAGCACTATACTGACGTGAGGTCTGGAACATGACAAGGAATGAGAATTCAGAAAGTGGACGTAATTAGTTTGATACTTAACTTTAATCCATTAATGATGAACGTCGCTCTTGACTGTACATGATTCACAATATTATCTGTTCAGAATACATACTTGAAGACAGTAATTATAGTGACTGAGTATGGCGCCTTGCTAGGTCTAAGCAAATGACGTACTGAAGGCTATGTTAAACTGTCGTCTCTGCAGATGAGAGCGTATGTAGTCAGTGAACCATCGCTAGCAAAGTCTCTCTAGACTAGAGGTGGCAAAAAATAACTTAACTGATAGAAATAACGGGTTACTGAGAAGTCACGGTTACTGCGATAACCGTTTCTCTGATACAGGCAGTTATTTCAATAACTGTCTAATGTCAACAGTGCCTCGCCCCATCTGTTGACCGAAGATCGTACTACGCTTTCCCTTCAACTCATAGATCTGGCTAGGAACTAGGGAGAGGGTAGACCATTTGGAAGGCGTTCTATAGGCCATGGGAATAACTGTGAGACTGCGCGCCATCTGTTGATAAGGCCTGTGTACTATATCGTGCATCCTCGTTACTTTTAGCACAAACAATTAAATAAAGTTAATGTCCGAGCGGTGGCTGATAGGAGCTTCAGTACAGGCATTAACAAGTACGGTCGTTCCCTTAAGCCACCGCCTCATATGTCAATTTAGCTTGGACGGGTAGTATAAAGAGAGGTACCATAAGGAATTCGAGCGACTATGGAAATAACTGTCAGAGATCTGTATTTTCCTCTGGCAGTTATCTTTATTGCCTCACGGTTCTCGCTCTCTGGCAGTTATCCGGCTACCATTACAGGTAACCTGGAAGTTGGTAACGGAATAACTGTGTGTGTGTACCTGATACAGTGACTCCAGTCTTAGACCCCGGTGATATTTCAGAGACGATAGTTACTTCGGAAATAGCCGCTGGCCATCGCGAACGACAAATAACATGTCAGGAAGAATAACATAATAAGTTGAATACAATAATTATTATCCTCATCACTTGTCAGGAGATTGTCAAAATATGTGAATATATTACAGTAACTGCTAATATTCACAGAACTGATACACTGTCAGAATAAAACACAGTTACGCACTTTCAATAAATTTATCATACACAGAATACCCGACCTTGACTGTTGCAACCAAGTGCTGTAAAAACTGAAATATAGCAGAATTTTTACCTAAGCTGGTCTATCATATCTATATTCATCTACAGAGTAGAAGGGGGGGTCAATGGAAGCGTCCGATTCCACCCATCTGCTTCGGCGTAAAAAGTAGTTGTGGTGTGTGAATGTCATTACGGCACGGTGTTAATGAGTTGGTTTTTGTGTGTGTTGGGGGGGGGGGGGGGGGGGGGGCTGGCCGATCTAGTTTGCAATGCCGGAATTTGCTGGTGGTAATCAATTTTTCTTTTCTAGCTGTGATGTTTTGTGTGTTTATGGAGTATGGAATGTGATTTAATTTATGTAGGGATGATTGATTTGTGGACTTTTGGGATTGTGGTTTTATTTTTCGCAGTTGTAGGTGTTGGTTTTTTGACATCAGTAGCTGTGGTGGACCTATATAGGTCACCGGAAATGACCGATTCCCATTTTCATATTTGTATGTGTTGATGTTTTGCTATCGTCATCTGAGGTTTACCTATGTAGGTCAAGGGAAATGTCCGATTCCAATTTTCGTGCTTTTAGTTGTGGGTATTGGGGTTTGGTATGGTCTCGTATGGTTGACCTGTAGTGTTCAAGGGAAGTGTCCGATTCCTGCAGTTTTTTGTTGGTGTAGCAGAATGCTGTATTTTTTTCTTTTTATTATTCATTTTGTGTTTTGGGATCATGGTGTGTTTTTTTTTTTTTTTACCAGCTTGTCCTCACCCTAAAACCCCCCACCTCCCACAGTTGTCCTGTTGGTTTGATCGTATTTTTGGTGGTTGATGTTATTGTATTATTTATATGTACGTGTTTGTTGCCGTGTGTGTGTGTGTGTGTGTGTGTGTGTGTGTGTAGTGACGTCATGGACACACTTAAAATAGCCATTTCCGGCATATTGATGACGGGTGGAATCAGACACTTCTGTATCAAAAAGTCTTTCAAACACGCTGTAAACCGTACTTTATCCGAAACCAAGTTTTTAATGGTTGCTGACTTGCTGGCAGTTTATTGAAAATGCATGGTCCTGAATATTGGACCCCTTTTGGACCAAGGTAAGTGATTTTAGGTCTTTATGTAGATTGCTGTTCCTATTTCTAGTACTGATATTATTTATTGAGCTATTGGTTGGAAATACTTGTAACAAATTTAATTAAGGAATAAATGTACTAGGAAGCAGTGGTTAGAATACAAAGTTCCTTGAACAGATTCCTATATGATGTTCTTGAATTTATACCACAAACGATTTTTATTACACGCTTTTACATGCAAAAAACTTTTGCTACGTTTGATGAGCTACCACAGAATATGCTCCCTTATGAAATAATAAGAGTGAAAAAAATGTGGTATGCTCTTCCCAACTGAATTTATTATCGAGTTGTAGTCCCAGAAATGTAACACTGTCAACCCTTTCGATCTGCATGTCTTCATATGTTATAAACATGCTGTAGCTGGAGAAATCGAGCAGTTTCCAAATCTCACATAAAACTTGGATTAGCGTACTCACACTTTCCCCAATAGGACTAGCTTTTACAGCACAGGAGTAAACGAATCTGTCACATTACGTAGATTTTTTGTACACTTTATTCTCTTATGTGAGCAGCACAAGAAATTAAGCTTCGAATTTAACCTACAGTACTCAGTTTACATATTACTTCATACTTAAAAACGCACGTTTTTAACATTTTACTTAAACAGTGCTGCGGCGAAGTTTTACGTACTTTCTGATGCAGCTGCGAAGATAATATTTCTAATAGCGACCGATAACCTACAAACATATAACATGAAACACTAATAATCGTTCTAACATCAACTAAAATGTACCCGGAGTTAATAAGCTAAGGTTATGACACGATTCATACGACATTCCTGCCATTTCACACTACTCGCAGTTATACTGATAACTAAACTGATAAATTCCAACTATCACTACGTCGTTATTTAACTCTCGGAGTATTCGGTATTCGCTAGTGAAAAATAACTTGGCAGTTATTAATAACCGTTAACAATAACGGTTATGAGAGAATAACTGGAACTGTGATAACGGTTACTCCAGAATAACCGATTGGCCCACCTCTACTCTAGACTAAACCTGCCGTGTGGCGGCGCTCGGTCTGCAATCACTGATAGTGGCGACACGCGGATTAGACGTATACTAATGGACCACGGCCGATTTAAAGGCTACCATCTAGCAAGTGTGGTGACTGGCGGTGACACCACATTCCTCCCACGCAAAACGGCGTACGATTGTGGTATAAGGCCTCCGCCCGCCGTGGGGAGGACCCCATGTTGACGTATGCGACAAGGTGGGGAGCCTAACAACAGGCGAGGCTGTGCCACTCGCACCCTGCCAATCGGACCGCGGGGAGCTAGGAAACGCCTGCAAACCTACTCCAGGGTGCACGCCAACATGCTGTGTATGCGCCCGTAGAGAGACAGGAGGGGCTGAAGGGTCGACCTCCATCAGGCCGGGGCACCCGACGGGCGAAGACGACATATGGTCCGGAGCGGGCAAGAGTTCCATGTCGGAGGACAACTGGTCACGGGGAGCGATCAGCGGCGCGTGACCCAGGGGGCGCCCGGCGGCTGCAGCGACGCGTCCACAGAGGGCGTCACTGGCGGGAGAACAGGCGGCGGCGGCGCGTCGCCATGGGGCAAAATGGAAGGCAGCGTTGGTAACACATGGGGATGAGGCGAGCCAGTAGATGGGGCCCAGGGCGTTGACCGGACGGCACCGTCGCTGAAGGCAGACGGCGAGCGGCAGATCCCGTGCGACGACAGAGGCGCAGCTGATCGAGATGCCGGTGCACCTCACCAGAGGCCCCCAAAACCAGATACATAGCACATCCGAGGCAGCGAAGAATGCGTCCTTTTAGCCAACGCCGTGAACCTTGATAGTGACGGTAGTATACAACGTCGCCTGGGGCAAAAGCAGGTGTCTGCCGCTGCACAGGAACCTGATGCGGCGGATATAGCAAAGACATCAAGGTTCGATGATGGCGACCGTGGAGAAACTCAGCCGGCGAGCGACCATCTCAGGGCTGAGAGCGATACGAGGACAAAAAGAGCAATAACGCGTCCTCCCGAGAATGCGACTCTTTCAACTTCAACATCTGTGACTTGAAAGTCCTCACCAATCGTTCAGCGGCACTGTTTGACTGTGGCGAAAACGGCGCGGACGTCAGATGTCAAATACCACTGGCATTGCAGAATGACTGAAATTCTGTAGACATGAATTGTGGGCCATTGTCGGAAACAATTGTCTGTGGAAGACCTTGAATGCAAAAGACAGCAGATAACGCTTGGATGGTGGCAGATTATGTCGTGGAAGACAGCTGGACAACAAAAGGAACATTACTGAATGAATCTATCACACCCAACCATCGAGCATTCCAGAATGGACCGGCAAAATCGATGTGTAAGCGTTGCCAAGGGAAAGTAGCTTTTGGCCATGCAAAGAATTTCCGCGGTGGTGCTGATTGTTGTTCTGCACAAACCGTACAAGAAAAGCAAATCTTTGTAATCGCTGCAATGATTCCGAACCAAGTACAGTGCTGACGAGCAAGTTGTTTCGTTCTCACTATACCCCAATGTCCTTGGTGGAGAAACTTTAAGACAGAGGACTGTAACGAACGTGGGACCACGACCCTGGACTGATCATTATCAGAACGCAACAGCAAAACACCACGTCGAACAAAATGTCTCACCTTGTGAGCAAAAAACCGGCGAACCAACAGGTCCCCGATCCGTGACTTTGACAAGGGCCATTGCGTAGCAACAAAACGCAGAACGGAAGCAAGGACAGAGTCGGCAGCTGTGGCTGTAGCGACACGACGAAAATCAATCGGAAACGAGTCGATCACGTCATTGGTTTCCGAATCAATGAACATGCAAGCAAGTTAGGAGGAATCGAGTGCCCTATCCTCAGCAACAGGCAAACGGGACAACGCATCAGCGTTTCCTTGCTTAGCAGTGGACCAATCCAAGATATCGTAGCGGTACTGCGAGAGGAAAATAGACCAGTGAATGAATTTCTGTGCTGTACGTGGAGGTACAGGCTTGTTCGGATGAAAAAGCGATGTCAAAGGTTTGTGGTCTGTGATTATAGTAAAGTGACGACCACACAAGAAATCATGAAACATTGTAACACCAATTACGAGAGCCAATGCTTCTTTCACGATCTGTGAATAATTTCTTTGTGCAGACGAGAGCAATTTGGACGCAAAGGCAATAGGGCGATCGTGCGAGCCATCTTTGTGCGCAAGCACAGCACCGATCCCGAAATCTTATGCATCCACCACCAACAAAAGGGGCTTCTGGGGATCGAATGGCGTAAGGCAAGTATTAGGAAGCAACGCCGATTTCAACCGGCGGAAGGCACGTTCGCATTCGTCGTCCAGACGAACGGAACACCTTTACGGCGTAAACGATGAAGCGGAACTGAAATGGAAGAGGCATGCTGCACATATCTGAGATAACAGTTGATTTTTCCTAGCACACTCTGTACCTGTTTCAAATTCTGTGGTGAAGGCAAGTCTTGTATGGCACGGAGGTGCGTGGGACTGGGATGTATGCCTTGGGCATTGAGTACATGTACCAGGTATGGCAAGTCACTAGCAAAAAACACACATTTCTCCTTCCGTAAGCGAAGACCATTTTGTCGCAAGACCTGAAATAATGTTTTGAGATTGGCTAAAGGTTCTTCTTCCGTCTTTCCGGAGATCACAATATCGTCCAGATAATTTGCTGCAGTAGGGACCGACGCACAAACAGTTTGTAGATATTGCTGAAACAATGCTGGGGCGGATGCACACCCGAATGACAGTCGTTTGAATCGATACAAACCAAGATGCGTGTTAACCACCAAAACGCGCTGTGATTCTTTGTCCACCGGTATTCGCAAGTACACATCTGCGAGGTCCAACTTCGAAAAATATGTGCCTGGGCATAGTTTGTCGAAAAGGTCTTCTGGGCATGGTAAAGGAAAAGTTGCAATCACTAGTTGTGGATTCACTGTTGCCTTGAAGTCCACACAAAGTCTCAATTTGCCGGAAGGTTTTGGCAAAATTACTATGGGTGATGCCCAGAGAGAAGTCTGCACACGTTCAATTACACCTTGTGATTCCAAATCATGTAATGTTTTTGCGATCTCATGAAGCAATGCGTGGAGAACATTGCGCGCTCTGACAAATTTCGGTTGCGTGTTTACTTTCAGTTCCAAATGTGCTTTATAGTTCTTAGCGCAACCGAGGTCTCGTGCAAAAAGTGTGCAAATTCTTCACAGAGGCGATAAACACTGTCTGAAGGCACCGTCTGGTTCACTGATAGGACCTGATTTACTATAGACATGTTAAACAACTGAAATGAATCGAAACCAAACAAGTTCCCTGCATAAGAAGAAAGAAGGACGTAAAATGACACAAGTTTTGTTTGTCCTTTGTATGTCGCAAGAAGGCTGCACTGTCCTAACACTGGGATCTCTTGACCTGAATAGCTAGTTAACGTAACATTTGCGGCACGCAACAGAGGCGTGCCCAGCAGTTTGTAAGTGGCTTGATTGATAAGTGAAACTGCAGCTCCGGTATCGAGCTGGAATTGTATCACTTTGCCGTTAATGTCCAAGTCTACAAAAAGTTTATTGTCCTGCTGACGACAAGAGCGACTGTCTCGTGCAACGTGAACTGACACTGTACAAACTCAATAGCGACTTGACGGGAGTTCCAGCGATGTCGACGCACACTATTTGTGGCGCGAACACAGTCACTGTTAGAGATAGTGGCAATCGGCGGAGTGGAATGAACTACATGAATTTCCATGGGCGAAGTTTCGCGAGCCTGAGTATCCTTGGTTCAATTCCGTTTCTGGCACGAAGCAAAGGGCCTGGAATGGTTTTGAATTTCTGATCTGAGCTTTTTCTGGCAAACACTCTGAACATGTCCTTTTTTATTACAGTAAAAGCAAATAGCTTGGCGTGACGGGCAATTCTCTCGTGAATGTTTAGTAGCGCACCGCGGGCATGATTTGAGCACTGCATCTGCTTGCCGGCGCGGCACACGTGGCTGAGAGCCTGGCGGCAGCGGCGTGGCTGCGCTCGAGGGCTGTTTACTGCTCCGTGCAGCTCGCCCGGCGGGCCGGTTAACCTGACACACTGCTGGCGAAGTTTCAAATGATTCCTGAGAAAAGTCAAGTGTGTCCTGCCGATCCAATATGTCCATCACTTGTTGAAGGGAGGGATTGACTAGTTTCAAAATCTGTTCCCTTATACGAACATCAGAAACGTTCTGTGTAATTGCATCACATACCATAGTATCTGAATATGGGAGTCCACATTGACACTCAAAAGCGCAATCCCTAGTAAGGCCTTGCAAGGTTGCAACCCACTCCCGATTAGTCTGACCCGCCGTACGTTTTGTACGAAAGAAGGTATACCATTTCGCAACTACATTGACTGATTGTTTGAAATATGCATGTAATGCAGACAAAATTTCTTCGTAGGACAGAGTTGCTACGTCGCGCTGGGGAAATAATTTGACTATCACACGGACGACAAAAGAAAAGACTGCCGCTCGTTACCTTGAATTCTGTAGGCGGCGATATGGAAATCAAATTGGCGTGACCACTCCTCCAGCTTTTCAGTGCAGCATCAAAAGGTCTGAAGGTCGGTGCAACTTCGTATTGTGGCTGCGTTAGCGGTGGAGCGGCGGCTGCCGCATCGTTTTGCATTGCAAGTTGACCCTGGACGAGCTGTCCAAGGGCATCCAGTGGTGCCTGCGTCTGCTGATTCTGTAAGCGATAAAATTCGGACAGTACATCTAGAGATTGTGGCGAAGCCATTACACAATGAAATCGAGGCAGTCTCAACGACATATGGCAGTATAGTTAAGAACACCATTTTTACTCCTCGTCGCCAATTTTGTGTTAGCAAAAGAGCCGACGCTGGGTGGAGGCCGAAATGCACGCGTTTTAGCTCACGCAGGCAGGCGTGAGGAGGGAAGAGCTATACTGACGTGAGGTCTGGAACATGACAAGGAATGAGAATTCATAAAGCAGACGTAATTAGTTTGATACTTAACTTTAATCCATTAATAATGAACGTCGCTCTTGATGGTACATGATTCACTATATTATCTTTTCAGAATACATTCTTGAAGACAGTAATTATAGTAATTGAATATGGCGTCTTGCTAGGTCGTAGCAAATGACGTAGCTGAAGGCTATGCTAAACTGTCGTCTCTGCTAATGAGAGCGTATGTAGACAGTGAACCATCGCTAGCAAAGTCGGCTGTACAACTGGAGCGAGTGCTAGGGAGTCTCTCTAGACTAGACCTGCCGTGTGGCGGCGCTCGGTCTGCAATCACTTGATAGTGGCGACACGCGAGTCCGACGTATACTAACGGACCGCGGCCGATTTAAAGGCTACCACCTAGCAAGTGTGGTGTCTGGCGGTGACACCACAGTAACTATATCGTATCGGCCAGAACGCTACCTCTCAGAATGGGCATTACAACATTTGGTGAGTAGTAGGGCCATACAAAAAGCCACCTTCACCATATAATGGAGAGAGCATGTCTGCAACAGCAAAAGGACTAATTGTGATATGTCCTGTAGAGAAATATTTGGTTGTGACGCCTCTGATGCCCCTTTCATATTGGCACCTCTCTCATTATGGTGGCCCAAGTGGTGGTATGTGTTGTTTGGACTTTAAACAATGGCGGCGCCAGGGTGGGCCCAGGCTCACTTATAATTTTCTTGGCCCACATTCTGATGTACACAAAAAAGATGGTCAAATTTCAGAATAAAATACTAAAGCTAAAATTAAAATAAACTGAATATATTTATAGGCATCTGGTAAAGCACTCCATCAATTTGTCAAACAGATTTGTATTGTCCCGTATTATAGCTGTAAACCGAAACAAATATATTTGAAGTGAATTTTATGAAAAAAGTTAAAGTCAACCTATATATTGATGCCTACATGCTGAGCTACAAGTGAGCAAACCAGTCGATCGATCTATTGAACCAACAGTTTTTCCCCAGTTTTTGTTTTCTATTGGCACGTGAGTTTTATAGTTTGCATTAATGGTGAACAATATAATAATATTTAGCATCATCATGGTGTGTGATTTGTTTATTGTAGTGAATTGTATGTGATCATAGTAACATGACAGAACAGCTTAGCATATCAGATTTCTTGAGTCGCCAACGAAAAGTTATTAAACCAAATTAGGACATTACAATCTCTTTGTCTGTAACTGAAGAGTTTAATTTTCACGATCCAGGAACTGAAGTAGATAAAAACCTTTTTATGATCATGAAACAGTAGCAGAAGAATTAAAACATTTGTAAAATGAAAATCTGAGTGAAAATAAAAGTAACGATTTATTTTCTATTCCTAGCAGTAGCCCCAGCATCTGCTTGAGTTTGTGATACATCCACAAAACCTACTGATGAATCAAAACTACCTCTATTATGGCATTTTTCTTTTCACTTGTACTGAGACAATTGAAAATTCCAGCCAGGTTGGTACAAAATTCGCCCATGGCTGGAATATAGTATCATAAGTGATGCTGCATTTTGTTGTATGTATCGATTTTTGCATGCCCAAACTGAAGGCAGAAAAACAGAATTGGTTAGTTTTATGAGCGAGTGTTTCAGTAACTGCAAAAGAGCAACTGGGTCTAATTCTCCCTATAAGTAGCATGATAACCCCTGTGCAGCCACTGAGCGAGCGTGGCGCTACATTCCTCGGACTGCGTGCATCAGCATGCCTCCAACACGACACGAGCGGTGGGGCTGAGCTATCGGAAAATGTATTGGGAAAACCAACAATAAAGAGGAAGATAGCTAATAACAGCCACCTTCTTCTACCCAGCCACGCCTTACAACCCCAACCACGACACTCGCTCCGGTCATCCTATTACAAAATGAAATTCTTAGCACCATAATCATGATCATGCTAGAACATATTCCAGATGAAGCAAAACAAGCCCAGTATTCTGACCTAATTGTTTATGAGTCAAAAGACTGTTCAAAAACTGAGTAACTATCAACTGCAATTGAATGATGTTTGCCAGCCGCGGTGGCTGAGCGGTTCTAGGTGCTTCAGTCCAGAACCGCGCAACTGCTACGGTCGCAGGTTCGAATCCTGCCTCGGGCATGGATATGTGTGATGGCCTTAGGTTAGTTAGGTTTAAGGAGTTCTAAGTTCTAGGGGACTTATGACCTCAGATGTTAAGTTCCATAGTGCTCACAGCCATTTGAACCATTTTTGAATACTATTTCATGGTAACACTCTCGAAGGTATCTAGGCTTTGAACCATCAAAATAACTACACGCGTCTCCTTTGATAGTCTGCATATAAAAAAAAGTAGCACACTGTGAAGATAATTTAAATTACTGTGTTGCACAAACTGCAGTTCTTTGTGGTTCTTGTGTAGTTGTTCAAGCTTTTTTAAGCAGGGAAGTCACACAAGCCATATATATATATATTTGCTGTATGAACCATAAGTTGAATTTCATCATAGTAGCAACATGTGGAGGGATCAAGACCCAGCAGATTTTTTTGTATGACACTGCAGGAACTTTTATGAGTAGGGGAGCAGTGCAGAAAATGTTTACTGATGCACAAGAAAACTGAAGAGGGGAGAAATGAAATTAAAAAGTTAGTGACACTAGATGGACTTGTTACTATGGCTTATGTTTGGCTATAAATAAGACAGTTGAAGTTATCATTGTAACCCTAATACACATTCTGGCAGAAAATTCAGACCGAGATTTAGAAGCATTAGGGTTTTGTGCAAAGTTTAATTTTTATTTTCTTCTTCTTTTATGCCTGTTCCCAAGTTTTCTAGAAAAGTGCATCAATATATGATTTCCTTCAGGGCAAAGACTGTGATATTGTTGCTGCAATCAACTTAGTAGGAGCTACAAGTGATCATTTCAACCAAATGCATAGATCAGGCTTAGGTTTCACTTGTGTATGGAAAGAGAGTGTAGATATGGCAACAAAACTTGGTGCTGATATTCACAAAGACTCTGCTTTTCTTGGTAGAATTCGAAAGCTGCAAAAAATTTGTGATTAATAGGTTTGTGATTTGCTGAATAAAGACAGTCTGGAACCTGTATAACCAACTGGTTTCAAATATTTTGTATATGATAAAGTTTTATATATAATAGACAATGAACTTGAGAGATGTTTTATCTCAAACTCCAGAATAATTAAATAAATCACTTGGAAATTAGTTGACAACATACTCAGGCAAGATGGCGTCTAGTGTGGTTGTTCATAGTGATCAAGCGAAAAAAAGTTACAGTATTGCCGTAAAAAAAGTAAATTGTGGAAAGTGTGACAGTGAAATAGCGAAATTAAACGAACGCATTTCAAGTATACAAAAAGTCGTGGAAGTCCTAAGACGTGAAATTTCGCAACTAAGAAATGAAAATACCGAGCTGCAGAAGGTGTGTCGTGTTCCTAACGATAAAACTGTAAGCAAATTGCAAACTGGAGCTGTAGAGAATCTCGAGAAGCGCAAAGGATGGGCAAAACATGTATCTAACTTTGTAAATGATATTGCGTTATCCGAAAAAAACAGATTCACAGTACTGTCGACAAATAGTGACTTACACACTGAGGACAATGAACTCCATAAACAGCGAGTACCAAAACAAACCAGGTCACAAAGAAAATTGCTACATAAATCGAAGCTCTGTAACTAAAGGTAGTTAAACGATCCAGACAAGTGGAAAGAAGACAGTTACAAGATAAACAAGCCCAATAAAATGCGCGATAACAACTGTAAATTCAATCCGAAATCCAAATCGAAGTGTAATATTCTCTTGCTTGCTGATAGTCACGGAAGAAAGTTAGCGGAAACCCTGCAAAGTGTAAACAATAAAATCCAAGTAAGCAGCGTGGTGAAGCCAGGACCAAAAACCAAAAACATCTTAGCAAATGTAGACTTAGAACAAAAAATGTAGCGGGACAATGATTTTATCGTGTGTATAGCAGGCGCAAATGACGTGGCGTTTAATGAAGCTGAGACCTGTGTCGAAAGCTTGTCCACGTTTTTAGAACAAAACAAATGTAAAAATACTATTGTTTTTACCATTCCACATCGGCATGATTTAACATACCATTTGTGTGATAACAAAGAGATCAGAAAAACAAATGCAAGGATTAAACTGCTTTGTTCAAGATATGAAAAATGTTCTATTTTGGTTATAGGGGCATTAGATAAATGCATGCATACTGTACATGGATTACGTTTGAAGTATGAGGGGAAGCGGTTTTTGTGTGAAAGATTAAACGAACTGATTACAGAAAAGATCGAACTAAGTACCCTAATTAACGAAAACAGTTCGTTCTCAACTGATTTTCCAACTCGCTTAAATGCAGTATCCTGTGCCAGCAACATACAGAGTTTTCAACACAGCAACCAGACAGAACCATTGGAATCTCCAGCAGCGACCATAAAAGTGGTGAATCAGTCAAGAAGAAAGATAACTTCCAGGCTTCAGGAGGATTTTTGCTATCCTTCAATGTGGAGGAAGAGGATATAGCAGAAGTTCCGAAGCTCAAACCAACATTAGGCCTACATGTCCACAGTGAAAGTACCCTGATACCAAGTAAATCTAATCGTAAAAACGGTGCAGATTTAAGAAAGACTAAACCACTCACAATTTTCTATCAGAAGATTGGCCTAAGAGGACTTAAAAATTCACTAGACCAGCTACTAATAAATATAAATGATATTGAAAGAGAAAAGCAACCAGGTATACTATGCTTCACTGAACATCATGTCACTTGTGGTATTCAGATGTTGTGTTTAGACAGATTCAGTTTAGCATCTCAGTATTGCAGATCCAACATGAAGATTTGATGTAAGCAAATTTTGTATTGAGCAGCACTTTGAAGTGTGTGGTATAGAACTGGCAACAAATAGTGTATCAGTAGTCATATTATCAATTTATAGAGCACCTGCAGGGGATCTTGGAATCTTTCTCAAACAGATTGAAGCAATGTTATCAAAAATTGTACAGAAAAAATATTTCAGTCATAATACTAGGCTACTTTAATGTAAATTTCCTGAATGAAAGTTATGAGAGAATGGAGCTGGAGCAACTAATGAGCTGTTACACTCTAATACAAGTAGTTGAATTTCCCACTAGGGTAACTGACTAGTCCAGTACTCTAATTGGTAATGTGTTTGATGATAAGTCTAGGCACAGTAGCTTGACAGTCAGTCAAGTCCTAAATGGGCTGTCAGACCATGATGCTATACTTCTGACAGTCTCCCATTTAAATCTTAACAGAAAACCAAATGCTACCTGGAAAAATGTGAGACCAATAAATAAATAAAGAATGGAGACAGACAGGCAGACGCTACAGTTAGTTGACTGATCTGAAGTATTCAACTCAGTAGATGTCAACACAAAATTTAATGTATTTATTAATTTAACATCAAATCTTTTTGAGGAGATGTTTCCAAATAAAAGAGTCAGAGAATATCAATGTAACCCTGCATTTAAGCCATGGATTACCGAGGGCATCAAAATTTGATGTAAAACAAAAAGAGAATTGTATGCCTCAGCCAGACAGTCTAACAATACTGAAGTGATGGGGCAATATAAAGTGTACTCTAAGATATTAAGGAAGGTGATGTAGAAACGTAAAAGTATGTATCTAAAAAAGGAAACTGACAAATCAAATAACAAAATGAAAACCATATGGAAATATGTTAAAAGCGAGATGAGGAAAAGCCTATCTGCCAAAGAAGTAATTAGCTTAAGAACTAGGAGCTATTCGGTGGATGCTCCCGAAATGGTGGCTAATACCTTTAACAATCATTTCCTAAAAGTCACCAACCAAATGGGATGCCAGGGTTCTGTAAAGAAAGCTACAGAATACTTGCATAACACCTTAACTAAGGAAATAGATGAGATGTATCTTTGAAAACTACAGTGATAGAATTAGAAAAAATAATTATGTCTTTAACATGTAAAAATTCTTCTGGAGTTCACATTTCCAGCAAGCTACTGAAATACTGTTGTAAAGAAATAAGTACAGTCCTCTGCCATATTAGTAATACGTCATTGGAAGAAGGTGTTTTTCCCGACAGGCTAAAATATGGGCTTATATGACCAATTTATAAAAAGGGAGAAAAGACTAAGGCTACAAACTATCGACCAATTTCATTACTCTCAGTTTTCTCCAAGGTACTAGAGAAATTGATGCATAGCAGAATGGGTGAGCATCTTAGTAAATATAACATCCGCAGCAGTAGCCAATTTGGCTTTCGGAAAGGGGTATCAACCGTGGATGCAATACTTGCCTTTATTGACAATGTTATGGAAACCATAAATAATAATATGATGATGGTTGGAATATTTTGTGACGTCTCAAAAGTTTTTGACAGTGTAAGTCACCATACTCTCTTGAGTAAAGCCAAGACCCTAGGAATGGGTGGAACTGTAGGCACTTAACTTGGATCCTATCTGTGCGGTAGAAAACAGAAAGTAATTGTGGAAGGACTGCATGGTGGTCAGATATCTTCAGAATGGGGCTCCATTACTGCAGGAGTACCTCAAGGCTCAGTATTGGGCCCACTGCTCTTTCTAATATTTATAAATGACTTAGCAATATGTACAGCATATGGGAAAATACTCATGTTTGCTGATGACACCACTTTATCAGTTAATAATCTCTCAGGGAATGTGTCAAATGAGGCTGCAAATAGAGCGTTTGCAGATTTGACAAAGTAGTTTGAAACCGATGGCCTTACAGTCAACCTAAAAAAGACAATTTACATTCATTTCTCTTCTAACATATATGCTACTATTGAAATGAACCTAAAAATGGGTGAGCACGAAGTTGGGTCCTCCAAATTCTTGGGTCTGCATGAGATGGCAAAATGAAGTGGCACCACCATATTCAAGATCTGGTCAAAAGGCTAAGCTCAGCAACGTTTGCCTTAAGAATAATTTCAGACACTAGGGAAATGAGCACAATAAAAACTGCATATTTTGGCTATTTCATCAACTTATGGCCTATGGTATAATATTTTGGGGAAATCAACCAATAACAAAAAAAAAGTGTTCCATGCACAGAAGCGAGCAATAAGAATTATGTGTGGAGTACACCCTAGGCACTAGTGCAGGGATATGTTTAGAGCTCTACAAATCCGTACAACACCTGCCTAATATTTTTTTCCCTGATGTGCTTTGTTTAAAAAAAATAGCAACTTATTCAAAATCAATAGCTCATACCACAGTTATAACACCTGAAGGAAACTGGATATCCATTATGAACTAAAAACGAAAAGCATGGTCCAGAAGGGGGTTTTATACAGTGGCACCAAGATTTTTAATGCCCTCCCAGGGCACATTAAAGAACTGGTTGGAAACATGCCAAAGTTTAAAGAAAATCTGAAGCAGTTCCTTTTAGATGAATGTTGTTACAGTGTTGATGAATCTCTTAGCAAAAATGCACAGAATCTCTTGTTTTTGCTTAAACCTTACAGTGTGACCTCTAAAATTTATTAATCATACTCTGTCAGTACAGTGTAACTTGATACAATACCCAAATTTATGTATGACTGTACATTCTTTTAGATGCCCTGTATCTTAACTAATATGTAAGGGTATATGCTAAACTTCACAGTTTCTTCAATATAATGATAGATCAATGTATCTGTGCACAAAACAATAACTTGTAAAAACCTTGAGTCGTTCTATATCCAGGGATATATTCCTATATGGATCTATGGAACACGAAATAAATAAAATAAATAAATGTTTAACTCCAAAAAGTGAAAATTTTATCAATAAACAAATGCCATTTTCGTTGGCAGAAAATTATGTATGCAATCCAGATTCGGTGGAGGCAGAAATTAAGGTAGTGAAAAATCATATCATAAGACATAAACAGCAAACCAGAGTGAAGAGTGACAATTTACTTGCATTGCTCAAGTTGTTAGAGCAATTTAAGCTCGTGTTACATGATTTGTACAAATTAAGTCAAATAGCAATGAGTATATCAGCTTCCTATGCATCATGTGAAAGAACATTGTTGTGTATGCCTCATGTAAAAGTTATTTCAGGAATTCTCACCCACATGTTGCCAAGGCTGTTTCGACTACACTTCAGAAGTTTTGCTGGAAAGCCTTTACACATCCTCCATACAGGTCTGAATTCTCCGCATGCAATTTCCATATTTTTGGAATCCTGAAGAAAGACTTTCATGGCCATCAATTTAGTCCAGATAAAGAGGTGATTCATAGGTGCTGCTCATCATGGATTTCGAACAACGTATGAATATGTCCTTGCGAATATGTTCTGTTTCACGTTGCAAACAAGTGCTGAAGAAAGAAATGTTGTAATTGGTGTATGCCCATAATTCTGTAATTCTGAAGACTGTTTACGAGTAGTATGAACGACTTAGAAGCGGAAATTAGCCGGTAGAAGACGAGCAACGTTCTGAACGTTCAACACTCGAACGCCCAGAGGGGTCAAAATGACCCTTTTCGGTTTTTAAGTGTTAGATTTGTTTTGAACAATGATTCAAGCGACATTTACTTTCGTGACATTTATTTATTTGGCATGTACTTTCATTATACTAAAAACTGTGCATTTCGCCTAATTGAATATCACTTTTTTCCAGTTTTACCTTTAACACCCAGAAGGGTCATATTGACCCCTTTAGAAAAAAGCTATAATTTTGTTTATAGTTATGCCATACATTTATCTCATGCATTCTCTAGCCTCGACTACTTTACTCTGTATTGCAATAATTTGCTTTCGTTCATATTATTGCCATATGAAACGACAACAACGGACTTGGTTCAACATTGTTCGTCATTCCCTGGTAAGAATCAGCCTTTCAAAGGTGATTGTGAGACTGAAATGAATCAGAAAGAGTTTTTACAAGCTGAAGAGATTCTTCCAGAGATACAAAGAGTTATGGAATGTGATTCAGATGGTGGCGAATTTTTTTCTGACGATTCAGAGGAAGTGATTTTACCACAGACATTGAGTGAAGATGAATCATCTAATACTAATGATTCTGATTCTTCAAATACAGATAATAGAAGTTTACAGTCTAGTAAGAATATTATTCTTATTGCTGCTAATTTATAATCATCATATTCTTATCTACATATAATGTTACTGTACTTAGTTTAGATTTTATGGTGGCTTCCTAACATTTGTTCCATTATTCGTGCTCTATAGATCACGAAGAATCATGTAACAGAAGAAGAGATAATCCTGTTCCTTGGAGCGTAGAACAAGTGACTACTTCTTCATCATCTGATGAAAGACATAAAGAAGTTGCCCCTGATGGAATAGTCTGGATAGAAGCAGTGCCTATTTCACAAGGTGGGCGTCTTCCTAATCACAATATTTTGAGAGAATCTCCTTGACCTACAGCACATGCAAAAAGAAATGTAAGTGATGAACTTGTATCAAGTACTTTGCACTTGTTCATACACAATTATACAGGGAGGTCCATTGATCGTGACTGGGACAAATATCTCACGAAATAATCGTCAAAGGAAAAAACTAAAAAGAACGAAACTTGTCTAACTTGAAGGGGGAAACCAGATGGCGCTGTTTTGGTTAGCCTGCTAGATGGCGCTGTCGTAGGTCAAACGGACATCAACAGCGTTTTTTTTTTTTTTTTAGGAATCCCTATTTTCATTACATATTCGTCTAGTACGTAAAGAAATATGAATGTTTTTGTTGGACCACTTTTTTCACTTTGTGATAGATGGCGCTGTAATAGTCACAAACATATGGCTCACAATTTTAGACGAACAGTTGGTAACAGGTAGGTTTTTTAAATTAAAATACAGAACATAGGTACGTTTGAAGATTTCATTTCGGTTGTTCCAATGTGATACATGTACCTTTGTGAACTTATCATTTCTGAGAACGCATGCTGTTACAGCGTGATTACCTGTAAACACCACATTAATGCAATAAATGCTCAAAATGATGTCTGTCGACCTCAATGCATTTGGCAATACGTGTAACGACATTCCTCTCAACAGCGAGTAGTTCGCCTTCCGTAATGTTCGCACATGCATTGACAATGCGCTGATGCATTTTGTAAGGCGTTGTCGGTGGACCACGATAGCAAATATCCTTCAACTTTCTCCACAGAAAAAAATCCGGGGACGTCAGATCCGTTGAACGGCCGCGCCATGGCTATTCAGTACCGCTTCAACCGCACGCGAACTATGTTCCGGACATCCATCATGTTGGAAGTACATCGCCATTTTCTCATGCAATGAAACATCTTGTAGTAACATCGGTAGAACATTATGTAGGAAATCAGCATACATTGCACCATTTAGATTGCCATCGATAAAATTGGGGCCAGTTATCCTTCCTCTCATAATGCCGCGCCATACATTAACTCGCCAAGATCGCTGATGTTCCACTAGTCGGAGCCATCGTGGATTTTCCGTTGCCCAATAGTGTATGTTATGCCGGTTTACGTTCCCACTGTTGGTGAATGACGCTTCGTCGCTAAATAGAACGCGTGCAAAAAATCTGTAACCGTTCGTAATTTATCTTGTGCCCAGTGGCAGAACTGTACACGACGTTCAAAGTCGTCGCCATACAATTAGTGAATTACTCTTAGTCGCTAAACACAACGCGTGCAAAATATCTGTCATGTCCCCTAGAACTTAGAACTACTTAAATCTAACTAACCTAAGGACATCACACGCATCCATGCCCGAGGCAGGATTCGAACTGCGACTGTAGCTGTCGCGCGGTTCCAGACTGTAGCGCCCAGAACCGCTCGGCCGGCTGAGATTTCCGATTTTTTCGTTTGTTGGTTATTTCATGAGGTATTTGACCCGGTCACTATCAACAGACCACCTTGTATAATCAAACAAATCTTTAAATGTACTATAACAGAGGCACACAGAGTACTAGCGAATGACAGCTGGTCATTGACCACAGAAGAACGGGAAGCATTTATTGCAATAATTTATGCTCGTGGGGTAAGTGGTTACCAAAGTACAGACCTTCACACCTTATTGTCAGATTCCAGGGGCATATCATTTTGTGTGGTAACCATGAGTAGAAATAGACTCTGCGAGATTGTGAGATTCCTGAGCTTCGACGAGAAGTCTACACGCTCTGTATAATTACAGAATGATAAGTTTGGATTGGTTTCTGCTCTTTGGAACAAATTCATACAAAACTGTACAATGCATTACAAACCTGGAAGTGACATAATAATAGACACACAGCTCTTCCCGAGTAAATCTAGGTGCCTGTTCACACAATTCATGGCTTCAAAGCCTGACAAGTATGGGCAAAAATACTGGTTAGCTTTAGATGTTGAAAACAAGTATATACTCAGTGGTTTCCCTTATCTTGGTAAGGATACTGCACAATTCCAAGAAGAAAGGGTTTCAGATTATGTAGTGATGCGACTTATGGAACTTTTTCAGGGAAAAGGTAGAAATGACAGTGCAGACAATTACTTCACTTAACCTGAACTAGCCAAAAAAAATCGAAAGAAAAATCAAGCTCCATTGTAGGAACGGTACATAGAGCAAGAAGAGAAATACCACATTCTCTGAAGTACTTGAAGAGGCATCCGTATTCCACAAAAGTTTTAAAACATGACAAAATTTCGTTGACAGTCTATCAAGGAAAGAAAGCAAACAAAATGTGCTAGTAATGTGTTTCCTTCATCCTAGTGTAACCATAAATACAAATGAGAAAAGAGCTCCACAAACTGTATGTTATTACAACAAAACAAAATATGGGATTGACATAGTAGACAAAATGCCGAGGCAATATTCAGTCAAGGCTTCCTCAAGAAGATGGCCAGTGCTCTCCTTCAACAATATCCTTGACCTAGCAGGAATAAATTAATATGTAGTATTTATGGCTGTTACTGGGAAGAAGATCAAAAGAAGACATTTCATTCAGCAGCTTACAGATGAACTACGCTCTGAGTACTTGAAGAGTCGCTTTCCTCGTATTACCACAGACAAGTATGAAAAGAATGAAAATGAAGATGAAGACGAAATGCTACAGAAAAGCCGTAAATTTCAAATTCGTAAATTCTGCAAATGTAATAAACTATTTGCAAGTGCAGTGTTTGTAAGATGGTTTGTGGAAAATGTACAAAGGAAACTGAATGCAAAAGTGTCAATTGCATAAAACAGCGAAGTAGCTGAAATTTCTGTACAGAGGAAAAGTTCAATTTTTAGTGAATTTGGAACAAAGGAAAGCCTAGCACTTGCTTCCACTTGTTTGGGTGTTACAAGGTTCACTAAAATTTGTTTATATGTCAATAAATAATATAATTTGTGTCTGTTCTTTTTATTCACAACTCTGTATACTAAATGACTATAAATCTGGTAAACATTAAAATATAATAAATTGTTAATATTTCAAAATAATAGTACAAAGAACTCTTGTTAAATGGTAGGAGTCAAAATGTCCCCTCTGGGCGTTTGAGGGGGCAAGCAAAGTCTGGGCGTCCGAGTGTTAACCTCAAAAACAGAAGAAAATGTGCAAAAAGTGGCAAAAATTGTTCATTCAAACAGGCGAATAACTATTCGAAAACTTACCAAAGACTGTAGCATTGTGCACAAGTCGGTAATTTGCAATTGAGAGGAGCGAGTACAAAATTTGTTCCCAGACTTTTGAGTGATGAACAGAAGGAAAATTTGCACAGGGTTGAAGAATAGTCTTCATTTGGATCTGGACTTCATGTCAAAAATTGTAACTGGGGATGAAACTTGGGTCTGTGGATATGATGCTGAGAGTTCAGAGTTTCAATGGACAGTCGGTGAATCTCCTCTCCCAAGAAAGTCAATATGAAGTATCAAAGCTATTCTCATTTTTTTTATATTGATTGCATAATGTGATCAGAATCGTTCCAAGGGGAACAACTGTAAACGCCAAATTTTACAAGTGTGTACTGCAACATTTGCGAGACGATGTACAAAGAAAAGTACCAGAAAAATTGGACAATGACTTCCTTGTTCATCATTACAAAGTGCTGTGCCACACCTCGCTTTTGATTCGAGAGTTTTTGGCCGAAAAAGTATTCATGTCTGTCCACATCCACCTTTCTCACCAGATTAAGCACCATGCAATTCTGACTCATCCCAAAAATTAAATCCATGGTTAAAGGAAAATGCTCTTCCAAAAGAAGCCTTCCATAAATGCTCCCAGACATGGAATCAAAATTGGTGTAATTGCATTGTTACCATGGGGCAACACTTTGAATGAGATTAAATCAATTTCTATGTAAGTTTATTACTTTGTTTATAACAAAATTATTCACAGTATTTTTGGACCACACCTCACTGATGTGCTTTAACTTGTGATACAGACTTTGTTTATTGTTTGTTATTTTGTGTTGTTTATGTTGTCCTATTCAAATACCCAATAATTTCGCCAATCTTCAAATAGTTTGGAATGGAAAGAATATATCAGGCTACAAAAATTTAGGAGTGGGTGGCATAGAAAGTAATGATAGTGAGGTAGCAAATGAGACACTTCCATTTATGGCCACAGCGATAACAGAAATTGGAAATGTACAAATAAAATTTTGATGATTTATTCTGTTGTCTCTTAAGCCAGTATTACCATTATTATTAAGTTACTTATGTTAACTAATTATCACATGTCATTTTTCAAAATATTGTCGTTCAACGAAAAATGGTTGTTGAGTCTATTACAGTATGCTTAAAATACCAACAAAAATACAGACTTAATCACTGGTTTCATTATATAACTACGAAGTATTTCGATTCTTACTACATAATCTTCAGGTGATACATGCCCAAATTACGCTGATTTACATTCCGTTTGCAAACTACAAATGAAGTCATAGCGATCTTTTGAATCTTCTTTCAGATTTATCTGCATCACAAAGGTTATCCACATTTTCCCTAAAACTTTAGTTGTTGCTGCCACTGTACACAGGAAACAACAGTGTTTCATGTTTCTCAAGAAAAAATAATGCTAGCATGAGCTGTTTCAAGTTAGTCAATGGCAACATAGCTTGCATTTATTACGAATCTCTAGCCTAGCACAAAGTCCCATGCTGCTGGAAAAAGGCGCAGGTGATTCCTGTAAATAAGAAGAGTAAAAGAACGGACCTGCAAAATTATATACCAATATCCTCAACATAGGTTTACTGCAGACTCCTTAAACATATTCTCAGTTCGAATATAGTAAATGTCCTTGAGAGAGAAAAGATTCTGGTTGCAAATCAGCATGGTTTTAGAAAGCATCGCTCTTACGAAACTCAGTTTGCCATTTTCTCACATGACATCCTGCAAACTATGGATTAAGGGCAACAGGCAGATTCCATATTCCTAGATTTTCGTAAGGCGGACAGTGTAAGCAGCAGTAAGCAGCTATTTGCTGATAATGCTTGGTGTAGGCGAATGTGTCGTCGTTGAGTGACTGTAGAGGGATAGAAGACGACTTAGATAAAATTTCTAGTTGGTATGTGAGTGGTAACTAGCTCTAAATGAAGAAAAATGTAAAGTTAATGCAGATGAGTAGGGAAAACAAATCGATAGCATTTTAACGCACCATTCCTAGTCTGCTGACTGATAGAGTCACATCAGTTAAAGATCCAGATGTAATGCTGTAAAGCTATATGAAATGGAATGAGCATGTAAGGGTTATAGTAGGGAATGCAAATGGTCGACTTCGGTTTGTTGAGACTACCTATTCATCCGTAAAGACGTCTGCATATATGGCACTAGTGCGACACACTGTTGTGTACCAGGTCAGATTAACGGAAGACACTGAAACAATTCAGAGGTGGCCTGCTAGATATGTTACAGGTGGGGTCAAACTATATGTCAGTATTATGGAGATGCTTTGGGAGTCACAGGTGGTAAGTCGATGTTCCTTTCGAGAAATACTATTAACAAATTTAGAGATCTGGCATTTGAGTCTGACTGCAGAACGATTCTGCTGTGACCAACGTACATTTTGTGTACATATCATGAAGATCAGATTAAAGTGATAAGGGCTAGTAGAGAGGCATATAGATAGTCGTTTTTCCCTTGTTCTGTTTGCGAGTGTAACAGCAAAGTAAATGACCAGCAGAGGTACAGAACACACACTAGTACCTACCATATGCTGGCTTGCAGAATATGTTTGTAGACGTAAAACACATGGAAAGTTGTCCCTCCATTCCAACAGTGAATTTTTGGCGCTACACACTTTATTAAATCTAACACCTTCTAACCTATCCTATCAGGTGTAACAAATCTGATGTTGTTACAGGATATATTGCCAGAATTGTTGCAAGTAATTGGTTTGTTTGCAGAAACCAATGTGCAGTGTAAGCAAACTAACTTTAGCAAGCAAGTGTAATTACCACTTTGGGCAGTAAATTAATTGGTAGATGTGGTCTAAGGCATGGCTTCAGTGGCCAGCAGATCTGAACAGGTGGATTACTCTTCATGTGGGCCCCAAGGAAGTTGTGGTGTATGAGATATAAAAACTACTGGTACTAAATTGGAATGTAAGATATACCAAGTGTTTGGATTAAGTCATCAACATTTTGTTGTCACATATTTAGGCAATGATGCACATACTTCATGAAAAGAGTTAGATCCTGTCGTTCTTGTTTTCAGGTTCCAAGGAGACATGCCTAACAGTTCGTATGAACACCTATATTTTACGAAAGAGCATTGAGTTTATAATTATACTTACAAATGTACAAATTTTTATATTGCTGATAGATAGGGCTGCTCATTACTGTACTGGGTGTATAGCATGACATGTCTCGAAAAGAAGGCAACACAGCATGGGTGGTACAGATCAAGGCCACATAAATATTTTGAGGTTAAATTGCATAAAAATGCCGTATTTTGTACATAAGACTATAATTTTGTTGCTTTCTTTTAATTGCGTTTTTAAGTAACTAATCTACTTCTATCTCTTTCATGTGCAGTCCCAGACCATGTATGAAACGTATCCTGGTAATTACACCCAGCAATGTCTGTGTTATGTGATCTGAATATTTGCTAGCTGTTTAGCCGAAACTAGTTATCAACGATTGTATGTGTTTTTTTCTATTGTGACTAATGAAGGATTATTTATACATTTAGGCGCCAAAGAAACTCGTGTAGGCATACATAATCAGATACAGAGATATGTAGGGATGTAGAATATGGGGCTGCGGTCGGCAACGCCTATGTAAAACAAAAAGTATCTGGTGCAGTTGTTAGATTGGTTACTGCTGCTACAATGGCAGGTTATTAAGATTTAAGTGAGATTGAATGTGGTATTGTATAATCGGCGATGGGACACAGCATCTCTGAGGTAGCGATAAAGTGGCGATTTTCCCATATTACCATTTCACAGGTGTACCATGAATATCAGGAATCCGGTAAAATCAAATCTCCGACATCGCTGCAGCCGGAAAAAGATCCTGCAAGAACGACGACTGAAGATAACCGTTCAACATGACAGAAGTGCAACACTTCCTCAAACTGCTGCAGATTTCAAAGCCGCGCCATCGACAAGTGTCAGCCTGTGAACCTTTCAACGAAACATCGATATGGGATTTCAGAGCCGAAGGCCCACTCGTCTACCCAGGACGACTGTACGACACAAAGCTTTACGCCTCACCTGGGCCTATCAACACCAACATTGAACTGTTGATGACTGGAAAAATGTCGCCTGGTTGGATGGGTCTCGTTTCAAATTGTATCGGGCGGATGGACGTATACAGGTATGGAGATAACCCCATGAATCCATGGACCCTCCATGTCAGCAGGGGACTGTTCAAGTGGTGGAGGCTCTGTAATGGTGTGGGGCGTGTGTAGTTGGAGTGATATGGGACCCTTGATATGTCTAGATATGATTCTGACAGGTGACACGTACGTAAGAGTCCTGTCTGACCACTTGTAACAATTCATGTCCACTGTGTATTCCCACAGACACGGGCAATTTCAGCAGGACAATGCGACACACCATATTTCCGGAATTACTATAAAGTGACCTCCAGGAACACTCTTCTAAGTTAAAATACTTCCGCTGGCCACCAAACTCTCCAGACATGAACATTATTGAGCATATCTGGGATGCCTTACAACGTGCTGTTCAGAAGAGATCTACACCCCCTCGTACTCTTACCGATTTATGTGCTGCCCTGCAGGATTCATGGTGTCAGTGCCTTCCAGCACTACTTCAGACATTAGTCGAGTCCATGCCACGTCGTGTTGTGGCACTTCTGCATGCTTACGGGGCCCCTACATGATATTAGGCAGGTGTACAGGTTTCTTTGGCTCTTCAGTGTAAGAACACAATAACTTAACATTCATAGATCGCTTATCTCCAACCTGATAATGCAGGAAACCAGATTAAGATATTGCCTTCAATGCTGCACCATTTGTAAGTAAAATAATTTCGACACATTTGCTTCTCACTCGTAAAGATATGTCAAACAAGTAATACTTGAGCAAACCATAAAGTAAACAAAAAGGGTATGTGAGCTTATATGAGGGTTAAATCAGCTTTGTGACTGAAGTTTTAGTGGTAGGAGCCAGCCTATCACCCAGTTTGGCAGCTGGTTTCTGGACACATTATTTTATGCCCATGTAAAATGGTGGGTAAGTCTAATAATTTTTTTTATTTTAAGCGCTACCAAGTCTTTGTACTCTGATTTTTGCAATGTTATACCACCAAAATAATTAACACTAGTCAAGACACTAAAACTACTCTGTGAAGTTTGCTTTTATTAGTTCAAATCACGTAGAAAGAAATAAAAACTATTGTTTAGACAAGTGAATTGTTAAATGTCACCCTGTGTTTTGTTTCTCTTTCCACTAAGAGCAATCGAAACCTGCTAAGGTGGCTTTACGCCACCATCTCAAGACCTTTAGACTGTGGAAGTTATTTGCTGTCTTCATTCGACCCTAGGTGATTTCAACTCGGGTCTGCTGGTCAGCCTCAAAATGATTTTCATATGGTGAACCCACACTCGTCGAAACACTGGTGAGCTAGATAAATATTTCTGCCTCAGTTTCATTTTATTAAGACAGAAAAAATACGAAACTATGCACCTACCAACATTGCTATGCAAATAGATCTCAACATTCATGCATTTTCCTACAGATTTAATCATCAGCCATGAACAGGACATTTATAAAACAAGGAAGGAATGTTTCCAGAATGAGATTTTCACTCTGCAGCGGAGTGTTAGCTGATATGAAACTTCCTGGCAGATTAAAACTGTGTGCCGGACCGAGACTCGAACTCGGGACCTTTGCCTTTCGTGGGCAAGTACTCTACAAACTGAACTACCCAAGCACGACTCAGGCTCCGTTCTCACAGCTTTACTTCTGCGAGTACCTCGTCTCCTACCTACTAAACTTTACAGAAGCAGGTAGGAGACGAGGTACTGGCAGAAGTAAAGCTGTGAGGACGGGGCGTGAGTAGTGCTTGGGTAGCTCAGTTGGTAGAGCACTTGCCTGCGAAAGGCAAAGGTCCCGAGTTCGAGTCTCGGTCCGGCACACAGTTTTAATCTGCCAGGAAGTTTCAAAAAAAAGGATATGTCGGATTCTGCACCTCTGCAATTTATGACATGTGTCTCAGCTTACTCATATGGAATGAGCCACTCCCTCCATTCACTACGGTATTCTGCCGCCAGTACTGCAAGTCCCTTCCTAAAATGACAATTCTAATTTTAAAACCAGTTCTTGAATGAGTTCTACATCATTGTTATGACGATTAAAACTAAATAGAAAATGATGACGATGACTCAAATGACTGATTGTTAATAGTTTCTTAGACCAGTAATACGAACAAAACTTACCTCATTACCTCCTAAAAAATAAATCGTTTGGAAACCAAGCAGGTCTCCCTCTGTTAAGACGTTTCACAGCCGTAGGTGCATACTGACTCTTTGCATGGGTCCACAGTGCCATAACCAACCATTCTCTTGTTAAAGATATTAAACCCCAAGGCAAAGATAGAAAAAGTTTCCTCAGTTGTAATACACTGCTGTCTTCTCACAAATGTGACTTGATTTTTTTTTGAAATTTTTAAACTAAACCGCACAAGTTTTATCCAGGACGAAATATTTGAACAGACACTTCCCATATCTTCAGCAACTTCGTCATCCCCAAGCACTGTTTAATGCTTCTATGGTTTAATGGAGACCTGTCTTTGGCACAACCTGACCGATCATGACAGCCTTTAGCAAGCTAAGCAATCAAGGTGACAGTTGAAGTGCTGACCATTTTCTGCACACAGGAAAGAGATTAGTACAGTTCTGCACTCAAGGCAACACAACCCTACTTGTGTGCATTGGTCCTCAAGACCTCATGGTCTTCACCCCAAAAACTGAAGATTTAAGATTTTAGACGCTATTAACGTTTTTAGTTACTTTCTGTAATAGTTTCAAAGTACTAAGGAACGTCAGCTCTAAAATATGAAGACTATGGCGAAGATATTTTTGTCCTCCTCGCATCTGTGAAACTTGCCACCCATTGCATAAGCACCAGATGCTCTGCCAGTGAAGCCAGCCATGGTCTACAGCCTAAGATGAACAATAAATGTACTTGAACTGCTTGTTATTGACATGAAGGCACTAACAGACACACTGAGAGAGATGGCACTGTGATACAACACTGGACTCATATTTGTGAGGATGGCTGTTGGCATCCCCACCTGGCATCCAGATACAGGTTTCCTGTGGAAAGCAATGCACCGAGGAAGAAATATGGAGAAAATTTAGTGAAGTGAATATTTCTGGCACATTTCAGGCCAAAGTATCCAATTTATCATGAACCTCAAAGGAAAATCTTGTTTAGAGTTGATATATCTCCAATAAAACACTAATAAGCTACAGTCCTGTAATATGAAATGTTCTTAATAACATGACTATTAAGTTGTTAATTCAGCATATTTTCAAGACAGATTTAAATTAGCATTTTTTGGCCTCTCTAAGTGAATGATGCAAGATGACATGTTTGGACCTCTGCTATTTATAATGTATGTAAATGACTTGACTAGTATTATGTCATGTAATATCATGCTACATACAGGGGTCAGCACATTTCTCACAGCTGGAAAAGACTTAGAAGCTTAAATAATCAAAGTAGGGACCATCTTACAGTAGCTAGTACATATTTGGGAATCAATTAACTATGTGTTAATCACTAAAAACCTAAATATTCTCTTCAGTTTATATATTAGATGATGAAAATGCCTGTGATTATGCAAGACTTCTTGGGATTCATCTGAATTCAAAACTAACACACCTAACTATTAAGTAAACATAGATCCTGTGTTAGTGATAAGATATTGGACAACACATACCATGCCATTTTCACACAATCACTTTACATATGATGCATTTGCAAAGTAAAAAAAAAATAACTAAATTACACAAAGGAAAACCAACAGAGTGATATGCTGTGACAGTCTACTAGTCAACACAACATTCACCAAAAACAGCAGATTGCTATGCTGGCTGCTAAATTTAAGAAAATTCAAGACAACTACCGAATCATAGATTTATCAGTAAACATTATATTTAAATCTTCGTTTGTATCAAGGCGTCAAATTGTATACAGGGTGAAAAGTATTTAAACTGACAAACTCTGGGAGTTTGTAGGGGACATCAAAACAAATATTTTTCCCTAATGTCATTTTTTTCCTGTGGGGATTATTTAAACTGGTGGAGGCCGTATTACGATCTTCAGTTGTTAGAGGGCATATTACGCTCTTCAGTTGTAGGCAACTGCTGTCCACCAGTGTAGTAGTGCATTGTCTCTGTTTACTAATGGAGCGATACACCTGCAGAGAGTATACTGATATGGTTGGTGCGTAGTACGTAGTGCACCACAACAGACGAGCTGCACAGCAGGTTTATCAACAACAATATCCTAATCGCCGTATCCCGCATAATACGACCTTCGCTGCTGTGTACCAACGTCTGCCTGAGACGGGGTTATTTAGCAGATTACCTTGTGAGGGACGCGGTCGCACGGTAAGAACGCTGCAATTTGAGGAAGCTATCTTGCAGCACGTGGAGCGGGATCCTTCAATCAGCACTCGCTAAATTGCACGTAACATGGGGACGAATCAGACGAATGTAAGAACAGTCCTTCTAGAGCAACTGTTACATTCATTTCACTTACAGCGTGTCCACAACCTGGAACCAGTTGATTATCCACCCAGAGCACAGTTTTCGCAGTGGTACCTAGAACAGTGTGAAATGCATCCTATATTTCCATCCTCTGTCTTGTTTACCGATGAAGCAACGTTTGGGCGCGATGGAGTCTTCAACATGCAAAATTCGCATGTTTGGAGTGAGGATAACCCACATGCCACAGTCACTAGCGCTCATCAAGTGCGGTTCTTCTTTAATGTTTGGGTCGGTGTTGTTGGGGACTGTTTAATTGGGCCGTATCTGCTACCTAAGCCATTAAATGGCAGGCAATATTACAATTTTGTCGCCAGGGCATGGCCAGAATTGCTGGAAGACATCACGCTCCCTACAGGACAACGTATGTGGTTCCAACATGACAGGGGGCCGGCACATTTCAGTCATCGTGTGCTTCGATTCCCTGACGGACGGTTCCTAGAAATGTAGATTGGCAGAGGTAGTCCTGAGCAGGGGGACAAGGGTGGTGCCAGCACACGTTGAATTGTTGCCAAATTATTCAAGATGGCGGCGATGACGTCATCCAAGATGGCGGTATGTAGTCTTGGCAACAGTGCATTACGTCATCCAAGGTGGCGGATTTTGGCGGGAGAATAGTCCAATTGTGCTATGTCCACTAACCTAACCTCAAGAAAAAATGGGGTGAATTTTGAATTTTGGCGGGAAAATAGTCCAATTGTGCTACGTCCACTAACCTAAGCCTCCAGAAGAAAAAAATGGCGGGAAGGTTGAATTCCAATAGGATAATGCATGCAAAGACTGTACTTGTCTTTTTATTACTATTGATTATCATTCATTAACATTCATTATTATTTATTATCATTTATTATTATTTATTATCATTTATTATCATTTATTATTATTGACCTGCCTTCACTAGAAAATTCCCTCCAAATTCAAATTCCAACATGATAATGGCTTCAAAACCTTATTTTTGTTTATTATTATTCATTATTATTTATTAACATTCATTATCATTCATTGTCATTTATTATCATTCATTATCATTTATTATTACAGGCCTACCTCCACTAGAAAATTGCGCCAAATTCAAATTCCAACACGATAATATCTCGAAAACTGTACTTCTATATATTATTTTCATTTAATATTTATTCGAGATGTCCAGTCTCCTTACATCCATAACAAAAACCTATCACCAATTCAAATCCCCAACACCATAATTGATCACATGTATGATCATAATCACATCAAATAATAAACTGCACTTAAGGTAACCTAAGTCACGTCCTTTGATTTTTCAGGGGGGAAGGGACTGAAGACTTTATTTCAAGCAGTACGGTCATCACTTGTTCTCCAACACAGTCAGCACACATCTTTGATATCGCAGTGCATTTACCACGGCGTCCGCGCTCCAACTGAATTAGTTCAAATCCTCGCCACCCCCTGGCCAGCGTGCCGAGACACTGCCCACGCCTGTCATGTGAAGCGGCCGGCTACCAGCGCTGGGGCAGAGCCCAGCGATCGCTCCCACGTCGTAAACTTGTTTTCGCTGGACACGCTGGAACTTGCCGAGTTTGACGTCACAGCGGCCTCTTGTCTGCTCACATGTGTATTCGTCGCCTCCGCACGTTTCCCGTCAAAATTGTCTGCCTCGGAGCTGAATCACACGATGGTCGACTGTTCGCTGCCACACTTTTGGCGCCACGTTCAAACCTGTCGATGCCGACCGCTCACAGTCCACCACGTGTCCCTGTGCGAGCGAGAACGCAGTGCTACACTTTTGGTGGCAAAGTTTGCTCAATAGTGGAATCCGCCATACTATATAACAGCACGTTTGGACCGCACTAGAACGCCCACTAATTGACTCGATCTCGCGTGCGGGCGTAATAACTGTAGAATCGCTGCGCCGCCGCCCCGCCTACGTCACACAGCGTCCATACACGCGACGGACATAGCCTTCTGCAAATACCTGGAAAATGACTCTTTATTTCAGACATTACGCTCATGCAGGTGTGTCCCAACTGACTTCTCCATGCTCACACAGCGAAACTCCAGAGCGCAGCTGATGTACGCGCAACCGGCTGAGCCCGCTCCATCGACAGCTCCCTGGCCGGCTGACATCAAGCGACCAACGGTGCCCGCTCACCCCCACGGCCAGCGCGCCAGGTAGGCGGCGAGTGGCGCCTCAGGGTCCCGCCACAAACGCTCAGCCGCGCTAGCCTCAGAGTCCGACTACGTAAAAATCTTTCCGCGGCCGCGAGCACTTAACGCTGGACAGGATGGAACCAGTCGACCGCGTTCCGGACAAAGGATACGTTTGGCGCCAAAGTTTGACCGACAGTGGAATCCACCATGACCGTATCACAGCGCGTTTGCTCGTCGTGAGAACGCTCGCTAATTCACTCTTACCACCCCGCTATATTTTCGTTTTTAATCATATTAAATAATTCAATTTACAATTTCATATACGTATGCAAACGTGTTCAACTCCCAAATTTCAGCTACTTTTCGAGGATCAGACCGCCACCCCCTCCTCCTAGGAACCAGCGCCAAATTTGAAACCTGCCAGTAAACAAAGCTCACTTGAGCTTCCGCCACCAACCTAAGAAAATTGTTTCAAACTAAGCCACTAGCACGCAACCTCTTCCTACACGTTTCTGGTAAACGGACTCACCCTGCACTAGGTCCATGGACCGAGGAACGAATTTACTTTATTTAGGAATGGGGTATATGTATCACACCGACATGTCCCACATCATACAGACCTGCAAAACACTCCTACATAACTCATTTGTAATGTTCTAGACACACGCTTGCTAATTGTAAACAGTTAAAAATAACTCATAGCACAGCCTACAGACATGCGAACCGTTCGTAAATAATGCAAAACATTTACCTCCAAATGGCCAAACAACTGCTAATTTTTGGAAATAATTTCAGTGCATAGACTGATGGAAGGAAGAACGGGTGTACTTTATTTATTTGCGACATATCTTTTTGAAACTTCTACTTCTCATAGGTTTCGATATTTAAGGCTGACATAAGGCAGTTTCTGAACTGCAGTAGTGCACTACACTTGGCAACACAACCACACACATCAAGATATTCATTCCAATGCAGACCTGTAACTCCTCTACAGATAAATTTGTCCAGTTATTTGTCTACTCACTCACATTCTGACCAGATTGCCGTTATTGCGCAAAAACAGCTCATACTGTGCTGTGCTGCTCGGGGAAGTAAGGAAGGGCTGCACTCTATTTATTTGGAGCCATTTTATTTAGTCGTGGAGTATATTGGTCACAAAACACCCCCACTGATCCGACTGTGGTCATCTGCACAGGCCACAAACACGTAAACAACTCCTAATTTCACCACACAATTGCAAACACCTCTTAAATAATGCAGTACACAATATCAGCAGACGAGCGCTGTACTCTTAAACTCTCCAATAAAGCACAGCACAGTGCACAGACATGCTCGCAAAATATTGCAACAGACGCGCCCAAACACCACCAGCTGGCAAAAGGACCAGAAGTCTCTGCTCTGCCTCCCCCAAACATGACCTCAACACAGTCGCATTCGCACCTATCACCGGAGAAATTGATATCGCCTATGCGCCTTAGATTGCGCTCCAAGGAAGGCCGCAGGCGCGTGCGGTCGGCGGGGAAGGGGATTCCAGAGTCTCCGGCCAAGTTCAGCTTCCGAGCGCTCGTGACAGCCGACACATTTCAAAGCTTCATTGTTCTTCTCATGTATACCGCCGGCGTCTCAGGTCTGGACCTGCCTTCACGTCTATTGGCAGAATAGTTCATAGCTCGTTGACACACTCGATTAACACGGCCGAGAAAACATTTACTACTCGCATGCAACCGAGATGGTGACGGAAAACCAATTACTCTGATCTGCACTGCAGGCGCGTGTAATCATTGAGAACACTCTATTTATTTTTTTCGAACAACGTATTTAACCATACAGTGTATCTATCACGCTATCACAAAACACCAATCCCAGATGTGCCCTAGGCCATGTTGCACAGTCCACAGACACGTACCCAATCATAATTTCAGTACACACTATAGCAAACTGCTACTAAATAATTCCTCACACAGATGTGAAGATACGTTCAGTACTAGTAAACTATCCTAAAAACGCATAGCAGAGCCTGCAGATCCGCTTGCAAAATAACTCAGCAGACGTGCGCAGGTACCCCCACTCTGCACCCTGCCCACAGGATCGTGAAGTCACCCATCCGTCTGATTTAAGACCTCTCACAGCCTCTGCTCGGCTTCTGCAAGCGTGAGTTGGCGCGGTCAACGCGCTCGTCAGCGGTCAAAGCACACACAAACGTCCGTCCAGGACCGCGATCCCGAGCCGCGACCACCGAACGCGGGTGAAAGTCAACTTTATATCAACGTAGGATAATTCCAAAGTGCAGCCTCCATACGCTAGACACATCATAGCAGCACATTCTTTACCTCCTATGACACCGAAGCACACTGCGCATTGCTCCTCACACGACATTACACGGCCCTTTAACTAAACATAACTACACATCCCTGCTCTCGCCTCGTCGCGTGACCAGCCATCTAAAAACCTTCTCAATATTATTCTTACTTTACAACATCTTTTTAAAAAATAAGATCTAATTTACACCTCCCACCGCACCTAACCTCACGCAGTCCCACCATCAACATACGCAAACGTCCTCAACCCTAACTTGACACTCAGATATCACCCCACAAACCATGCCCATCAATCAATTTACCATTCTCATCCCCTCTTTTCGAATTACAAACGTAGCCTCTATCTAAACACCAATCAACTCATCTTTCCCAGCGGTCGAATATCACTGTCTATAGATTGCATAAATTTTCACATAAAAAAATCTCGTCCTGACGTTTAGAGACTCCTATATCCGAACACATAGCATCATTCAACTATCACTTGCTCTTATCTAATAACTCATCCATCAGGTCTGGGAGCAAGGTCATCCCTTTCTTTCTTCCTTTCCTTCTTTCAGCAGCAGACAGCTATTTTTTTTTTTTTACAGTGGTAGCTAAACTGCACCATCAACTTAACATTACCATTCGCAAAACATATCTTCAAATACGTAAACACACTTACTCAATTACACAGCGATCTCGCTGAGGACATGACCTTCAATATTACAGTTCTTAATCCAATAACCACCGAAACAAGTACTAAATGCTCAAACTAATCCAATAGCGCCTTACAAAGCGAGTGTCCGAGCGCCGCCGGCGGCATGTCAAAGCCATATAGCTGTCCATCTAAACAGCCGTCCACTCAGCCCCAGGACCAGAATGCTGAAGTGGGCTCTCCCTATACCTGCCTTCCAGCTATTGTCTAACGACATAGAGTGCACATATGAATTCCTGAATAGCGCAGATCTCTATCTCCCCCTTGCATCTCCAACAGGACATGTAAACAGTGTCTCCCCCAGCCAGCGAACCCAACGTCAATTACCCTTCGCTGATAATTTCCACTCGCATATATAAAACCATATTCACCCCTACCAAAACTCACTTAATAATAAAAAACCATTCTCCCTTTCTAAGCATAGATAGTATGCATTTATCTTCACCCATCTGACCTCTGCAATTTAATTCGGAGAAAGACATATCTATTACCTTCTGCAACCTGTCTATGAACAGAACGATCTCAGTTACTACAACAAGACCTTGTTTTGACCATTCGCCGGAAATGCGCGCAATGTTGTACACCTCAAACTAGGTACAAGTACAACAGATCCTTAACACCCTATCATCTTTATCCTCTACCATCAGACAGTGAAAAAGTCACAAAGGCACCAATGCGATCCACCTCCAGCCCGGACAAACGGAATTCACAATACTCCCCCCCCCCCCCCCAAATAACTCAGAGTGCAACCATCCAAGAATTCCTAACAGCTCACCAAATCCAACACCTCAAACTACAAATGCCTATATGAACAAGATAATGTTAAATATACACACACACTGCAGAGACCCCTTTAAAGTTTGATCACCCATACTCTAAGCGAATGAGAAGCTGCCTCTGGCCCTTGTTCAAACAGTGTTTTCTAACACGCTTTTGCACACTGCCGAGCATTTCGTCTTTCTGCCGCGACTTCGAAGTCAGTGTCTGATTCTAAACAGACATTAACACGGACTGATGCACGGTCTCTCACAGGAAGCTATACCTTGCACCTTATAAATCATATTCTTACAGTCGATAGCATAACATTGAATGATTTTAAATGAACGACAGCCACAACATAAGGAAACTAAAGAGCCTGGTGGCGTTGTAGCGACTTCCCTCGAAAGTGATTGACCACCTCTACATTTAAACTCATATGTCGCAGTGACCAAACAGTTTATAACTCTGCATTCAATTTCTAGTGATTGGTCATTTTTGCACACAAGTACAGGATCACCGTTTTCGGTGTTAGCAACCCTGGAAGTTGCGGTCCATCAACCAAAATTTCTCCCCCAACTCAAGCAAGCATTGTGAGTCAATCATTATGTCATACCCAATGCGCAGATGCGATGGATAAGACACCACAGATCTACTGTAATATTATACATCACAGCTGATATCGCGAAAAATTTTACAATAAGTACAACACTGGCCAATCATGTGACAGCTTGTTTTCTTAATTTCAGTATCATAGCTAAACCATACATCCTCTACTTTGCAAGTATCATTGCGACCATTCATAGATGACTGCTCAGCACGTCCATTCACACTTAATTCTCGAACACATAAAGACGATCAAATTATACCAGACAACGCTATACATATTTCTAAGACCTCGCGCATAGTACTCTATCAATCTCCTGCGTATGGCGGTCACAGAGCTATCTAGTCCTCTTACGTTAAAAGACCATCCTCACCTCGGCATTGACCTACCTACCCCGCAACATCGCTACCCAATTATTCCTCAACCGAGCAGACGAATACAGCTACACTCCACCTATCTTGACTGAATAGAGCTTTCCTTGTCCTAATCCTTCCAAGTGCACCACCAATTTCACCAAGTCTTGGAGCTTAGCACACCATATCGATCTATAGTAACAGATCTCAAAGTGCCTTAAATTAATAGCATACAGTAAAGAAGAACAAGAACATGAACGGAGCGATATTTATACACAACGTAGTTCGATAGATTTTTAAGCAAATCATACAATCTATCATGTGATATTTAAATATCAAAAAGGCTTCCTTCGAATTAAGTAAGTTAGGAAGGCAAACGAGGAGTCAGTAAGATATGAATAAAACTTGAAATTATAAAAAAGTGAAAGAAATCAGTCAAATATTTCATGAAATGGTTCGTGTACAAGAAATAAGTAGATTAGAGAAACGCTGTACGTGCCTTTGAATAATGCTCGAAATCATGAACAGAAAATGAGGTGCACCAAACGTTTCCCTAATATTTTTTATTTCATACTTTTAGACAAATCATTACACAAAACGTTTGACTTCTTTTTCAAAAGTTTTGTAAGCTTTACTTTTACAGACTATTTAGAGTAATTGAAAGGCTTAGCCTTAACACTGACTGCTGATGAATTACTTTCGAAACATCAAATATCTGTTAAATTTCATGGTTCATTGTAATTTTTAGCAATTAAATGTGTGTGATATACTGGGATAGGTGTGAAGATCAAGATCTTTGGTAAGACCTTAAAAATATACTTAGCGATGCAGTATAAACAGTATACATAAAACTTAGTAAACCGAGTCAGTAAAAATATAAGAACGCTGGGAATCGAACTCAGGACCTATTCCTCAGATAAAACTATAAACTGCATACACTACGCCTACACTGCAGCTAGCGATTATTCAGTGATATCAATATGTGTGCTTATGTTTGTATTTAGCGTAGTTAGTTATGTAATAGTCATTCTGCTGGATTTATTGGCTGTTAAAAGTTCTTGATCATGTAAAAAACATTCCTATTTAATTTATTGATAAGATAGTCCAATGCTCATCTGCTCATTCAGGTGTATCCGAAGAACTTGTCTGGTGATCCTCGTGGTTGACTATACTTATGAGTTGGCCAGTGTGGCCAAGCGGTTCTAGGCAATTCAGTCTGGAATTGGGCGACCGCTATGGTCGCAGGTTCGAATCCTGCCTTGGGCAGGGATGTGTGTGTTATCCTTAGGTTAGTTAGGTTAAAGTAGTGCTAAGTTATAGGATACTGATGACCTCAGATGTTAAGTCCCATAGTGCTCAGAGCCATTTGAACCATTTGATACTTACGAAATTCTCCATGGAGATTCCTCCCTTTGTTAATTTCATGCACAGCATTGCTTTTCACTATATTTTCTTAAGCAAACCTAATTCTGTAGCCTTATCCTCTAGCTACAGTATTTTACAGGTTCAGGACGCCGTTTTATAGAAACAACTGGTAGGCGCTAAGCAGCCATCTTGTAGCGCGACGTGGTCGCTCGCATACAGCAAGACACCCAAGGTTTTCGCCCGATGTTGCTGCTTGTCGCTAGAGTATCGCGTATCCAGAAGTCGCTCAATGTCGCTCGCTTCCGTTGCTCTCGTAGGACACGGCCTAACCCAGTAATCCTATATGAGCTCTTCTGCTGGCTCACGAAGGAAAATTCAGCGAGGTGGCACTTTTTATCCGTTCCCCAGGCAAATAACTTGGCTGTTGGTACCAGTTGCTTTTAGAATGGTGGAAAACACTACCGTTGGCTACCTTTTCGTGCCTCTTTGGACACTGTAGGCAGAACACGTTTTGTCAATCATGTCCACACAAAGTTTGACGTTTATTGTTATACGCAGTCATATCTGCTTTTCTTTTCTTCCCACTTCCTTTGTCAATTGTTCCGCCCACATGCATACTGGAAATCAAAAGCACATTATTTTTATTCTTTTTTTGTGTGGCACATTTGAAACCATAGAGCCTTTTGTTTTAAAAAGCGAAAACGCTGGAGAATTCCTCTCTATCTCGCAAAGCTTTCATTTCTTTTGAAATTTTCCATTTGTTCTTTTTCAGAGACCCCACATGGAACAGGCCGAATTTTGTTGATAAGATGTGAAGGAGAGTAACATCACTGAACCAGTTGTCAGCTGTTTGTTATATTACGACCTGATTTACTAAGAGGGGCAACCAGGCATTGTTGGAAAGGGCTACCATTGTTCCTTGCTTGCCAATTTCCATGCTGCACTATAATACACGCTTGAATCGACGGCACCAAATATTTTAACTCGATATTTAGCTGGCTTAGAGGGTATATACTGTATAGTTGCACCTACCCCTAAAAGCCTTCAATTTCTCTTCGATGGTAACACCTACCCGCACTTGATAACTCTCTTTACAGTTCTTGACGGATTTTTCCAAAATTTCCCTGATAGGGGCAAGGCGATCGAGCGCTTTTCGCTTTTCTCTGGTTTGTCTGTCATCGAATCTTTGTGTCTGAATTAATAAACAAAACATATTGATGCCCATGTTAAGACGGAATATCTAAATCCCGAATCCGGCACCAGCCCATAAATCTAAAAAGTTCAGTTTCTCTGCTTTGTAAGTTCCAGCAATATAGAAAAGGTCAATAGATGCTTTTATCTCGATTTTGTCGGTCTTTTTAGCACCTCTACAACATGAATAATTATTTTGGATGCTATCAATATGTTGGTGAGCATTACAACCATCACTAACATGCTATCATCATATAAACCGAGCCAGCTTTTTAGAATTGTCTGTGACTCTTTTACCTTTCCGACTGGGCCTGGGTGTTGTCTTAAGAGGTTGTTTGCCTTTCCTCTTATGTGGATAAGGTGTTTTTCTCAAACTGAATCCAGTATTTTTCTTCCTTGCTTTTTGAGACAAACATAAGAGGTCTCATTGGTTTCACAATCAGGCAGTGTATCTGAGACACTTCGTTCAATATCACAGTTCTCTTCGTGTTCTTGAACCTATTATTCTGTATTAATGTCAACTTCCTCTCCTGGAACCTCTAGAATGAGGTTTGATGTTCTTTCAGGAGGTGCAGCTAGTGAAGGTAGACTTTTTTCATCACCACATCAAATGGAAGTTGGTGAATTGGCTGGGTGTCGATGAGGATACCGAGATCATATTGCACTGTTATTGTCGCCGTTTTGAACCTGACAATGAAAAATACTGGGCTTTGGAAAAACAAATTATGTACACGTATCTTGGACAGAATTAAGTTACCCATAACATTTGAAGTAGTCAAACTAACATTGATACAGACGTATCAAAGTGATACAAGAGTACATATCAGGTACACAAATCCATTTCCACAAAAATAACTACAATCACAAGATATCTCAACGTATTCTAAAAAGAAAATTGAAGGGTAAAATCGAGACTGAAACATTTGTAAATACTTACTTAAAAATACGCGACGTATTTGTGAGATACAAAAGTAAATTAATCACCTCTGGTGTGTGGAACAGTGCTCGACTAACCTGTTGAGGAGCAGGTGCTTGAGCAATAGGTGAGAGGAAGGCAACGTCGCCCTTGCACTGCGAAACTGCCATCAAACACACTCAGCCATGTATTTGTCAGATACATACAGTGTATTGGTGTGTTGAATATACATTCACTTGTGAAAGTATGTTGAATCATGCTAATAAGAAGTCCTTGTGGATGCTGCTAAGTGTATTCGTACACAGATGTTAACATCTCTTCTGGTTTTTTTTGGTTTTGGCGGTTTAGCTTCACTTAAAAGTACAGAAATTTACTGAAGCAAGCCTCACATAGGATCAGGAATGATACTTCGCGAGTGAAATTGTTTTAGGAGAAGTAATATAGTTACATCTCTCTCTCTCTCTCTCTCTCTCTCTCTCTCTCTCTCTCTCTCTCTCTCTCTCTCACGCTGTCTGTCCCTCTCTCGCTCCCAACCCAATATGGCTACAACAAATACACTTGGTAAATTGGAAATACATTTTAGAGATATGTTTTAGGTTCTGTTGTGGTAGAGATAACAATAATTGGACATAGGTACTTATATGGCGAAGTTCAAGAGTATTGTATAAAATGCCTTAAGCAGGTTAAGTTTCAAGCCAAGTTATGGGGGTTCGACAGCCATGTTACAAAGCTGTTACTAAAGCAAAGAGAACTTCATTGCAAATTTAAATGTAGCCAAAGACGCGCAAACAAACAAAAACTGAATGAAGGAAAGCCATGCTAGAAGCATTCAACAAATTCGAAAGTAAAGTTCTACAAGCTGAAAAACGGCAAATTTGCTCCTATTTAAAAGACTCTTAACAGCAAAGTGGGAGAATTCGCACTCTTCTAACACAGAAAATTCTAAAGCCTTTTACCCAGTCTCTCTTTTTAAAGCATTCATACTCAGGAACTCCCTCTAACACAGAACATTCTAAAGCCTTTTACCCAGTCTCTCTTTTTAAAGCCTTCATACTCAGGAACTCCCTCTCATTGCCACTGTCTATGTATGTCTCTCTCTCACTGTCTGCTTTTTTCCCCATTGGCAATTTGTCCTGTCTGTCTCTCCACTGCGCCCTTCCCTTTCTTTCGTTCATGCTTACCACAGTCTCCTTTTCTGTTACTTTCACTGTATCTCTGTTCCACTGCCATGGTCTTTGTCTATCCTTTTTCTCTCCGATTCCCACTGTCTCCTTTTTTCACACTTACAGTCTGCTGTCTTTCTCTTCAACTGTCTCCTCTCCACACATGTCCTTGGGGATAGTTTGCTCGGGGTTTTGACCCCTAGACAGGGAAAAGTTTAACATGTGTGTATAGGGGTGGGCAGGCACATTTTGTAGTAAAACATTTCGTAGGTGACAGTTTACAGCTGTTGAATATTTAAAAAAAAGCATATTTGTGCCATCAACTGTACAATTTTGTGTGTTTATTCTTTACTAGTTTCGATTATTACAACCATCTTCACAATAAAAAAATATATTTTTGGTTCACTGATGCACATTGTTTTTCTCCTGTGAAGATGGCTGCAACGGCCCAAAATCGATAGAGAACAAACATACAATTGTACAGCTGATGGCACAAATATGCATTTTTTTAAAAATTAGTGCCTAAGTTCGCCAGTGTGGGGTAGAGGGTGGGGGAAGGGAGCCCAGACCCCACAAATCTATATATTTTCTCCACTTGTCATTCTTTTTAAGTTCAACTGCCTCGTCTCTCTTTTGCTCCCACTGCTTCTATCTCAATCCATCTCTTTCACCGCCATTTTCTCTTTCCCACCACCACTGTCTCCCCTCTCTTTCTCTCCCACTGACACTGTCCTCTCTTCCACCGTCACTGTCTCCCTGCTACTCTCTTTCAACACATAAAAGGACAAATATGTTCGTATGCCAAAATTTTTGTTGAGGACGGCGAAGTGAGAAATGAAGTAGCTGGTTCCCCATTTTTCTGTCAGAGTCTATGAAAGAGGTGCATATTCGCCTATTTGCGGTATGTCAGGAGCATTTTAGGTGGTTTCCTTCTTTACCCTGCTATTAATATAAAACGAATTATGTAGGTCACAAAAAATTTTGAACATTTATTTATATACTTCAACATATTTACATATTTTGACCTGTAAAAACAACACGTGTGTACACATAAGTTAACATTAAGTCGTCTCCGATTCAACAAACATTCACTGTACACTAATTTATATAAAAATGCACAACATTTTTATGCTACATCTACAGTATACCAAAAATTTGATGTTTGGTTTGCAAGTACAGAGACTTATAAACGACAACATAATTTTTTGTAAGGTACGTACGCCACCAGGTGACACCATCGAATCATCTTCATGTCAAGACAGTATAGGCCTGAAGTACCAATTATACAGATACAGTGAACCATAAAATTTTATTAGTGAAAAAAATGTTTATACGGTGCTGTGAGAATGATAGACACATCGCTATGAATGCTAAACAAGAACTGATTCTTGGTGGAAGTACTATAGATAATAATGCATACAGTAGAAAGAATAGAATAAAGTTTTGTAGGAGACAATAATGTGGAAAGTGCCCCATTTATCTACATCGTACAAGGATCGTATGAAATTTCACATGTAATGAATGCAAGTGTTCAACTACCATTAATTTTCCACTCATGGAAACTTTATGAGTATCCAACTCTACCTAGAGCACCAAGTCAGAGTTGGCTGATTAAGATATCAGTTCAACTAGAGACACCTCGATTCATTATTCTGGCAATGCAAACACACAGGAGACAGAATGTTAAGAAGGATCCCAACGTATTTGACAACTGTAAGCTAACCAATGGAAGAATCTTACTGACTTATTTATACTACCCACACAATAATCTACAGCTTGGCTGGGACAATAACAACGTTGGCCTACTGCACAATATGTATAATAAGTTTTGATCATCATACTGTAAGGGCAATGAATTTAGATGGATTCTCAGCCCAAACCAGTTTAAAGATTTGGTGCCAGTTACTGTGATCGACTGCTCAAATCGAAATGAAAGTATAAAATCTGGCCCTGTAGACAGCCATACTGAACATGAATCATTAGACAATTTCCCTCCACACTTCGTGGTGTAAGCATTATTGTTACATGAATGTGTTTTTAATTACTCATCTCTCACAGGAATTGTACAGCAATTAGTATAAATGTGGTGCTGCTGCTTCACAGCTAAGGCATTACACGATGGCCCATTAAGGTTCACATGTTGTTGTAGATGTGTAGGGCTTCTGTGAAGAGTATGGACAATTTGTGTTTAAAGATGTTGCATACCTTGCTTTTGAGAACACTGGACGAATACTGACAACACTCTCAACTACTGTCATTCCACCTAGACCATTTAGAGCAGTACAGAGCGCCAATACTCGCTGGACAACTACTTGTTAATCGGCTTTCACAATGGAAAAGGATAATATGATTTTCGAATGGTGTATGAAAATACCTAGATATGATTATAGAGATGTTTAGTAAAGAAGACATCTAGATCTCCACTTGGGGATAGGTTCCTGCTATAGATTTATAATTGATATTTCTTGAATATGTTTTATTCTTGTGGTCATTACCCATGAGATTCTTTTTCTTTCCAGCTGCTGCAAATGCAATACTTGCTCACAATGAGAGCAATGCTTATGCCAAGCTGGGTAAAATATTAGAATTCATGAATCAACACAATGTTCTTCTGTTCAGAATGAGATCGATATTGATGTCAAGCTGGATATAATATTGAAAGTCATTACTCCTAATGATACCACATCCACTCACAATGAGATCAACATTGATGCTGAGCTGGATGTAATATTAAAAGCCATTATTCTGATCAGTACTAAGGATGATGAACGCCTGAAATACCTATGTGGCTACACTAGTACCAATGATTTTCCACATAATTACTGTGAATTATTATAATAATTATTATCATCATTATTATAGATGTCTACATACAAGGTGCGACAATAAAGTACTGAGACTGATTTTCTTTGCAAGATGTGGCAACCCTACAGGCTTGCGTAGGCACAATATCTTTTACCTTGGTCTATAAGCTACTTCTAGTCCAAGTGGCACATCGATGCAACTGCTCAGTCGTGACCTGTGCTGTAATAGGTTAACATGTGTTTGTGTCTCTCATCACGGAAATGAAACCGCATAATACTGGGCAACAGTATGCTATTTCTTTTTGCGTTAAATTAGGTGAAAACGCGTCGACAACTTACGGTAACCTTCAGAAGGCTTTTGGAGAGGAGGTTATGTCAAGAGCTCAAATTTGTTGTTGGCGTAAAATGTTTAGTGAAGGCAGAACGAATGTTGAAGAGGAAGAACACAGTGGACGACCATCAACTTCACAGACAGATGTCAATGTGGCCAGGGTGCGTGAACTCGTACGATCTGATCGAAGATTATCCGTGAAAATGATTGCAGAAGAACAAAACACCAATCGAGAAACGGTTTGTCTAATAATATCAGAAGATCTTGGTATGAGAAAGATTTGTGCAAAAAGGTCCCCAAAAATCTCACACCACAACAGCGAGAAACACGAAAAAATGTGGCAGCCACTCTGTTAGAGCAAATGAAAATCAATCCAGAATTGTTGAGCTGTATTATCACTGGTGATGTAAGTTGGATTTTTCAGTACGATCCAGCGACAAAACACCAAAGTTCGCAATGGTGCTTAAAGGGATCACCCAGACCCAAAAAAGTTCGCATGTGAAAGTCAAAAGTGAAATCATGCTTGTGTGCTTCTTTGATTTCAAGGGAATTGTTCATAGAAAGTGGGTGCCACCTGGACAAACGGTTAACCAATATTACTAAAAAGAAATTTTAGAAAGACTTCGTAAGAGAGTTCTTCGTGTCCGTGGCAACATTGCTGATAATTGGATTCTGCATCCAGATAATGCCCCATCCCATACTGCTCTGTCAGTACAGCAAGTTTTAACCTCAAAACAAGTTTCAGTACTACCACAGCCACCTTATTCACGAGATATCGCTCCTTGCGACTTTTTTCTATTTCCAAGAGTCAAAACGGCGGTCATGGGACACCATTTTCAAAAGCTGTGATGAGGGTCTTGGAGGATATTAGAGAAGATACTTCTGTAAAGTTTGGAAAGTAGGAGACGGATACTGGCAGAAGCTGTGAGTACCAGGCGTGAGTCGTGCTTCGGTAGCTCAGTTGGTAGAACACTTGCCCGCGTAAGGCAAAGGTCCCCAGTTCGAGTCTCGGTCGGGCACACAGTTTTAATCTGCCAGGAAGTTTCATATCAGCTCACACTCCGTTGCAGAGTGAAAATCTCATTCAGGAGCTTTTGTTGTTTATGCAGATTTAGAACGCCAACTAGCTCCTGTGACGCGTTGTAAAGGCAACCAGAATGCCCCTCATATTACCTTTGCAGTGTGACATTTACCTTATGCAGCCATATATCAAATTCTATGCTGGGACGACTCTAATCTTAACCAGTTCGAATCATACATCAGAGATAATCCTGTGAGAAGACTGCTCAGCAAGCTCGAAGAACTTGTATAGTTGACCAACTCACAGGAGAATGATGTCTTACACAAGCAGGTAGTTGACTGTCACATTTGTGAGCTGCAATTAGATACAAAAGCGGAGATGCCCTTTAGAGTGCGATTGTGGTCCGATGGGGAAGTTCCACAGGGAGCACACAATGCAGTACCAGCTACCATGACACTTACCATCTTTCTCTCACAATCTGATTGGGTATGATCCTCACTTTGTTGTCGAGAACTTGGGTGAATCTTCCAAACGAATCACACCAAAACTATCGCTTTGGTCCCTGGATTTCCCACACATCATGGAAGAACCTTCTCAGAAACTTGCTGATAAACGTGCTAGAAGGACATGCAGATCACTAGAGCTGCTTATCCCAGTGACAAGTTTCAGCTTGTGACAAAGAAAAGGGTTTTTAATTACAAGTATCTTGATTTAGAGGAGAGATCTGACGAAACCACATTGCCTGCTATTGCCCCATTCCATAAAAAAATTATAGGCATTGCCATAAAAGATTTGAAGTATGGCAGAAATTCGAGGTTCCAGGGCTTTCGTGGGATGCAAATTTAAAAGACACATGTAGACATCAAACTGTTCATTGATGTTGACATGCTTCGTTTCTGAATGTAGGGGATTCACAAGGTGGATGTAAACAGCGCTGTGCACCAATCTCCTTCAGTTGGTGGGTTCAGCTGGCTGTCAAAAAGGAAATCGTCAGATTCGGTATATTCAAAGATATGACTCTGTCGTAGAAACAAAATTGCCATGTCCCACCCATTTGCATGACGAGCTCAGTGACTTGCAGCAGTGACTGGAGCAACTGGTTCTGTGCAATTATTCCATCCCCAGGCTGATGATGACGCTGGGGAACATACATAGATCCATCATGAGTAGCAAGTGGGCCAATTCAGTGCATTAGTGGATTATTTAATGATCAAACTCACTCAGCCACAAAAATAAAATACAAAAAATTAAATCAATAAAAATGTATTCAAGCAATGAACTCTAGATTGTGAGATTCGTTATAATTATTTTTAGTTCTCTTCATTCCTTTATACTTCAGTTCAATATTACCACCTTCAAAAAAATTGAAAGTCCCAATTAGTTATTATTTTACTAAATCTGACTGACAAAATAATTCTAAATTTAGTATCAAGCTCCATACAAATTTTCTCCCCATATCTAGTTTTCAAATATTCACATCCCATATGTAATACAACTCATTTACTTCTAGTTCACTAATCTTTCAAAACAAATTAGAATTGCCTACATTATTAAGCTTTGTCAGTATAGTTTCCATTTACATAGAATAAAAAAATAAGATTAAAAATGTTCACTCAAAATTCTATGCTGGGCATAATATGTAAAATTTTCTTAATGTACATGACTAAGTAGGCCACTGTAACTTTCTGAAGTTTAACATTAAAAGTGACAATTAATTTCATTGTAGTTTTCTGTTGCCTAATACATTCATTCACCTACACATGTTACAACAAAAATAGGATAATTTTGAATAAAACTGAAGGGATTTACATTGACATCGTCATCCAAGTTCAGTGACTCTCTTAACATTGAGGAAAGGGTCTTATGCTTTCAGATAATTATTTGGTGAATTGTTGTTGTTGTGGTCTTTAGTCCTGAGACTGGTTTGATGCAGCTCTCCATGCTACTCTATCCTGTGCAAGCTTCTTCATCTCTCAGTACCTACTGCAGCCTACATCCTTCTGAATCTCCTTAGTGTATTCATCTCTTGGTCTCCCTCTACGATTTTTACCCTCCACACTGCCCTCCAATGCTAAATTGGTGATCCCTCGATGTCTCAGAACATATCCTACCAATCGATCCCTTCTTCTAGTCATGTTGTGCCACAAACTTCTCTTCTCCGCAATCCTATTCAATTCTTCCTCATTAGTTATGTGAACTACCCATCTAATCTTCAGCATTCGTCTGTAGCATCACATTTCGAAAGCTTCTATTCTCTTCTTGTCTAAACTATTTATCGTCCATGTTTCACTTCCATACATGGCTACACTCCATACAAATACTTTCAGAAACGACTTCCTAACATTTATATCTATACTCGATGTTAACAAATTTTTCTTCTTCAGAAACGCTTTCCTTGCCATTGCCAGTCTACATTTTATATCCTCTCTACTTCGACCATCGTCAGTTATTTTGCTCCCCAAATAGCAAAACTCCTTTACTACTTCAAGTGACTCATTTCCTAATCTAATACCCTCAGCATCACCCGACTTAATTGGACTACATTCCATTATCCTCGTTTTGCGTTTGTTGATGTTCATCTTATATCCTCCTTTCAAGACACTGTCCATTCCGTACAGCTGCTCTTCCAAGTCCTTTGCTGTCTGTGACAGAATTACAATGTCATCGGCGAACCTCAAAGTTTTTATTTCTTCTCGATGGATTTTAATACCTACTTCGAACTTTTCTTTTATTTCCTTTATTGCTTACTCAATATACATATTGAATAACATCGGGGATAGGCTACAACCCTGTCTCACTCCCTTCCCAACCACTGCTTCCCTTTCATACCCCTTGACTCTTATAACTGCCATCTGGTTTCTGTACAAATTGTAAATAGCCTTTCGCACCCTGTATTCTACCCCTGCCACCTTTAAAATTTGAAAGAGAGAATTCCAAACAACATTGTCAAAAGCTTTCTCTAAGTCTACAAAAGCTATAAACGTAGGTTTGCCTTTCCTTAATCTTTCTTGTAAGATAAGTCGTAGGGTCAGTATTGCCTCACGTGTTCCAACATTTCTATGGAATCCAAACTGATCTTCCCTGAGGTCAGCTTCTATCAGTTTTTCCATTCATCTGTAAAGAATTCGCGTTAGTATTTTGCAGCTGTGACTTATTAAGCTGATAGTTCGGTAATTTTCACATCTGTCAACACCTGCTTTCTTTGGGATTGGAATTATTATATTCTTCTTGAAGTCTGAGGGTATTTCGCCTGTCTCATACAACTTGCTCACCAGATGATAGAGTTTTGTCAGGACTGGCTCTCCCAAGGCTGTCAGTAGTTCCAATGGAATGTTGTCTACTTCTGCGCCCTTGTTTCGACTCAGGTCTTTCAGTGCTCTGTCAAACTCTTTACGCAGTATCATATCTCCCATTTCATCTTCATCTACTTCCTCTTCCATTTCCATAATATTGTCCTCAAGTACGTCGCCCTTGTATAGACCCTCTATATACTCCTTCCACCTTTCGGCTTTCCCTTCTTTGCTTAGAACTGGGTTTCCAACAAAGCTCTTGATATTCATGCAAGTTGTTCTCCTTACTCCAAAGGTCTGTTTAATTTTCCTGTAAGCAGTATCTATCTTACCCCTAGTGAGATAAGGCTCTACATCCTTACATTTGTCTTCTAGCCATCCCTGCTTAGCGATTTTGCACTTCCTGTCGATCTCATTTTTAAGACGTTTGTATTCCTTTTTGCCTGCTTCATTTACTGCATTTTTATATTTCCTACTTTCATCAATTAAATTCAATATTTCTTCTGTTACCCAAGGATTTCTAATACCCCTCGTCTTTTTACCTATTTGATCCTCTGCTGCCTTCACTATTTCATCCCTCAAAGCTAACCATTCTTCTTCTACTGTATTCCTTTCCCTCATTACTGTCAATTGTTCCCTTATGCTCTCCCTGAAACTCTGTACAACCTCTGGTTCTTTCAGTTTATCCAGGTCCCATCTCCTTAAATTTCAACCCTTTTGCAGTTCCTTCAGTTTTAGTCTACAGTTCATAACCAATAGATTGTGGTCAGAGTCCACATCTGCCCCTGGGAATGTCTTACAAGTTAAAACCTGGTTCCTAAATCTCTGTCTTACCATTATATAATCTATCTGATACCTTTAGTGTCTCCAGGGTTCTTCCATGTATACAACCTTCTTTCATGATTCTTGAACCAAGTGTTGATTAAGTTATACTCGGCGCAAAATTCTACCAGGCGGCTTCCTCTTTCATTTCTTAGCCCCAATCCATATTCACCTACTATGTATCCTTCACTCCCTTTTCCTACTGACGAATTCCAATAACCCATGACTATTAAATTTTCGTCTCCCTTCACTACCTGAATAATTTCTTTTATCTCATCATACATTTCATCAATTTCTTCCTCATCTGCAGAGCTAGTTGGCATATAAACTTGTACTACTGTAGTAGGGGTGGGCTTTGTGTCTATCTTGGCCACAATAATGCGTTCACTATGCTGTTTGTAGTAGCTTACCCGTACTCCTATTTTTTTATTCATTATCAAACCTACACCTGCATTACCCTTATTTGATTTTGTATTTATAACCCTGTAATCATCTGACCAAAAGTCTTGTTCCTCCTTCCACCAAACTTCACTAATTCCCACTGTAAGTAACCTTAACCTATCCATTTGCCTTTTTAAATTTTCTAACCTACCTGCCCGATTAACTGATCTGAAATTCCACACCCCTATCTGTAGAACGCCAGTTTTCTTTCTCCTGATAATGACGTCCTCTTGAGTAGTCCCCGCCTGGAGATCCGAATGGGGGACTATTTTACCTCTGGAATATTTTAGCTAAGAGGACGCCATCATTATTTAATCATACAGTAAAGCTGCATGCCCTCGGGAAAAATTATGGCTGTAGTTTCCCCTTGCTTTCAGCCGTTCGCAGTACCAGAACAGCAAGGCCATTTTGGTTAGTGTTACAAGGCCAGATCAGTCAATCATCCAGACTGTTGCCCCTGCAACTACTGAAAAGGCCGCTGCCCCTCTTCAGGAACCACATGTTTGTCTGGCCTCTCTAAGAGATACCCCTCCATTGTGGTTGCACCTACGGTACAGCTATCTGTATCGTTAAGGCACACAGGCCTCCCCACCAATGGCAAGGTCCATGGTTCATGGGTGGTGAATTAAGAGTCCCTAATTCGTGAGGAAAAACTTCATTTCTTCCATAAATATTTTGTAATTTAACATGATCGAATAAAGAAGAATCAATTAGTTGATTATTTTTTGTTTAGTTCGGAAAACAGAACAAATAAAGTAAGGCACATCAAATTCCGATGAATTATAATAATTAGTAACATCTAGTTCAAAATTTCTTTCTCCTTCTAATCCTGCTATTTCAACTCTTTGGATTCCAAGAAAGAAATTGAAATTTTTTAATTTTTTAGTCTTTGTTCTTCTGGTTCTAGTGAATATTCTGGTTCATATTTTATGACAGGAACACAATCTTCCATAGATTCTACTTCGATTTTACCTTCTTTTGGAAGTGTATGTTTTATTTCATTTCCAGCATCGTTTTTATTAGCCCATCTAAGATTAGCATCTCCAGCACTTGAACTCAAAGGAAAAATTACTGTTAAATCTCCTTCCCACATCAGTTCTATAATCTTTGAAAAATCCAACAAACAGATCTAGTGGAAAAAGTACCTCATTTCCTTACTTTTTATCTTACTGTTATTAAACATATGCCCTTCCATGGTTAACTCATGAGCTATAGTCGAAGTTAATCTCATAACGACAGATGAAGAAATGAGTGAATGTTCCATTATAGAAATAAATATTGTTTCCTGTCTTTATAGTGATGACCTCAAACAAATTCGCCACATAGTTATCAATTAATTTTTTATTGGATTTGCCATCATATGATGGAGAATCTGTATCATTAGCTCCAATAACACTAAAACACATATATAACTATGCATGATTCAGCTGAACCCATCCATCTTCAATATTTATACTAATCTCTGCTTTCTTGTTGCAAAGATTTAGATTATTTTTAGTCTCCTCATATAATGGGAATGAGTAAACTGATAACTCGCAATTAAGTTCATGATTTATTAAGGAAAAAATTTAGTAGCGTTAGCAAAAGCAGACTTATGTGTCAGCAAATAGCTGACTTTGTATCAGCAAATAGTTGACTTTGCAGCAGCAAATAGTTGGCTTTGTGTTAGCAAAAGCTGGCTTTAGTCTGTGACTTAGGCTGTGACTAAGACATTTCTAAATTACAGTTACATAAACACCATTAAAGTCAATCAAATTATCATTTTTGTCAGTTATAGTCATTTCTAAGTCTTGAATAGGTTCAAAAATTTGATTATATACAGGATAATGTGGTTTATGATGTATTTCACCACCAATTTCAGAATTAGTTTTAAATGAAACATTAATATTATTTTCTCAATGAAAATGATCGTTATGTCTAACAAATATTCCATCAGCAAAATTAAAATTTACATTAATTATGTCGACTGGAATCATTTTAGGAACATCTTTAGCAATAGTTTCTTTATTTAAGTTAATAATTCGATTATTAAAGCCTAGCATACTTGCAAAATTATTTTCTTTTATATCCATATAAAATTTTACAACACTTTCAATTTCAGCTCTATTTAAAATTCCACCTGCTTTAATATGAATATTTGGCTTTTTTGACTGAATAAATTTTTCTATATTTTTCAAACTATATTGACCAACAGGACTTTCTATTGTTTCTCCATCACAATATAATTTATTATTTTTTAAAGTATTATTTGGAGTTAAAAAGTTGAACAAAAACAAAGTAGTGCAACATTACTGAAGGTGTCTTGTAGAGGTACAGTCAATTTCTTTTCGAGAACAGATGGCTTATCACTCAATTGAAATAATGTGCTCGTTTAGTACTAAAAATTTATTAAATAAATGAAAACTGATTGGGAACCAAAAATAAGAATTCTACAAAAGGAATCAAAAATAAAACATGGTAAAGTTTGACAAAATTCTATTTGATGTGTAATTATAGGACTAAGTGGTGTTGTAAAAACAACATTATTTACCGATAGTTATATTTTTAGGATGGTTGAACTGGAATAAAATTAATCATTTCTACATTAATTTTAAAGTTTAGATCAACCGAAATATCGAGAATTTATAAAAGATGTGAAAAACTGAAGATAATCGCAATCATAAAAATTACTACTTTTACTGAAAATATGAAGAAATTATTCCATTAGATCAATGTCTATATAAATCTGTAGTAGTATTTGAATACTTCATTCTTGAAAATCAAGATATAGTTAGAGAATATTTTACTAGAGGAATACAAAAAGGAACAGATTGTTTTTCTTTAAGTCAAATATATTCAAAAATTCCAAAACACTTAGCTGGAGATACTTTAAATTTTTAAATATTTTAGACAAGATGATACAATTTTAAATCGTACTTGTCATGAGTTTGTTGGTGGTGATTTAAAGTTTGATGAATTTAAAGAATTGGAATAAAAGTAAATTTGAAATTTTGACAATAGATATGACTAGAAATCCGAATGAAGGTAAGTTCAGAAATGAAATACAAAGTTTCATAACATTAAAAATGTTTAGTTATTGTTTTTCATATATAATAAATCTTTGTAAAATATGATGTAGGAGTTGTTAAAAAAGCTAGGCAAAATAGAAGAGTAAAGGAACAATCGAAAGAAGAGTTTGAGAAATGGAAAAAACAATCAAGAACAGAATGTGATAAATTAAAACAAGATCATGCAGTTATAGATACAATAGAAAACGTTAACTAAGGAACTGAAGGATTAGGAGAAAAAGGTTTAAAAGCAATTGTAGTAAATAGAGAAGTTGAAAGACAAATGGTACCTTATTCTCATTATCAGTTAGAAGAATTTAATGATTGCACTTACACAATATGGAAGTCCACAGCGTGACTATACTTTAAGTGAATCAGAGATACAAGATTTATTGAGTACGTGTGGAGAAGAGAAAAAAGGATAAAAATTTTAAAGAATAAATGTAAGTGAAAGAATGTTAGAATATATTAATCGCAGTGAAGTTGAAGTTTTTGGATTAAGACCTGTTGGCTCATTTTAATTCGTTGGTAAATTACCAGTAAAATTTGGTGGAAATAAATTAACAATTGGTGATAAGACATTTGAAGGTAAAGATAGATTAATGAATCTTTTAACTAAAAAACAGATAACTGTGGAATACATGAATACACTATTTTTATGTTCTGATTTATCAAATTATACAGCTATATTATACCATTTAGGATCATTATATTCTGCTAATAATCCAAATAAAATGAAATCGAATAGAGGAAATAAACATAAATATTTCATAACAGAAATTGTTGATGACTTTTTTCCAGTGTTGGGACAAAATGCTTTAGATGATTCATATCAAAGTGAAGAAGAAGAAAAAATGTTGAATGTTTAATTTAAAAAAGTACAGAAAAAGAATCGAATATGGTGAAGAATTAGCTTGAAATTAAAATTATCATAATGAAGATGTTGGAATAATGAAATAGTCGGAATAATGCCAATGTCAACTAAGAAATTAAGTGATTTTATAATTAGCAATCCAAAAGGAATTCCTTATTTAATGCAACTACCAGAATATAGTTACTGATGGCCATTTACTAAGCTTGAAGGAAGACTAGCACGTGGTGATCCAGGAATAAACAAGTTGAATGTAGAATGTAAAAAACATGATATTGCATACAGAGATAATAAATACTTAGAAAAAAAGGGACAGTGAGCAGATAAAGAACTTAACTTAGTTACTAAAGAAAGAATGCATGAAACCAATGCTTCCTTAGGAGAAAAATTAGCAGCAACTGCGGTTAGAGGAATTATATATGAAGAGAGAAAAAAGGAATGGTCTTAGGCGTGGATGACAATGGTCAGTGAGTATAAAAAATATTAATTCTTATAAATTCTTAATCTATATTAATGAATAATCGTTTCAGTTGATTATACTTTGCTACAAAGTAACAAGACTAAACCAAAATCAACTAAATTTAAATTAAACAATGAACAATTACACAGTATTGAACCTTTCTTAACTGATGTTCAGAAAGAATGAAAGGGAAAATAACTGGCGGAAATTTACTTATTACGTTAGGCATTCCTGTTGAGTAACAGATTATTGAATATCTGACAAAAAAGAATGAAGGTAAAGGACCAACACAACATGAAGGTGGATTTCGTCTATTACTATTAGTTGCACTATCTAATTTAGCAACTAATGGTTCATTTGCTGGTGGTTTGGCAGCAATTGCAAATGCAGTAATAAACAAGAAAAATGTTGATACAAAAGTGTAAGAAATGAAATGACATAATTTGGAAATGGAAAAGAAAGGGAGAGGAGTATAAATTTTCGAAGAAATAATTAAAAAATGTAATGGTCTTTATCTAATTCTGACATTGAAAAATTAGTTAAACAATTTAAAATTAAAGACTTTCCTGGGGTTTTTATGATTGAAGGATTAGCAAGTCACCCTAGAGAATACGAATCTGGAATAGTTAATTTAGATACATTTGATCATGTTTGTTGTCACTGGATTTGTTATTATAAAAATAAAGATATAAAATTTCTTTTAGAGTCATTTGGTGCTAATATTCCAACTAAAATAGTCACCTATTTTGGAAAAAACTATCTATGCTACAGTTGTGAGAAAATACAAAATTTTAATCAAGTAATTTGTGGTCATTTATTTCTATTTGTGTTAAAATTGCTATCAGCGCCAGCTGAAGCAGGCTTCGGCCTGCAGCTAGATTATTACAAGTTTAATGATATTTTGGCTTTATTAGAGGTACATTTTTGGAAATAAGATCATTAACGAAGTAGATTTTCCACCAAAAATTAATAATATTCAATCATCAATAGACTCAAAAATACATAATGTAATTAAACAATTTCAGAAAGAATTTAATGCTATTTTTAAGATTACTAGAGGTTATATTGGCTTTACAGGTAGAAGAATTGCGAATGTAAATTACCCAGTTGGTGCAAAAGATGTAGTGAACGAACATTATTTACAGAAAGAGTTTGTTGTTACAAAACCTTAACATACAAGTATTCTAACTGAATTCAATAATTATAAGAAGAATTATGAAACCTTGTCACAAAAAATAAATACAGCAAAAATTTACAGATTAAAGACAAAGAAATGGCCTCTATAATGGTGTCATAGAACATCATAATAAACAAATATTCGACATGAAAACAAGTCTTTGTCATCATAACTAAAATGGATATACTAGAAAGGAAACTTAACTTGCTTCATTCGAAATTTAACAATTTACATGAGAAAGTTGGTAAAGATCTATAAAATAAAAAATTTAATAAATTTTTATTCTATATGAATGGATAATTATAATAACCTCTACTTTTGAAGTGTATAAAGTTTACTGAAAAACAGAGTAACAACTAAAAACGGAAGACAAAGAATTGAAGGTCTTTGTACAGTATGTAAAAGAAAAAAGAGTAAATTCATTGAAAAAAATTGTAGGTGGAGATTTGAGAAAATCTCTCACCCCTAATATTTGTGTAGAAATTATTAATGAGTTATGTAAACCAATGAAAAAATAATTTAAATGAATAAATGTTGTTTCATTTGGTATAGATGATTTATGGGAAACTTATTTATTTGAAATGGATTCTGGAAAGTTGAAAGGAATTTCGAAAATAAATAAAGGATTTAAATATTTGTTAACTATGCCAGACGTTTTTTCTAAAATTTGATTGAGGGCTTCCAGCTACAGATAAAACAGGTCAAAATGTAAGTAAAAATTAATTCTTTTGAGGAAACATTTGAGTCAAGACACAGTCTCAAGACTTCTTTTGCTGTTGCAAGAAAACCAAGAAATTTACAAACAGATAATTTCAAAGAATTTTATAACAAATAATTTCAAGAATCGATGAAAAATATAATTTTAATTATTATTCAACTTTTACTGAATAAAAAGCAACTGTTATTGAATGATTTAATAGAACATTGAAAGAAAAAATGTGGAAAAATTTGCTCTTCAAGGAAATTATAAATGGGTTGAACAATTTTCGAAATTAGTTGATGAATATAATAACATAAAACATTCAAATATGAAACTGAAACCAATAGAAATTAATAAAAAGAATCATGGACCAACTGTTGTTGTAGCTAAAGATAAAAATAAATTAAAAAAGGGGCTAAGGTTAGGATTAGTTAACTTAAAGGACTTTTTGAAAAAGGGTACACTGCCAATTGGTCAACAGAAATGATCGAAACTAAAGATCTTATTCATTCTAACCCAGTCACATACAAAAGATATCGAAGGACATTTTTCATGAAAAGAAGTAAAAAAAAAAACACAATGTATATCTTGTCGAAATTATTTTGAAAAAGAAAGGAAATAAGGTTTATATTCAACGGTTTGGTTTCGATAATTCACATAATAGTTTGGTAAATAAAACAAATCTAAATTTGTAAAAGTTAGATCATTTTATTAATAAGATTTTTGTCTGGATGTAAGTGTAACTGCTGGTTACGCTTTAATCTAAGTAATTTTTAATATTTTATAAAAGTTAGACCTAGGTCTAAGAGGAAAAACATTTCTATTAATAAACTTTTTTCTCCATATATGGCTACACTAAGAATGAAACAATTTGCACTTTCATTGTTTCTATCTTTACGTTATCCAAATGAAGAGACCTCCACGGTCATAACTTAATTAACTGATGAAAGGGTGAATTACTTGTTCAGACTCAAAGGAGACAAAGTTTGTATTGTTTATGAATACTTAAAAAAACAGACTTATATTAATTCAGTCTGATGAAGATGATAAAATATGTATAGTAGATTTACTAAAGTTAAATCGGTACCCTCAAATATACATTCTAATACTGCTTTTTCTCAGTGGTCGATTTTTTGGATCGCTGACTTTCTTTAAGTTGAATTTTTGTGAAGAAGATTCATTATATGACTTATCAATTATTTTTGTAAATAACTATCCAAAATATTTAAATAATTTCGATGGCAATTAATTCTTAAAGTTTCTTTCTTTCGATATACAAATTCACTGAGTTTGGTACATATGTAATTCTCAAAAATTCTTCACAATTTTGATGTCTATTTATGATAACATTTATTTGATTTTGTACATTTTTAAATTGTGCTCGAATAACATCATATTCATAATTAAAATCATATAAACTTAAAATAACAAAAGTAGGACTTAAATTACCATTATTTAGCTGAGGAACAACATGTGGCAATAATGTATTTGTTTCTTTGTTTCTTCTGTTTATTACATCGTAAGCCATATCAACAATTTCTTTCAAATTTTCTACATTTGTTTCAGCCAATTTAATTATATTCTTTGGTCATTCTATACAATAATTTTTGTATTCTGTTTGATTTCTATAGGAATCTATCATTACTCTTCAAATTATGTATTCACCATGTTCACGAATTGCTGTTAATTCTTCATGTATAGCAATATTTATAAATTGTTTTGCTTCTTCTCTTTTATATTAATATTAATCAATATAATCCACAGATTCATTGATAAACCTTGTCTTTATTTAGCAATTCTGAGAGGTAGAGGTGGAAGTAAAGAAATAATAAATTTACCTGAAGACAAAAAGACTAAAAAATGTCTCACAAGAATTAATAATAATGATAATCTATGTTGTCCTAGAGCAATAATAGTTGTATTAACATACCAGACAAATAGTATCTTAGGTAGAGAACAAACTGCAAATGAGATTAAGAAAATTAGAGAAGGAGATAAATACAAATTACAAAAAGAGTTAAATGAAATGTTATGTAATCAGTTGAGAGAATATAACGAAGAAGGCTTTACTTTACATGACATTAAAAATGTGGAAGAATAGTTGGATTGTCAAATAAATGTCGTATGTGCTGAGAATTTCAATTCAGTTATCTATAGTGGTTCTGAGAATGAAAATAAAGATATATCTGTATGAAGATCACAACCATTTTGATGTAATGAACTTTATGAAAGCTTTCTTGGGATCATCATATTTCTGTGATAAATGTAACAAACCATATAACAACAAATACAAACACAATTGCAAAATAGAGAGAAAAATCTGTAAATTATGCAACAGGGAAGAAGGCGGTAGTGAGGAAAATAAGATTTATTGTGAAAGCTGCAGTAGATACTGTTATAATGAAGAATACTTAAAAAATCACCAAGAAGTTTGTGAGACAGCTTATAAACTTAAAGGATGTAAAAAGATCTGTTTGACAGGAAGGAATGAAGAGAACTAAAAATAATGATAACGAATTTCACGGTCTGTGGTTCATTGTTTGAATAAATTTTTATTAATTTAATTTTTTATATTTTATTTTTGTGGTTGAGTGGGTTTGATCATTAAATAATCTTCTAGTGTGCTCAAGTGGCCCACTTACTAGATGGGTAAGTCTGATCATTAAATAATCCCCTAATGCACTGAATGGTCCCACTTACTACTGTCATGCACTACAGAAACTAAGCAGTGTTTCAGTGCTTCTGTTTAGGAAGGGAACTTATTAAACTCACCCACACCATGATGTAATTCTACAGTTTCACCCTGCATATTTGTTGATCTAACATCTACATCTACATCTACATCCGTACTCCGCAAGCCACCTGACGGTGTGTGGCGGAGGGTACCCTGAGTACCTCTATCGGTTCTCCTTTCTATTCCAGTCTCGTATTGTACGTGGAAAGAAGGATTGTCGGTATGCTTCTGTGTGGGCTCTAATCTCTCTGATTTTATCCTCATGGTCTCTTCGAGAGATATATGTAGGAGGGAGCAATATACTGCTTGACTCTTCGGTGAAGGTATGTTCTCGAAACTTTAACAAAAGCCCGTACCGAGCTACTGAGCGTCTCTCCTGCAGAGTCTTCCACTGGAGTTTATCTATCATCTCCGTAACGCTTTCGCAATTACTAAATGATCCTGTAACGAAGCGCGCTGCTCACAGGTGTACTGCCGGTTCATAGTGTCCAACAGGCACAATGTTTCAGCTATCAGGCATATCAGCATTGTCAGGTGTGTTGACAAACTGAGCTAGTAATTTTTTATAGACTTTCGTTCCCAAGGGAGGGTTCTCACACTCTTTATGGCCATTGATATTTGTGCTGTTGCGACTATTTATTATATGAACCTGGGATACTGGGCTGGGGGAGGGCGTTTCTCCTAATTAGCAATTTTGCAGAGGGCATTTGGGGCATAGCTCTTGCATTTGCCTTACAGTTGAGAGGGAACCTCCAAAAACCATGGCTAGAGCTGCAGGTGTTGTCAACTTAAGTATTATTCCTGGATTTCTGACAGTAATACACACTCTTTCCATTAAATTCTAGAAGCTCTTGAGAGCTCATCAGGCAGTTGAACTTTTTGATTACCTCATATGTCTGTATCTCTTTGGACCTCTTCTCTAGACCATCCTCGCTGATGTTTGATTATGGTTGTGTCCACTGGTGTACCTCGTATTCATCTGTTCGGGAGGACGACGAGGCAAGCTGGTGTGCGCCTGTTGGCACCCTCACGACTCCATTGTCAGCCGACAGTGGTATGCCTGCCTCAGCAGGAGGCAGGCAGCCTCCATCTCCACATGTAGCACCATCTGAAAGCGAGACTCAGCCTCTTCTATGGTGGTATCAAAGCTGATGCACGAACTGTCTGTGTTGCTGGGGGTGCCACTGTGGCATCTTATGCGCCATGACGTGCTAGTGAGGACTGCCTTGACCCTATGCTGGGCATCTGGCTTCACCCCCCCCCCCCACCACTTTCACTGGTGGAGGGGGCCGCTGGCTGCACGTGATGGGAGGCTGCTGCTGGCTCGCCACTGCTCGCTACCAGATCAAAACCCATGTCTTTGCTGTGTCTGCTTCCTCTTCGGTGGCGTTTCTTCTTAGTTCCGCCAACTTCTTACAAATTCCTCTGCTCATCGCCAGGTGTCTATTTTGTGGTGTTGTTACTGACTGTAAAGGCTTTGCATCCATGCCAGTTTGCCACATGAGCGCTCTACACCAAGTGCATGTTGGCCTGTCCTTCTTCAATGTTCAACTGCGGCTAGCGTGTTTGCCAGCGCACAGTACACATTTTGGCTGATTGCAACAGTGTTTCGTCATGTGCTCTACTTATTGACACCTAAAGCACTGAGGCTCAGTGTCCTGTCCCAGTGGGAGAGTTTCGACGTGCATGTGGAAGCTGACTGGCTTGTGCACTTCGAAGATGGCATTAGGTAGCAGCAGAGGAAGCTCTGCTGCTGACTCCCTCCTACGTCCATCCACTAAGAAGAACAGTGGTGATTACCTCTTGTTGGTCCCATTGTGCAGCCAGACTGCCACTTCTCCGAATCCAGTCTGTAGCAGTCCTTTGTAAATCATGCCTTCATTGCACAGCCAGGTTAATACCCTCAGGAATACCTTAGCTGTGGTCGTCTTCTTCTTTTGCTATGGCAGGTTCTCTGGTCCAGGGACGATGTATTTGTTCGGGAGTGGTGACAGGGCCTCACAGTCGCTCCAGGATTCGACTTGCACCTTGACGAGAGCTGCGTTAGCTCGACACTTTATGCCTCTTTCTCCAGTTGCAGTTTCCTCCAAGGAGCCGAGTAACTCCATCCACATCTCTTCCTGGTCTTGGATGTAGAATGTGTGAGGGAGTGTCGGCACCGCAGGCTACCTGGTGACCTGCTCAAATTTTACATCCCTCAGCTGTGAGTCGTCTTTGCAGTCACGATGGTAGGCATTATCATCAGCGACGGGTTTTGCTCAGTTGGTGCACGTTGTGCCTGCGAGGTGCCTATCGTCGGCTTAAGCGTCCTCCTCTTCACCTCGTGTCTACCTTTGCCCATCGTGGTGCTCACAGCTACGCACGACGACTATGCTTGTCGCTGTTAAAACAGCAACACGGTAATCTGCTTAGTTGTGCGCACGCCACTGGCCAGACATACGTCTCAGTAACAGCAGTGCGTTCAACACAACGATGCACTCGCTACTACTGCACGGACGGGACTGTATCGAGCTCCTGCAAGCGCGTGACCGACTAATATACCTGTCCCTGAAAGCCACTCCCTCCGCAGTCCGCGCCCGCGGCCTCGGGTCCGCAGTGGCGGAGACGCTAGCGTCGGCGTCAGTGACAGCGTTGAGGTAAGTTCTCTGTCACCCAAACGTCCTCATGTCATCCAAATTTTTGTTCGTTATGTGGATGACACGTTCGAAGGGATTAACTCCTTGACTTGATTACACATTTGAACTCCAAAAAGCCCAACGTCAAAATCACTTTGAAGACCTAAGCGGAAGGAAGATTACCTATCCTGGGTGTCATGATCAAGAAAAGAGATGATGACACCCTGGGCCACAGGTGTACACTAGTACACAGGGCGCGTACCATTTCAGACACAGAGAGTCTGCCCCAGGAGTTGATACACCTCAGAACTGTATTCCGAAAAACCGGGTACCCACAATAGCAGATTAGTCACCCTCTCCGCCGCACCACAACAACACAACCTGTGGATACAGAAGAAGCCACAGAGAAAGAGGCAGCCACCGCCTTTGTACTGTACACTGGCGCACTGTCGGGAAAAATTGGACGCATATTGCAAAAGCAGGGAGTAAAAACTATCTTTTGCCAACCCAATAAGAGACGAGCATTATTGGGAAGCGCCAAAGAATATCTCGGTTTGCGGAAGGCCGGCATCTACCATGTTCCATATCAATGTGGAAGGACTATTGGACAGACAGTGCACATGGTTGAAGATCGTTGCCGAGAACACCAAAGGCACACTCGACTAACGTATTCTAGCAAGTCAGAGGTCGCACAGAACTGTTTGTCCGAGAATGAAGTACAAACACACAAGTATCTTGGCACAGATTTTCAAAGATGCAGCCGCAGTCGTGGACCACGGAGGGAACGGCTCTCGGGGACAGAGGATATTAGTCGCTGCGCGCCCTCTATGAGATCGTGCGTGCTGCAAGGAAGAAGTCGGCATTAAGTCCGTAGACTCTGATGCCACTATTGTTCCGCAAGCAGCGTACGTGGACGACAATAGTGCACTGAACAGCGCTACCTCGTCGTGGGAACTACAGAGAAGACAAAGACGCTGCGGAAACAGCGCGAGAAGGTAACCGAGGCGTTCCTCTTTGGGCTACCTTGGATCTGCCACAAAGCAGCAGTCTGGGAAAGCCTGTGGCACTCTAGTTACTGGCAAGCAACAGTCAAACTACACAACTGAACCAATACGAAGAAGCCGCCACTGTTTATTGTTGTACAAGTGGCAGTGGACAATGGCGACATATTCCAGTTATGGAGACTCCTCGGCTTCCTAGTGAAAGCGGAAGTTCTCCCTCCCCAACTGGACACTAAGTACCAGAACTTCAAGTGCCAGGGACAGTGACATGTGGTGAAATACTGCCGCAACGCTCTCAGGTGCATCAAGTGCGCCAGAGTGCACGACCGCTGCTCCTGCTTGAGAGAAAAAGAAGAGGCACCGACAACCGCCTGCTGCGGAAGTCGCTTGTCGCAGACTGGCTGTCCAGCCTTCTCAGGGCACACCATGGCCACAGACAAGAAGAAGAAGCGCCTCCATGAAGAAGAAGACGTCGAAAGACGCCGCAAACCAAAACGTCTGCACCGAGTGAGAAGAAGACGATGGCTACGCGCCCAACTGGCATGGATAGCAGCGCGCCACGAAGCCCCCCCCCCCCTCCCCCACCACCCAGTGAAAGTGGGAGTGGGGGGGGGGGGCGACCCAAAGCGGAAACTCAAGCACCGACCGCAGAGAAGACATTGTGGCTAACCGACAAAGCGGTTGCAAAGGATGCGCCAGAATCCCAACCACCAGCGAAGGAGATACTGCCACACTGTGCACCACCGCCGGGGAGCAGATGACCATGCTGCAAACCGCGCCAAGAAGGGGGCCTTCCTAGCTTCACATTCACCACTTCCACTAAAAGTTCATTAGAACAAACTTTGCTGATCCATGCTTACTTAATTTGCATACAGACAGTTTCATCTGTTGGGTGAAAGTTTGTAATAAATATCAAGTAGTAAAATACCGTTCTGAAGCACTAGATATGTCCAGATCTGCGGCTCATAATTCTTAAGGCATTACACCTTGAAACAAGATTATCGGCTTGATGAAGGACAAGGCGACTGGTTCAAGATTGTAGAGTTTTGTGGGGCTCATATCTGAAACGTACACTTACTGTACAGATATGGCATCCATCCAAAGATGGGCTGAGAATGAGTATCGTGAGACGTCAAATTCTCTCTCAATCGAAAATTACAAGAGATGCCTCCTCAAGGGTGTAGTACCACTCCTAAATTGATGCGCCAAGCAGTCTATATCGCGAGACCATGAGGTCCATATTGCTTTGCAAGTGGAAGTTGGAGTGTCGTGTCATGCAACAAACTGTCATCTGCGGTAACAGGATCAGCATCCTCCTGTACTCGCATTAGTCATTGCATGATTAAGTATGCAGCTGTGTATTTATTTACAAGTAGTGTATGTATGTGCAGAATGGATGAACCATTTGTCATGGTGTGTGGACATGCACATTTCATTGCACACTACATGTGTGTATAAAAAGTGGTACACCTGCATAATATCGTGTTGGGGCCCCACAAGCATGCAGAAGTGCTGCAAAACGATGCGGCATGAACTCCACTAATGTCTGAAATAGTGCTGGAGGGAACTGACACCATGAATCCTCAGGGTTGTCCATAAATCCATAAGAGTACGAGGGGGTAGAGAGGGGGTGGAGATCTCTTCCGAACAGCACGTTGCAAGGCATCCCAGATGTGCTCCATAATGTTCATGTCAGGAGAGTTTGGTTGTCAGTGGGTGTTTAAACTCAGAAGAGTGTTCCTAGGGCCACGCTACAGCGGTTCTCAATGTGGAAGGTGTTGCATTGTGCTGCTGGAATTGCCCAAGACCGTCGGAATGCAAAGTGGACATGAATGGATGCACATAAACAGACAGAATGCTTATGTATGTGTCATCAGTCAGAATCGTATTTAGACATATCAGAGTTCCCATTTCACTCCAACTGTACATGCCCCACACCATTAAAGACCCTCCACCAGTTTGAACAGTCCACTGACATGCAGTGTCCATGGATTCCTGAGGTTGTCCCCATACCCATACACGTACATCCACTCGATACAACTTGAAACTAGGCAATATGCTCCACTCATCAACAGTCCAATGTCGGTGTTGACGGCCCCAGGCGAGCCATAAAGCTTTCTGTTGTGCAGTCATCAAGGGTACACGAGTGGGTCTTCAGCTCTGAAAGCCCATATCGATAATGTTTCCTTGAATGTTTGAATGGTTGACAGGTGTTGATGGCCCAGCATTGAAATCTGCAGCAATTTGCGGAAGGGTTGCACTTCTGTCACGTTGAACGATTCTCTTCAGTTGTCATTTGTCCTATCCTTGCAGGATCTTTTTCCGGCCGCAGTGACGTTGGAGATCTGATGTTTTACTGAATTCCAGATATTCAATTCACGGTACACTCGTGAAATGATCCTATAGGAAATTCCGCACTTCATCGCTGCCTCGGAGATGCTGTGTCCCATCGTTATTACGCCAACTATAACACCAAGCTCAAACTCACTTAAATCTTGATAACCTGCCACTGTAGCAGCAGTGACCGATCTGCACTCATGCTCATAAATTAAGGATAATAGCAGAATGTGGTGCCACATAACGCGACACTACACAAAACTGCCGCTAATAGCACAGGCACATAGGGAACACACACGACACAGATCTGTAAGTCCACAGTATTGGTGATAAGTTGAGAAAACCGTCCTGAAACACATGTGCTACAAAACGCCACTGTTTCCTGGGCATGTACCCCGACAGCAATGTGGGATATGATCACCATGCAGATGCACATAGGCAGCACAATGGGTTGGCATACTCTGGTGGTCGAGCAGCTGCTTGGGTATAGCCTCCCATTCTTGCACCAGTGTCTGTCGGAGCTCCTGAAGTGTCATAGGGGTTTGAAGACGTGCAGCGATACATCAACTAAGAGCATCCCAGACGTGTTCGGTGGGGTCTAGGTCTGGAGAACAGGCAGGCCACTCCATTCGCCTGATATCTTCTGTTTCAAGGTACTCCTCCACAATGGCAGTTTAGTGGGGCCATATGTTAGCATCCATCAGGAGGAAGGTGGGACCCACTGCACCTCTGGAAAGGAGGACATACTGGTTCAAAATCATGTCCCGATACACCTGACCTGTTAGAGTTCCCCTGTCAAAGACATGGAGGGGTGTACGTGCACCAGTTATAATCCCACCCCACACCATCAAACCATGATCATATGTGGACTGCTGCCAGCGCCACCATACGAGGACCGTAGGTCAAATGCACCATGTCCCGAGGTGATTTAAACCCGCAAACCGCCCACCAGAGCGTTGTTTCACCATGTAACAACATTATCCTTAATTTATGAGCATGAGTGTAATAACTGTGCCAGATGCTTGTTGTCTTATATAGGTGCTGCCGACAGCAACCCCATATTCTGTCTGTTTACATTTCTCTGCACTTCAATATGCGTGCCTACACCAGTTTCTTTGGCATGGCACTGTGTATTGTGTAATATGTACACGACTGCACACTATACATACTTATAAATACTGTATATGTTTGTGTGTGGGGGGAGGAGGGGTGCCTGGGTATGTATTTCCTCACCTGCTACTAGTCTTACCAGTTAGTCTTGCTGTTCCTATTTATTCTATATATTGCATAAAAGTATATAAACATCCAATGAGAAATGTAGTAATATACCTCTGGTAGATACGTATTTGTTAGTTTTTTATTAAAGTAAAATTAACGATTATATGATAAAGTAACGTTGAAAAAAGTAACTTGATAAAATTGTCCTTAATAAACAAGGATTTTGTTATTTTTTTCGAGACTTAGTACAGTTCTTGAATGAATGTCGAAACTCACACAACTAGGAGAATGAATTCAGAGGAAGGGAGGGGGATCTTCATCCCTAATGGTTATTGGCCAGCGACCTCAGTATATGAGGACAATAGCCCTTTGCCCCAGAAAAATCCATGTGGTTGGATAACCTAATTATCTTTTTCTCTTATTACTCTTCTTCTTCTTCTTGTCTGTCATACTTTGTGTTTTCTTTTCACACATAAAATAATATCTGTATACTGCGCCCATATCATTTCCTTCAGTATATTCTAGTTGTTCTCTTATCACCATCGAATTCTTCTTCACCTCTGACTGATATAATTAGTCCTGAGACATATTGTACCACAACTAGCACATAAATAGGCAAATTTAGTTATTCCACACTTTTATATCCAGTTGGCATTCCATGTCAGAACTGATGTAATGTGGAATGTGGAGCAGAAATATGGAATGTAGCTCCAGAAATCTTATAATGGGTAGACCATTAATGTTCAGAATATATACTGCATGTCTTGCTGTCTTTAAACTTTCTTCTTCAATTAAATTTCTTTCAAAACCTTAAACTGACTCTGTATTGTTACCCAGCTCAAAATCAACGCATATATCACCCTTCACCTCACACCTTTGTAGTAGAGTAATGGCAGTACAAGCACATTTCGTTAGTGCAGATTGCATACATTCAGTGGCAAGCATACATTCAAAAGAAAAACGTCACTGATTTATAAGACCCTCCCATTACCTTATTTTTCTGTTAATTGATTTATGAGCCCCTGGGGTTGACCACCTGAGGACAATCCATACTTTTGAGAAACCCTCGCCACCCCTCCCACTACCTCCCCCCCCCCCCCCCCCACCTCTGCCACCCATCTGGAAAATCCCCAACTCTCCCTCCTCCAACTCGCCACCACAAGAACACTTTTCATATCAATTTAATTGTCTATTTAATTAAACTGATCAATTAATTACCCCATCATTGCTGCGAAAACCACCAGGCCTCTCCTACCCTCTTCCCCACTTCCCCCTCCCTACCTAGACAAAATAGCGAGAAAATACCTCAGTTTGTGCAGAGCTGTTGGTGTGGAAGGTGCAAGTAGTAACACTGTCCAGCAACTACCCATCCTGATTATGTAATTACACTGCTGTAGATTGGTGCCGTCATCTTGTTGCAAAATTTTTGCGTGTGTGCTCACCTTGATGTGCGGAATTGACTAGGCTAGTTCACAATGCTGCTGCCACCAGAGGATGCCCCACCAACTGGCCCCTCCGTCTGTACCCCTCCCGAAAAAATTGTGCTGGAAAAATCTCTGAGCTGAAGGATTGGAAGGATCTCATGACAGGAAATTCAACTACACTGGCGAGGGTATATTAATATGATGGTTATTTATAAAATTGATTTCACATGGATATCTCTTTTTTTTTGGTGGGAAAAACTCTTTATTCTCCGCTGTTTTGGAAGATGGGGGTCTTTTAAAATACATCGAAAAGAAATAATTAAACAGATAAATTTTTGCCGACTGCACAAGATTGTGCTTAACATATCTGGCGAAAAAACAACTTTCCGATTTAAGACACTTGCTTCTTCTGGCACGACATATGGAGAGTTATGTGTGCTGATGGGGCCGTGGCCGCATGCACATTGAACAATGGGCAGTAACTGTGGGAGTAAAAGGCTTTGGTGCAGAGCCGGGTGGAGGGTCTGAATCAGAGGCTCAGACGGTTTTGCGACCGTATTGGCTGCAGATTCCTTGACTTGCGCCATAGGGTGGTGGGGTTTCGGGTTCCGCTGAATAGGTCAGGAGTTCACTACACTCAGCTGGCGGCTACACGGGTAGCGGAGGCTGTGTGGCGTTGACTGGGCGGTTTTTTAGGTTAGAAGGCCTCGGGAAAGTGCGGGATGGGCTGCAATGTCAAAGGGTGCTTGGCAATTACAGGACGTGCTTGGATCAAGGAACAGTCGGAATTATAGTTGTAAATTGTTGTAGTTGCGCTGGAAAAGTCCCTGGGCTTCAAGCGCCAGCACAGAAGCTGATATCGTTATAGGTACAGAAAGCTGGCTAAAGCCTGAAATAAGTTCTGCAGAAATTTTTACGAAGTCTCAGACGGTGTTCAGGAAAGACAGATTAGGCAGAATTGGTGGTGGAGTGTTTGTGTCTGTCAGTAGTGGTTTATCTTGTAGTGAAGTCGAAGTAGATACTCCATGCAAATTGGTATGGGTGGAGGTTATACTTAACAGCCGAATTAAGTTAATAATTGGCTCCTTCTACCGACCCCCAGACTCCGATGATACAGTTGCGGAACAGTTCAGAGAAAGTTTGAGTCTCGTAACAAATAAATACCCCACTCATACGGTTATAGTTGGTGGGGACTTCAACCTACCCTCGGTATGTTGGCAAAAATACTTGTTCAAAACCGGTGGTAGGCAGAAAACGTCTTCAGAGATTGTCCTAAATGCATTCTCCGAAAATTATTTCGAGCAGTTAGTCCACGAACCCACGCGAATTGTAAATGGTTGCGAAAACACACTTGACCTCTTGGCCACAAACAATCCAGAGCTGATAGAGAGCACCATGACTGATACAGGGATTAGTGATCACAAGGTCATTGTAGCTAGGCTCAATACCATTTCTTCCAAATCCATCAGAAACAAACGCAAAATAATTTTATTTAAAAAAGCGGATAAAGTGCCACTAGAAGCCTTCCTAAAAGACAATTTCCATTCCTTCCGAACTGACTATGCGAATGTAGACGACATGTGGCTCAAATTCAAAGATATAGTAGCAACAGCAATTGAGATATTCATACCTCATAAATTGGTAAGAGATGGAACGGATCCCCCGTGGTACACAAAAAAGGTCCGAACGCTGTTGCAGAGGCAACGGAAAAAGCATGCGAAGTTCAGAAGAATGCAAAATCCCGAAGATGGGCTAAAATTTACAGACGCGCGAAATTTGGCACGTACTTCGATGCGAGATGCCTTTAATAGGTTCCACAACGAAACATTGTCTCGAAATTTGGTAGAAAATCCGAAGAAATTCTGGTCGTATGTAAAGTACACAAGCGGCAAGACGCAGTCAATACCTTCGCTGCGCAGTGCCGATGGTACTGTTATCGACGACTGTGCCGCTAAAGCGGAGTTATTGAACGCAGTTTTCCGAAATTCCTTCACCAGGGAAGACGAATGGAATATTCCAGAATTTGAAACACGAACATCTGCCACCATGAGTTTCTTAGAAGTAGATACCTTAGGGGTTGCAAAGCAACTCAAATCGCTTGATACGGGCAAGTCTTCAGGTCCAGATTGTACACCGATTAGGTTCCTTTCAGATTACGCTGATACTATAGCTCCCTACTTAGCACTCATATACAACCGCTCGCTCACCCATAGATCTGTACCTTGTTGTTGTTGTTGTTGTCTTCAGTCCTGAGACTGGTTTGATGCAGCTCTCCATGCTACTCTATCCTGTGCAAGCTGCTTCATCTCCCAGTACCTACTGCAACCTACATCCTTCTGAATCTGCTTAGTGTACTCATCTCTCGGTCTCCCTCTACGATTTTTACCCTCCACGCTGCCCTCCAATGCTAAATTTGTGATCCCTTGATGCCTCAAAACATGTCCTACCAACCGATCCCTTCTTCTAGTCAAGTTGTGCCACAAACTTCTCTTCTCCCCAATCCTATTCAATACCTCCTCATTAGTTACGTGATCTATCCACCTTATCTTCAGTATTCTTCTGTAGCACCACATTTCGAAAGCTTCTATTCTCTTCTTGTCCAAACTAGTTATCGTCCATGTTTCACTTCCATACATGGCTACACTCCAAACAAATACTTTCAGAAACGACTTCCTGATACATAAATCTATATTCGATGTTAACAAATTTCTCTTCTTCAGAAACGCTTTCCTTGCCATTGCCAGTCTACATTTTATATCCTCTCTACTTCGACCATCATCAGTTATTTTACTTCCTAAATAGCAAAACTCCTTTACTACTTTAAGTGTCTCATTTCCTAATCTAATTCCCTCAGCATCACCCGATTTAATTTGACTACATTCCATTATCCTCGTTTTGCTTTTGTTAATGTTCATCTTATATCCTCCTTTCAAGACACTGTCCATTCCGTTCAACTGCTCTTCCAAGTCCTTTGCTGTCTCTGACCCAGAATTACAATGTCATCGGCGAACCTCAAAGTTTTTACTTCGTCTCCATGAATTTTAATACCTACTCCTAATTTTTCTTTTGTTTCCTTTACTGCTTGCTCAATATACAGATTGAATAACATCGGGACCTACAGATTGGAAAATTGCGCAGGTCGCACCAGTGTTCAAGAAGGGTAGTAGGAGTAATCCATTTAACTACAGACCTATATCATTGACGTCGGTTTGCAGTAGGGTTTTGGAGCATATACTGTATTCAAACATTATGAATCACCTCGAAGGGAACGATCTATTGACACGTAATCAGCATGGCTTCAGAAAACATCGCTCTTGTGCAACGCAGCTAGCTCTTTATTCGCACGAAGTAATGGCCGCTATCGACAGGGGATCTCAAGTTGATTCCGTATTTCTAGATTTCCGGAAAGCTTTTGACACCGTTCCTCACAAGCGACTTCTAATCAAGCTGCGGAGCTATGGGGTATCGTCTCAGTTGTGCGACTGGATTCGTGATTTCCTGTCAGGAAGGTCGCAGTTCGTAGTCATAGACGGCAAATCATCGAGTAAAACTGAAGTGATATCAGGTGTTCCCCAGGGAAGCGTCCTGGGACTTCTACTGTTCCTGATCTATATAAATGACCTGGGTGACAATCTGAGCAGTTCTCTTAGACTGTTCGCAGATGATGCTGTAATTTACCGTCTAGTAAGGTCATCCGAAGACCAGTATCAGCTGCAAAGCGATTTAGAAAAGATTGCTGCATGGTGTGTCAGGTGGCAGTTGACGCTAAATAACGAAAAGTGTGAGATGATCCACATGAGTTCCAAAAGAAATCCGTTGGAATTCGATTACTCGATAAATAGTACAATTCTCAAGGCTGTCAATTCAACTAGGTACTTGGGTGTTAAAATTACGAACAACTTCAGTTGGAAGGACCACATAGATAATATTGTCGGGAAGGCGAGCCAAAGGTTGCGTTTCATTGGCAGGACACTTAGAAGATGCAACAAGTCCACTAAAGAGACAGCTTACACTACACTCGTTCGTCCTCTGTTAGAATATTGCTGCGCGGTGTAGGATCCTTACCAGGTGGGATTGACGGAGGACATCGAAAGGGTGCAAAAAAGGGCAGCTCGTTTTGTATTATCGCGTTAAAGGGAGAGAGTGTGGCAGATATGATACACGAGTTGGGATGGAAGTCATTACAGCATAGACGTTTTTCGTCGCGGCGAGACCTTTTTACGAAATTTCAGTCACCAACTTTCTCTTCCGAATGCGAAAATATTTTGTTGAGCCCAACCTACATAGGTAGGAATGATCATCAAAATAAAATAAGAGAAATCAGAGCTCGAACAGAAAGGTTTAGGTGTTCGTTTTTCCCGCTCGCTGTTCGGGAGTGGAATAGTAGAGAAATAGTATGATTGTGGTTCGATGAACCCTCTGCCAAGCACTTAAATGTGAATTGCAGAGTAGTCATGTAGATGTAGATGTAGGCTGCCATCAGTAGCAGCCTCTGGTCACCTGGTACATAATCCCTGAATAGCGCATCAGGTACGAATGACCTTTACTTCTTGTTATGCTACCAAATACATACCTTCCATACCAGGTCAGGGGAAGCAGCTGCTCTATGTGCTCTCCCAACTGTGCAGTTACTGACTAAGTTAGTTCACAATACCACTGACAGAGCAACCTCTCCACCCCTCCTCCCACCAATCCCATCTTTCCCCCAACTCACGCGTCTGATTACTTCCTGTTGAAGAAAACATTATATGATGGCAACTCTTTGATATTGATACCTGAGAAATTCCTTTTGAAACACATGCTCTCTCCCTTCTTCTCTCTCTCTCTCTCAAGTGGCTACTTGCTGTTTGACTGTGGACCAACGTCTCCAAACACACAGGCAGAGGTATTCAACCCTCTTCAGAATACTGTGTTCCTATTGGCAAATACTGGAGACAAAGGGAGAGCTGTCACAGTTTCGGTATCAAAAATAAAGAGAAACAGTGCGTTTGCACTACGCTACCAAATTAATTGTTTAACAATTTACAGGATCCAAATAGATTGCTTAAAACACTCACTGACACCTTATGATGATTCTTCTTTGTAATAAAAGATATTTCAGCGTTTCAGAATCAAACACAAACATTTTGCAAGTCAAGTAATTATATTTCCGCCACAAATAGATCGTACCGTTAAATTTATATAAGGTCTTGTATTCACCGATGTATGACAACACAAGCACCCTTTCTACCGCAATGTTTCCTCGGAACATATCTGCTGAAGTAGACACTCATACCCAGCATCCACACACTGGCCCTGCCGAATGCTCAGAGGTCAGAGACACTATCACAAAGCAGTCAATCAATCAATTTACATGGGGGAATAACCATACATCGCCAACACCCATCGTATTGACTCTTGTATCACAACATACATATGAGCTTCTGTCACCGCTCACCAGCGTACTGGGCACTTTGCTAGACAGTCATCCAGAGAGTGCCACCACCGGAACTATTCCCCATGGAAGTGGGCGAGAACCAACAGGTCGGAACATTCTTTGTTACTAACCAACCGTCACAGGCTAAGGTAACCCGCGACTTCTGGTCGACTGAAGACGTGTGCCAACTCGTGCCGCCAGCTGTGGCGCACTGCAAGACAACAGGCGGAGCCTGGAGTATAGCTTTAATCGCAATTCCACTCCAATAGAGACTCTCCCCAGTTTAAAAACCCCACCTCACCCAGTCCGAGACAGAAATGTTGTTGAACATACACCTCGAATTTCTCACATGGAATGTAGATTTTTACCTTTTATTCGAGTTATTTTCGAAGACAAAAGAAATCGGGGCTTACACGCGTTTTCACATCACTGATATACAATTATTGCATGAGAAAATTCTGTAACAGTGTGGCATAGGCTATATTTTCTCTAAGTATTCTCTCATCGGGTAAAAAAAAGAAGTGTTATAATCAACTTAATATCTGTTACGTCGTGCATCACAGGACTGGAATATTAAACACATTTTTGGCTCATGGTGGAGTGCTAAGATCTACCTCTGTCACAGAATGCTTCCTCACTTTTAAACTCTTTAAAAGTAATCAAAGACTTCATCATATTCAAAGTCTCTTAAGGTAACAGCCGAGCAAGTTGTAAATATCAGGTTTCTACCATGTATACATTATAAATTCAATACTAGAGCTGATTTTATTACGATGTCATCTCCCTTTGTGTAGGTGGCAGACTGAAATTGTTTTTTTAAAGAACGCCTGATTACTGCTGCAACTGCACCACACCTGTGGTGCTCCAGCCCTCACTTCCACCCAGCTGTAGAAATGGGGGCAGTTGCAAGATGCATAGGGGTGACTAAAACCACGTTGTAATTTTACTGTAGCGCCTAGGTTCAGGAAAGGTGACTCGTTTTGAGATATGAGAGTGCCAGAAATATGATTCACTTGTGGGTGTGATCGGATGCAGGGCCGGCCGGCGTAGCCGAGCGGTTCTAGGCGCTACCGGCTACAGTCTGGAACCGCGCTACCGCTACGGTCGCAGGTTCGAATCCAGCCTCGGGCTTGGATGTGCGTGCTGTGCTTTGGTTAGTTAGGTTTAAGTAGTTCTATGTTCTAGGGGACTGATGACCTCAGAAGTTAAGTCCCATAGTGCTCAGAGCCATTTTTTTCGGATGCGGGTATGTGCTTGAATGGAGAGACCTGATTCCAAATGATTGAAGTCATTTCTACATCTACATCTACATCTACATCTACATACACACTCCGCAATCCACCATACGGTGCGTGGCGGAGGGTACCTCGTTCTACAACTAGCATCTTCTCTCCCTGTTCCACTCCCAAACAGAACGAGGGAAAAATGACTGCCTATATGCCTCTGTACGAGTCCTAATCTCTCTTATCTTATCTTTGTGGTCTTTCCGCGAAATATAAGTTAGCGGCAGTAAAATTGTAGTGCAGTCAGCCTCAAATGCTGGTTCTCTAAATTTCCTCAGTAGCGATTCACGGAAAGAACGCCTCCTCTCCTCTTGAGACTCCCACCCTAGTTCCTGAAGCATTTCCATAACACTCGCGTGATGATCAAACCTACCAGTAACAAATCTAGCACCCATCATTTCTAGAGATCTGAGAAGGTAGTGTACATTTTCCTTCTTACGACCTTAATCAGCACCTCATCTACTACTACTGTTTGCATTCCTTCTCAATCAGCCATTACCTATTACTTAGTGGATATATGGCAGAATGTCTGATATGGTATGGAGCCAGAATGTCTTGCAAATACTAAAGATGTTTCTAGTTGGGGCGATGTGAGGGAGTCGCAAATACCTCTTACACACCACGTTGCTTAGCTGAATCACTTTCAAAGTTCATTAATTTTATCATGAGGTTACATCATTGGCTGATAATATGTATTCGTACGATCATCGTCACGATATTTGTCCGGAAAACACCACCTCACTCAGAGGTAATGTCGTACCTCAATTTGTAAAGCGGGTATAGCGTTTATCATGGATACTTGTGTGCACCTGTAGAATGAAGACCGCTTGCGACAGTAACATGCACGAGCTGTTGGGATAGAGTTTCTTTTCTTTAACATCTGGTCGACTACGTCTATAACACGGTAGTAGGACTCGCAAGGAGAAGTTAGAGACATGCACACCCATCGTTGATTTTCGGTCAGTATTATTTCGTATTGTAGGCAAACAGTTATTGACGAAATATTATACTTAGTATTAGTGCTGGGTGCGTGATATGTTCGCATTTGAGCATCAGGTTTATAAAGTATTTGTGTTTGTATAAAGAAAATGAGTATGTCCAGCCGTAAGGTCTGTATGGATTAGACTTGGAGAACTGTGATAGCAAAGGGTAGAGAATGTCCAGTCGTAAGGCAGGTACAGATATTTCCCTTTCCTGAGCCACCGTCTTCGGCGAAGTGTATTTACGATACTTCGCTCATTGTCGAATGACCTTCAGTTGAGATCGCGATCGTAACATTTAATTGTAAGTATAATGATAAAAGATATATGTGGCCCGTTTTCTGGAATAATTCCATGTACGCAAGTGCTGTGGTGGAAATGATTCACGTTCCCCATTAACGGCAGCAGCCGCCCGAATGCTCAGGCCTGTAGGAGTGTAGGAGTGTTGGAATGTATATGAGTTAACTTTGACGTCTCTAGACGATCAAATAGAGAACTAACAGTTGGTATAAGGTGGGCGGTTTTCGTGATCAAGGGGAAATTTGAGAAGATTGTGCGTTTGCTCTGGACTTTTATTCTCTACCACGTAAACTGTTCGGATAACTGCTTCTGCACATTTCAAGTCTTTATTTAGTTGAGAGAAGATGGATTGTGGTGTGTGCATCTGGCATGTTGAAGATACTTTTGCCTGTTGTCTAGACATGGAGTAAACCTTAGTTGGCTCTTAAATTGTATGGCTGATTTGGAGTATGTTAGATCAGCGAGATCGGTATTCGCATGTGGAAATATGATTTTTCATGTGTTTGTTTCTAGTTAGTCAGTGGTCTGGAGCACTCTCCACGTAGCTTAAGTTTCGTTTTTGTAGAGAAATGATTTCGATTCTATATATCGGGAATTATGTTGTGCTAGCGATCGGTAGGACGCAGCCTAGTGCTTGATATGGAGAAGTATCGCGAAAATGGTATAATATTATGGCGAAAATGACTGTGTTTTTGTAATAGGCGTGTCTGGAATGTGTATAGAAAAGCGAGCAGGCAAGGAAGCAGAGACAGTAAAGTGTCTGTGTCGAGGGGAAACGATCGCGAATTTGTAGAACAGTTCTGAGAGCGACTTCGGCCCACTGATGTAAAAGGGGTGATTTTGTATGGTGGGGTATATGAAGTGTATGTTCGCTAGATCGGCATGGTACGCGTTGGTATACTGCTGAGTTGGAGATCGGTTTCGTGCACTAATATTCAAGCTCCAGGCCCAAGTGGCAGGAGAGTGTAAATGAGTAGGTGTGTTTACGTATTTGATGATCTTTAGACACTTTTGCAAAGTTTAGTTGTCGGTGTGAAATGGTGATCAGTGTATAGTAGTTTATTACCGCTAAATGTCGCATCTGTAGAAAGAAAGAAAAGGCGGAACGTGATGCCCTGGGACTGGGTGACATCGTAACATATAGCCGGTGTGAGTGTAGGCGTACGATAATTTGTTTGGGTGCTGTACAGATATAAAAGTTAAGTGTGTTGTTTCTGTAAAATGTATATGTATTGTATTGTAATGAAATGTTTATATGTTCCTTTGTAAAGTAACTATGGTATGTGTTATGCCATGACTAGAGAGGATGACAATGTGTCCTATTGTGAGGGACGCATAGATTCAGCACATCGATAACGAAGAGGGTATGAGAGAGAGTTTTTACGTGGAAAATTATATGCGCTATAGATACTGAAGGACAGACGTCAAGAGGAGACATTACCTGGAGAATGACTGGTGTCAGACTGTAGCAGCAATGGTAATATTTAACTGTAGTTTGATTGGTAAATATATTCTGGGTTTGCAATATTCTTGTGAGTCTGATATGTATTTGATAATGTGGAGACAGTTTTGCGGGTTTAACTGTCAATGCAATTTAGCCATCTGTGTAAAATAACCGCTGCAAGTCCGAGAAAGAGTAAGTGGATGGTGCTTTGATACCGGGGGCATAAGTAATTCGGCGTGTAAATTCGATAAGAACAAGTAAGAATGCTTGATTCATTGACATCGTTTGTGCTGGGATATAGGAGTCTCTACAAAGAGGAGGAACGTTTGCATGTGTTGACATCTGGAAGGGTAAGACGTTAGGAGCGATGGGAAGACTGCATTCGGCGTTATTTTCGTAAACAGATTCTGTTAGGGTAAGAATTTCCGTGCATACAATCTGAGGCACTAAGACAGCGAGCGTTAGCTATTTCTGGAACACATTACAATTCCCGGGAGGTCGACTTGGCTCTTATTTGTATACAAAGCGATGTGACATAAGAATAACATTGTTAACGTTGTTAGATGAATTTGTAATTATGGGCGTGCAGTTGGCGTTGTTGCTTCACTCAATCTAGGTAGTTAAGTATGGTTAAGCGCGTGTGTAATGTCGCCCTAGGAGCAATGCGCGGTGTGCTGTTCTGTCATAGGCGGTAAAGACATCTGCCCATTTGCTGCTAGGATGTGTTTCGCGTACTGGGGCTGTGCCTTGGAATTCTGCGACGTCGGTATAATGGTTGCTGTATAGACCCGACTTTCATCTATGTACAGTGGCCACGGCTCGGGGCTGTGACGGAGTGTGGTCCTGAACGGTCGTCTGTGTGTGCTTTGACAGCAACGGTCGCGTCAACTGCACGCTCGCGCGAACGAGATTGTAGCGTGTGGGCTCTGTAAATATATCTGCGCTCCGGTCCGATCGCGTCATCATCAGTGTGTAGGTGAACACATACTGTGATACCAATATCTCAGAAATGAAGTATGAAAGGGATGTGACCGCCTGCGGGACCCGGGAGGAGGCCTGTGTGTGGCTTGACAGCTGACGGCCATGGCACGTCATGGGGGCTTCCTGGTTGCTCTACTGGACAGGAGTTGGCGGAGGATGCTTGCGGGCGTTGATTGAATTATTTTGTGAGCAGGTGTGTAGGCTGTGCTATGAGTTATTTGAACAGTTTACGAGTACTGAGCGTATCTAGACATAACTGTGCTGAATTATTTAGGAGGAGTGTGAATGTCTGTACTTAAATTATTTGCGTAAATTAGCAGTTGTTTGCGTGTCTGCAGTCTGTGTATTGTGAGCCCAAGCATAAGATAGCGAGTGTTTTGCGTCAGTGTGAGAAACATATTCGATAAGTAAATAAAATGTTCGAAAATAAATAGAGTGCACCCTGATTAATTTTTCACCATTCTCGCTCCTACAGACCACCATCTGGGATTAGGTCATAGGAGGGATGACAGTATGTCTGGTGGTAGTAATGTGCACTAGGTCAGTTGGACAGTAAATCACGTGGTGGAGACACCGTCTGCAAAATAAAGACTTGTCTTGAGATCTGTTTTCATGGCATTTCACCCCTTCATCTGGGATGACGTGATGCGCTGTGCACGGTAGTACACGATAGTGCTGGTTAGTGCACGCTAGTGCACGTTAGTACATGTTAGCCTGTCAACATGGGTCGGTAAGGGCTTGTGGTGCTAGCTTGACAATAATGGTGGAGACTTTAACTATTTGATTCCAAGTTCAGGTGGGTGTGGATTGGTGAAAATTGATTCCAAGTCCTAGGTTCTATGAAGTTGAATCACGTGACTAATGCAGTAGCCAACAGGAGTGCAGCATTATAGGGGTGAGGGTGGTACATCATGAATGAATGCCATGCTGATAGTGGGAATATGTGGAACTCCTAAGTTGATCATTGAATATTGAAATTGTAAACTGACTTATTGAATATGATTAAAATTGAAATGGAGTTAAATACTTTGGTAATTGATAGGTTAGATGAACGCTGTTGGTGCTACATTAGTTAGAATATTTAGAAAAGACCATGTCCAGTGCGAGTATAAAGGTGTGGGTTTGAGGCTGTGATGTAAGCGGCTCTAGGGGCAGCTGGCGCACCGTGTGTCCGGTTATAACAGGAGCGTGAGAGATAGCAGACGATCTTGTGTCATCACCTGACTTCACGGTAGAGCCCTCTGGTGGCCATGATATGAACTAAGTCAGTTGGGCTCTGGAGCTCGTGGTGAAAACACTGAGTGCTGTCATCTTGAATACCGGCACTTGCGTCATGATCTGACGTCAGGAGAGCGACCTCTGGTGGCTCTGATATGAACTAAGCCAGTTGGGCTCTGACGCTCGTGGTGAACACGCTCTGTACGGCCATCTTGAATAACGCTACTTGCGTCATCACCTGATGAACTAAGCCAGTTAGAGTCCAGACCCAGTGGAGAACACTCCTGCTTGAAACTGGTTAAATAATAAAGACAAGTCCTTTTTTCCCGCCATTTTCTTTGCTTCGTAGAGATAAGCGTGGTGCGATGCATTACCATGTTGGAATTTGAGCTTCACGCCATTTTTCTGGGCGAAGGGGGTGTAACTCCAGAAATGCATATCCTCCAATTTCCTTCTATTGTACTATAAATTTTTTCCTGATTTTGTTACCTGAAGACATGACATTTCTTTGCTTTATATATTGTTATTGTTTAGCTATATATATATATATATATATATATATATATATATATATATATATATATATATATATATCGATGTATAATTGGTTTGTTTTTTAAATAATATTTGTGTTTTTACGCTGGATCTTGCGTAGGGAAAAACATGCTACCAAACGATTACAGCAATAGGTCGTGTGTAGAACCAAAGTGTGTAGGATCTTTGGTAGTGTTAACTCTGCCGCAGGGAGCACGGGCAGAGCTGAATCTGGCTGGAGTAGGGCGGTGGAGCAGGTGTGTTGTGTGAGACTCGCGCAAGTTGCCGCGCTTTTGGGGTTTGGCTATGATAGCTTCTGACATGGTGGCGTGGACGGGAAGCATTAGCTGGCGCACATCAAGAGCCCATTTTGCCTGGTGACCATGTCGAGAAGAAGGCGCACCAACATCGAGCTTCTGCAACAGCGACGGCCGACAATGAGTGACTGTCGCCACCTCCCCGATCGAGGACTGCAAACCTTCAATCAACCAGCAAGGAAGACTAAAAGCACGTGAAGTTTTAGAACTGTATGTGCAGACCTCGGCTTTTCAAACTGTTGCATCAAGTATTCATAGCTGGCTACAATATTTAGATTACACAAGCAGAAATTAAGAGAGCGAGTTTTGTTACCATATTTTAGCTTACCTGTGACTGCAGCTCAGCGTGATATGTACTAAATTTTACTATAGTTAATTGTTCAGAATCATTTAATTCAAGATCAAAGTTAAATCTCTTATTTCTAAATTGCGTAGATTCAAGTAGCTTTTGAAATGATTGTTGAGGTAGCCCAAGATTAACCTTATTTTACTGAATTTCGTAGTGCTTCAGGAACAAAGTTCACTATTAGTTTCAGTCACTAAATTAACTTTCAATTTTCCGGTTTTATTAATTCTTTTGCTAAATTGAGTAAAAGTGTAGCGAAATTTATTACTTCTGACAAACATTCAGTTTTCACACAACACGTGTCAACCTTCAGTTGCCATGCTTTTAGTGCTAATTATATGTGCATTAATCTTTCATTTTCAGTTATTACAGTAGTTGTCCATAGGACTGGCGACCATAATTTTCCCAAATCTCAAATATATAATTAATGCCAATTAATTGTTAATGTAACGACCGCACATTTACTTTGTTTATTAATTTTACCCTTTTCTCAAAATTAATTTTCACCAATTTCATTTGCATTTTTCCTTTCATTTGGATGTAACCATTTCCTCCCTCTTTATCGACAAATTAACTTCGGTGACGATTGCTTTCCCCAAATTTCCATTAGGTGCACGCAGTTTAATTTTTCGCTGTCATGAAGGTCAACAAGTGAGGGGGAGGTTGGAGGCACATGGCACTTTCCCGCCAAAATTCAAACTTCACTCCAAAATCCGCCATCTTGATTGACATCATCGCTGCCATCTTGGATGATGTCATCGCCGCCATCTAGGATTACGGTACTTTGGCGCCGAACTGGTCTTGCCCCAATACTTGCAGTCACTTCACAAGATGAATGTGGCATATTAAAAAAGAAGCGGTATAGAGTTCACTTCATGACCCCATTTAGTCACAGTATCGCTTACCTTGTGTATTCTCATGAGTCTTCCAGTCTTCGATATGTGGCATTTCAGTCCATTCATACGAGTAAGATGTGTCCCCCACCATGTTACAGACCCCTGTTAATTCTCTCAAAGTCTCATCACATTCAAACAGAACTTTCCATTAGTTAGAAGAATGTGTAGTGCTCCACCTGTCACTGACTAGGTAGAGGGCTATCGCAACCAGAAAACTAGCACACTAATGTATGGGGGGAAATTCACAACCATGCAGAGTACAGGGGACTACAAAAAGAAATTCAGAAGCATAACGCCTATAATTCATCGATATCGAATAACTGTCTATAAATGTGACCCTATACTTGTCCTAATCTCCTTTATAGTTTACCTGTGATTACTATATTAGAAATACGACAGTGTAATTGGGTTGGAGACCGAAAGCACAATATCTCTCTCTCTTTCTCTCTGTCTTGTCTATATAATCATTATTTTTCTAACATCCAAAGGAGTAAAACTACAAACTATAACAAGTTCGCCAACATCACCTGGTAGAGAACTTGGTAAGATATTATCGCATATCTCTCTTCTGATATAACAAAAACAAATCCCATAAGTGTGTTGTCATCAAGCATATTAAATATATATAAATATACCTATTGGTTCATTGGACCAAGTGGCCAGTGATCGAAATCGCTGGCACAGACCTGTGTAAAGTTTTATCACCCATACTGTAGGAGGTCTATATCCCACAGATTACCAGTCACAAGAGAGGGTTCCTGTGTTGCACTTTCATAAGTAGTTTGATACATTGTTTTTGTCTGTTGAAACACAATCAAGCAGTGTATGACTACATATTTCTACACTGTCATACATTCTGCTTTCCTGCCATTACTTTGAGGTCTGTGTCAAATGCTAAACCGGCATTAACATATTTCGATCCATCGGCTCTCACCATAAGCTGGACATTGTATGGTTTAAGTTAAGCTGCTTCCACAACACACAGGTTGGTTGAAAGAAAAAAACAGTGGTGGTGTTTCTTGTTGACAAAAATTGTGGAAGACATCTCAATGTATGAAAACTGGAAGAATTTGTGGCATTGTGGAGAGCTTCCAAACAGCTATCCAAAGGTGATCTACTCTACATTTAATATCGTTTCCTACACCGAAAAAATAAAAATCAGTTGGGTGGTTGCCAATAACTTTGGGATTACACCTGGGTGCTTGTGATCGGACATACATAAATTTATTGTTCTACATTTGGTAGTCATCCACAGTGAGATATCTATTCAAGCCATCTTATCGCCGCCCACGAAAAATCACTGTTTTCCTGGTTCCTAGTAGTTCCACCTCTAATTTTTCTCATACTTCTCTTGCTGTCACGTTCTCCTTCACATGTACAACATTTTTTACACACCAAGCAGACATGTAAGTACTCCCTCATTCACCCTCAATTTCCCAATATTTTCACGAAGATTGCCTCAATTTATACGTCTTTTCTATAAACTTATGTAATTTTACCGATATTGTGTCACTTATGCCCATGTAATCATGACATCACTTCTCGCCACGTATTCTAAAACCAGTTTCATGTCGGTGGCCCCATGGCAAACAGTAGTTTTGGGTAGGTTCAAATGGCTCTGCGCACTATGGGACGTAAGATCTTAGGTCATCAGTCCCCTAGAACTTAGAACTACTTAAGCCTAACTAACCTAAGGGCATCACACACATCCATGACCGAGGCAGGATTCGAACCTGCGACCGTAGCAATTTCTCTCCATAGTGAATAGAATATAAATCGTACAGGGTGAATGTATGTCATGTGTTGCAATATACACTCCTGGAAATGGAAAAAAGAACACATTGACACCGGTGTGTCAGACCCACCATACTTGCTCCGGACACTGCGAGAGGGCTGTACAAGCAATGACCACACGCATGGCACAGCGGACACACCAGGAACCGCGGTGTTGGCTGTCGAATGGCGCTAGCTTCGCAGCATTTGTGCACCGCCGCCGTCAGTGTCAGCCAGTTTGCCGTGGCATACGGAGCTCCATCGCAGTCTTTAACACTGGTAGCATGCCGCGACAGCGTGGACGTGAACTGTATGTGCAGTTGACGGACTTTGAGCGAGGGCGTATAGTGGGCATGCGGGAGGCCGGGTGGACGTACCGCCGAATTGCTCAACACGTGGGGCGTGAGGTCTCCACAGTACATCGATGTTGTCGCCAGTGATCGGTGGAAGGTGCACGTGCCCGTCGACCTGGGACCGGACCGCAGCGACGCACGGATGCACGCCAAGACCGTAGGATCCTAGGCAGTGCCGTAGGGGACCGCACCGCCACTTCCCAGCAAATTAGGGACACTGTTGCTCCTGGGGTATCAGCGAGGACCATTCGCAACCGTCTCCATGAAGCTGGGCTACGGTCCCGCACACCGTTAGGCCGTCTTCCGCTCACGCCCCAACATCGTGCAGCCCGCCTCCAGTGGTGTCGCGACAGGCGTGAATGGAGGGACGAATGGAGACGTGTGGTCTTCAGCGATGAGAGTCGCTTCTGCCTTGGTGCCAATGATGGTCGTATGCGTGTTTGGCGCCGTGCAGGTGAGCGCCACAATCAGGACTGCATACGACCGAGGCACACAGGGCCAACACCCGGCATCATGGTGTGAGGAGCGATCTCCTACACTGGCCCTACACCTCTGGTGATTGTCGAGGGGACATTGAATAGTGCACAGTACATCCAAACCGCCATCGAACCCATCGTTCTACCATTCCTAGACCGGCAAGGGAACTTGCTGTTCCAACATGACAATGCACGTCCGCATGTATCCCGTGCCACCCAACGTGCTCTAGAAGGTGTAAGTCAACTACCCTGGCCAGCAAGATCTCCGGATCTGTCCCCCATTGAGCATGTTTGGGACTGGATGAAGCGTCGTCTCACGCGGTATGCACGTCCAGCACGAACGCTGGTCCAACTGAGGCACCAGGTGGAAATGGCATGGCAAGCCGTTCTACAGGACTACATCCAGCATCTCTACGATCGTCTCCATGGGAGAATAGCAGCCTGCATTGCTGCGAAAGGTGGATATACACTGTACTAGTGCCGACATTCTGCATGCTCTGTTGCCTGTGTCTATGTGCCTGTGGTTCTGTCAGTGTGATCATGTGATGTATCTGACCCCAGGAATGTGTCAATAAAGTTTCCCCTTCCTGGGACAATGAATTCACGGTGTTCTTATTTCAATTTCCAGGAGTGTATTTCCTGCGCTGGAGTATTAACAGTGTTTCATTCCATGTGACTAATATACTGAAAATCACACTGCTTTGACATTATACCATGCTGAAGCGCAGAACTGTGTAGTCTTAGGAGCGTGTGATTATGGTCTGCGATCATTTTTATCTTCCCAGTACCTTCTGAGTATGGATTCCAAATACTACAACAGCTCTACAGAACTGATGGCACAAGACATTTTTGTAAAATGTTTCAAACTCCTTCTGTCTGGACCTCCATTAAGCATAAGTCATACGCCTTTTCTACTTCTTAATCGTCTCTTACATCACCACATTACCCTCAAAAGTATCAGGGTCATATCTACCATATAAGGAGTGCTAAGCTCCCCCACATGTAAACATCCTGAGAGATTGTGTGCAAGTGGACGGGTGTTGTGAGTGAGATTGGTACGGAAAGTCTTCACAGAATGGCAGTTGGAATGAGAATACCGGTCTATATTACTAACGTTGGTCAGAGAAAGTAAACACATGCTATACTCTTTGAGAAACAAAATATCGAAGTGTATTGATTACGTGGGACTCAGCTCATTCTGTTCCTTCATGAGACATCAGATGTAGCACGTATACTACCCTCCTACTTCTGTTCAGTTCCAAATTAAATCAGAGACAATGTTGCACGGAGAGTTACTTAATGACGGAGGAAGAACTACAAGATGCCTAGAAAGAGACCCTCCAGAGTTTTTCTCAGGGTCCTTAGCAGATATGTTCAACGAAGGGGTAGCTCGTATCGAAACAGAGGGCAGAATTAAACTTTGAATCTCTGACTTTATCCTATGAATGTGAGAATACTTTGTGACTCCCATCCGCATAGGGGGAGAGACCAAAGGTAATAAAATCTTACTGAATTAGAAAAAAATGTCGTTAGCTGATAGCATCACAAGATCTATGTGATGAGACGTTTTGTTGATGTGACAACTCGTCGACAATGGTAGTTTGGATCTCGGGTAACGGAGTAAAATGTGTTGAAATTATGGAAAACCTGGTAAACTGACGAAACTTGATGGAAAATACGTAAAGTTGATGAAAATATGACAAAAATGTGGAGGGATGAGGGTACTTACACGCTCACCTGAATGTATGAAAATCATTCCATTGCTCTACCAGTGAGATTGACAATTGACGGCGCATACTACACATGATCTATGGGTTTAAGTCTTGAGGAATACCCCCTTGTTCCGCATGTAGTTATGCATTGTATGACATAAAATGCAAAGGCGAAGTATCCAAAGATTGGGGGTCTACGATCAAATACCTGGGTGCAATATGCACCGCCAACATGAAGTGTCAGTGTTCAGGGTCTCTTCGGAAACAGAACACCGATACATCTGCTACCCCATCACTGTGGAAGATGAGATTAAATGTAGAGTTCATGATCTTCGGATAGCAGTTTGGAAGCTCGATGCTCGATGTCAACACACTTATGGGGCTTGTTTTTGATACATCAGAAGAGAGTGACACGGTCATATCTTACCGAGTTCTCTGCCAGGTGACGTTAGCGAAGTTGTTATAATCCATAGTTTTACTCCTTTGGATGTCACAAAAATAACGAGGAGAGAGGGAAGAGACAGAGCTAGAGAGAGAGAGAAAGAGAGACGGAGAGACTGTGCTGTCAGCTAAGTATTCGGCACAATTACCTCGTCGTATTTCTAACGTAGTAACGGTAGGAATACAATAAAAGAGGTCAGGACATGTAAGGTTGATACAGGCCGTCATTTGATATCGATGAATTGTAGATGTTATTCATCTGAATTTCTTTTTGCTGTCAGTCTGTACTCTGCATGGTTATGAATATCGTTGTGTACGTTGGTGTGCTAGTTTTCTCGTTGTGATAGCCCTCTACCTAATCAGTGACAATGGAACACTAGGCATCTTCCCAGCTAATGGAACAGTGCTGCCGGAATGTGTTAGGACTTCGAGAGAGTTAGCAGGGGTCTGTTATTTGATGGGGGATATGTCTTACTCGTGGAAATAATGTGTAAACGAATGCGATATATCGAAGACTGGAAGACTCGTGAGGATACGGAAGGTAAACGACACTTTGACGACAGAGGAGTTGAGATGTGGGCTCTACACTACTTTTGGGCAAACATATTTTAACCTCCCACGTTCATCTCGCTAAGTGACTGCAGTGAGAAAATTAGAAGCATGTATGAAGATTACAAAAGTTCTGTCCTTTGTTTTCTTTATAAATTAGAGACAACATTATTCCATAAGTTTTTTGTGCCTATGAATAGATGGAGTGACATCTTAATAGGTAGACTAAATTTACATTTGTATCTATATGCTTAATTCGCAAGCCATCATATGGAGTGTGGCGGATAGTACCCTGGACCACGAGTAGTCACTCCCTTTCCTATTCCACTCGCAAATAGAGCGAGGGAAAAGACAGAGTATACGACCTGTTCAAAAAAACTTAAATCCACCCGCACAAACCATGAAGGCCCGATGGTACTGACTGGCCGCCGTGTCATCCTTGGCCCACAGGTGTCACTGGATATAGATATGAAGAGACATGTGATCAGCACACTGCTCTCCTGGACAGATGTCAGTTTAGGAGACCGGAGCTGCTACTTATCAATCAAGGAGCTCCTGAGTTTGCCTCACAAGAGCTGAGTGCATGCCGCTTGTCAACAGCTCGCGGCAGATTGGATAGTCACCCGTCCATGTGCTTGCCCAGCCCAGCAACGCTTAACTTTGGTGGTCTGACAGGAATGGATGTTACCACTGTGGCAAGGCCGTTGGCATATGACTCCTTATGAGAGCTAATTTCTTGTATCTTATCTTCGTGGTCGTTATGAGAAATGTATGTTGGTGGCGGTAGAATCCTCCTGTGGTCAGCTTCAAATCTCGGTTCTCAATAGTGTTCCTTAAAAAGAACGTTGTCTTCCCTCCAGGGATTGCTACCTGGCTAGTGTAATCTGACTGATGGAAAAAAATTATCCGCCATGCAGAGTGAATCTCATGATCAGTTTAATTAATTAGCCTATCAATTTGATATCAATGACATGCCACCGGAGGGCTGGAGCACCAGCGCCTAGAACCGCTCGGCCACACCGGCCGGCCCTGCATCCGATCACACCCACAAGTGAATCATATTTCTGGCACTCTCATATCTCAAAACGAGTCACCTTTCCTGAACCTAGGCGCTACAGTAAAATTACAACGTGGTTTTAGTCACCCCTATGCATCTTGCAACTGCTCCCATTTCTACAGCTGGGTGGAAGTGAGGGCTGGAGCATCACAGATGTGGTGCAGTTGGAGCTGGAGCACCACAGATGTGGTGCAGTTGGAGCAGTAATCAGACGTTCCTTAAAAAAAAAAAAAATTCAATCTGCCACCTACACAAAGGGAGATGACATCGTAATAAAATCAGCTCTATTATTGAATTTATAATGTATACATGGTAGAAACCTGATATTTACAACTTGCTCGGCTGTTACCTTAAGAGACTTTGAATATGATGAAGTCTTTGATTACTTTAAAAGAGTTTAAAAGTGAGGAAGCATTCTGTGACAGAGGTAGATCTTAGCACTCCATCATGAGCCAAAAATGAGTTTAATATTCCAGTCCTGTGATGCACGACGTAACAGATATTAAGTTGATTATAACACTTCTTTTTTTTTTACCCGATGAGAGAATACTTAGAGAAAATATAGCCTATGTCATACTGTTACAGGATTTTCTCATGCAATAATTATATATCAATGATGTGAAAACGCGTGTAAGCCCCGATTTCTTCTGTCTTCGAAAATAGCTCTAACAAAAGGTAAAAATCTACGTTTCATGTGAGAAATTCGAGGTGTATGGTCAACAACATTTCTGGGTGAGGTGGGGTTTTTGAACTGGGGAGAGTCTCTATTGGAGTGGAATTGCGATTAAAGCTATACTCCAGGCTCCGCCTGTTGTCTTGCAGTGCGCCACAGCTGGCGGCACGAGTTGGCACAAGTCTTCAGTCGACCAGAAGTCGCGGATTAGCCTGTGACGGTTGGTTAGTAACAAACAATGTTCCGACCTGTTGGTTCTCGCCCACTTCCACGGGGAATAGTTACGGTGTTGGATCTCTCTGGATGACTGTCTAGCAAAGTGCCCAGTACGCTGGTGAGCGGTGACAGAAGCTGATGAGTGTGTTGTGATACAAGAGTCAATACGATGGGTGTTTGCGATGGATGGTTAGTCCCCCCATGTAAACTGATTGGTAGACTGCTTTGTCTCTCTGACCTCGGAGCGTACGGTAGGATCGGCGTGTGGATGCCAGGGATGCTGATGCGTATTGGTCTCTCCTGACTGGCACCCGCACGACGGCACGTTGTTTCGGCTTTGGGTGCAAGTCGGCAGACAGTGCGCTCTTAGCGATTGCGAACGTCTGTGATCGGTAGGATTTTTTTCATCTGTTATGTTTATTGCAAACGTTGTGGTAGAAATTGCGCTTGTGTTGTCAAACGTTAGTGCATACAAGACCTCAGATAACTTAAATGCTAGGATCTATTTGTGGCGGAAATGTAAGTACTCGATTTACAAAATGTTTTCTTGTAATTCACAAAAGCTGAAAATATGTTTTATGACAAAGAATAATATCGTAAGGTAGTGATGGCTATATTAAGCGATCTTTTTGGCTCCTGTGAATTGTTAAACAATTAATGTGGTAGGGTAGTGCAAATGGAATAACTGGGGAAGTGAGTGGGGGTGGGAGGAAGAGGAGATTGGAGGGAGGAGGCGTAGGGAGGTTGCTTCTTCGAGCGTCCTGTGCCCGTAGTATTGTGAATTAACTCAGTCAGTGTTTGCTCAGTAGGGGGAACACATAAAGGAACTGTTTCCACTGACCAGGCAGGAAAGTGTGTGCCAGCAAAACAAGCAGGAGTCTGGTGTCAAATGGACATCGCCACCTGACGCTTTATTTGGAAATTAACTAGCAGACGACCAGAGGCTGCTACCGATGGTGGCCCTTTACTCCCACAGTTGGTACCCATTGTTCAATAAGCATGTGGCCACATCCCCATCACCACACATTACTCTGCAGAAGACGTGCCTGAAGAAGCAAGTGTCTGGAATCGGAAAGTTGTTTTTTCGCCAGATATGTTCAGCACAATCTGTTATATTGTAATTATGTGATGTGAGTGTTTTGTGTTGACGGTATTCCTTTTAGCAAAATATGATCTATTTAATTACTTCTTTCGATGTATTTTACAAGACCTGCATATTCCAAAACGACAGAGAATGATGAATTTTTCCTGCCAAATAAAAGTTAGTTCCAAGCCATGTGGATTCAATTTTATAAATAAACAATATATTAATATACCCTCTTCAATGAAGTTGATTTTCCCGTCGTGAGATCCTTCCAATCCACCAGCTCACCGATTTTTCCGGCCAATTTTTTTTTTGTTGAGAGAGGTGAGGATGGAGGGGGCGATTGGTGGGACATCCTCTGGTGGTAACATACTGAACTAGCCTAGTCAATTCCATACCCCAAGGTGAGGACAGATGCGAAAATATTGCAACAAGATAATGCCTCCAATCTGCAGCACTGTAATTACATAATTAGGACATGTGGTTGCTGGACAGCATACTACTTGCACCTTCCACTGCAACAGCTCTGCACAGTCTGAGCGATTTGGTGCCAATTGTTTTCTGAGTTGGGAGGTGAGGGAAGGGATAGGGGTTTTCCCAGGATGTTGACAGGTACTTCACTGATCAGTTTAATTAATTAATCAATTAATTTGATATCAAGAGTGTGCTTGTATCAGTGAGGATTCCCTAGAGGGGTGGTGGAGGTGGAGGGGGAGTGGGATGGGTGGTAGCGGTTTCTCAGAAGGACAGATTATCCTCAGGGGTCGTAAATCAACCCCAGGGCTTCATAAATTAATTAACAGAACAATAGGTTGAGGGAAGGGTCATGAGATCATAAATCAATCCAGTTTTCCCCTGAATGTACACTTGCCACTGAAAGTATGCAACCTGTACTAACAAAATGCATTTGTATTGCAATTACATTACTATTCCTCAGTTGCGAGTTTGTTGTAACTGATGTTCAGTTTTATGTTGATTTTTTCTTTATATCCACTTTACCTTTACAGCCATTCTTGATGTTCTACGACGCTATCGCCTTCAACAAGGCAGAAACAATATGATGGTCTTGATGAGTTCCACACTTTAAATTAACTCTGTCCAGAATTACCTGACAACCTATCTGATTATAGAAGTAGACGTTATTGCTTCTAGGCGTCTGGGCCACGATGTGTACGAAGGATTAGCGTGATTTTTTGCTCATTTATATAGTGACAGTGTACTGGGTTCTCATTTGTCCTATAGCATAATCCACGATGGAGGTTATACAATGAGCGGAAATCAATGTAGCAACTTTAAGTGAAGCCACTAAAATTCTCAAGCGTCAAGTAGCCACGTTACTCCAGACTACAGCAGGTCAAAACTGGATTAATGAAGAGTTGGAGAAGGAACTGGAAGCCTTACAAGTCGTGAGTGGGCAGGCACAGTCCCAGAGAGGGGACATCAAGACCTCAGTGAACATACCTGTTCTGATCACTGATTCTATGGCAGGCAGTCCCATTATGCCTTTTTCTGGAAAGGCATGTGAGGATGTGCCAGTCTTTCTTGCTGATGTGAGGGCCGCAGTTAAGTTAGGGAATCAGTCTTAAGAAACATGCGTCTATATGCCTACATTACGATTAGTGCTAAAAAGTATGTGATGTACTATGACACCCTCAGTAATCCTGGTTTCGATGTGGGGCGGCGGTGGGATAAGTGGACTGCTGTAACCTGTTGTGGGGTTGTGTATCACTGAGGCTACGGCAGGGACGATGCCTCTCCATCGTTTCTAGGTCCCCAGTTCAATACAATACAATACAGTACCATGACACCCTTAGTATGGCACAGATATTTGACCATCTGGCTGAAGGGCGCATTCAGCGATATTGTAAGCATAATAACACCAGGTTTTCCAGGAAGAAACTCCCTGGATTGATGCAGAAACATAATGAGTCGGTAGAGACACTCTCTGACACAATTCATAAAGTGAATTTACAGACTCACAAACTGTCGCACAATGCAAAGGCATATAGGGTCCTCTTGTGGGAAGAAGAGAATAGGATCTTGGATGTATTTGTAAGGGTTGTTTCGATGGATATGTCGCGGTGGGTGAGGATGAAAAATTCTAGCGATTCGTGCTCACCTATCAATACTGCCATGCAGCTAGAAATGATGGATCTTGATACGCAGGTACAGAGTGTCTGTGTTGTCTTCTCCTCTGACGTCAAGTTTACAGCTGTGGATAGGTGGGCCACATAGAGAAGAGATGTCGCCAGCCGCAGAGTTTTGAGTGTGTAGATGGTGGGTATAAGGTGTGTCACTGCAGAAGTAGGAAGCAGGATGAACATAACCAAAGAAGCGTTCGTTAAACGCAAATATGAATGTCTTAACTGTCGAAAGTCATTCCCAATAAAATGATACACAGCAAGAATGTCTGCAGGGACGGATTGTAGCTTACTTGGCACAGTGAATAATAAGGAACAGAAATTCTTGGTGGACACGGGTGCATATACATCTGTTGCCAATAGGGACCTCTTCGGTGGAAACAGACTTGTGTCTCTTTGGTATAGGTTATGTGGGATGGGTAACAATGAGGTGGAACAATTGTAAACAACATTGCTCTCCTTTAGCATTTGGGCTAAGAGTGCTAAGGAGTATACAGAAGTGTTGTCACGTGTTGGTGAGTGGTACTGTGCAAACCTCAGACTTGATTTTCTGGGCAAACATCTCACTGTAATTAATGTTACACAGCATACAACTGAGCTTGATGGAACTTGGTTTTTGCTGGGGGAGAGAGCTACTGGTGAAACAATGTCATGAGGTGCACCTGTCAGGAAGGTATTGCCAGCTAAACTATGTACAAGTATGCAAAAGGTTAATTTGTGGGACTACATGTCAGTAAGTACAGAAAAATTGATCTGCATCTCACTATGTAGTAAAATTAGATCGAACATCAATACATGTTATGCATATATTGACAGAAAAACCTGTTTTGTGGGATTATGAATGAGATGTATCATACAGTAATCTGGGACCTTTGCCTTTCGCGGGCAAGTGCTCTACCATCTGAGCTACTGAAGGACGACTCACGCCCGGTCCTCACAGCTTTACTTCTGCCAGTATCTCGTCTCCTACCTTCCAAATTGGCAGAAGTAAAGCTGTGAGGACCGGGCGTGAGTCGTGCTTCGATAGCTCAGATGGTAGAGCACTTGCCCGTGTAAGGCAAAGGTACCGAGTTCGAGTCTCGGTCGGACACAGAGTTTTAATCTGCCAGGAAGTTTCATATCAGCGCATACTCCGCTGCAGAGTGAAAATTTCATTCTGGATACAGTAATCCATTTGAGGTGCTGAGAACGATAAAGTACATCATCGCCGACTGTGAGACTGTAGCATTTATTCATGCTTCTGGTATCTGTTGATCTTATCGTGGATCAGGTTTATCTGTGCTGTAGACCAACACTGTATATATGAACATTAACGAAAAAGTGTCTTTCTGGCTTCTGTGATATTCAGTTAAATGTGGGATCGATGACGGAGTGCTTTTGGCCCTTATGGAGCTGAGCACCTCATTTCTACTTTAGTCAAGTGATCATGTTGGTAGACAGTACTGCATGAATTTAACCATTTCCATAAACGAAAGTTTGTCTTTGAAGTTGGTTGTTTACTGTGCTGGAATCTGCTTTTGTGTATAGTGTCAACATGAACTCTGTTGAATCTCTTTTAAGTTCTGAAAGAAAAGAAAATTACCAGGAAATGTTAGCCAAAAAGGAATTGGGGCCTCCCAGATCAGATAGATTGACTGAGAAAGTGAGGAAATGAAATAAGCGAGAGTACAAGTAAACAAAGAAGTTTATAATAAGTATAAGTTGTTGTGTGGGTGCAGCAAAAAAATGTCTGATTTGCAGCCCACAAATTAATTCATTAACTAATACATGTGTTATCGATCTTCTACATTTGTCCGAAAAATTTAAAAAAAGCATGAAAACTCCCACTGACACAAAAATGCGAAACAGAGAGTAACGAAAGCTTACACATTATTTCGTTCTTGTCCTGAACTTTAGGTAATTATGTACAAAATAACAAAAGTACTCATAAACAATTTTTTATTTCTTCTAGACAAGATATGTATATTTTTATTATTATTGTTGGCAGTGGGTGTAGTTGTGTAAACATGTTGATAAGAATAACTATTATACAGGAGATGCTATTATTATCTTAATCTAAAAGTCTGTGAACATGCAGAAAGTTTGCTCACAAGCTACCACTTCATTTATGGCTGTCAAAGTGGCATGCGCCAGTTTGGAAGGCCAGGGGGGCTCAGCTACATGCTATATCCTGGTAACTTCCCAGCAACAGAGATTAATGGTACATGTGCATCCCATTCCCAGCTTCTTTCCCTTTCTGGTTTATGTTAAAGGAAGAGAAGGAAGGCTGTGCAGCTGTTAAAGGCAGGTGATAATGGTGCAGCCCCTATGAATCTCAACTCTTCTAATGACACGTGTCTTATTCTTTCATGCTCTACAATGCTGAAACGGTTCAGGTATAACTCAGAGTACATATTGTAGTCTTTTACAGTGTTTTAGTACATATTATTATTTATTCATTATAATTTTAGTGAACAGGTATATTTTTAATTATTTTAAATTAGTTTCTGCTTAAGTGTGCAGTTGGATTGCTGAAGCAATACGAAGTAGAGGGCTCGTCAAAAGATACAAATACTGGGTGATCAAAAAGTCAGTATAAAGTTGAAAACTTAATAAACCACGGAATAATGTAGATAGAGAGGTAAAAATTGATATACATGCTTGGAATGACATGGGTTTTATTAGAACAAAAAAAATAAGAAAAACAAAGTATCGCTAGACGCGTGAAAGATCGCTTGCGCGCGTCGTTTGGTTATGATCGTGTACTCAGCCACCACTTTCGTCATGCTTGGCCTCCCAGGTCCCCAGACCTCAGTCCATGCGATTATTGGCTTTGGGGCTACCTGAAGTCGCAAGTGTATAGTGATTTACAGACATCTCTAGGGATGCTGAAAGACAACATCTGACGCCAATGCCTCGCCATAACTCCGAACACGCTTTACAGTGTTGTTCACAACATTATTCCTCGACTAAAGCTATTGTTGAGGAATGATGGGGGACATATTGAGCATTTCCTGTGAAGAACACCATCTTTGCTTTGTCTTACTTTTTTATGCTAATTGTTGTTATTCTGATCAGATCAAGCGCCATCTGTCGGACATTTTTTGAACGTTTGTATTTTCTTGGTTCTAATAAAACCCCATGTCATTCCAAGCATGTGTGTCAATTTGTACCTCTCTATCTACATTCTTCTGTGGTTTATTCACTTTTCAAATTTATATTTACTTTCTGATCACCTGGTATATCAAATTGTTAATTTGTGCTGGGAAGTCTGGAAACATTCTGGATGGACTTAGATTTGAGGGGAAAAGTGACGTGATCAAACAGGGGTGGCCTACACCAAATCTTCTACATTTAAATACAACAACTAAAAATTATGCCACACACTTTCAGGAAACTTCTTACTCTTCTTACAGATTTTTATGTTACTGTAAAGAGGCACAAAAATTGTACTGTTAGGCGTGTGTTTTCTTTTTTTCCAATATGTTGTGGACAAAACATGGCGTGAGTGACATCAACAATTTCAATAACTAAAGGAAACAGCACGAAAATTCCAATGATCGTACTACGTTAAATTTGGCGGTACGAGGATATATTTTTGTTTGAACTGTACCTTGATATTAAATGTACAGAATCATAACGAACAAGCGAGAAAAAATAGACACATTGTGACCTGTTCAACGGTTGTCACATGTTTCCTAGCTGCACAAGAAAATCCTTTCAGAGGATATGATGAAACAGAGGATAGTGATAATCAGGACAATTGACAATTATGTTAAATTGTTACACTTGATGGCACAAAAAAATGAATGTTTGTCCAATCACTTGCAGTCTTCAACTGTTTTTCAAGGTATCTCAAGTGACGTACGGAATGACCACGTCAGTTGCCTTTACTAAAGTCATTCGCACAAAAATTTCGAAAGAACTGAAAGAAACACCATTTGTTGCTGTTATTACGGACGACGCCGAGATAGATGTTTCAAGCTAGTTACAACTTTCTATTGTTTTGCAATATCTTTTATCCACTGTTGAAGTGTGTGAAATATTTTTGGGATTTGTTGATGCCACTAATAACTAATGTGTTGCTAACTTAGTGGTGCATCTGTTTTTGTGCATAAATGAACTTGAGTGCGGTAGAAAAGTTCTAGTTCAAACATATGATACCTGCGCTGTCATGGCTGGGCAACATAACACGGTATAAAAACTTGTGGGAGGCAAATATTCCACACCTCTCTTCATACATCACTATGCTTATGAACTGAATTTAGTAATGAAACAGTCTGTTGAACATATACAGGAGTGAAAAATATTTTTTCAGACCGTATGTGGTTTTGCTTCTTTTTTTCTCCAAATCCTCTAAAAGATCCAATGCTTTAGATGAATCTATCAAACGATGTTTTCTTCAATATCCAACTCCAGATGATTATGCAACAGCAGGTTATTAGAGCTAGTGGTGTACTATAATACTAAACTGGAAGACGTTTTGAGACCTAAGAAAGGTGATCCTAATGTGTGGTTGGCGAAACAGGAGAGTTTACTAAAGGTTTTTCCCTGATACTTAAGCAATTTAGTTTCAGTTTCTACAGGATTACGAACAGATAACAGAGTGTGGTGATATAACAGATGGTTAAGGATAAACATGTGCTTTCTGCATGATGGAGCCCCAGACGGACACAGCTTGAAACATTTTACATAAATCAACTGTGCTATCAATTCTGAAGTATTGTTCCAGTGTGTGGTGTCCCTACGAAGAAGATACAGGAAAAAGAGAAATGATTGTGGAACGTAAACAAATTCCAAAGTGTACAGGGCTCTGCACTGAAACATGCTATAATGCTAAAGCAGTGTCATTTCCAACTAATTAATCATGTGAAATGCAACACTGTTAATAGTCCAATGTAAGAAATATATTTCCAGCACATGACAGATAGTCTCCAAACAAGTTTCTCTACGATAAACTACCACGACAAACTGTAAGCTGATAAAACAACTACCTTGTACACTAAAGAAAACATCGATTTTTTGTAACACAAACACCACATCGGTTTCTGGAGGTGTATGACACCTGCTGTTTTCGTAGTTCAAGCATGATTACGGTTCGGAATGTTCAGAATAGTCCTATAAAATGATCGTTGACAGCCGAAAATGCATATGAACAAAAAGTAACATCTTATGAAGAAATAAAAACCACGATCAGTAGCCAGAGGATTAACAGTCTTACCACAGTTTACCACCACTTCTGGTAATCTTGCTCTTGCACTCAGAATTCGTGGTCCGACGTTAGGTTGAATTGCTCATGTGGAGACTTCTGCAGAATACCTCCTCTTTCCACTCCTAAGGTGGGTATATGTAGCACCAGTCTACTCTCCTTCTCCAGAACACACAATTTTATTGACCTCTGTCAGTACTAATTTCATGATATTTTCCTATAGTTGTATATATTCTCTGTCAACTTCTCTAAGTTTACTAGTTTTTCGCTATTTTACATATTTCATGTATTTCCCTCAATTTTTATGTATTTCACATAAATTCTTCGTTATTATATTAGGGTTTCCTCGAATTTTACCGATTTTATGTCATTTTCCATATTTTTTTCCATAGTTTTCATCTGTATCTGATCATAATGCTGACATACCCTTGTGCTCTTTGATTTTTTACAAGTATATTTGTGCATCTTATACACCAATCTACTCAAAATTCCTAAGACTTGCAGTCTCTCCAATGATCTACATGCATGCATTTTGGATAGAACAATCACAAAAAGTATAGTAACACTCGTTTCCTACCTATATGAAACTGAAAACTCTATTAATATCCCAGATGTAATAGAGAAATGGAGTACTTCGCATACATCTTTGTTTGCCTACAACAGAGTGTTGTAATACGTTTTCCATCGATGAACATGACTTTTGACAGATGCATTTGAAACCCTCTGCTGACAATGGTAAGGAAAAGAAGCGAGTGTTAGTATACTTGGTGTGACTGAGAACTGTCACGACCGATACAATGTTGTCATTCAGACATGTGTTGTGTATTTCTGCAGAAATTGCACATATGGCGTGACTGGGAGCTGTCACTCATTCCCATGACTGTGACTCTGTTATCCATTGTTCTGCAACTGTCCTGAACTGGAATCACAACGAACACCACATGCAGCTGCAATGGAATTGGAGGACTGATGACTCAGTAGAGCAATACCATGAATGCAGCGACCTGCTGTTGTAATCTGAGGGACAGTTCAGGCCTGAAAGTTCTTCTTGGGATCAACCAAGTTCGAGAACCTGAAAACCAATCACTCAGCACCATGCCTGTTGGGACCTGCTGGTGCAACTAGATAGCATATGGAATGTCAAATCAAACACTTTTCAGTTATCTAAATTTCAAAATTGTTATTTTATTGGGCTATCATCTTCAGTCCCCCCGATCTATGTGTAGAAAGATTACTACCTCGGTTCTGGTTGGAGCAGGGGCCAGCATTCAAAGACTGCTATCTGTAGATTTTTGATACAGCAATCACTTCAAACATCATCTGTCCAGAGTTATGAACTCAAGGGCTCCTTGCTTAAGGGCACAGCCCAAGATTCATAGAATGAACTACCAAATTAGACCCATTGTTAATTATATTGGTAGTCTGGCCTACAAGGCCTGAAATAAGTTGAATTACATATTAGTCCAAAATTATGTGTTAGAGTGGGAGTTTACTGTTAAAAATACTTATGACCTTTTTGAGACAATTAAGAATGTTTAGATACCAAGTAACTACAGATGGATGTCACTAGACACCCATATACTAAGGTCATTACTCTTGTGAGGAAGAATTGTATTAAAAATGGATTATAGTATATGTATGAGAATTCTAGACAAAAGAGAATATTTTTTCAAAATTTCAGATATGCAACCAAGATTTTAATTTCGCTCTTTCCCCTATTTAAAAACTTATCTATTACCATGACCAAATTTTCATTTATTCAAAAAATTAAATATTTAATAGATTTTTCTTTATAAAAAGATTCTGTGAGATTGTGTTTAACTATAGCCATGGACGAAATTTTCATTAATTTAAAAATAAAAATCTAATAAGTTTTTTCTTTGTAAATAAGTTCTGTCAAACCTAGGCTATCTATATGAACTGATTCAAATTTTAATTAAAAATTCAAAGGAACGTTTGAACCATAAATGCAGCTATAAACATTTCATTTTTTTAAAAAAAATTAATTTTTTCTGTATAAATCAAAGCTAAGCAAAATGTATTCCAAAGCAGAGGAATTTCAAAAATTAGAAAATTATTATAAAGGAAAACATGGATTAAGGTATGCTGATTTAGAAAATTATTATAAAGAAAAAGGTTATTCAAATGTCACTAGACAAGATCTAGAGGAATTAATTGGTTATTTTAATATGAAAGAAATGAGGAAGAGAGAACTGGGATATAACAATATGAAGTAATTTAAAACAATTTGTAAAATGAGAAATTAGATAAATTATTCTTAAGTTAGTAATGAAAAATTAATTGTTCTTAATCTAAATGCTGTTGAGAATGTTAATTAGAATAATAATGAACTGCCTGAAAAATCATAAAAGGAACTTAAATAAATATGTAAAACAAAAAATTTAAATAGCATTACAGTTTTATATATAACTATTAATTGATCTTATAAAAAAACCTGTTGACATATCAATAATGATAATGAACTGAATAATAAAATCTTTAAAAGAACTTCATGAAATCTGTAAAACAAAATATTTTAAAAATTATTCTAGATGTAATAAACAACAAACAATCGAACCTCTCAATAGGTATGAGGGCAATATTAGTAATATCGATAATGATAATTATGTCACAAGCTTGTAGTAGATAAATAACGAGAAATTAAATGAAAAAATTTTGTTTGAAATTTACCTGCATTGAATTTTCTAGATGATGTCGATTTTTTTAAAAATCAACTACACAAATTAATGTAACACCATCTGCTTTTAAATCGAGATCAATAATTTACAAAATTAATAATGTCGATAATATTGTCGCCCTTTAGAATTTTTGAATCATATTTAAGATACTGAAAACGCTAAATTTAAGAATATTTTAATACAAAGGAGAGAGATTAAAGTTAATAAGAAATTTTATTGTAATTTTAAAAATAAAAATGAAGCACATGAATTTAATTTTAATACAATTAATAAAATTTTATTTTGAACCTTGATTTAGAAGGTTATTATAAAAAAAGTCAACAAGTAAACTATTAACTGAAATGCAGGAAATGGAAAGAAAAAATCAGAATGGTCATTATTTTATGTAAAAAGTTAAGAATTAATGGTTAATAGGCAAATCCATTTTTCGTTTTTCTTATATCGATTTAGCAAACGAAAAAAAATAAAAATGCTGTATTAAGGAAAAAGCGCAGATCAGAAACGTTTTCTTTATTCATTAAAATCAGCTTCATATCCAGCAAAAGATCATTCTGATAGAGTTAAAAATTATAAATGTCTTGGATCACAATTATATGAAATTTTTGAAAAAAAGAAAATTAATTTTTCTGTTCAATTAACAGATATTCAAAAACCTGAAAAAAGCCAAATATTTCAATTAATGTTTACACATACAATGAAATATTTATAGTATATCCTCCTTACCATTCAAAAAAGAACAACTTAATCACTAAATTCGAGATAAAAATAATTCACATTATTGCTAGGTAACAAATTTATGGAGATTATATACAAGCAAACACAATGGAAAAATTTTGCCTTGTGATAGATGTTTAAGTTATCTTTATTCTCAAGAAAAACTGGAAAACCATGAGAACGATTACAAAGAACACAATGAAGTAAAAATAGATATGTTTGTATTAAAAAAAATTAATTTAGAAATTATAATTATTCATTTTGAGTATGTTTTTGTAATTGATGTCAAAAGTCTTTTAAAAGATGTGAACACTTCAAATCCTGAAAAAGCATATATTAATAAATATCAAAAACATTTACGTATATGATTTAGCTGTTATATTAAATATTCTAATGACAATTGTAAAAAACCTGTAACTTACACTGGTAAAGATTGAGCAAAACAGCTATTTTATTTGTGAAAAGAAATTTACTAGTGAAGAAAAAAGTAGGTAATCATTGCCATTAAACAGAAAAATATCAAGGAGATCCACTCAAAGCAAAATTCTAAATTTATTTCAGTTTATATTCATTATTTATTAAATTATGATGCCACTATGTTTATTAAAGAATTTGCAATAATCAAGAATATATTAATGCTATTCCAAATACTGGAAAAAGTATATTTCTTTTAGTAAGGAGGCTTAAGCTGGATTAATTTCAGACTTTTGGATACACTCAAACTTATGGCTGCAAATATTTATAACTTATCTTCAAATCTACATCTACATCTACATCTACACCATACTCCGCTATCCACCTGACGGTGCATGGCAGAGAGTACCTTGAGTACCTCTATCGGTTCTCCCTTCTATTCCATTCTCGAACTGTTCATGGAAAGAAAGACTGTTGGTATGCCTCTGTGTGGGCTCTAATCTCTGATTTTATCCTCATGGTCTCTTCGCGAGATATACGTAGGAGGGAACAATATACTTCTTGACTCTTCGGTGAAGGTATGTTCTCGAAACTTTTACAAAAGCCCGTACCAAGCTACTGAGCGTCTCTCTAGCAGAGTCTTCCATTGGAGTTTATCTAGCATCTCCGTAACACTTTTGTGATTACTAAATGATCCTCTAACGAAGCACGCTGCTCTCCGTTGGATCTTCTCTATCTCTTCTATCAACCCTATCTGGTACGGATCCCACACTGGTGAGCAGTATTCATCAGTGGGCGAACAAGTGTACAGTAACCTACTTCCTTTGTTTTAGGATTGGATTTCCTTAGGATTCTCCCAATGAATCTCAGTGTGGCATCTGCTTTACCGACGATTAACTTTATATGATCATTCCATTTTAAATCACTCCTAATGTCTACTCCCAGATAATTTATGGAATTAACTGCTTCCAGTTGCTGACCTGCTATATTGTAGCTAAATGATAAGGGATCTTTCTTCCTGTGTATTCGCAGCGCATTACACTTGTCTACACTGAGTTTAAATTGTCATTCCCTGCACCATGCGTCAATTCGTTGCAGATCCTCCTGCATTTCAGTACAATTTTCCATTGTTACAACCTCTCGATATACTACAGCATCATCCGCAAACAGCCTCAGTGAACTTCCGATGTTATCCACAAGGTCATTTATGTATATTGTGAATAGCAACGGCCCCACACCACTCCCCTACGGCACACCTAAAGTCACTCTTAGTTCGAAATACTTCTCTCCATTTAGAATGACATGCTACGTTCTGTTATCTAGGAACTCTTCAATCCAATCACACAATTGGTCTGATAGTCCATATGCTCTTACTTTCTTCATTAAATGACTGTGGGGAACTGTATCGAACGACTTGTGGAAGTCAAGAAACACGGTATCTAGCTGGGAACCTGTGTCTATGGCCCTCTGAGACTCGTGGACGAATAGCGCGAGCTGGGTTTCACACGATCGTCTTTTTCGAAACCCATGCTGATTTCTACAGAGTAGATTTCTAGTCCCCAGAAAGTCATTATACTCGAACATAATACATGTTCAAAATTCTACAACTGATCGACGTTAGAGATGTAGGTCTATAGTTCTGCACATCTGTTCGACGTCCCTTCTTGCAAACGAGGATGACCTGTGCCTTTTTCAAATCTTTTGGAGTACTATGCTCTTCTAGAGACCTACAGTACACCGCTGCAAGAAGGGGGGCTAGTTCCTTTGCTTACTCTGTGTAAAATCGAACTGGTATCCCATCAGGTCCAGCGGCCTGTCCTCTTTTGAGCGATTTTAATTGTTTTTCTATCTCTCTGTCATCTATTTTGATATTAACCATTTTGTCATTTGTGTAACAATCTAGAGAAGGAACTACAGTGCACTCTTCCTCTGTGAAACAGCTTTGGAAAAAGACAATTAGTATTTCGGCCTTTAGTCTGTCATCCTCTGTGGCAGGACAATTTTGGTCGCAAAGTGTCTGGACATTTTGTTTTGATCCACCTACTGTTTTGACATAGGACCAAAATTTCTTAGGATTTTCTTCCAAGTCACTACATAGAACTTTACTTTCGTACTCATTGAACGACTCTCGCATAGCTCTACTCCCACTAAATTTCGCTTTGCGTAATATTTGTTTGTCTGCAAGGCTTTGATTATGTTTATGTTTTCTGTGAAGATCCCTCCACTTCCGCAGCGGTTTTCTAACTCCATTGTTGTACCACGGTGGCTCTTATCCATCTCTTACGATCTTGCTTACAAAAAAAAGAATTTAGAGATCAGCAAAGAACTTTAAAATGTGCACTATTAGATTTAATAATTTAAAAAGGAATCTATCTTTGTAAATATATGGATTATGAATAAAAACCGCAAGTAACAAAATTATCTAAGAAAGTTTTTATTCGAGACTTAATAACGGAAATATTTCTGCTGAAAATTACAATTGTGAAAAAACAGTTTGGAAAAAATTCGATATTAAAAATTGAGATGAATACATAAAATTATGTAATAATTCTTACATTTTAAGTTTAGTACATATTTTAGAAAATGCATTAAATCTTATGAACTCTATCCATCTAGGTATTTTACAGTTTCTGATTTATCTTCTATCTTAAAAAAATAGAAAAATGAATTTAATTCGATCGTTTAAACATGAATCGCATACAGTTGAAAGTCATATAATTGTTTTATGTTCTGACGATGATAACCGCATGCATTACAGGGTGGAATTAATAACATTAACATATACATATTATAAATTAAACTCAAATACAATAACAGACGATTACAACGATTTCTTATATGAATTAAGCAGTTGAATAGAATATTAACCAAAAAGAAGTAATAAATTAAATAATTAATCAGTTTTAATCCTTTTTATGGTATGCTAATTTCTGATGTGTTTTCAGATGTACTTTCCATACAGATTCTCCACAAAACAGCCAGCTTTTTATCATACCTTTCGTCATGTTTCTGATTAGTAAATAGTATTTTATATTTTTTGATCGAATATAGTAACAGTTCTGAATATATTTAAAAGAAATTATTATTTCTTTTTTTATAATTTTCAAAAATAAATGTTTTTATATTTGTGTTATTGCTACATTCTTTTTGTTTCTTTTTTATAGAATCAGTACTATCCATCTTTGAAGTTCTATTCTACTTTGTAATTTTTACTACTTTATGAATCTCTCACTTCTTATAGAATTGACAAATAATTTTATTTTCACTTTCCACTTATAAACAAAAAATTTCTACGATTTAAAATAAATAAAAATAAATAATTTTATTGTATATAATTGTTATCTTTTATAGTCCTAAAAAGTTACTAATTTATATATAAAAAACAAGTTTTAATTTTATTGATGAAAACATAATCCATTATGCAAATCAAGTTGGTGATATCGCAGGATACGAACATTCTCAAGATGCTGTAAAACAACACATAAAAAATTGTAAAACGTATAAAAATTTCAATAGCGATGAAATGTTACATTGAAAAACATTCATCCATATACAATATTCATAAATGAATTTTGTTAATTTTCTCTATTTATGAATTTTAAAATGACATTTGCAGAAAGTTTTGAAGATTGGGTTTACCATCAATTCGAAAACAACATGAACATAAAATAAAGAGCAATGTAAAACCGATCTATGAAGGCCAAATAAATTGTTTAAATGATATAAATAAAATTAAAGGTTGAGATATTCCCTCTGCAGCGGAGCGTGCGCTGATATGAAACTTCCTGGCAGACTAAAATTATGTACCAGACCTACACTCGAACTCAGAACCTTTGCCTTTCACGGGCAAGTGCTCTACGAACGGAGCTACCCAAGCACAGCTTTACTTCTGTCAGTACCTCGTCTCCTACCTTCCAAACTTAACAGAAGCTCTCCTGCATCGTTGCAGAACTAGCTCTCTTGAAAGAAAGGATATTGCAGAGACATGGCTTAGCCACAGCCTAGGGGATGTTTCCAGAATGAGATTTTTCACTCTGCAGTTGAGTGTGCACTGACATGAAACTTCCTGGAATATTAAAACTGTGTGTCAGACAGAGACACGAACTCGGGCTAAGCCATGTCCCCGCAATATCCTTTCTTTCAGGAGTGCTAGTTCTGCAACGATGCAGGAGAGCTTCTGTTAAGTTTGGAAGGTAGGAGACGAGATACTGGCAGAAGTAAAGCTGTGAGGGAGGGGTGTGAGTCGTGCTTGGGTAGCCCAGTTGGTAGAGCACTTGCCTGCGAAAGGCAAAGTTCCTGAGTTCGAGTCTCGGTCTCTCACACATTTTTAATCTGCCAGGAAGTTTCATATCAGCGCACACTCCGCTGCAGAGTGAAAATCTCATTCTGGAAACATCCCCTAGGCTGTGGCTAAGCCACGTCTCCACAATATCCTTTCTTTCAGGAGTGCTAGTTCTGCAAGGATGCAGGAGACCTGTTATGTTTGGAAGGTAGGAGACGAGTTACTGGCAGAAGTAAGGCTGTGAGCATGGGGCGTGAGTCATGCTTGGGTGGCTCAGTTGGTAGGGCACTTGCCTGCAAAAGGCAAAGGTGCCGAGTTCGAGTCAGGCCTGGCACACAGTTTTAATCTGCCAGGAAGTTTCAAAATTAAAGGTAATTACACAAATCTCAAATGATATATTATTTAATATTACATGAAAGAATTGAACAAATAAATAATTTTTTATTACATGCTGTTTCTAGAACATTTGATGATAACCTGCTTTTGTTTTTTAAGAATAAATTGTATTAATTGTAATTATGATTATTATGGAATCCCAAAGAAAGCAGGTGCTGACAGATGTGAAAATTACCGAACTATCAGTTTAATAAGTCACAGCTGCAAAATACTAACGCGAATTCTTTACAGATGAATGGAAAAACTGGTAGATGCGGACCTCAGGGAGGATCAGTTTGGATTCCGTCGAAATGTTGGAACACGTGAGGCAATACTGACCTTACGACTTATCTTAGAAGAAAGATTAAGAAAAGGCAAACCTACATTTCTAGCATTTGTAGACTTAGAGAAAGCTTTCGACAATGTTGAATGGAATACTCTCTTTCAAATTCTGAAGGTGGCAGAGGTAAAATACAGGGAGCGAAAGGCTATTTACAATTTGTACAGAAACCAGATGGCAGTCATAAGAGTCGAGGGGCATGAAAGGGAAGCAGTGGTTGGGAAAGGAGTGAGACAGGGTTGTAGCCTCTCTCCGATGTTATTCAATCTGTATATTGAGCAAGCAGTAAAGGAAACAAAAGAAAAATTTGGAGTAGGTATTAAAATTCATGGAGAAGAAATAAAAACTTTGAGGTTCGCCGGTGACATTGTAATTCTGTCAGAGACGGCAAAGGACTTGGAAGAGCAGTTGAACGGAATGGACAGTGTCTTGAAAAGAGGATATAAGATGAACATCAACAAAAGCAAAACGAGGATAATGGAATGTAGTCAAATTAAATCGGGTGATGCTGTGGGAATTAGATTAGGAAATGGGACACTTAAAGTAGTAAAGGAGTTTTGCTATTTAGGAAGTAAAATAACTGATGATGGTCGAAGTAGAGAGGATATAAAATGTAGACTGGCAATGGCAAGGAAAGCGTTTCTCAAGAAGAGAAATTTGTTAACATCGAATATAGCTTTATGTATCAGGAAGTCGTTTATGAAAGTATTTGTTTGGAGTGTAGCCATGTATGGAAGTGAAACATGGACGATAAATAGTTTGGACAAGAAGAGAATAGAAGCTTTCGAAATGTGGTGCTACAGAAGAATGCTGAAGATTAGATGGGTAGATCACGTAACTAATGAGGTGGTATTGAATAGGATTGGGGAGAAGAGAAGTTTGTGGCACAACCTGACTAGAAGAAGGGATCGTTTGGTAGGACATGTTTTGAGGCATCAAGGGATCACAAATTTAGCATTGGAGGGCAGCGTGGAGGGTAAAAATCGTAGAGGGAGACCAAGAGATGAATACATTAAGCAGATTCAGAAGGATGTAGGTTGCAGTAGGTACTGGGAGGTGAAGGAGCTTGCACAGGATAGAGTAGCATGGAGAGCTGCATCAAACCAGTCTCAGGACTGAAGACAACAACAACAACAACAACATGTCAATCGTACTAAATTTCAAAATGTTGAAAAACAAATATATAATCTTAGAAAAAATATTTTAAAGAGTCAGTTATGTACTAAATTCAATAACTTTATTCCTAAGAATTAAAGTTTTTGGATAATTATTCAGAAGCACAATTGTATGACTGTGTAATTAATCTTAGCGATTCTTTTTTGAATAGAAAACTAAGTTTCTAAGCACTTTCAACAAAACTGAATTTTAAATAACATTCATTAAAATTAATTCAAATTTAAAAATCATGAAATCATTTTCATTTGAATTCCAAAATATATTCCATCTTCTTTAATAAAACTGTAAGCATAATGAATGTTTTATTCAATTCCAAACTTGTAACAATTTTCAATAAGTAACTTCATTTATAAATAAAATTTTAAAGAATTACATTACGTTTAATTACCCAACAATTGTGTGAATTATCAAAACCTTCACATTTACCATTTAGTTTTCCTGTCTTATCAAAAACCTTTTCAGCAAGATTTACATCTGGATAAATCATTTTCATTGTTTCTTGTTCAAAAAAATTTCCCTGTTATGCAACATCATTTAAATCTTTAACTTTTTATACGACAGGGTTACAACGAATAACATCTTCAATTCTAAAACTTTCTGTTGAACAATTTGATGTATATTATTTTTCAAAATTTATTATAATTAATTATTCTTAATTTTTCACCAGTTTTATATTTAACATTAGTATGGAACAAATTATTTACAAAAACAGTTTCTATAAATTTAATTGATTACCATTGTTTTTATCATTTTGGGTTTCTTTTTTTTTGTTGAATATTTGGAGCTAATAAATTCATCAGTTAATTTAGAATCTAGTTCAACCACATTGTGATTTCCTTGAGGAACAAACTTTTTCAATATTTTTTCATTAATTGTTTTATTAAATTGTTCAGCAATGTACTCTAAGTACAGTAAAAGATGAATAATGATTAATATTAAATTTTTTCTTTAATTAGTGAAATTCTTCATTATAAAATTGTTTACCATTATCTCTTTGTAATTTTTTGAGTTTCCTCAAAATAATCAACTATATTTTTTCTTGTTTTATCTTTAACTGGAATAGATGAAGGAAACTTTTAAAAACGTCTATAACAGTTTATAAATATTTGTATCATATATTTAATATTTGAAATTCCTTTTAATTTTCCAAAATATGTTTTGACTAAAACAGCTTGCCAAAAATCATCTATTCCAAAAGAAATAACATTTTCTGTTTTCAAATATTTTCTCATTGGTTTATGTAAGGAACAATAAGTTAAGGACTTGTCATTCAAAAGGCTGGATTATTCCCAGTGGGTCTTAGTCCTCTTAGCAGAGGGATAGCTTAAGAACCTCTCAATCGAAAGAGAACAACAGGTTTGCCCCTGAATGTGTGCTTGCCCTGTTGTAGGCAGCCTGCAATGTGCAGTGAAACGAAGTTTGTCATACTACTGCTATTGCGTGCTGCTGCAAAGAAAGAAAGAACACTGGTTATTTGTAAGTAGTGTGAGCAAGTATTACCTAGTTTGCTCTGCCTTCTTGGCATCTTCCTTATCTCCTCATACTAATGAAGGTCTCTGTCAATATTGGAACAAAGCTGGTCCTACCCCAAAGTACTGTTATCCAAGGTGGCGGCGATGACGTCATCCAAGATGGCGGCGATGACGTCATTCAACATTGCGGATTTTGGCGGGAAATTTGAATTTTGGTGGGAAATACCACGCCCCCCCCTCTCCCCAAAACAGTGGCAAGAAGTTCAAATTCCAGCAGGATAATACACCACAGCCCGGTTATCTTTACTAAACAAAGAAAATGGCGGGAAAAATGACTTGTCTTCATTATTTAACAAAATTTCAAGCAGTTGTGTCCTCCACTGGGTCTGGTCTCTAACTGGCTTAGTTCATATTGCGCCACCAGAGGACACCACTGTGACGCTAGGTGATGACACAAGTTGCGTTATTCAAGATGGCGGTACCCAGTGTGTTCACCATAGATCCAGAGCCCAACTGACTCAGTTCATATCGTCACCACCGGAGGACGCCACCGTGACGTTGGGTGATGATGCAAGATCGTCTGCTCTCTCTCTCTCACACACACACACACACTGTGACAGCAGCCCGCGAGCGCGTGACTGCTGACGTTACAGCCCCCAGGCTAGACCTTTTTAGTCTCACTGCACAGTCTCCTGTAAACATTCTGATTAAAGTAACACACAAATCGCGCATCTAATGTATGAATTACTTAAGTACTTAATTCCATTTCAATTTTTCTTTATAACTTCGATATTCAATGAAAAAATAACAAGTTTCTCATTTTCCCTCTAGGAGCGCAGTGTTCCTTCATGACGTACCACCCCCAACCCTAGAATGCTGCTCTCCTATTGCCTACAGCACTAGTCCTGTGACTCTATGTCATAGAACCTATATAAACCAGACCACAACCCAACTCACCCTCACTCTGCTCCAATACTTTATTCGATATGTGTGTGTGTGTGTGTGTGAGTGTGTAGAAGTGATTGTGCATTCAGTCATTATGAAGTGAGCATTCAGCACCAGGTAAGTACATTTTCATTGCTCCGATATCTGCATCCTTTAACTCAGTGTATGTGTCATACATACGTTTTCGATCTCACTCTATAAAGAATGCTTCGTCCTTTGACAGATTTTGTGTGTGTGTGTGTGTGTGTGTGTGTGTTTGTGTGTGTGTGTTTGTGTGTGTGTGTTTGTGTGTGTGTATGTGTGTGTGTCTATATGTTCTATGTGTGACTATGTTATATCCGTTTTGGACCGCTCTCTATACAGTTTGCCATGTCTTTTAACAGATTGTATGTGTCTATGTGTTCTGTGTGTGTCTATGCTATATCTGTTTTGGTCCACTCTCTACAAAGATTGCCAGGGCACTTAACAGATTGTGTGTCTACATGTTCTGTGTTACATGTTATATCTGTTTTGGATCGCTCTCTATCAAGATTGCCAGGTCATTTAACAGATTGTGTGTCTGTATGTCCTGTGTTACATTGTATATTTGTTTTTGAGACTCTCTATAAAGATTGCCAGTTCATTTAAGAGATTATTTGTGTCTATATGTTCTCTGTGTGTCTATGCTATATCTGTTTTGGACCGCTCTCTATAAAGATTGTTAGGTCATTTAACTGATTGTGTGTCTATGTGTTCTGTGTTATGTATGTTTCCCTGTCTTGGAGACGAAGCTCCTCAAAGTGCTAGAAGATCCGAGATTTAACGCCATTAAATGCAAAGCAGTATTATGCTGTGAATTGGGTTCCCAACCCCCCCCCCCCCCTTCCCTAAACATCGAGGTGATGAAGAGACAACTCTGCACTAGATATGGGGTGATAATGGCGTTATTTCTCCAAGCACACCCATTGCTTAGTGGTATCGAGAATCCACCTTCCGAGTGTTATTATGGCCCGATTTTCCGAGATGGAAGTAAATGGGTCTGCTAAAGTTCTCAGCTATATACCACACCTCGGCATCCATATACATGGACACTCCTGCAAATGGAAAAAAGAACACATTGACACCGGTGTGTCAGACCCACCATACTTGCTCCGGACACTGCGAGAGGGCTGTACAAGCAATGATCACACGCACGGCACAGCGGACACACCAGGAACCGCGGTGTTGGCCGTCGAATGGCGCTAGCTGCGCAGCATTTGTGCACCGCCGCCGTCAGTGTCAGCCAGTTTGCCGTGGCATACGGAGCTCCATCGCAGTCTTTAACACTGGTAGCATGCCGCGACAGCGTGGACGTGAACCGTATGTGCAGTTGGCGGACTTTGAGCGAGGGCGTATAGTGGGCATGCGGGAGGCCAGGTGGACATACCGCCGAATTGCTCAACACGTGGGGCGTGAGGTCTCCACAGTACATCGATGTTGTCGCCAGTGCTCAGCGGAAGGTGCACGTGCCTGTCGACCTGGGACCGGACCGCAGCGACGCACGGATGCACGCCAAGACCGTAGGATCCTACGCAGTGCCGTAGGGGACCACACCGCCACTTCCCAGCAAATTAGGGACACTGTTGCTCCTGGGGTATCAGCGAGGACCATTCGCAACCGTCTCCATGAAGCTAGGCCGTCTTCCGCTCACGCCCCAACATCATGCAGCCCGCCTCCAGTGGTGTCGCGACAGGCGTGAATGGAGGGACGAATGGAGACGTGTCATCTTTAGCGATGAGAGGCGCTTCTGCCTTGGTGCCAATGATGGTCGTATGCGTGTTTGGCGCCGTGCAGGTGAGCGCCACAATCAGGACTGCATACGACCGAGGCACACAGGGCCAACACCCGGCATCATGGTGTGGGGAGCGATCTCCTACACTGGCCGTACACCTCTGGTGATCGTCGAGGGGACACTGAATAGTGCACAGTACATCCAAACCGTCATCGAACCCATCGTTCTACCATCCCTAGACCGGCAAGGGAACTTGCTGTTCCAACAGGACAATGCACGTCCGCATGTATCCCGTGCCACCCAACGTGCTCTAGAAGGTGTAAGTCAACTACCCTGGTCAGCAACATCTCCGGATCTGTCCCCCATTGAGCATGTTTGGGACTGGATGAAGCGTCGTCTCACGCGGTCTGCACGTCCAGCACGAACGCTGGTCCAACTGAGGCGCCAGGTGGAAATGGCATGGCAAGCCGTTTCACAGGACTACATCCAGCATCTCTACGATCGTCTCCATGGGAGAATAGCAGCCTGCATTGCTGCGAAAGGTGGATATACACTGTACTAGTGCCGACATTCTGCATGCTCTGTTGCCTGTGTCTATGTGCCTGTGGTTCTGTCAGTGTGATCATGTGATGTATCTGACCCCAGGGATGTGTCAATAAAGTTTCCCCTTCCTGGGACAATGAATTCACGGTGTTCTTATTTCAATTTCCAGGAGTGTATATGATCAAAAAAATGGAGGGTCCAGTTATATTAAACTCCCTAAAGATATAGCTAATAAGCATGCATGCATTAATGTCAAAGATCACTATGATAATGCTTGTTTTGCATGGACAGTCCTGGCTTGTGAGGGAAAGTACCATCACAGAGATCATGGTTCAAATGGCTCTGAGCACTATGGGACTTAACATCTGAGGTCATCAGTCCCCTAGAACTTAGAACTACTTAAACCTAACTAACCTAAGGACATCACACACATCCATGCCCGAGGCAGGATTCGAACCTGTGACTATAGCGTTCAAGCGGTTCCAGACTGAAATGGCTAGAACTGTTGGCCACACCAGCTGGTACAGAGATCATCCCGAGTGTCCTGGCAGTTACAAAGTCAAGGATATTAAGAGACAGTACAACTTTTATGGCATTGAGTTCCTTGTAAAGATCCAGGACATACATAAGTTTGAGGCTTAGAATACCAGAATATCGGTTCACGTTTATGGCCTGGAGAAGAAGAAGAAAAGCAATTCAGATGAGGAAGACAAGCACATAGTAGTCGGTCCCCTCATTTCTCAAAGTTTGCAGGTGAGCGAGAGTTTCATTTAAACATGCTGCTCTTCTCTGAAGGTGATAATTATCACTAAATCTGGATCACAAAGACATGTCCCCACTCCTTTCCACCCAACTATCAAAAAATTACCGTAAAAAGGCATATTTGTTTAAGATGTTTAAATTATTTTTCATCTGAAGAGTTATTAGCGATACATCTATTAGATTGTTCTTCCAAGGATGCGGTATGTGTGATTATGCCTACTGAGGAAAATATCTTCATTAAATTTAAAAATGCTCACCACCAGCAGCGATGTCCTTTTGTAGTGTATGCCCACTTTGAATGTCAGCCGGCCGCTATTACGCACTGTGAAGGGAACCCCTTAGACTCACACACAAATTTCACAGAAAAACACGTACTTTATGTGGCAGCGTTCCAAGTTGTATGTGCATATGATTCTTAACTTAGTCACTGTCAGTCTTATGTAGGGAACGATCCAGCTGTTTGGCTTCCCACTGAGCTTGAAAAACTCTCATAGGAAGTTGACAGGCTCTACAACACCAACATTTCCATGCCCAAATCAAAGGAAGATGATGAATTGTATGAAAAGATGGTCAATTGTCATATTTGCGGGCTGGCCTTAGATAGAAAAGCGGAAACTCCTTGTAGAGACCACTGTCATCTTACGGGTAAGTTCCGCGGTGCAGCTCACAATGCATGCAATTTGAAGTATTAGTTACCTAGACACATACCCGTCTTTTTTCAAAATTTGAGCGGGTATGACGCTCATTTTCTCATGAAGCATTTGGCTAATTTCGGTAAGAAGAACGATCAGGTCAGTGTCCTACCTGAAAGTGTTGAGACGTGCATTTCTTTTTCAAAACGAATGACGCCAAAAATTACGCTCGGCTTCCTTGACTCTTTACGCTTTATGCAGACATCACTCCAGAAACTGGTTGAGACTTTATCTCGGAATGATATGCATATCTCTCGATCTGCATTTCCCGATGAGGAAAAGTTCCAACTTGCGACTAGGAAAGGCGTTTTCCCATACGAGTATGTTGATAGTATGGCGAAACACAATGAAACCAGCCTTCCTGACGTATCTGCATTTACCAGTACTCTGACATTCGATGCCATAACTACAGCAAATTATGAGTGTGCCGTGAATGTCTGGTGGGAATTCTACACCACCAATTTGGGAGAATATGCAAGGTTATACATGGACACGGACGTGCCTTTGCTTCCAAACGTTTTCGAAAAGTTCCGGAGTGTATGTATGACCACATACCCTTTGGACCCTGCCTTTCATTACAGGCACCTGGGTGGTCGTGGAACACTATGCTCAAAAAAAGAGGGCGCACCATTGAACTTTTGACTGATGCTGCAATGCTTCTATTTTTTGAGAGGGGATCCGTGGGGGACTTTGTCAGTGTGCTCACAGGCACGCCAAGGCAAATAACCCGCAGACAGGTGTCGAGTTCAATGTATCCCTTGATTCTAGTTGCATTTTGTACTTAGACGTCAACAACTTATACGAGCACGCCATGATGCAGCCACTGCCGTTTGGTGGGTTTCGAGTTTCGATGGGCGCCCAAAAACGAATTGAAGGGATTAGGTGGACAAATAATGGGTCTTGCGGCTGATTCTGATGTAGGGTATGTGTTTGAGGCAGACATCGCATATCCTAATAATTTGCATGGAGAGACAAGCGACTTGCTGTTATGTCCAGAGAAATAAATTCCACGAGAAGCACCATCCCTAAACTGTTGGAGATAAGCAGAGGTACATTATTCATTATCGTAGCCTCCAGCAGTGCCTTAGATTAGGGATAAAGCTTGTTAGGGCGGTCGCGAGTAATGGTTTTCAAAAAGACTTTTATAAATTAATGAATAATTCCATTTTCAGGAAAAATATGCAGAATGTAAGAAATGAACGTGATATTGTGATTAGAACCGCATGGGAAGGGCATTATGGCGTGAGAAAGTGTATCGCCAGGCCAAATTTTAAGTTTGCCACAATCTTTAATGAAAACTTTGTTGCTGTGGAGATGTCAAAGACTGCAGTGTAGTTTATGAAGCCTATCTATTTGGGGATGTGCCTATTGGATATCTCCAAATTCTACACGTACCGATTCCACTATGAGTTTACGAAACCTCATTTCATAGAACCAAAGTTACTTTATATGGATACAGACAGCTTTATCCACTGGATCAAGAACTGTGATCAATATGAAGTAATTAGGTGCAATGGTAAGGAATTCGACACGTCTTCTTATGGGGCCGATAATCCTTATGGTATTGTTCCTCAGAATAAGAAAGTTATCAGTCTCATGAAAAACGAGTCGAATGGTTTACCGATTGTAGAGTTTGTGGGATTGAGATCCAAAATGTATGCATATGGTACAATGGACGGGGGCAGTCAGAGGTGGGCAAAGGGTGTTAGACGCATGGCATCTAGTGCTCTTACTGCTGAAGACTATATGCAATGGCTGTATGGTCGTAGCATTCAAGGCACTCATCCACACATGATTCAGCAAACTAGCATTCTATCACGAGGTCACGATGTGTACACTGTGCTGTAGTGTAAAGTCGGATTGTCTCCTCACGACGATAAAAATAGTCTTTTGTGAGGATGGGGTGGAAACCCTCCCATACTCACTCTATTTACTTGAAACGAAAGTAGAGGTTGGGGACTCTGGTTGATTGATAGAGAGGGGATGACTGTGTGAATGCAGTGAATGGGAGTTATGCATGGAAATAGTATGGCTCTCCCCTTATCATAGTGTAAATATTGAATGAGTGTGTTGTGTGGTGTATACCAGTGTCTATGCTTCCGTGTATGTCTGAGAGTGCAAATGAGTGTGGGAGCCTGTGTTAAGGTATGTCTGTGTAAATATACATTCATTATTTTAACAAAGAAAATCATAAAAACGAAAAAGATTTTAAAACTGAAAAAGTATTAAGGAAAAAAAACTGTGTGTGTGTAAATATTTTTCAACCTTATTACTAGTTGACATATAAACAAAAGGTAAGTTTTCGCACTTCACTTGTACCTGTATGAAGAAAATAGCAACGTTTCGCACTTCATATGTGTTTCCGTGTGAGTGGTTATAGATTAGATTTTAGTTGTAAGTTTCAGCTACCGCTAGCCTTCCAGTCAGAACTAGTTTTAAGTATGTGAGCTCCATCCAATTAAATTCTTTAAATATGTTTACATGCTCGTTGTAGTAGAAGATGTTTAGAGCCATAGACTTCAAAGAAATATATATCTAGTGGAAAATATATTAGAGCCATCCATTTCAAAGAAATAAGTTCGCCTTTAGTTAAAAGCCTTTTCTTTTCCGGGAGGAACTTCACTAGCGATAGTATTTATGGTGTGAGATAGTGTAATTAGCTTGTAGTACCTCTGCATTAGTTGTAAATTATATATATATCTCAGCAGAATGCTCATATTTCTCAATAATGTTGAAAGGTCCTGTAGCCACCTTTCATTAGTCCGGTAGCCCATTTTCACTAGTATTTCTCTTTCTTTCCTTGTTTATCTTTTCTCATAACTCATAGAGGTGTGATTGAGTGAATGTCGTTGTGTGTCACGTTGCTAGACGGTGGCGTAGTCTGCTGCAGAAAGTCTGTGATTACAGATTCAGCAGCAGTTGTACAGAATAGCCAACTCTCGTAGTGGTCAAGTAGGCAAAGAGGTTTGCACTACTTGTGAGAAATCCCCCTGCGTTAGGTTGGTGGCGGAAATGGCATCTTTGGGTTTTCCGGTCTACGCGGAGCATGGAGGAGGCTGGAGAGGAAAAAGGGTGGCAGTCTGCCGCCGGTATGGGAAGCGTCCAAAGCTGTGCTTCAGTCGAAGAAGGGTGAGTTAGACTGACCGCGTGGCGCGCTGTTACTTGGAGAGAGGAGACCTGTTAGCTTTTGGACTCGCTTTTCAAATCTGAAAGATTGTTTTGCCTTGTCGCAGCAAGGAATGCAAAACTTTGGCAGATTTTTCTTTTAGTAAATTTCTGTAGCAGACTTGGATCCGCCGGAAGAGCGCCACACAAAGGTGTCGATAAGAAGTGAGCACTCGCTTCTGTATGAATGTCTGTTTGCCTTCAGCTGTGCCTGTATAAGCTTTCATCTTTCTAAATATTTATAGCTTTGCCTTCTCGTAAATTTTCCTTGCTTTATGTGCCTTTCGTCCATGGGGAGCCAACCACATGGTAGAACATTATAGTTTGTTGGGCTACCAGCATCACTAACTGCCCGATCGCATGTTTGTTTTAGATAATGTTAACATGATTGTGTGATGTGATATTGTTGCAATGTGGGCACTATACCTAGAAATTGTGTCTCTACAAACCACGTGGGCACACGGGTGTACTGCAAAACGTGTACCGTTTCACGAGTTACTGCCATCAGTTATCAGGCAACAGCAGTTGTATGAATGATGGACACCAATGATTTTAGGTGCAGATTATAGCGGTGAATGTATCGACTCTCTTCTTCAATGTTATCAGGAATTGTGTACATGCTTCACATCCATGTCTTATAAATGATTTTATCCACAATTTCCTCTTGTATTCGGAGGTTACGTTTTTGCACCTAAGCCACTTACCTCGTAGTTTTCCTGTTAGCACATCCAACGCGCTTCCTTAGCACAGGTCCAGTGATTAGTTTCCCCTTGTATTTTATAATAAATGCTTTAGATTAAGTCTTATTTTCAGGTGTGTTGCTGGGATCTAATCTTATGCAATGTTCATGCATTTTCTATTTTATTTTAAATGTTTGATGGTAGTGAACAGTGCACGGGGAATACTATTAATTAGATCGTATCCCCTATGAGCGACATCACAACATATGCATTTTTGTGAGTTTTTGGTCTGTGATCAAATTAATTTATTTTCCGACTCGACCAAACCTTTGATTAGTTGTATGGTTAGAGTTGGTGGCGACCCTTATCTTCTCACGTTAATTTCATAAGCAATAAGTATTTCCATTCCCAATAATAACGTAATAACCCGTAGTAACAGGTTAGTTACAATGTAAAATCTGAAACACGTATCTGCAAACATCAGAACATTAATATTTTTCATCAAAAAATGTAAATCTCAATGATGTAAATGTAAACTGTTATAATGTGAAAACTGAATGATGTATGTCTAAATTGATATTTCGCAAACACTGTTAAAAAAATTCTGAATTCAATAATAAATTAACTTGTTTTATTGCAAAAATGTCTAATGTTATTATTTAAAGATTCAATCATCATTCTTTTTATTAAAATGTATTTGTGTACAATGTGTGGGTACATCCACATTGCACTGCACATGCCTATAACGTATGTTGCTTTAAAACAATGATTTCTGAATGACACGCGTTGAACTGCGTCTGGCGGCGATGATGCCGTGCAAGAATCGCCCCTGAGCTGTCACTTTCAGGTCCGGCGGCTGTCACGCGCACGTGGCTGGTACATGACGCGTCGCATCTGAGCTGTCGCTTTGAGTGGCTTCTGTGCAGGTGAGGTGAAAGCTCGTCCATTAATGACGCCCACAGAGTTACTCATCAGGTGAAAGTGTGCTCAAAGGCTGAGGTATGTGCCTCAGATATTTCCAGTGTAATGCGTCTCAGGTACAGTATAACCAATAAACTTACTTGCTACAGATATGGCTGTCACAGAAAGAAAACAGGTAGTCGTATGGGTGAATAAACAATTATTTATTTCTCATCCAACTTAAAAGTAATTTTACATACTCATATGCAGATGCAATAGCACTTTTTTGATAAATGTTCTTGATTCGATGGATAGATAGACAGCTGTAGAATTCCAGGTCTTGAACAAAAACAAATTTAAATATTTGTCGCATCCAGGAGATTTTGTCCTTTCCCTTCATGTAATTGATGGTTGTCCATGTGATCGAATAATTTAAGTGCGGTCACCATATCTTTATAGGGTATGCCAGGATCATCCTAATGAATTACATGATAGAAATGAGTTAACCACTTTGCACTCTTCCATGTTTTAGAGCACATCACTTGCTTGAAGGGTCTTGGTGATTCAATATTTGCAGCGAATGTCTCTATTAATCCAGCATCTCATGTGTATGTTACAAATGAAACATCTTTAAATATGAACTGTCGACGCTCACAGTCATAGAATCCTTGAATGTCTGCAATGATGTTCACTGCATGACAACCCATCATCAAATGAACTATGTACGGGGCAGTACTTATTCATTTACACAGCTCGCTGCACAACACCTGTGAGCGGACAGTAGTTGATTACATGATCGTGTAGAACTAAATCATATGCGGCAGTGTGTTCTGGGAAATTTGTCGATGATTCCAATTCGATTCGCACATCTATTGGTCCAGACTTAATTATCTCATTTTGTTTAGAGCAGTCTATTACAATGATCGGTGAAAGCTCTTTGAACTTATATGGAGCGCGTAGACAGCCCCCTCTCTCTCCTTCAGCAATTTCATGGTAAAAAGGGCGAAACATTGCATACATGTCATACGCTAGGCTGTATACATTTTGGTTCCACTGCAGATATAGATTGTCATATGGGTAGAATACTGAATTGAGGTAGACTTTGGCATTAGTTAACTTGCAGTTATCGAACTCTTCTATCAATATGAAACGCGAGTATGATGAATCTGGGTGTCTCTAGATGTCTGGAGGTCTTAATGGCCCATGTTTGTCTGCTCACTGTCGGTAACACTGGGTACTCGAAAATCTCCCATGAGTGGAATGTCAGTGACGGAAATGTACCTGAATTCAGGAATTTTAAAAGCTTCAAACGCTTCCCGTCGGATACAGTAATGAGAGGCATTTTCCATATTATCTTGTTGATTGTGACCATATTCTCCTCTTGATCTCCTTGAATGTATGAGTTCTTGTTTACCATTCATAATAATCTGTCTCATGTCCTCAAAGTATCCCATAAGCATTTTTAGAGGTATGCGTGCAGTATATCACCTGCACTCTTCAACTGCTCTATCTTCTAGCTCGTCTATGAACCATCCTGCATTTTCTATACTATGCAAATCTGTTGGTTATGCCGAGACATATGTTTTAAGTGTTGATGTTATGCTTACATTGCGTGTATGGTCGATCGCAGAGCCATTGAGTTCATAGGGTATCTCTTGGAAGAGGAATGCTAAAGCATTCCTTGTCAACTTGAATCTCACTGTATTGCTTCTGTCAGTTTTCTTGAATTACCCCTCTAGATATATGAAACTCTTGCACGGAAGCGTGAGTGCGTCTTGGTGCTGGATGGCAATCCGGATTTCATCATTCTTGTTAAACGTGGTTGCATGCAATTGTTTTATACCGTACCCCCATCCTGTCTTAGGAGAAATCATACAATGATTTCCTCACCGCGAAAGTCAACAAGTTGATTATTCTGGTCCACAATACGCAGCTCCAAATAGTTCAATGTCTGAGCTGTCTCCATAAGGTATATTGCATTGGCAGGGGTCTCAACAATCTTATGCCCCGTTGCAACTGAGGGAAGAATCCGTAAATAGTGTGAATGAGACTATCGTTGAGATAGGAGCTCGTTGCAATGTTACACTCGACACGTATTGTGCCGACTGTCCACTGGCTGATTGGACTTGTAAAATTTGCTTGGATCCTTCTTCAAAATCTGCCCTTTTCTGAATCCCAGCAGGCGTCCTATTGATCCTTTCTGGTTAAAGTCAATCGTTACATTTACAGTTCTTATTCCAGATTTACGTGTGTTCATGTTTGCAAGTAGTTCAATACCTTTTCTGGACTGTTTTAAGACTACGTTTAAATAGTCGATATCGTATGCACCAGGTTCTATTTCCAGAATATCTTTTTCGCCATTAATATCGAGATGCAGTTCACTGTCGTCTCGGTTATATTTGGGATGCTGTTGTATGTCTCCAGTCCAATCAATGCAACACTCCATTGACCAGCGCTCAAATCAATTGGCGGGAAGTAATTTGCACACAATACAGTTGATCGTCATTTTAAGGTCAAAGTGTACGACATTGCATCTTATCTCAACTGATGAATGAATGATTAAATCTCCTCCTTATATAGCGTGCTTCTTCTGCTTTGTCAACGTCAATAGAAACATGATGCATAGATGTCCGCAGAGGTGTGTATTAAAGTCCTGATAGCGTCGATAGTTATAGAGTACATGTCTTCTGAGAGTGAAGTACCGCTGTAACTCTTCTGGCGGCTGCGGGTCACCAAATGAGTCGAAACAGTAGACAGCCTACGCGTCTTTGTTGACATATGCCACCCAGTGGGTGCCGGGACCTCCAGCAACATCTAAATTCACAATACCGCATTCATCAGTTTTCCACATAGTCTTTGGTGATGTATTCCGCATAAACACACCATGGAATCTTTGTATCTTAAATTTATCTCTAACAAAATTAAGAAGGTCTGTATTTGTGAGTGGTCGATATGGTAGAACCGCAAAAGGGTTTTTTTTTATGAATAGACCAAGGCCCTTTCTGTACGGACGACGACGGTTCAATCCCGTGTCTGGCCATCCTGATTTAGGTTTTCCGTGATTTCCCTAAATCGCTCCAGGCAAATGTCGGGATGGTTCCTTTGAAAGGGCACGGCCGACTTCCTTCCCTAATCCGATGAGACCGATGACCTCGCTGTTTGGTCTCTTCCCCCAAAACAACCCAACCCTTCCTGTACGGTTTCAAGTATAGTCCTTTTACGATGACTGCGGCTTCCATCATGCGGTAATGTCTTCTCGCCTTTACTAACTGCACTTCAGAGTTTTGCGCTTTCTTGACCGTTCGAGCAATAGCTGCGGCACCGCCGCCGAGGGAGCCTACCGTCAAGAGCTAGGAGAGGACCGAGATGAGAAAAGGATATCTTGGGTATTGGTAGAACACAAGGTGCTTCGATGGATCATCTTCTTTTGGCATCTTTCCGATTCCTTGCGTTTTAGCTGCATACATACAAACAGCCCTTCTTGCTCTTGTTTAGTGCGTAACGTGCAGCGTACATAACTCCTAAACCCAACTTAATTTTTCCACGAATGGTTTTATCAACTCAAATGCTGCTATGCGTTGACCTATACCAATATCCTTTCTTCTCCATATTGCCGTAGCCTTATCAGCTAAAATCCTATCTGCAAATGTAACGACTTGATAGACCTTTATTTGCTGTGTATGCAATGTCGTGTTTCATACACGCTTCTTCGAGCAGATTGACTCCCTTATTGCCCCGCGCCAAGCTTTTCTGAAGCTTTGTCCCAGGCCCACAGGTCCGGCCGGTGTGGCCAATCGGTTCAGTCTGGAACCGTGCGACCGCTACGGTGGCAGGTTCGAATCCTGCCTCGAGTATGGATGTGTGTGATGTCCTTAGGTTAGTTAGGTTTAAGTAGTTCTAAGTTCCAGGGGACTGATGACCTCAGATGTTAAGTCCCATAGTGCTCAGAGCCATTTGAACCCAGGCCCACAGTAGTTATACCCGGGGATGTGTAATTCCACAGGTAGTTTGTCTAGAACACCATCCCCTCCTCTGATGTGTCTTCTAGCGCGCATGTTACGCTAATGTGGTGGTTGTTGACAATGCACGCCCATTATATAGCAAATCTCTGGCATCAATTCAACTTTTTTTGTGTAGCAGGAAAAAAAGCCATTTGACTAGTGCCTTATTTCCCCGTCGTCTTATGACTCTCTCCACGAGAAAAAAACACTGGTTCTGAGCTTTTCTGCATCTCCTCAGTGTAGAATGAGCCCGCAATTTCTTCACCTTTACTGTCCTTCAGTATATAAGTCCTAGGATTCGTTCGTTGAAGTTTTGAAACTGCAAATATCTCAGTTGACCAGTTAGGTAGGCATGGTTTTTCAAATGCGGTCTTGTGTTTTGAGAGAAGTCCCAAATCACCTACATTAAATTTCTGTTTGCGTGGATCTAGTAGCATCTTAATGCGAAAGTACACGGTATCCATGAGTCCATTATCACGAAAATCAATTCATCTCATTTTTATTGTGCTATGTTTGGTTCTGTTATATTGAGCAATTATTTCTGGGAGGATATCCGTCCATTTGTACGGGCCGCGAAGGTTAAAACGCATCCACATTCAACCTTTTATTATTCTGTTGAGACGCTCCACGATACTCGCCTTCAGGTGAGTGAATGTCGAGTAGTGATGTATTCCGTACCGCTGCATCACTGTCTTGAAATACCTATTGTAGAACTCCCCACCATGATCGTTTTGGATGTAGTCTGGGTATCGATTCGTTCCTGACTGTAGCAAACGCTCAAAAACATGAGCCACATTTCGACTGGTTTTTGTTTTGACGGGTAATGCCCAGGCAAATTTGGAGCATGTATCAATAACCATTAAGATGTATTTGAAATCATTATTGTCGTGTGAATATTGCTGCATATCTACTAGATCAGCTTGCCACAAGTCATCCAACACTTCAATCATAACATGTCTGCGAGGGTATATTCTGCGTGCTGGCTTGTGCACTTCTCGAATTACCGGTCTCCATACTTATTCGATGATACCTCTCTCTCGAAGCTCCAAGATTATCGGAACAGCCTCATTCGAATGAGCTGTATTATCTGCAGCAGCTGATGCCATGAGCAGCCGTAGTCGATCTATTAGTTCGTTGGGGTTGTCATAATATATATATTGAGCGATTCGATTGTTCACTGGTTTATGCTCAGTGTCAATACCATCACCGCTGCTGCCACCGTTGTTGTTGGATTGGTTTGTTTTGGGGGAGGAGACCAGACAGCGAGGTCATCGGTCACATCGGATTAGGGAAGGACGGGAAAGGAAGCCAGCCGTGCCCTTTCAAAGGAACCATCCCGGCATTTGCCTGGAGCGATTTAGGGAAATCACGGAAAACCTAAATCTGGATGGCCGGGCGGGGGATTGGACCGTCGTCCTCCCGAATGCGAGTCCACCCATTGTTGTTTTCGCCTTCAAGTATTGGCTTTATAATGGTTTTATACTTCCTGTTGCTCAGGCTTTTCGTAATCTTGTGTACAATAGTCATATGCAGTATTTCACGGTACATGTCCCTATGATTAACTGAATAATTTATGGGTTTTTTGGTAGGTCTTAGGAAAATAAGATTCATTAAGCCACGTGTTCTGTCAAACAGTCTATCACCGATCTGAATTTTGTCTTCAGTTACAGTTATGGGGTGCGCACCCAACGTGTACGGTCTTTCCCTTCTAACGCCGAATGTTCTGTCTATCAGACATGGAGTGTGACAAATAATGAATTCATCAATGGCAACACCCTCGTTATCGCGTGTTTTTGTTTTCGTTGAGAGCTGTCGGAGAGATTCAGTAACCGGCTTAAAGGTGTCTCTTAGTGTTTGCTGCCGATCCATATGCCCTAACCTCAGCAGCCGTAATTTCTCACGAACTGCTTTACGCACCTGAATCACTTTCTGCTTCGTTGACATCTCGGTTAAACTAATGAGACATCTCCACGGTGTGAGGCTTCATATATCCAGTCATTTTCTTCCTCCTCTGACTATGAACCTGATCACCCTTCTCAACAACAAGGAAGACAACATCTATCTTCCCCTGAATAGCACGGACCTTTTCAGTTAAGTCGGTTACTTTCTTACTGACTTGATTAACTAGCTCACTTGACGCTTTCACCATTCTCAGAGGAGTGTGGTAATACGCTTCTAGTTACCTGTGCTCAAAAGTATCCGAACGACCTGAATTGCATTTCGCCTGATTCGCATACAACCCTCATAACGCAGCTGTCTAGCAGGTCCTCTAATCGCTCCTCGGTACAGTCGTCTGACTATTGAAAATGCTTCCAACAAATCACCACTAGAAAACACTGCTCTGTATCGCAATAACTCAAGATGAAAAGTAATACCACGATACTTTAAATATCAGGGAACACCTTATCACAGATCAGACTCCCCTTAAGGCTTTTAAGCTCACATTTATTACAATAAATGACATACCTGAAATATTAACACTCATTATTACGTCAGATAGATAATGCACGTAGTAAGTTCGTCGTATTCATGATTTCCTCTTCAAAGTTACATAATGTACTTATTTTTTAACACAAAATGACACTACAAATTTAAGTTATTCACAAGCTGCTAGTTGACAATATGTATGAACTTCAGATGACACGACGAACCGTCTCGTTCTGCATATGGATTCAAACCCAGGTCATGCAGACTAAGCAAAGATTTCGTGACTGACGGAAACTAACAGTCATTCCTGACTAGGCATACAGAGAGTGATATACCTCGATTTTAGACAGTATCAGTTAGGAAAATTCAACTTTAAATTACATAACGTAAACATTTTTAACGGACGCGAATTCCTAGCCAGCATCTATTGTCCCTGTTAACGAACCACGAGACATGTTAAACATAACTTCTTCACAAGTAATTTACTTGAAACGCCGTGAGATAAAGCTTTGTGTTGGACAGGGAAACGAACCCAGAACCTAATCGGATTGTTATCTAAGCACAATCAACTGTGACATATCGCATTTTCTCGGCAGTAGCAAGATGTTTTAACTGAAACGACGAGACGGATAATTAATTTTTTCCTTCCCAGGGCTCCAACACAGCACCTATCGCTGTTATATTCTACAGAAAACGAACGTTAAATATGGGTTTGTTACAACAGCAGCGACATGTGAGCATGTTTGTACTAGAAGTAATATGACGAAGAGTTCAGTGCAGACTGGTAATCGAAAACCCAATACATATCGTTCTTAACTACAACTCAAAGACACGTCAGCTACCGATTTTTTCTGCACCAGCAGCTCTGAATAACATCCTTGAACTTACAGTGGTCTCGCAAATAGTTTTGTGTCTCACTGGGAGTCAAAAACGTCAGATATCGTTAGTGTTGACAACGAATGAAAATGTATTAAAAATCAAAATTATTATCCACCAGCAGACAGGTGTTCTCATGCTAGAGCTTGATTATACATAATGAAAAATTTAGTGACGGGCCAAGATTCTAACCCATTCACGCGCAATATGTGGAGATGTTGAGGAATCTGCAGTTTTTAACAAACAACAAATAGTAGTCTGGCTGTATTGTCATGAAGGGATCAAATTCCGCGGTCTGAGTTGCATTCCCAGTTCATAATCAATTTAATCGAGATACAGAAGCTCAAATAAAAGATGGACTAAGTGCCCTGTGACTCTACATAGCGTTTTTTCGTCACTAGAAATAAATAACCAGAATAAGAAAGGTTACTGATTATAGAGATCCCACATTTCGCCACTCCTGAGTTTATTGTGGTTCAACCTAACATCTACTTGGTACAGAAGGAATATCACATGTAATGTGAATTCCAGACCACAATGCCATTATACTTTCTTAATTTGAGGAAGCCAGAAGAGAATAGAATGTGTCTCTCCCTACTAAATATCATCGGCAGAAGTTGGAATCGAACCGAGACCATCATCGTAGGAACAATTCATCTATCCAACAGAGCAGCAAACCCTATTCCATGGGACACATTGTTCTAACGCAATATCGGTGCAGCACACTCGATGAGAATTCTGACACACAGGCTTCCGGTAGTGGTTATCAGCATGTTCAGTACCTTCATTTACTTGGTTGACTGAATCGCCATGAACTTGCTGCCTCGGCTACCCAGTGAATACATACGACACTATTTTCTAATCACCGAAATAAAATAACGTAACTGTCACCTACACAGAACTGCCAACAGTGTAGGATGCAGAAATTTAAATAGGAAGTGTTCCTTTCCATTTGAGCTACTCTATTGCACTATCTGTTAGTTGAAAATGTAGTAACTGTCCGTCTCTCAGAAATCTAGATCCAGCCATATGCATTATTTCACAGCAGTGTGGAATGCGGAAGTTCTGGAGGAACTGTTGTTGACTTCTGCAGGTGCTGTAGCTACATAACAGGTAGAGAAGCGGCGCGAGTTCTGTTACATTCACTGCTACATTTTCTAAAACCCAATTCTGCTGTCTGCTGAAGTTATCAATTTAATGGAATTCCCTTCACTTCTCAACCCAAATAACTGCATGTGGAAAAAGGGCTGACTTCCGCGAAGTTTGCCCTTTTGAGGTTTAATAGACGGCCAGGCAGCAGATGCAACTCAAAACTTTTGTATTATGTATGGGAAGAGAGCATCGTCCCAAAATCGTCAGAAAACTATTTTCTACATTAGCTGTCGTCTGGTAGTGGCATTCTATTCTTCTTCAAGCCTTGTTTGACAGCTTTAACTCAGAACACTAATTCGTAAAATACTTCTCACTTAGATTTCGTTGGGTGTGTGTTTAATTGGTATACTGTGTCATACTCAACAAGTATGCAAATGTGGCATTTCATAAATAAAGTTATGTATTCTTAGAAACCCAAAATTTTCTTGTCAGCAGTGGAGAGAGGCGTTACCTGTTGTGCAGCATTGTTAGTTTTTCACCATTGCGCTATGAGCTGAAAGTATTTTCTTGCGATTTCCTCATCGATGTCTCATCTGGCTGCTTGTAGCTCTGTCACAGAATGGATAAAAACGTTGCAGTCAGCGAGGCTGAAACCACGAACTATAACGGACGCTTCTTCACAGGTCAGTACGTCACCACAGAGCTAGCAAAGAGGCATGTGTTGTCTCTTCCTCTTACGAGGCCAATAGTGGCTAGAATTCGTAAACCGCTATTTAAGAGACGAGATTAGTTGCGATTTCCACGTGCAACGACTTTCCTGGGCTGAAAACCTTACATTTACGATCTTTTGTTACACCTCAAGCGATAATAACTCAGATTATTCAATGGAAATGACAGGAAGATTCAAGTGAAATTTCAGGCTTAATTCCATGCACACCAGGAGGCAACTTGTCAATCAGAGAGTTGCCAAACATACCTTGCCTTGTTGCCAAATCTCAGATACAGTACTAGCAGTAAGAAGACAACCGTTGTGATCCTATAGTGGGCTGGAAGTGACCATACCTGGCGTCTCAAAGACGCGGCTGCTACGGCCTGGAATATGTAATGCGTCTGATTCGCATTTCTGTAAATAGGTTTAGGGACTGGAGCGTAGTTACTAATAATACTCAGAACTGACTGCAAATTAATCATCATAAATTAGTTACACTAATAGTTGGTTTTTATATTTCTTTCGTAACTGTAATCAAAACTAAGAAATTCATTCACAGACGTTTTCGTGCCTCGCCGATAGTCGAGCACACCAAACAAATAAAAATGAAAAAAGAAAGTGTGTGTGTGTGTGAGAGAGAGAGAGAGAGAGAGAGACAGAGAGAGAGGGGGGGGGAGGGAGGGAGAGAGAGATAGAGAAATAAAAAAGGAATAAGAGAGGATAAAAAATTGTTGTAAAGAAATTGAATACTGGTATGTAAACAATTCTTTCATTAACATGACACGTTCCATATCATTACGAAATGTCGTATTCATGAGCTGTGGAACAAGTATTAATCTAATCTAATCTAATCATATCATATTGCTGACTAGCCGTGAAGAGTCATGAATTACCGAAATTTTCGCCATTATCAGTAACCAAATTTAAACTTGAAAATAAAAGACAACACTTTTTGTAATAAACCGGGGCTCCTATCAAGACCCTTTTATCCTTGTTAACTAACCACGAAAGATGTCTGATGTACCTCCATTCAAAAGCAACAAAGTGTGTATGCATTTAAAGATGAAGCGCGTGATGTGAAGTTCTGTGACGGAAATACGAACCCAACACGTAATCAGATTGTCAACTAAGTAAAATCAAAGGTTACCTAACGGTTTGTCTTACCAGCTGCTAGGTGTTTGAATCTAAAATAAGGATACAAATTTTTGTGCCTGAGCGACAATCGAACCACACTCCTATCGTTCTTCTTTAACGTCCACGAATATAGCTTAAGTGTCAATTGCTTACTCACCATTAGTAAGATATGTGCGTTTTTGACCAGAAATTGTTGGCAACACATGAACAGACATTAAAAATACACGTTAATTTTCACTAACAGGCCGGTGTGCACGTGATAGGGCTTGAAATGAAATTATGAATATTTTTGTACTGGATCAGGAATCGGACCCACATACTTACCTTTAGAGGAGCCTTACAGAAGATTGCAGTCTTGGAAAAAGGAACGAAAAGATTGAACTATACTGTTCTGAGAGATTCAGAAAATCGGAAGAACAGATACGAATTCGAATCAGAGTCCAGCACCAAATTTTTCAACGTCTCTAGGTCAATCAAGAATAAATAAAATAAGAGCCCTGTTCCTTTAAATTGCTATCGGTTTAGCAAATAAAATAAAATTTTCTAATGTTAGTAAGTTTACTGGCGACAGTATTTCTGTTTAAAAATGACCTACGCCTGTGGCATTTCCCAAAGTAAACCGGCTCTGCCCAGTTGGGAATGAAGGATCGTGATGTTTAATGCAGATTCTAGGTTATAACGTCTTTCTCTTGAGCTTACCAGACGGAAAGTAAATCTGTCTGTGCCTCTTAAAAGTAAATGCCGGAACCCATGCGTTGCACATGAGATAGTTCGTTCCACCAGACCATTATGGCCACATTTCCCAGCCCCAGGAGTAGCTTACAAAATTAGCTACGGTGGAAAAATTGCGAGTCTATTAAATGGTTAAGTAGAAGCAAGCTTCTGACGCGGAGATTATGCTATTCTCACGTCAGCAGGATGTAAAGACTCTTCTAGGCATCGTAGCCTCGACATGAAGCCATTTTAAAATTTTCACTAATTCAGGATATTTCTTCGTTCGAGAAAATCCACTGTGAAGTGTGAAGTTACCGGATAATTCGATTATTAGCGTCATTATTAGTATCCTTTTCTTCATACCGCTGCTGGAACACGTGTGCTTGAAGATCATTTAAGGCTTTTTGGTCATCATAGAAGTAGATGCCCAAGAACAGGTTCTTTCTCTGTCTATGGAATCCTTTTCATGTTAATATCAAACATCTGCAATTACTCGTAGATTACATTAAAACTAAAGTAATTGATGAAAACGTTACTTGATAAGAAAAACGCGCTGCCTTTCTTCATTTACTTGCGCCTAGAAATGGCTGTCGAATACTGCCAAACCAAAAGCCAAGGGATCTTACTGCCTTCCGATATACGTCGCTGTCAGTTCTTCCATATGAATTGGTCGACGTGACCTGTTTCAAGTTTTGTATGACACAGAATGTTTTAGAATATCAATTGTTTTCCTTTGCAATAAACAGAAAGATTTTCATTCTAAGCTATCCAAGTTCAAAATTTTCGCAATATTAGTTCAAATTTAATATTTCACAGTTGCAAAATCCGCATCCGACTCTTTGTCCTTACACGTAGTCGCTGACCATAAATTCTAGCTCAGAGTGACACCAGTTTAAGTAACCTAATGTAGCGAAGACTGTTTCCCAGTGCTCTTTCTCACCGGAAAATATGCAATTCACTCATTGGGCTCCATAAGTACACTGCAACAGTAATTTCTGTGTGTATGCAATGCATACGGATTGTAGAATTTGGTGGTGCTCTCTCTTCCACTTCTGTATACAATGTGCCTGACCTATATGGGTCCTTGACATGGGCCCTTTATCATTACAGACCCTGGGCGGTGCAACATCATACTGACAACAGTAATGTGCCTATACTGACTACCTCACTGTTCGTTTTACCAGATTTTGTAATCATTTAAATAAAACAACATGACCTTCCAGTGGGAGACATTTCGTCCCCCTTTTCCTTCTGTGAAAGTTGTCAGTAAGTTTTTTGCCTTCCAACCAACGAAATGTGGTAGAGTACGGCCGGTAAACGATTCACAAACCACGATTTAGTGCCGTTAAGACGATTTCCTTAAACATTGGCGTAGCTGAAGGAATTAAGTTTCTTCTTAAATCGTCTTATGCAGCAAAGTTCACAGATGTCTCCTATAGGAAAAGCTCTATATCTAGGTACAATGGTTGTAAAACAAACTTCCCACGGTTTGCGTCAGGTTGATCTTTTCGTCTGACAGCACTGCGTAAGTATTTTGTCTACGAGTGTTCCTGTATCTGTGGGAATCATTGGTTCAACAAGTTTAACACTAGTGGATACAGCACTACTAAATATTCAAAATTATTATCAACCTAGGTCGGAGTTCATCCACAAACTAAGGCGTATTTATAATATTGAAGCTAGGCTGTGTATCCTTGTCTGCCTTGAGTGGGCATTGGAAGGCGTTTACACACACGTATACGAGGGTAATCCCAAATGTAAGGTCTCCTAAGGGACACGCAAGTGCCAACGCAGGCGCGAACAAGAGATCCTTGATTTCAACGCGAAGCAGTGTCCACTGTAGTGGCTGCATTGTGGCAAAGTGGTAAACAGCTGGACTACATACACTCCTGGAAATGGAAAAAAGAACACATTGACACCGGTGTGTCAGACCCACCATACTTGCTCCGGACACTGCGAGAGGGCTGTACAAGCAATGATCACACGCACGGCACAGCGGACACACCAGGAACCGCGGTGTTGGCCGTCGAATGGCGCTAGCTGCGCAGCATTTGTGCACCGCCGCCGTCAGTGTCAGCCAGTTTGCCGTGGCATACGGAGCTCCATCGCAGTCTTTAACACTGGTAGCATGCCGCGACAGCGTGGACGTGAACCGTATGTGTAGTTGACGGACTTTGAGCGAGGGCGTATAGTGGGCATGCGGGAGGCCGGGTGGACGTACCGCCGAATTGCTCAACACGTAGGGCGTGAGGTCTCCACAGTACATCGATGTTGTCGCCAGTGGTCGGCGGAAGGTGCACGTGCCCGTCGACCTGGGACCAGACCGCAGCGACGCACGGATGCACGCCAAGACCGTAGGATCCTACGCAGTGCCGTAGGGGACTGCACCGCCACTTCCCAGCAAATTAGGGACACTGTTGCTCCTGGGGTATCGGCGAGGACCATTCGCAACCGTCTCCATGAAGCTGGGCTACGGTCCCGCACACCGTTAGGCCGTCTTCCGCTCACGCCTCAACATAGTGCAGCCCGCCTCCAGTGGTGTCGCGACAGGCGTGAATGGAGGGACGAATGGAGACGTGTCGTCTTCAGCGATGAGAGTCGATTCTGCATTGGTGCCAATGATGGTCGTATGCGTGTTTGGCGCCGTGCAGGTGAGCGCCACAATCAGGACTGCATACGACCAAGGCACACAGGGCCAACACCCGGCATCATGGTGTCGGGAGCGATCTCCTACACTGGCCGTACACCTCTGGTGATCGTCGAGGGGACACTGAATAGTGCACGGTACATCCAAACCGTCATCGAACCCATCGTTCTACCATTCCTAGATGGGCAAGGGAACTTGCTGTTCCAACATGACAATGCACGTCCGCATGTATCCCGTGCCACCCAACGTTCTCTAGAAGGTGTAAGTCAACTACCTTGGCCAGCAAGATCTCCGGATCTGTCCCCCATTGAGCATGTTTGGGACTGGATGAAGCGTCGTCTCACGCGGTCTGCACGTCCAGCACGAGCGCTGGTCCAACTGAGGCGCCAGGTGGAAATGGCATGGCAAGCCGTTCCACAGGACTACATCCAGCATCTCTACGATCGTCTCCATGGGAGAATAGCAGCCTGCATTGCTGCGAAAGGTGGATATACACTGTACTAGTGCCGACATTGTGCATGCTCTGTTGCCTGTGTCTATGTGCCTGTGGTTCTATCAGTGTGATCATGTGATGTATCTGACCCCAGGAATGTGTCAATAAAGTTTCCCCTTCCTGGGACAATGAATTCACGGTGTTCTTATTTCAATTTCCAGGAGTGTATATAAACGTGTCAGGTTCAATCCCTCGTCCGGCCCGCCATTTTTATGTGCCATTTTACACTTATTTCCCCTCGAAAAATGTTGAGTTGCACTGTGGTCCAAAAGCTACGTTAAACTGTAGGTTCCCCTATTAACTGGCTAGGTGAGTCAACCCAAAGTTCGGAGGAAAGCAACGGCATACCACCTCCAAGACCGCGCCTATTTAAGCCCTGTGATGTTCAAACCACTCTTCCGGCTGATGACTGCTTTACTTTCTATGGGCTCCAAAGTTAATGATCTTCGGGTTATTAACACTTTTGTGCTTTCATGCTGTCGCCTTGATACCAGTAAGCGTAGGTAACCGGCCGAGCACTGTCACCTTTCGAGTTGTCAAGGTGGTAGACGGCGATGCTGTCGACCCCAGTTACAGTTTTTGTTGTGGTTGGCAGGAGAGGCAAACCGTATTGCTAAAGAAGGCCGAAATGCACGCGTTTTAGCTCACGCAGGCTGGCGTGAGGTCTGGAACATGACAAGGGAATTAGAATTGAGAAAAACGGACGTAGCTGGTGGAATACTTAACTTTAATCCATTAATGGCGAACGTCGCTCTTGACATTTAAGTAGGCTGTTTAGGTTTTCTTATTGGTAACACCGCTTAGCGCTCGGTATGAAAAATCACTGCCTGTGCTGTGCGCAGTCTGTGTTTAGTTTGCATTGTTGTCTGCCATTGTAGTGTTGAGCAGCGGCAGCTGGATGCTAACAGCGCGTAGCGTTGCGCAGTTGGAGGTGAGCCGCCAGCAGTGGTGGACGTGGGGAGAGAGATGGCGGAGTTTTGAAATTTGTAAGAATTGTTGTCATGAACTGCTATATATATATATATATATTACGACTAGTGAGGTAAATACATTGTTTGTTCTCTCTTTCATTTGCTAAGTATGCCTATCAGTAGTTAGTGCCTTCAATAGTTTGAATCTTTTATTTAGCTGGCAGTAGTGGTGCTCGCTGTATTGCAGTAGCTTGAGAAACGAAGATTTTTGTGTGGTAAGTGATTTGTGAAACATATAGGTTAATGATTGTCAGGGCCATTCTCTTGTAGGGATTATTGAAAGTCAGATTGCGTTGCGCTAAAAATATTGTGTGTCAGTTTAAGCACAGTCGTGTATAATTTTTTCTAAGGGGACGTTTCAACATTACATGATTCACAGTACCAATAGCAACAGATAATGGCGCCTTGCTAGGTCGTAGCAAATAACGTAGCTGAAGGCTATGCTAACTACGTCTCGGCAAATGAGAGCGTAGAAGTCAGTGAACCATCGCTAGCAAAGTCGGCTGTACAACTGGGGCGAGTGCTAGGAAGTATCTCTAGACCTGCCGTGTGGCGGCGCTCGGTCTGTAATCACTGATAGTGGCGACACGCGGGTCCGACGTTTACTACCGGACCGCGGCCGATTTAAAGGCTACCACCTAGCAAGTGTGGTGTCTGGCGGTAACACCACATTCCTCCCTCGCAAATCGGCGTACGGTTGTGGTATAAGGCTTCCTCCCGCCGTGAGGAGAATCGCATGTTGACGTATGCGACGAGGTGGGGAGCCGAACAACAGGCGAGGCTGTGCCACCTGCACCCTGCCATTCGGACAGCGGGGAGCTAGGAAACGCCTGAAAACCTGCTCCAGGATGCACGCCAACATGCAGTGTATGCGCCCGTAGAGAGACAGGAGGGGCCGAAGGGTCGACCTCCATCGGGCCGGGGCACCCGACGGGCGAAGACGACATATGGTCCGGAGCGGGCATGAGTTCCATGTCGGAGGACAACTGGTCACGGGAAGCGATCGGCGGCGCGAGACCCAGGGGGCGCCCGACGGGTGCAGCGGCGCTTCCACAGAGGGCGTCGCCGGCGGGAGAACAGGCGGCGGCGGTGGCGGTGGTGGCTGCGGCGCGTCGCCATGAGGAAAAATGGAAGGCAGCGCCGGTAACACCTGGGGCTGAGGCGAGCCAGTAGATGGATCCCCGGGGGCTGACCGGACGGCACCGTCCCTGAAAGCAACGGCGAGCGGCAGATTCCGTGCGACGACAGAGGCGCAGCTGACAGATGCCGACGTACCTCACCAGAGGCCCCCAAAACCAGATACATAGCGCTGCCGAGGCAGCGAAGAATGCGCCCTTCGCGCCAACGCTGTGAACCTCGATAGTGGCGATAGTAGACAACGTCGCCTGGAGCAAAAGAAAGTGTCTTTCACTGCACAGGAACCTGATGCGGCGGATGTAGCAAAGACATAAAGGTTCGATGAGAGCGACCGTGGTGCAACTCAGCTGGCGAGCGACCATCTCGGGGCTGAGAGCGATACGAGGACAAAAAGAGCAATAACGCGTCCTCCCGAGAATGCGACTCTTTCAACTTCAACATCTCTGACTTGAAAGTCCTCACCAATCGTTCAGCGGCACCGTTTGAGTGTGGCGAAAACGGCGCGGACGTTAGATGTTGAATACCATAGGCCTTGCAGAATGACTGAAATTCTGCGGACATGAATTGTGGGCCATTGTCGGAAACAATAGTCTGTGGAAGGCCTTCAATGCAAAAGATAGCGGATAACGTTTGGATGGTGCAGATGATGTGGAAGACATCCTGACAACAAAAGGAAAATTACTGAATGAATCTACCACAACCAAGCATCGAGCATTCCAGAATGGACCAGCAAAATCGATGTGTAAGTGTTGCCAAGGGGAAGTGGCTTTTGGCCATGCAAAGAATTTCCGCGGTGTTGCTGATTGTTGTTCGGCACACACCATGCAAGAACAACACATATTCGTAATCGCGGCATCGATTCCGAACCAAGTACAGTGCTGACCAGCAAGCTGTTTCGTTCTCACTATAACCCAATGTCCTTGGTGGAGAAGCTGTAACAGAGGACTGTAACGAATGTGGTACCACGACCCTGCACTGATCATTATCAGAACGCAACAGCAAAACACCACGTCGTACAAAAAGTCTCTCCTTGTGAGCAAAAAATCGGCGAACCAACGGGTCCCCGATCCGTGACTTTGACAAGGGCCATTGCGTAGCAACAAAGCGCAGAACGGGAGCAAGGACAGGGTCGGCAGCTGTGGCTGTAGCTACATGACGAAAATCAATCGGAAACAATTCGACCACGTCATCGATTTCCGCATCAATGAACATGCAAGCAAGTTAGGAGGAATCGAATGCCCTATCAGCAACAGGCAAGCGGGACAACGAATCGGCGTTTCCGTGCTTAGCAGTGGACCGATACAAGATATCGTAGCGGTACTGCGAGAGGAAAATAGACCAGCGAATGAATGTCTGCGCTGTACTTGGAGGTACAGGCTTGGTCGGATGAAAAAGCGATGTCAAAGGTTTGTGGTCAGTGATTATGGTAAAGTGACGACCATACAAGAAATCATGAAACTTTGTAATACCAAATACGAGAGCCAATGCTTCTTTCTCGATCTGTGAATAATATCTTTGCGCAGACGAGAGCAATTTGGACGCAAAGGCAATAGGGCGATCGTGCGATCCATCTTTGTGCGCAAGCACAGCACCGATCCCGAATTCCGATGCATCCACCATCAACAAAAGGGGCTTCTGGGGATCGAATGGCGTAAGGCAAGTATTGGAAAGCAAAGCCGATTTCAACTGGCGAAAGACGCGTTCGCAGTCCGTCGTCCAGACGAACGGTTGGTTGGTTTGTTGGGGGAAGGAGACCAGACAGCGAGGTCATCGGTCTCACCAGATTAGGGAAGGACGGGGAAGAAAGTCGGCCGTGCCCTTTGAAAGGAACCATCCCGGCATTTGCCTGGAGCGATTTAAGGAAATCACCAGACGAACGGAACACCCTTACAGCGTAAGCGATGAAGCGGAGCTGAAACGGAAGAGGCATGCGGCACATAGCGATGGTAGTAATTTATTTTTCCCAGCACACTCTGTAGCTGCTTCAAATTCTACGGCGACGGCAAGTCTTGTATGGCACGAAGGTGCGTGGGACTGGGATGTATGCCTTGGGCATTGAGTACATGGCCCAAGTATGGTAAGTCCCGCGCAAAAAACACATTTGTCCTTCCGCAAGCGAAGACCATTTTGTCGAAAGACCTGAAATAATGTTCTGAGATTGGCCAAATGTTCTTCTTCCGTCTTTCCAGAGATCACAATATCGTCCAGATAATTTGCTGCAGTAGGGACCGATGCACAAACAGTTTGTAGATATTGCTGAAACAATGCAGGGGCGGATGCACACCCGAATGGCAGTCGTTTGAATTGATACAAACCAAGATGCGTGTTAACCATCAAAACGCGCTATGATTCTTTGTCCACCGGTATTTGCAAGTACACATCTGCGAGGTCCAACTTCGAAAAATATTACCCCGGGGACAGTTTGTCAAAAAGATCTTCCGGGCGGGGTAAAGGAAAAGTTGCAATCACTAGTTGTGGATTCATTGTTGCCTTGAAGTCCACACAAAGTCTCAATTTGCGGGAGGTTTTGGCAAAATTACAAAGGGTGATGCCGAGAGAAGCCTGCACACGTTCAATTACACCTTGTGATTCCAAATCGCGTAATGTTTTTGTGTCCTCATCTCGCAATGCGTGGGGAACATTGCGCGCTCTGAAAAATTTCAGTTGCTCGTTTACTTTCAGTTCCAAATGTGCTTTATAGTTCTTAGCGCAACCGAGGCCCGGTGCAAAAATCTCTGCAAATTCTTCACATAGACGAGAAACACTGTCTGAAGGCACAGTCTGGTTCACTGATAGGACCTGATTTACTATAGACAAGTTAAACAACTGAAATAAATCGAAGCCAAACAAGTTCACTGCAGAAGAAGAACGAAGGACGTAAAATGACACAAGTTTTGTTTGTCCTTTGTATGTCGCAAGAAGGCTGCACTGTCCTAACACAAGGATACCTTGACCTGAATAACTACTTAATTTAACATTTGCGGCACGCAACGGAGGTGTGCCCAGCAGTTTGTAAGTGTCTTGATTGATCACTGAAACTGCAGCACCGGTATCGAGCTGGAATGGTATCACTTTGGCGTTAATGTCCAACTCCACGAAAGTTTATTGTCCTGCTGACGACAAAAGCGACTGTCTCGTGCAACGTGAGCTGACACTGGTACATAATAACTTGCGACTTGACGGGAGTTCCGGCGATGTCGAAGCACACTATTTTTGGGACGTACACAGTCACTGTTAGAGAAAGTGGCTCTGGGTGGAGTGGAATGAACTACATGAATTTCCATTGGCGAAGTTTCGCGAGCCTGAGTATCCTTGGTTCGATTCCGATTCCGGCGCGAAGCAAAGGGGCTGGAACGGTTTTGAGCTTCCGATCTGAGCTTTTTCTGGCAAACACTCTGAACATGTCCTTTTTTATTACAATAAAGGCAAATAGCTTGGCGTGACGGGCAATTCTCACGCGAATTATTAGTAGCACATCGCGGGCATGATTTGATCACTGCATTTGCTTGCCTGCGCGGCACACGTGGCTGAGAGTTTGGCGGCCGGGCGCGAGGGCTGTTTACTGCTCCGTGCAGCTCGCCCGGCGGGCCGGTTTGACACACTGCTGGCGAAGTTTCAAATGATTCCTGAGAAAAGTCAAGTGTGTCCTGCCGATCCAATATGTCCATCACTTGTTGAAGGGAGAGATTTACTAGTTTCAAAATCTGTTCCCTTATACCAACATCAGAAACGTTCTGTGCAATTGCATCACGTACCATAGTATCTGAATAAGGGAGTACACATTGACACTCAAAAGCACAATTCCTAGTAAGGCCTTGCAAGGTTGCAACCCACTCCAGATTAGTCTGACCTGCCGTACGATTTGTACGAAAGAAGGTATACCTTTTCGCAACTACATTTACTGATTCTTTGAAATATGCATCTAATACAGACAAAATTTCTTCGTAGGACAGAGTTGCGACGTCGCGTCGGGAAAATAATTTGACTATCACACGGTACGTGTTCACGCCGACAGAAGACAGCAAATAAGGCTGCCGCTCGTTACCTTGAATTCTGTAGGCGGCGAGATGGAATCCAAGTTGGCGTGACCACTCCTTCCAGCTTTCCAGTGCAGTATCAAAAGGTCGAAAAGTGGGTGCAACAGCGTGTTGTGCCTGCGTTAGCGTTTGAGCGGCTGCTGCCGCATCGTTTTGCATCGCACGTTGACCCTGGACGAGCTGTCCAAGGGCATCCAGTAAGGCCTGCGTCTGCTGATTCTGTAAACGATAAAATTCGGACAGTACATCGGATATTGTGGCGAAGCCATTACACAAGTAAATCAGTGCAATATCGATAAGAACACTTTTACTCTCGTCGCCAATGTTGTGGTTGCCAGGAGAGCCAACACAGTATTGCTAAAGGAGGCCGAAATGCACGCGTTTTATCTCACGCAGGCTGGCGTGAGGTCTGGAACACGACAAGGGAATTAGAATTTAGAAAAACGGACGTAGCTGGTGGAATACTTAACTTTAATCCATTAATGACGAACGTCGCTCTTGACATTACATGAGTCACTGTACCAATAGCAACAGATAATGGCGCCTTGCTAGGTCGTAGCAAATAACGTAGCTGAAGGCTATGCTAACTATCGTCTCGCCAAATGAGAGCGTAGAAGTCAGTGAACCATCGCTAGCAAAGTCGGCTGTACAACTGGGGCGAGTGCTAGGAACTCTCTCTAGACCTGCCGTGTGGCTGCGCTCGGTCTGCAATCATTGATAGTGGCGACACGCGGGTCCGACGTATACTACCGGACCGCGGCCGATTTAAAGGCTACCACCTAGCAAGTGTGGTGTCTGGCGGTGACACCACAGTTTTTATATTTCTTTCGTAACTGTACTCAAAACTAAGAAACTCATTCACAGACGTTTTCGTGCCTCGCCGATAGTCGAGTACAGTGTGTGTGTGTGTGTATGAGAGAGAGAGAGAGAGAGAGAGAGAAAGAAAGAAAGAGAGAGAGAGAAATAAAAAAGGAATAAGAGAGAGGGTAAAAAATTGTTGTAGAGAAATTGAATACTGGTATGTAAACAATTCTTTCATTAAAATGACACGTTTCACATCATTACGAAATGTCGTATTCATGAGCTGTGGAACAAGTATTAATCTAATCTAATCTAATCATATCATATTGCTGACTAGCCGTGAAGAGTCATGAATTACCGAAATTTTCGCCATTATCAGTAACCAAATCTAAACTTGAAAATAAAAGACAACACTTTTTGTAATAAACCGGGGCTCCTATCAAGACCCTTTTATCCTTGTTAACTAACCACGAAAGATGTCTGATGTACCTCCATTCAAAAGCAACAAAGTGTGTATGCATTTAAAAATGAAGCGCGTGATGTGAAGTTCTGTGACGGAAATACGAACCCAACACGTAATCAGATTGTCAACTAAGTAAAATCAAAGGTTACCTATCGGTTTGTCTTACCAGCTTCTAGGTGTTTGAATCTAAAATAAGGATACAATTTTTGTGCCTGAGCGACAATCGAACCACATTCCTATCGTTCTTCTTTATCGTCCACGAGCATAGCTTAAGTATCAATTGCTTACTCACCATCAGTAAGATATGTGCGTTTTTGACCAGAAATTGTTGGCAACTCATGGACAGACATTAAAAATACACGTTAATTTTCACTAACAGGCCGGTGTGCACGTGATAGGGCTTGAAATGAAATTATGAATATTTTTGCACTGGATCAGGAATCGGACCCACATACTTACCTAAGTAAGTCAACTTAAAGTGCTCTATAATTAAAGCGTCACATCCTGTTCTTTTACCTTTCACAGGAGATTCTTCAAATAATTTATTTTTGTCATGGATTCATATGTGTTAGTCCAGGCACAGTAACCAAGAGATTCCTTTCCTTCATACTTATCACGCTGGCATGTGAGTCTTAAGTTAAGAACAATATTGAATTTCGTATCGTTGGTGGTCGATTCGAATTTCTTCAGAGATGCTTGTGTTGTGAAGCAGAATGGCAGCCAGAAAGCCGAGATCTATGACCATTAGCACAACCTACTGTGTCGATCTACCAAGAGGATTTGATGTGTAAAGGTTTTCTCCAGATTTCGTTACAGAATATTTTCTGGAACTTCGAAGCCCCATAAAATAAATCAGAAAAAAAGCTCGCACATGCTGGCTCCTACCACAGTTAGAACTGACGACTCATTGAGCCAATGCGACACGAGACACGGGCGGTACCACGGGGCTACGGACACGCTGCTGCCAGCACGCCACTCTCATCATGGTGTTGGTCGCTCAGGCTCATAACGCATCGTGAAAGGTAATAAAAGCTGTCACTTATGTGAAGAATGGCATTTCTTTAGCCAAACAATTGAATTTTCTGTCTCAGTGTCTTAGATTACACGACGATTATATAGCACGAGTCATTCAAATGGAAAGGGAATATCAAGTAAATATAGCGAGTCAATTCAGTACCATAAGCGGAAATGATTGCGCTGTCACAGTGTTGTCAAATGTTTGTGACGATGTTGCCAATTCTCAGATGTGCTGGGAACAGATCTGTATGGGAGGGGAATCCCGCGCTCGTGTCAAAGGAGGATATGCTGAGGAGGCGTGGGGTTTGGTTAATATGCAGCGTTTTCTCCTACCTGTTGTGTCAAGCACTCAAGTGTGCAATCTTCCATCACGATTAGAGTTTCCCACAAAATATATACAAATAAAACACTTACCTTGTTACTTTGTGACAAAAGATTATTTCAGTACAATAAAATGTCTTTGGAAATCAACTTTGCCCACCGGTCACCAAAAGTAAGATAACAAACACTTTGCACTTCGAAATCGATTGCATCTATGTGCAGTCTTGTGATCATACAAGTAGAATTTCATGAATTGCACGAGACTGTAGAAAAATGTTGGTACGAGTGGAAGCTTTAAGAAACACAGTCGACTAATTATTCTGTACAACGTAATAATCAATTCATTTGAAAATTCAGAAAAGAAGAGTTTGGTTGGGTTGTTTGGGGAAGGAGATGGTTCAAATGGCTCTGAGCACTATGGGACTCAACTGCTGTGGTCATCAGTCCCCTAGAACTTAGAACTACTTATACCTAACCTAAGGACATCACACACATCCATGCCCGAGGCAGGATTCGAACCTGCGACCGTAGCTGTCGCACGGTTCCGGACTGCGCGCCTAGAACCGCGAGACCACCGCGGCCGGCTGAGGAAGGAGACTAGACAGCGAGGTCATCGGTCTCATCGGATTAGGGAAGGACGGGGAAGGATGTCGGCCGTGCCCTTTGAAAGGAACCATTCCAGCATTTGACTGGAGTGATTTAGGGGAAACCGCGGGGAAGCATATATCAGGATGGCCGGACACTGGATTGAACCGTCGTCCTCCGGAATGCGAGTCCAGTGTCTAACCACTGCGCCACCTCATTTGGTGAGAACAAAAGAAGCTAAAAATTATGCCCATTAAGACAGAAACTGACGTGCAGATTCGGGCACTGTGCAGATCTGCACTTTTTCATCTTCAGATCTATACAAATAATATATGCTAACCAGTCTATTCATTGCTTTCGCAATGTTTACCTCTTGTTTAGTTTTCTAGTGATGAACTGGATCCACACCCATGAGTCTGACGGTTTCTTTGTATCCTTCCATCTACTATCTTTGTGTGTTATTGTTCGGTGTTCAAAAAGCAAAATGTTATGCCTGCTCCCACGAGGAATTAAAACGAGGTCGCAAGAGGGCTAACGAATTATAATCAAAATACAGTGAGACCCCAATTTGTCTGTCGTCATGGTGTTCAGACGACAGAAATAGTTGGGTGTTATTGCCTGCATCACCGGCATGCCGTTGTCGTCTTCTCTTATTGAGATTTTCATATTGCCCTGAACACAAGACGTCGAGGTAAATGTGTATGTTCTCCGTGACGAAACATCCCACATTCCATTCATCCTGATCCATTAGTTACGTGCATCAGCAGCAATGAGTGATAGGAAAGCTGCTGTGAGGTGACGAATAACTATACAAATAGTAGTAATAACAAATCAGTAATTAAGGATGTTTACTGCATTACAGACGATTAACAAAATAATCAAGAAAGGCTGAGTGTTTAATTACCCCACTCCATAGGTGTTCTTACCACTTTGTTACTGAATTCTGTTCTGGTTGTTTGCAGAGAGAAAAGTAAGAACCCTGTAGCCATACATATCGCTAGTACAACGAGATATTACCTATCAACTATCCTTGCTTTATATCACGAGACGAACATGGCGTCACCGAGCTGATTTTTGAAATACATTTCTGTTTTCTCTCTCTGTCTCTCTCTTTATTTTTTGAGGAAAGCATCGAGAAGCGCCAATAATAAACAAGTATGCATGTAACCTGTTTACAGTTATTTTCATTAGGATACATAAACGCAAAAATACAACTTTTAAGTGTATTATTGCGTAATTCCAGTTATTGACGGTCTATTTGTGAGCTTGCTCGCATTCAGTGGGGCGAAACCTGTCACAGAATCAAGCAAAACATAAATATTTCCTGCACCATGCGCAACTCACAAACGAAATCTCGCTGCATTTACGTGTTGTCCGACATATTGCACGGAAAACATAAGTGATTCATGTTGATAAATACAGCTATATCAGATATCAATTTGAATGCGTACCAAGTGTATAAACGAATATCGTGAAATACGCAGAAAGTCACGTAGAGATATTCGGCTGAAACATAGCCATCACCAAGATTGTAACTGGGGTCGACAGCATCGCCGTCTACCACCTTGACAACTCGAAAGGTGACAGTGCTCGGCCGGTTACCTACGCTTACTGGTATCAAGGCGACAGCATGAAAGCACAAAAATGTTAATAACCCGAAGATCATTAACTTTGGAACCCATAGAAAGTAAAGCAGTGATCAGTCGGAAGAGTGGTTTGAACATCACAGGGCTTACATAGGCACGGTCTTGGGGGTGGTATGCCGTTGCTTTCCTCCGAACTTTGAGTTGACTCACCTAGCCAGTTAATAGGGGAACCTACAGTTTAACGTAGCTTTTGGACCACAGTGCAACTCAACATTTTTCGAGGGGAAATAAGTGTAAAATGGCACATAAAAATGGCGGGCCGGACGAGGGATTGAACCTGACACGTTTATATATGTAGTCCAGCTGTTTACCACTTTGCCACAATGCAGCCACTACAGTGGACACTGCTTCGCGTTGAAATCAAGGATCTCTTGTTCGCGCCTGCGTTGGCACTTGCGTGTCCCTTAGGAGACCTTACATTTGGGATTACCCTCGTATACGTGTGTGTAAACGCCTTCCAATGCCCACTCAAGGCAGACAAGGATACACAGCCTAGCTTCAATATTATAAATACGCCTTAGTTTGTGGATGAACTCCGACTTAGGTTGATAATAATTTTGAATATTTAGTAGTGCTGTATCCACTAGTGTTAAACTTGTTGAACCAATGATTCCCACAGATACAGGAACACTCGTAGACAAAATACTTACGCAGTGCTGTCAGACGAAAAGATCAACCTGACGCAAACCGTGCGATGTTTGTTTTACAACCATTGTACCTTTGAGACATCTGTGAACTTTGCTGCATAAGACGATTTAAGAAGAAACTTAATTCCTTCAGCTACGCCAATGTTTAAGGAAATCGTCTTAACGGCACTAAATCGTGGTTTGTGAATCGTTTACCGGCCGTACTCTACCGCGTTTCGCTGGTTGAAAGGCAAAAAACTTACTGACAACTTTCACAGAAGGAAAAGGGGGACGAAATGTCTCCCACTGGAAGGTCATGTTGTTTTATTTAAATGATTACAAAATCTGGTAAAACGAACAGTGAGGTAGTCAGTATAGGCACATTACTGTTGTCAGTATGATGTTGCACCGCCCAGGGCCTGTAATGATAAAGGGCCCATGTCAAGGACCCATATAGGTCAGGCACATTGTATACAGAAGTGGAAGAGAGAGCACCACCAAATTCTACAATCCGTATGCATTGCATACACACAGAAATTACTGTTGCAGTGTACTTATGGAGCCCAATGAGTGAATTGCATATTTTCCGGTGAGAAAGAGCACTGGGAAACAGTCTTCGCTACATTAGGTTACTTAAACTGGTGTCACTCTGAGCTAGAATTTATGGTCAGCGACTACGTGTAAGGACAATGAGTCGGATGCGGATTTTGCAACTGTGAAATATTAAATTTGAACTAATATTGCGAAAATTTGGAACTTAGATAGCTTAGAATGAAAATCTTTCTGTTTATTGCAAAGGAAAACAATTGATATTCTAAAACATTCTGTGTCATACACAACTTGAAACAAGTCACGTCGACCAATTCATATGGAAGAACTGACAGCGACGTATATCGGAAGGCAGTAAGATCCCTTGGCTTTTGGTTTGGCAGTATTCGACAGCCATTTCTAGGCGCAAGTAAATGAAGAAAGGCAGCGCGTTTTTCTTATCAAGTAACGTCTTCATCAATTACTTTAGTTTTAATGTAATCTACGAGTAATTGCAGATGTTTGATATTAACATGAAAAGGATTCCATAGACAGAGAAAGAACCTGTTCTTGGGCATCTACTTCCATGATGACCAAAAAGCCTTAAATGATCTTCAAGCACATGTGTTCCAGCAGCGGTATGAAGAAAAGGATACTAATAATGACGCTAATAATCGAATTATCCGTTAACTTCACACTTCACAGTGGATTTTCTCGAACTAAGAAATATCCTGAATTAGTGAAAATTTCAAAATGGCTTCATGTCGAGGCTACGATGCCTAGAAGAGTCTTTACATCCTGCTGACGTGAGAATAGCATAATCTCCGCGTCAGAAGCTTGCTTCTACTTAACCATTTAATAGACTCGCAATTTTTCCACCGTAGCTAATTTTGTAAGCTTCTCCTGGGGCTGGGAAATGTGGCCATAATGGTCTGGTGGAACGAACTATCTCATGTGCAACGCATGGGTTCCGGCATTTACTTTTAAGAGGCACAGACAGATTTACTTTCCGTCTGGTAAGCTCAAGAGAAAGACGTTATAACCTAGAATCTGCATTAAACATCACGATCCTTCATTCCCAACTGGGCAGAGCCGGTTTACTTTGGGAAATGCCACAGGCGTAGGTCATTTTTAAACAGAAATACTGTCGCCAGTAAACTTACTAACATTAGAAAATTTTATTTTATTTGCTAAACCGATAGCAATTTAAAGGAACAGGGCTCTTATTTTATTTATTCTTGATTGACCTAGAGACGTTGAAAAATTTGGTGCTGGACTCTGATTCGAATTCGTATCTGTTCTTCCGATTTTCTGAATCTCTCAGAACAGTATAGTTCAATCTTTTCGTTCCTTTTTCCAAGACTGCAATCTTCTGTAAGGCTCCTCTAAAGGTAAGTATGTGGGTCCGATTCCTGATCCAGTACAAAAATATTCATAATTTCATTTCAAGCCCTATCACGTGCACACCGGCCTGTTAGTGAAAATTAACGTGTATTTTTAATGTCTGTTCATGTGTTGCCAACAATTTCTGGTCAAAAACGCACATATCTTACTGATGGTGAGTAAGCAATTGATACTTAAGCTATATTCGTGGACGTTAAAGAAGAACGATAGGAGTGTGGTTCGATTGTCGCTCAGGCACAAAAATTTGTATCCTTATTTTAGATTCAAACACCTAGCAGCTGGTAAGACAAACCGATAGGTAACCTTTGATTTTACTTAGTTGACAATCTGATTACCTATTGGGTTCGTATTTCCGTCACAGAACTTCACATCACGCGCTTCATCTTTAAATGCATACACACTTTGTTGCTTTTGAATGGAGGTACATCAGACATCTTTCGTGATTAGTTAACAAGGATAAAAGGGTCTTGATAGGAGACCCGGTTTATTACAAAAAGTGTTGTCTTTTATTTTCAAGTTTAGATTTGGTTACTGATAATGGCGAAAATTTCGGTAATTCATGACTCTTCACGGCTAGTCAGCAATATGATATGATTAGATTAGATTAGATTAATACTTGTTCCACAGCTCATGAATACGACATTTCGTAATGATATGGAACGTGTCATGTTAATGAAAGAATTGTTTACATACCAGTATTCAATTTCTTTACAACAATTTTTTACCCTCTCTTATTCCTTTTTTATATCTCTATCTCTCTCTCCCTCCCTCCCCCCCCTCTCTCTCTCTGTCTCTCTCTCTCTCTCACACACACACACACACACATTCTTTTTTTATTTTTATTTGTTTGGTGTGCTCGACTATCGGCGAGGCACGAAAACGTCTGTGAATGAATTTCTTAGTTTTGATTACAGTTACGAAAGAAATATAAAAACCAACTATTAGTGTAACTAATTTATGATGATTAATTTGCAGTCAGTTCTGAGTATTATTAGTAACTACGCTCCAGTCCCTAAACCTATTTACAGAAATGCGAATCAGACGCATTACATATTCCAGGCCGTAGCAGCCGCGTCTTTGAGACGCCAGGTATGGTCACTTCCAGCCCACTATAGGATCACAACGGTTGTCTTCTTACTGCTAGTACTGTATCTGAGATTTGGCAACAAGGTAAGGTATGTTTGGCAACTCTCTGATTGACAAGTTCCCTCCTGGTGTGCATGGAATTAAGCCTGAAATTTCACTTGAATCTTCCTGTCATTTCCATTGAATAATCTGAGTTATTATCGCTTGAGGTGTAACAAAAGATCGTAAATGTAAGGTTTTCAGCCCAGGAAAGTCGTTGCACGTGGAAATCGCAACTAATCTCGTCTCTTAAATAGCGGTTTACGAATTCTAGCCACTATTGACCTCGTAAGAGGAAGAGACAACACATGCCTCTTTGCTAGCTCTGTGGTGACGTACTGACCTGTGAAGAAGCGTCTGTTATAGTTCGTGGTTTCAGCCTCGCTGACTGCAACGTTTTTATCCATTCTGTGACAGAGCTACAAGCAGCCAGATGAGACATCGATGAGGAAATCGCAAGAAAATACCTTCAGCTCATAGCGCAATGGTGAAAAACTAACAATGCTGCACAACAGGTAACGCCTCTCTCCACTGCTGACAAGAAAATTTTGGGTTTCTAAGAATACATAACTTTATTTATGAAATGCCACATTTGCATACTTGTTGAGTATGACACAGTATACCAATTAAACACACACCCAACGAAATCTAAGTGAGAAGTATTTTACGAATTAGTGTTCTGAGTTAAAGCTGTCAAACAAGGCTTGAAGAAGAATAGAATGCCACTACCAGACGACAGCTAATGTAGAAAATAGTTTTCTGACGATTTTGGGACGATGCTCTCTTCCCATACATAATACAAAAGTTTTGAGTTGCATCTGCTGCCTGGCCGTCTATTAAACCTCAAAAGGGCAAACTTCGCGGAAGTCAGCCCTTTTTCCACATGCAGTTATTTGGGTTGAGAAGTGAAGGGAATTCCATTAAATTGATAACTTCAGCAGACAGCAGAATTGGGTTTTAGAAAATGTAGCAGTGAATGTAATAGAACTCGCGCCGCTTCTCTACCTGTCATGTAGCTACAGCACCTGCAGAAGTCAACAACAGTTCCTCCAGAACTTCCGCATTCCACACTGCTGTGAGATAATGTATATGGCTGGATCTAGATTTCTGAGAGACAGACAGTTACAGCTTTTCTTTTGCACTTCACGACATTTTCAACTAACAGATAGTGCAATAGAGTAGCTCAAATGGAAAGGAACACTTCCTATTTAAATTTCTGCATCCTACACTGTTGGCAGTTCTGTGTAGGTGGCAGTTACGTTATTTTATTTCGGTGATTACAAAATTAGAGTCGAATGTATGCACTTGGTAGCCGAGGCAGCAAGTTCATGGCGATTCGGTCAACCAAGTAAATGAAGGTACTGAACATGCTGGAAACCACTACAGGGAGCCTGTGTGTCAGAATTCTCATCGAGTGTGCTGCACCGGTATTGTGTGAGAACAATGTGTCCCATGGAATAGGGTTTGCTGCTCTGCTGGATAGATGATCTGTTCCTACGATGATGGTCTGGATTTGATTCCAACTTCTGCCGGGAGAGACACATTCTATTCTCTTCTGGCTTCGTTAAATGAAGAAGGTATAATGGCATTCTGATCTGAAATTCGCATTACACATGATATTCCTTCTCTATCAAGTAGATGTTATGTTGAACAACAATAAAGTCAGGAGTGGCGAAATGTGGGACCTCTATCATCAGTAACCTGGTTATTTATTTCTAGTGACGGAAAAACGCTATGCAGGGTCACAGGGCACTTAGTCCATCTTTTATTTGAGCTTCTGTATGTCGATAAAATTGTTTATGAACTGGGAATGCAACTCAGACCGCGGAATTTGATCCCTTCATGACAATACAGCCAGACTACTATTTGTTGTTTGTTAAAAACTGCAGATTCCTCAACATCTCCACATACTGCGCTTGAATGGATTAGAATACTGGCCCGTCACTAAATTTTTCATTATGTATAATCAAGCTCTAGTATGAGAACAGCTATCTGCTGGTGGATAATAATTTTGATTTTTAATACATTTTCATTCGTTGTCAACACTAACGATATCTGACTTTTTTGACCCCCAGTGAGACACAGAATTATTTGCGAGATCACTGTAAGTTCAGGAAAGCTATACCGAGCAGCTGGTGGAGAAAAATTTGGTGGCTGATGTCTCTTTGCGTGTAGTCAACACTGATATGTGTGGGGTTCGATTCTCAGTAAGCACTGAACTCTTCGTCATATTATTTCTAGTTCAAACATGCTCACATGTCGCTGCTGGTGTAACAAATCTATATTTAACGTTCGTTTTCTCTAGAATGTAACAGCAATAGGTGCAGGGTTGGAGTCCAGGGAAGGAAAGAAATTAATGTTTCGTCCCGTCATTTCAGTTAAAACATCTTGCTACTGCCGAGTTAATGCGATATGTCACAGTTGATTGTGCTTCGATAACAATCCGATTAGGTTCTGGGTTCGGATCCCTGTCCAACACAAAGCTTTACCTCAAGGCATTTCAAGTAAGTTATTTGTGAAGAAGCAATATTTAACATTTCTCATCTTTTGTTAACAGGGACAATAGATGCTGGGTAGGAATTCGCATCCGTTAAAAATGTTTACATTATGTAATTTAAAGTTGATATTTGCTAACTGATACTGTCTAAAATCGAGGTATATCACTCTCTGTATGCCTAGTCAGGTATGACTGTTAGTTTCCGCCAGTCACGAAATCTTAGTGTGCTGACCTGGGTTTGAATCCATATGTAGAACGAGACGGTTCGTCGTGTCATTTGAAGTTAATACATATTCTCACCTAGCTGCTAGTGAATAAAGTAAATTTTTAATGTCATTTTGTGTTAAGTAACAAGCATGGTATGTTACTTTGAATAGGAAATCACGAATAAGACGAACTTACTACGTGCATTACCTATCTGACGTAATAATGAGAGTGGTAACATTTCAGGTATGTCATTTATTGCAGTAAATGTGAGCTTACAAGCCTTAAGGACAGTCTTATCTGTGTAATTTAACCTTCCTGATATTTGTAGAATCGTGGTATTACTTTACGTCTTGAGTTATTGCGATACAGAGCAGAGTTATCTAGTGGTGACTTGTTGGAACCATTTTCAATAGTCAAACGACTGTACCAAGGAGCGATTAGAGGACCTGCTAGACTGCTGCGTTATGCGGTTTGCATGCGAATCAGGCGAAATGCACTTCAGGTCGTTCGGATACTTTTGAGCACGGCTGTGCACCCATCCTCTCGAGTTGAGAGGCGGCCATACACGCGAATTTGTCTGTGTTGTAACGTAGACTCCTCTCCTATCGGGCTATACATGCAAATACTCTAGAAAGTTTCGCCTGTACCTACCATCATTCAGTTTTCTTGCTTTATCAATAACGAAAACCCCATACTGTGAATGATTCCATCAATCTGTGCATGTGTTTTAAATCGATGTTGTCTTGTTTGAAGGCTATAATGAGGTTTGCCCTAACAAGCTGTTTGGGGATTCTGGAATATGTTTGACTTCGATAAAATACATCAGCACCCATATGATGACCGAAACAGACGTATTTTCGAATTTGGTCTTGATATTTCACGGCAATATCGCCAAATACGAAGACTGTGCTTGGTTTGCCTTTTTCACGTTGGGGGATATCACCGCTTTCTCTGAATGTCTTGTATGTAACACAATCTACACCCTGCAATATCTCTTGCAATAGCTGAGTCTTGGGTTGAAATAGTGTTTTTGTGAATACACAGACATGTTCAAATCGGACTCCGTCTACATGCTTTTGCAGAGTCATGAGGACATTAGTCGTCCTTCAATCGGATGGGCCTACAATAATTACTCGTATATTATCGGGAACGAGAATTCCGTACTTCTTGTTCTTCTTCTTCAGCTCTTCACTTGAATCTTCACAAGACCAGTCACCGACAACAAAGTCCTTGGGGTGAGGTTGCTTCATCCGGATCCTCCATGATATTAAATGCGTCAGGTACATATATGTAGTTGGTATATATATATATATATATATAGAAAATAGACTTGAAAGGATAACAATAATAATAATAATAATAATAATAATAATTGTATTTGTTTGTAGCCAGTATGGTTCAATCAGTTAACCGATTGAACTATATTGACTACACGTAGAAAAGAAGTTGATATTTACTCATTAAGAGTAACATGACAATAATCTCAGCAACTGGTATAGCATTGCAAAGAATTATTCTTATACTTTGATTATAATGAGAAAGTGGTATGAAATAAAACACATACACGACTTGACATTAGATATTAATTATTTATTGAAAATCGTACATTCGATGTAGTATTTCAAGGCTATCTTTAGAATTGGTATGTGTCTTCTTAGCACCTGTTCAATATCTAATAAATAATAAATTAATAGTGCTTCACTGACTGGAACACTGTCCCTCAAAGTTGAACTACATGTCAAAAAATGGTTCAAATGGTTCTGAGCACTATGGGACTCAACTGCTGAGGTCATAAGTCCCCTAAAACTTAGAACTACTTTAACCTAACTAACCTAAGGACAACACACACATCCATGCCCGAGGCAGGATTCGAACCTGCGACCGTAGCGGTCGCGCGCTTCCAGACTGTAGCGCCAGAACCGCTCGGTCACCAGTGGCCGGCTTTGGTTGGCAATAAATCCAGCATATATCTCACTCAAGCCAATGGGTGACTCTCAGTGCTCTGGTTTTTGACAAATGTATTTCATCTGCTTGTCTTTAGATTTAGCGGTCATGTGCAAACGAAGGTGCTGCTTAAGATCGTCAATATGTATACTATTCACATGTAGGGAGTTTACAACATCATTGTGTGTGGCCTTTATGCTAGGCAACTATCGATTCAGTCTCTCCAGCGCAAGCCATATGGCAGAGCCTAGATTGTATAACTTCATAGCTGACGGATGTCTTAGATAGACGAATTTGTCACCTGATTTCACACATAAGGCGCAGTCATCATATAACGTAGTAATAGAAAGTGTAGCATCAGTAAGACAAATGTCTGGGGGAGAAGGAGATGGATTATATTCGGTGGTCATTTGCTGTTTGATGTAGTTCTCCGCACCGCACATCTCATCCCAGTCGAACTCGGAAATTAGCAAATGATGCACGTCTATAGCAACGTTCACATGTTTGGATCCACTGGGGATTAAATTGTATGTGGTGGTGAAGAGCGTGGCTACACTCAATGTATTCTTTTTATCTACAGTATTAATCTCTGTGGATACACTAAGACAGGAATGTTCGACTGGGATGAGTCATAGGTTGGCACCCAGTACTGACCTCCATCTAATTGCTGTTTAACACTACCAGCGGTAGCATTCAATGTGTCGTGTGCAGGTAGTGTTTCCTCAACACACAAGTTGCTGAATGGGACGGAGAGCAGCAACTCCTTGTCCTGCTCCAACAAGTGGGCTATGTGGGCTACAGGATCCCACATGGTCGCTACTGGACAGGACGGGAAGGGTGACATTTCTGTAGGTTTTGACGATATGGCGGTCGAGGCTGATGCAGGTCCTGATACGTCTGCGGAGCATTAGATATGAGCCAATATGTGAAAACTTTGAAAAATAATAAGGCTAACCAACGAGATAGAATTATGTGAAGTATGATACCTATCCGCTTAATCCTATTCTGCATGACTGTGCTGGAGTTCGACTGCTGCTTCTGCTGCTGCTGGCGCTTCATGGTTCTTCTTCTTCTTCTCCTGCTGACTGACCAAGACTGAGGCCCCAGAGCTGCTTAGCTTAACCTATATCTCGTACAATGACTCAATACTTCAATCCTATTGGCTGAAGTCTAACATGTGACTCGATTAAAGGCAGATATTGGATCCTGCCATTTCCCCCACCCCAGAACGTCATCAGCTGATGTCACGATAGAGCCCTCAGGTGGCGACGATATGAACTAGACCCGCATCACTTGGTGGATACACTGGGTACAACCATCTTGAATAATGGTACTTTGGAATGATCTGACGTCACAGTCGTGTCCCCTGGTGGTGACGATATGAACTAAGTCAGTTAGGCTCTGGAGCTCATGCTGAACACTCTGGGTACCACCATCTTGAATAACGCTACTTGCGTCATCACCTGACGTCATGGTGGCGAACCTCTGGTGGCGACGATATGAAATAAGCCAGTTGTAGTCAGACCCAGTGAAGAACACACCTGCTTGAAAATGGTTAAATAATAAAGAGAAGTCTTTTTTGCACCCAAACTGGTAACATGCACGTAAAAAAGGAGCAAACTGACGATTAACGCACACTACAGTGATTGATGACGGAGTGAGGGTGACTGGACACAGATAGACGCAAATGCAGCAGCTGGACGAGCCTCCTAAGCTCGGCCTGGAGCAGGCTAAGCTCAGAGTACTGTTCCTGCAGTACTTAATGGGATCGGCACTTGTGTCCTGACGGATTGAGGGTCCTAACAGTCGATTTGGGTTTGTCCCAAGTCCGGATGCAGTTCGATGATGGCTGAAGGCAGATGGCGAGCCCAAAGATATGCGAATTTTGCAGTGGTCTCAGGGGAGTGAAGTAGGTCTGGAGACAGATCACACAGCAGAGACCGCTGCTGACTTGATTGGGACTCCCCTGCCAACACGCACTTGGCTGAGAGCACAAAAATGTGTTCCCAGTCAGAGGGCGTGAAGGTAGGGTGGCTATTGATAAGGTTAAGGTCCTTCCTCGATATCAGAGAGCGCAGAATCCTATGATGCCTTACAGGACCATAGGTCTCACGAAAAAGAGAAGGTGTGGGCCTGTCTGGAGGAGTGACAGGGTAGGCGTTGTCCATCTGCATCTACGACTCGTCTCAGGGCAATGTGGCGACCATCTGTAGCGTAGGCTGCACGCTGCGCTCGTCTGGGAGCGGCAGACAGGCATGCAGGGTGGCCTCCAACACTGCCTCAAAGAGAGAGGACGTCACTGTGTGCGTCACTTCGACATACGTCCGTTGGTCAGCATCCCCTTCAGGAGGGAGATCAGACGGCTCCACATCCATGTCAGTGGAGGGGGGGGGGGGGGGGGAGACGAACGGCTGAGTCCTTCTGGATGACGGCGTCCACCCCAACTAGCCGCCTCATAGGGGACAGAGGTCTCCTCGAGAGCGCACAGTTTGTCACGCAGCTGTTGCAGCTGGCAGTGGGCAGTAGTAAGCTCTTCCTTCTTGGCAGCCCTCTCCACCACAAACGCAGCTCGGAAAGCAGTCGGTGCATCGTCGGTGACGGGTTCAATGCGGCTGTGAGCAGTGTGGAGGGGGAGGGGGGGGGGGGGTTGCCGCCTTGCTGACAGAGATCGCCACACGGCTTGGGACAACCTTCTGACGTCTGAAGACTTTGATGTAGTTGCAGCTGCGCGAGTTGGCGGCGTGGGCACCTCGACAATTCACTCACTTGGCAGCCACATCTCGCAGCTTGGGACAGGCACGTGTATTGTGCGCCTGTGCGTACTTCAAAAACGTGCCTTGGCGACATGCCCCATGCGTTCAAACTTACATCATTGCTGCACAGTGCTCATCATCGTCTTCCGTTTGCCACCACGATCGTAGCAAACGACTTGCATCAGAAACTCAAGCGTGGCAGCAAGCTTGCCTCCCTTTCCGCGTCCAGACATTTCAGCTGGCGAAGTGTGAGGGACATAGGCGAGCGAGCGACAAAGTGACCTGCAGTGGGTCGAGCAGCAGGGCGCTTGCGTGACGGGGGACTGCGCCCTCCAGTCACGACTTCCCCCAGGGAGCCAATAGTAACAAAGCCTTCTACCGCACCTGCAGATGAATGCTGGTCTGAGTGCGCTGGACAAGTCTGTGCGGTCTATGAGCACCGCCTGAGATCTGCTGGTTGTGGGATTTTTGCTATTCGACAAAGCCACACCTAAGATTAAATGGAGGTAATACTCACCCCCATTTCACAATAACTCTATGTCCAGCTGTCTCTGTGTCTAGCGTTGTCATAATTTGTTTCTGACAACTGGGACATATCTCTAAAATTGACTAAAAATGAACGTACACTATGTGATCAAATGTATCAGGACACCACCAAAAACATACTTTTTTTCAAATTAGGTGCATTTTGCTGCCATCTACTGCCAGGTACTCTATATCAGCGACCTCAGTAGTCTTTAGACATCGTCAGAGAGCAGAATGGGGCACTCCGAGGAACTCATGGACTTCGAATGTGTCACTTGTGTCATACGTCTGTAGGCGAGATTTCCACACTCCTAAACATCCTTAGGTCCACTGTTTCCGACGTGATAGTGAAGTGAAAACTTGAAGGGATATGTACAGCACAAAAGCGTACATGCCGGCCTCGTCTATTGACTGACAGAGAGCAACGACAGTTGAAGAGGGTCGTAATGTGTAATTGGCGGACATCTATTCAGACCATCACACAGGAATTCCAAACTGCATCAGGATCCCCTGCAGGTACTATGACAGTTATGTGGGAGGTGAGGAAACTTGGATTTCAAGGTCGTGCAGCTGCTCATAAGCCACACATCAAAACCACTAAATGCCAAATGACGCCTCTCTTGGTGTAAGGAGCGTGAACATTGGACGACTGAACAATGGAAAAACGTTGTGTGGAGTGACGAGTAACGGTATTCAGTGTGGCTATCGGATGGCACGGTGTCGGTATGGTGAATGCCCGGTGAACGTCATCTGCCAGTATGTGTAGTGCCAACAATAAAATTCGGAGACGGATGCGTAATGATGTGGTTGTGTTTTTCATGGAGGGGGCTTGCGCCCCTCGTTGCTTTGTGTCGCACTATCACAGCAATTCGGGGATGGTAATTGCATCTTTCAACACGATCGAGCACCTGTTCGTAATGCACGGCCTGTGGCGGAGTGGTTACACAACAATAACGTCCCTGTAATGGACTGGACTGCACAGAGGCCTGATCTGAATTCTAAAGAACACCTTTGGGATGTTTTGGAACGCCGACTTCGTGCCATGCCTCACCTACCGACATCGTTACCTCTCCTCAATGCAGCACTCCTTGAAAAATGGGCTGCCATTCCCCAAGAAAGAGTCCAGCACCTCATTGAACGTATGCCTGTGAGAGTGCAATATGTCATCAAGGCTAACGGTGGGGGAACACCATATTGAATTCCAGCATTGCGGATGTAGGGCGCCACGAACTTTTCATCCAGGTGTTCCGATACTTTTCATCACATAGTGTAATTTGGGAAGGAGAAATCGGGGCAAAGCGGGCTGCTTCTTTGAAGCTTACAAAAAGTGAAAGATTGGAGGAAATGCCGCTTTTAGTTGCGAACAGAAAACACGTTGTAAGCAGTAACTTTCTCTTTTCCCAGAGAAACCATAGTCCTCAAGGCTAATTGTCGTAACTTACTGAAGAACTAAGAGCTCTAGAATAGTTTTTCTAATCTGTGGGTGCACCTGTGTTCTTCACTAAACAGAGCTGCTCAGTCACTATCCCCCTTTAATAACGATAACTAAAGCATGACCACATTTGGCACAATACACTCGCTACCACTCCTCAGATTCACTGTTAGATTTACGGCATTACCTTATTCACAGACATTCTGCACACACTTGTAGTTGAATAACTGAATAACGATGGATTCGTAGTGATTATTCAGTCACATAAAGCTGGTGCACTGAAAGGGACAAACAGAAGTCTATTGTACATATAGAATAAAGCATTCTTTGCAATCAAGCCAATAGGAGGTCTCTAAATAACATGGTAATCCTTTTTGGAAATTTAGCTCCCGCACACAAGTAATAGGAGCTAAACAGGTATGTATCATTAAGTCGACGTTTCTCGCATATAAAACGAAAAAAATATTTATAGACGTTCTAGCAGACTCTTTTGATTTTTCGTAACAAACTCTATTTTGCCAGCTGTAACAACAGATCAGTCTCGCGGAGATCCTCCTCCTGCTCCAACAGGAACTTAAAAATGAGCTTAGACTTGATACAAAACAGTCTTGCGATTTCTCCACCCATCTGCTTGTCCCCTGAAAATTAACTCCAAATGGATGTACTCTAGTATATATTAGTCTCGCAGTGATTTCTTAGTCAATGGAAATTTGAATGATCTGAGTAGGAGGTAGGTCTACGGTAGGTATGCAAGGAAAGCACTTACACAACCCCTGACTTGGCGGTCTGAATGTATATAAGATGCCACTGTGTGTTGGCTGTATTTACAAGTATCAAAAATACGTAAAGGTTTTTGGAAGCGGTGAAATGGATAAAAAAGACGCTAGCGCTTTTTTTAAATTAATTGTAATTACATCATACATTTGTTTGCGTGACCATTTTCCGCAGCAGCTGTTAAAATCCGTTACTATTGGTTATCCGTTTTGAGCTGATCGCAATTCGTCTAAAAAGATTTACACCTGACGCATTTCGCTTTATATGTGATGGCGGGAGGCCTTTTCGCTACTGGGTAGTGCGAAAACGACACTCCGCTCGTGCGAGTGTGGATGTACGGTATCATAATTTTCTTTGCACACCTTAGAATGAGTCAGAAATGTTATGCTTCTGCTTGAACGTAAAGGTACTGTGGCTTATATTCCGATATATCAGCAGACGTTTGAGGATGTAATCAGACTACTATTCATGTTCAAAAAATACGTACGTCTAGTTGTAAGGGGAATTTGACGTGATAAATTGTGATTTTAACGCTCTGAGGAGTGTTGGACTCTGTAACTGGCGGCAGCTTCCAAACTTGGCAGTATAAGTCTGCTCCTGTCGGGAGACCTCGTAACCTACGTGCATGTAAGATTAGCGCCGTGACAACGACCGAGCAGGTAGCTTCGAGACGGGAATGTGTGTGTGTGTCTCACCTAAGCCAAGAGCTGCAGCTGCAGGTGGCGCGCTGCCTGTGCGTATTGTAAAGGATATTAGAATAAACATTTATACTAGATATTGTGTTCCGTCTAATTATTGTGAGTGGAAATAAGGGAGGACAGTGAGTCCTCGCGCACTATACGCTCAAATTCAAATGTACCAACATGGGAGGAAGAGCCAGCATTTTTTGGTTCTCCGGGCCGGGTACAGTGACCATGCGGAATTTATGTTCGCGCGGATTTATTTTCCGATAATTGAGACTTTTAAAATTAAAACCACGTGTAAGCTGCGCTCGTTATAGGTTTCGTTGATGACCGCTACCGAGTGTCCCAACGTTTGTTCGGGACTTCGACAATAACAGCCTTAACAACGGTGATCGGGGACATAGTTGTGAACGTTTAACGTGGCTCGAACTCAAACGCGAGAAGCACAGTAACAGCCAACATCATCGGTGACGTCACCTCCCGCTACCGCCGAAACTTCGCGCCGTCGGAGACTGCAACGCCTGCCACTCTAGCTGCCATCGCCCTTGACACCGCTGCTGTTCCAGTCCGTGCTGTCTCGTATTGCCGCTGCAATCTGGTAAGTGCAACTGTTGGCTTCCTACTATCACCTTCCCAGTCGTGAAATGCCCTCAGAGAAAACGAAATTAGTCAAGCAGAGAGGTGTAGCAAAGGCCACTCTCGCGCGCTTATCGAGCTTTGTGCAGTCTGCGGACAGTGCCAGCATCGAAGTGCAGGACTCAAAATAAAGCCGATTGACTCGTACTCAGACTGATTTTGAATCGTCCCAAACACGGCTGGAAACTGAAGACGAATCGGCAGATCATAGTAAGGACAGGACAGAATTCGAGGATTCGTGGGACTTGCTGAATCCACTACCAAGAGTTCACTGAAGAGTTACACCCAGCTTTCTCAGCCTTTGGGCAGTGTCAATTCTTTGAAACTACTTGCTGTTAACTTGCCAAATTTTGAAGGCAACTACCTTACGTGGTCATCATACAGGGATAAATTTTTGAGACTCATTATGAATAACAAATTCAATTGATGAAGTTCAAAAACTTCATTACCTTAACTCGTCTTTGCGAGGTGAAGCTAAAGACCTATTGAAACATATACCTGCCACAGCGGGAAACTTGTCAACAGCCTGGGGACTTATTACACAGAGGTATAATGACCCAAAAATAACTGCCGCCAGACATGCTAAGGCTTTGTTGGCCTGACCTACTGTCGGCTATGGCGCAGCGAACGATTATAAACAACTAATTAATCACGTATGTAGCCATTTGAAGGCCTTAGAAGCTTTCAAACCTGATGCTCCACTTCATGAAGTTATTCTTTCAGAAGAGATTCTGTCTAGTATACCACCCACGGATCGTCATGAGTGTGAGACAAAGATGTCTGCATCGACATTAATCACATTAAATCAACTGATAGATTTTTTGCAAACAAAATTTTAAGCCTTTGATTTGATTAGGTTCAGGGATATCACCTCAAGGGCTCCGCAAGGAAATACCAATAATTCAAATCAAACGAGACATATGAGGAGGGCTCATCTGACTAATGCTGAAACGGTGGAGTCATGTAATTTTTGTAGTGAACCTCATGCTATCACCAAATGCAAGGGGTTCTAAGCACTAAATATCGATGAGTGGCGGACATGAGTGACAAAAAATAAGCTTTGTTTTTTGTGCAACCGTTCTGGTCATTTCTCGACTAAATGCAAGATTTCTCCTTGTAGGACCTGCGAAGGAAGGCAAAACATACTGCTCCACAAACCTACAGATCCAAGGAATGGGCAGAATAGTGAATCCAGAGACCATTCCTTGGCCCATCAAACTGCGAAGGGGAAAACAAACATCCATGTAATGTTTTGTTGACCACAGCTTTTGTCAACATTAAGGACAGCATGGGTAGACAGAAGGTTTACAGAGTTCTGCTAGATAATGCAAGTTAGCTATGCTTTATATCTAAGGGAATGGCAGAGAAATAAAAGATGAAAAGAAGTAAACAGTCGTTTACTGTGAAAGGCATAAACAATGCCTTTGCAGCCTCAGTGTCTTACACCTGTAATATGGAACTGTCGGCTAGGCTCAACGACTTTCATGTTAGAACCTCTTGTGCTATCGTAGGCAATGTCACCAGTGACCTACCATCGAGCTATATAGACACAAGGTCCTGGAGTGTCCCATGTAATCTTCTGCTCGCTGATCCAGAATTCAACAAGCCTGCCACAGTAGATTTAATTCTTGGTGCTGAGGTTATCTTTGATGTTGTTTGCAAGGAGGGGCTGGTGAAACCAAATCATCCTTCACTGATCGAAACAAAATTTGCCTGAATTTTGTCTGGTAGGATGCCTTCAGCTACATGCAGCATGCCTCATTCTACAGTGACCTCGTGCTTTGTTAGAGGTGACAATTTAGATGCCAAACTGCAAAGATTTTGGGAGCTAGAGGAACTGTCTATGTATACGATGAGTAAGCAGGATAAAATATGTGAGGCTCACTTTCAGCCCCACATGGCGCGATATGAAGAAGGCATATTTGTGGTTCCACTGCCAGTGAAACCTGACTGTAAACCATTAGGTGAATCACGACAACAAGCCTCTCGGAGACTGACGCATCTTGAGAGGAAATTTTAAAGGCAACCGAATCTGCAGAAGGAATATGCTGCATTCATGCACGAATACGTTGAACTGGGACCCATGGTGGTCTATAATTCTCAAGGTATTATTGGTCCAAGGTGTCCAAGGTCCATGCAGTCTTCAAGGAATGCAGCTCCACTACTAAGTTGAGGGTACTGCTGCCACTTCTAATGGAGTATCTCTCAATGATATCTTCATGGCAGGTCCCACTGTCCAGCCATATTTATTTTCCATTATTATAAAATTTCCGTCATTTAATGTGACTCTGTCAGCTGACATAGCAAAAATGTATCGCCAAGTGTCTCTACATCCTGATGATCAGAACTTACAGAGAATTCTGTGACGGGAATCACCGTCTGAACCGATGCAAGAATATAGACTGTGTACACTCACTTATGGAACCGCTCCTGCTGCGTTTTCTTGCTTCTAGGTGTCTTCAACAGTTGGCTTTGGAAAGTCAAAACAGGTTTCTAATGGCATCGCAAGCGTTGATGTCTAGCTGTTATGGAGATGGCTTCTTAGGTGGACCAGTTACAGAAGCTGAAGCTCAGGAACTTCAAACCCAGCTGACTCAACTACTTGTGTCTGGGGATTTCCAATGAGGAGATAGTCCTCCAATAGTCACAAAGTCTTGGAAAACATTCCTGTGCAGGGCAGAGAAAAGCCTTTGTCTTGTCATCTTACAGGTGAACAGGCCATGAAAACGTTAGTATTATTATGGCACTCTGACTCTGACACATTCCAGTGCCATGTGCAGCTGAAGAGCCATTGGCTTTCAAAAGTTACCAAGCACAATGTCCTATTTACAATAGTATCAATCTATCACACACTGGGGCTTCTAGGTCCAGCAGTCATAAGAAGTACATTGTTGTTGCAGCTCTTGTGGCAACTAAACCTTGATTGGGATGAAATTCTTCCATCCAACCTGACTGATGAATGGTATTTTGATTAACAGGAAGATCATTCCTTGCCCCCATTATATTAAATTAGAAATTCATGGTTTTTGTGATGCTTTCCAATAACAATGTGTTAATCTCATTGGCTGCAACCAAATCTCGTGTTGCCCCTGTAACATAATAGTCTCTTCCATGACTGAAATTATGTGGTGCTCTCCTTCTTGTTTGACTCATTCACAAGGTGGCCAATGCCTTAGACATCATAGATAGTGTCGACATTCATTTGTGGATGGACTCCACAATAGTCCTCTGTTGGCTTCAGCATAGTCCTGGTCATTGGAAAACTTTTGTTGCCAACAGAGTCTCAGAAATTCAGGAACTGAGTTCAGTTGCCAACTGGAGACATGTCAAATCAGAGGACAATCCTGCTGATCACTTACTATGTGGTATTAATCGAGCTGCTTTGAGTTCACTTTTTCAGTGGTGGTCTGACCCATCATGGCTATCCACTTGCGACCTCGACTGCAACACCTGTACTTCACTTAGTGTAGAAGATTCACCCGACAGAAGGTGTATACAAGTATCCTTGGCGTTGGTCATTAAACTTGATGATGAACTACTGGGTAAATATTCATCATTGAAGAAAACCTACAGAGTTTTGTCCTATATGCTGAGGTTTGCTAATAATACTAGGCTTCAGAAATCAGACAGGATAACTGAGCCACTCATTCTACAGGAATCCCAAAACGCTAACAAAAGGGCCTTTGGCACAGCTCAGCATAGTGAATATGGTAATGAAATCGCTTTGTTAAAGGCCATTCCCCATGTTCTACATAATAGAAAATTAAGGGATTTGCACCCTTTGTTGGTGCTGAAGGTATCTTACAAGTAGGAGGGAGATTAATGAATGCTGATGTACCATATGATTAGAGCCATCCTATTATTGCACCACATAAGCATCATTTGAAAAAACTTCTCATAATATATGAACATGAAAATCTGTTGCATGCTGGCTCACAATTTTTGTTGGCTATGTTCTGTAGGAGGTTTTGGATCCCCAATGGGAGTAACACAGACAAAGGAGTTATCAGGAAATGTTTAAAATGCTTTAGGCTTAAGTCGATGACAGCAGTTCAACTCATGGGTCAGCTACGTACAGCTACAGTAAACCAGTCTCGTCCATTTCAACACTGTGGAGTAGATTATGCACCCTCTATTGTTGTAAAACATGGTGGAAGACGGAGTAAGGTTACCACCAAGGCTTATATTGCTCTATTCATCTGCATGGCAACCAAGGCCATCCACTGAGAATTAGTCAGTGACTTTGTAACAAGTTCATTTTTGACTGCCCTCAGGGCATTCATCGCAAGAAGAGGGAAACCTTCTCAAATGCACAGTGACAATGGCACCACATTTTTAGGTGCAAACAATGAACTTAAACGTTTTTTCTCTAATGATTCTACTACAAGGAATCAGTTGGAGGTTCACTCCACCTCATGTCCCTCACTTTGGTGGACTCTGGGAGACAGGAATTAAATGTATGAAGTCTCATCTCAAATGCATCATCGGCAATGCAGTACTGACGTTTGAAGAACTGACTAATATGTTAATTCAGACAGAAGCATGCTTGAATTCAAGGCCATTGTGTCTTCTCTCTGATGACCTAGATTCTCCTGTCACTCTCACTCTTTGTCATTTCCTAATTGGACAGCCCCTTTGTGCTCATTGTGAACCCTCTGTCCTTGAGGTTCCCACCAACAGGTTGCACAGATGGCAACTTTTACAGCAGTTGCAACAGTTATTTTGGAAGAGGTGGTCCACAGAATACATACATAATCTGCAGCAACATAGGAAATGAACATCAGAAGCGGTACGGCAACCCCAGATCGGCGATCATGTGCTGATGTGCTGGTCAAGGAGGATAACCTGCCTCCCTTGGTGTGGAGCCTGGGTGTCACTGACCAGTTGTTTCCTTGTCCTGATAAGTGTGTACATGTGGTGATGGTGAAAACTGCTAATGGGCAGATTAAGAGGCCTGTAGCAAAAGTGTGTCCCCTGCCTAAGCAGTGAATCAGTTAAGTGTTCCCTCAGATCTGTGTAGTGGTACGTGATACAGGCCCACTGCCAAATTGCCATTTACTGGAATAACCTCTTAATTCATAAAATCAGCTTGAGAAGCTGTTGATGTTTTCTTGTGGAGTGACTGCTGTTAGTACTGATTGTCACGTCTTTATGCAGTATGATATTAATACTTTATTGTTTTGTGCTCTACGTGTTAGTACCCATCATGTTTTACATACAGTGTGAGAGTGGTGTTTTGGTGGTGTGTGCATTCCAAATGTTAGTGTATTCATGTTTTATGTGCATTGATACGGTGTCTAGCGATATTCTTATTGTTTTCCTTGTTTTGGATTTGTTGTTTGTTAAAATTATGGTTATTTGTAAAATGAGAAGCTTCGTTTTAGAGTGGGAATATGTTTGGAATCTACAACTCACTCCAACTGCCATCTAGTGGCAGCTTCCAAACTGGGCAGGTCAGACTATCCAGTATAGTCTGCTCCCTGTTGGGAGACCTTGTAACGTACATGCAGAAGTGGATCTCCCAGGTCCTTTGTGCATGTAAGTAAGTTTAGCGTGCTGTAACGGCCGAGCAGGTAGCAGATGGGAGTGTATGTCTCTCAGCTAAGCCAGGAGCCTCAGTCGGCATGCTGCCTGAGCACATTGTAAAGGATATTAGAATAAACATTTATACTAGATATTGTGTTCCATCTACCTGTTGTGATTGGAAATAAGGGGAGGACAGCGAGTCCTCTCGCACTATACACTCAAACTCAAATGTACCAACGTGGGAGGAAGACCCTATGCGAACAAGCAGTACATCCTAACGTAAGGGGTGATAGATTCATTTCGTAAACAGCTGCACAATATAGCAATGTCTGAGTTCAACTGGATCTGCTGTAGTGTTCAAACAGGACGATCTATGTGGCTGTAACAAAATGGATGCACAGAACGTCCCGTCATCGGCTGCACTAAGCAGATCCTCACTTTGACTGTGATATTGATTACAGTACACCAACTCATATCATTGTTCTTTCCAACGCTTTCGTTTGTGGGACTGCTGTTGATTATCAGATAGTGCTAGACGCCTGTGTTTTACAACACCTGCTTGAGAGAGTCTTGGCAGTGCTGACTGTTAGAATTAAACATCAAATAATTTCATAGAGCTCAGGAAAATCAAGACACTTAGCCGGTGAGTGTTGGCATACGATAATTTTTTCGGGTGTTGTACACACATAAACGACAGTTGCACTGTTTGTCTTAAATGTGTATATGTTGCAATGTAAAGTTACTGTGGCTTATATTCTGGCATGTGCAAAGAAAATGTCTTTGTCCCATCATAAAGGAGGTAGAGATTCAACACATTGATAGCTGTAAGGGTATGAGAGGGGTTTTGCATGGAAAATTATGTGCTCTATAGATACTAAGATTTGTTCCAGAACCATAGCCATGAAGAGGAGTGACTTCCAGTAACTCTCCCAGTGTCATATTGCAGCAGCAATAGTACTATTTATTAGTAATTACGCACATAATATATGTGCCTGGTTCCCAATATTCTTGTAAGTCTAGAGATGGCTGTCGGGAGAATAGTAGCAAGAGAGGAGGTCGAAGCCAGAAACAGTATCTCAGCGGACACCTTTGTTCTGGGCTGGGACTAGCCCATCGTTTGTACCCCAGTTCTGAGAGTCCGAGAAAGCTTGCACCCTGAAACAGGTTATGAAAGTTTGGCTGACGACTCATCCTTAATGTATGAATAGTGAACCAGTACCCAGTCTGCATTGGACCACTTTTGGGACCGCGTGTGTTGCAAGTACACTGCATGATTGTTGGCGCTGGTAATATTTACAGCATTCGAATTCTTACCACTCAGGTCTGTCTGGGGGGAAGACCCTCCTTGACTGACAGGCCTCTCTCTGGTTGACACGTGCTTCCATGGCTATGGCCATGCACAGTGTTTATGGCGATAATTTTCTCCGGTCTCTGACAATTGGCGCTGTACTGCGGCACCGGTGCGGGTACGTGGAATGTAAGAGTGTTTTCAGTGACCTCAAACGTATAGCAATGAATGGATAGTGTTTCTCAATACATCACAGCAGTGTTTGTTGTTGTTACTATCCTATCATGTGGCAGACACTTTCCTCCCTCCTTCTTCGTCGTGGTGTAGCTAAGAGAACCATTCAACTTATGAATTCTGTACTTGTTGTTGTGGTTTTCAGTCCAGAGACTGGTTTGATGCAGCTCTCCATGCTACTCTATCCTGTGTAAGCTTCTTCATCTCCCAGTACCTACTACAACCTACATCCTTATGAATCTGTTTAGTGTATTCATCTCTTGGTCTCCCTCTACGATTTTTACCCGCCAAGCTGCGGTCCAATACTAAATTGGTGATCCCTTGATGCCTCAGAATATGCCCTACCAACCGACCCCTTCTTCTAGTAAAGTTGTGCCGCACATTTCTCTTCTCTCCAATTCAATACCTCCTCATTAGTTATGTGATCTACCGATCTAATCTTCAGCATTCTTCTATAGCACCACATTTCAAAAGCTTTTATTCTCTTCTTGTCTAAACTATTTATCATCCATGTTTCACTTCCATACATTGCTACACTCCATACAAATACTTTCAGAAACGACTTTCTGACACTTAAATCTATTCTCAATGTTAACAAATTTCTCTTCTTCAGAAACGCTTTCCATTATCAGTCTACATTTTATATCCTCTATACTTCTACCTTCATCAGTTATTTTGCTCCCCAAATAGCAAAACTCATTAACTACTTTAAGTTTCTCATTTCCTAATCTAATTTCCGCAGCATCACCCGATTTAATTCGACTACATTCCATTATCCTCGTTTTGTTTTTGTTGATGTTCATCTTATATCCTCCTTTCAAGGCACTGTCCTTTCTGTTCAGCTGCTCTTCCAGGTCCTTTGCTGTCTCTGACAGAATTACAATGTCATCGGCGAACCTCAAAGTTTTTATTTCTTCTCCATGAATTTTAATTATTACTCCTAATTTTTCTTTTGTTTCCTTCACTGCTTGCTCAGTATACAGATTGAATAACATCGGGGATAGGCTACAAGCCTGTCTCACTCCCTTCCCAACCACTACTTCTCTTTCATACCCTCGACTCTTATAACTGCCATCTGGTTTCTGTCGCTCCCTGTATTTTACCCCTGCCACCTTCAGAATTTGAAAGAGAGTATTCCAGTCAACATTGTCAAAAACTTTCTCTGAGTCTACAAATGCTAGAAACGTAGGTTTGCCTTCCCTTGATCTATTTTCTAAGATAACTCGTAGGGTCAGTATTGCCTCACGTGTTCCAATATTTCTACAGAATCCAAACTGATCTTCCACGAGGTCGGCTTCTACCAGTTTTTCCATTCGTCTGTAAAGAATTCATGTAAGTATTTTGCAGCTGTGACTTATTAAATTGATAGTTCGGTAATTTTTACATTTGTCAACACCTGCTTTCTTTGGAATTGGAATTATTATATTATTCTTGAAGTCTGAGGGTATTTCACCTGTCTCATACATCTTGATTACTAGATGGTAGAGTTTTGCTAGGCTTGGCTCTCCCAAGGCTGTTAGTAGCTCTAATGGAATGTTGTCTACTCTTGGGTCCTTGTTTCGACTTAGGTCTTTCAGTGCTCTGTGAAACTCTTCACGCAGTATCATATCTCCTATTTCATCTTCATCTACATTCTCTTCCACTTCTATAATATTGTCCTCAAGAACATCGCCCTTGTATAGACCAAGGAAGAGCGGCGCGTTTCGTAACAGCGTTATTTAGTAAGCGTGACAGCATTACGGAGATGTTTAGCAAACTCGAGTGGCAGACTCTGCAAGAGAGGCGCTCTGCAACACGGTGTAGCTTGCTGTCCAGGTTTCGAGAGGGTTCGTTTCTGGATGAGGTATCTACTATATTGCTTCTCCCTACTTATACCTTCCGAGGAGATCACGAACGTAAAATTCGAGAGATTCGAGTGCGCACGGAGGCTTTCCGGCAGTCGTTCTTCCCGTGAACCATACGCGACTGGAACAGGAAAGGGAGGTAATGACAGTGGCACGTAAAGTGCCTTCTGCCACACACCGTTACGTGGCTTGCGGAGTATAAATGTAGATGTAGATGTAGATGTAGACCCTCTACATACTCCTTCCACCTTTCTGTTTTCCCTTCTTTGCTTAGAACTGGGTTTCCATCTGAGCTCTTGATATTCATGCAAATGGTTCTCTTTCCTCCAAAGGTCTCTTTAATTTTCCTGTAGGTAGTATCTATCTTACCCCTAGTGATATGCGCCCCTACATCCTTACATTTTCCCTCTAGCGATTCTGTAGTACTTTTAAAAAAGAAAATACGGTTTCCAGACCTATAGTGGTCAGGAACTCCGTAACTGTGATGGTATAAATTCGACTCGAAATGGAGATTCTAACTATCACTTCACTCATTAGTCCTTCCACTCGTGATGTCAAATAATAAAAGGCTTTGATTATTAAATGAATTTTCTCGTCAAGAAACATAACACTATTTTTTGTGCATACAAAAGTAGTAGGGCAACAAGGACGCCAGCACATTTTGTTCGTGTGGGCTGTCTACATCAGGGCAGGTACGCACTCAGGGGTAAACCTATTGACTGGTACTTAACCTATTGTCCTCCTTAGATTGACAGATAGTGAGTAATTATGTGGGCTTCAAACTGCTGCAACTACTCAAGCCATTCCTCTTCTTGTTCATAAAATTGGCGAAAAGGCTGTATAGCACTTGGAGCTGCTGTAGATGTAGTTTGTTGTTCTATTGGGCAGGCAGCATTTTCCAATAGCTGCTGCACCATCTTCACCAGGGTTGATATATGTTGGGTCTGACACTGAAACCTCTGCAGTAGCTGTGTTGCATTTGTCACTTGCAGATGAGGCGCCTGTGCAGGGGGTGAGTGACATGTGATGTTCATATCGGAAGACACAAAGGCAACCAATAAAAATAAGTACAAAAACAAAGAAAATTTCTGCAATGCCTGCCTGAAAACATTTATTAGCAAATACACAATATGAGATACTGTTAAAGCCCAAAACAGAAAAGCCCATGAGCAAAAACAGGTTGTCGCTATGGGATCCGTTGACCTTCTCGTCACCAATGTTGTAGCCAGCCCACTCGTCAAATATGGGGTACATAGGAAACCTGCTTTCTCGGGTCACTTAGACAACAATTAAAGGCAAATCGTATTAATGAATTTTATTACAAAAAGTGATCATTATACTTTGTGAGATACAGATGTGTTGCGAGTAAAGGGCGACAGACAAACAAGAAATCTCTTCAGTGTATATGATTTGTAATACAAGAGGAGTAACAATGTTCCTAAATCGCTGCTATACAAGTGCCTGTTCTTGATGCCGCCGTGAAAGTCGGCGAACTGCTAGTCTTCAACTGGGCTGTGGCCAAGTGGTGTGCACATGTCTTCATTGCGTCAAGGGTACTGCTGTCGAGTTGTCGTCCCAATTTTATATCAGAAGTGGTACTGGGTTTTCGAGAGGGCGGGGAGGGTGTGAGGGTGACATGAAAAACCACTTAACCAAACAATATAGATAATCCCCAATGGGTTATAATGCTCTAAGCAGAACAATAAGTTAAGGGCATGTCAATCAGAGGAGAACAATAGATTTGCCCATGAAGGTATGCTTACCCCTGAATGTAGGCAACCTGCACTAACAAACTGCACTGATGTCCTTGTTGCCCTACTACTTCCTCTCTGTATAAATGATTTTGGGTCTCAACCGAACCTGGCGACTTATTTGTTTTCAACTCATGCAGTTGCTTCTCAGTTCCAGGGTACCTATTAGGCTCCATTAAGCTATTACTTTGTCCTCCATATTTACGTCTGTGTGACGGTCAAACGACTGTATGTTTGTATGATCTTCCTGAAGAAATTACTTTTAAACCTGAAGTTTGAAGCTCAGGTTACCATTTGCTGTCTTCTACTGCCACACCAGACTGGTCAACAAATGACTGGATATAAGCCTCCGTCCTGCTTGGTGATTTTAAGTAGAACCAGAATTTTCTGAGGTTCTCAGCGATACCTTTTTCTAAGGTATGGTAGTGCTAATTGTTGTATGTTTCGCTCATCGCTCTTTTCACAGGTGCATGAACATCTATTAACTTTTGTCTGTTGTTGTTTACTTATTTTTTTTCTAACCAAGTGTGCAAAAGTCTCTGCTTTCTCAGTATTTTCCGAATTTGATTATTAAACCATGGAGGCTCTTTAACGCTCCTCAATCCGCCTACTTTGCACATACAGGGTATGATTGACCATCAGTTTTATACTTTGCCCATAGTTTCTCTAAATCTGTCGTATTGGATCTACATACTGTGTATTCACTGTGTAAGTGAGATACTAAAAACTACCTGTTTGCTTTTTCTGGCATTAATAGTCTCCTAGCCCTGTTAAAGGATTTGTTAAATATAGTAAGCTTTGTCTCTATGATGACATCATGATCACTAATCCCTGTCTCTGTACCGACACTGCCGATAAGGTCAGGCCCATTAGTAGCTACAAGATCTAAGATATTTCCATTATATATGGACTGTTGCACTAGCTGCTTAACATAGTTTTTGGAAAATGTGTTCAAAAGTACTTCACAAGACAGCCTGTCTGTATCAACTGCTACTAATCTGTAGAATTCCTAGACTATACTCTGTAGGTTATAACCACATCCACTTAATATTGCAATACATTCTGTTCTTAATGTCAATATTTGTAGCTGCTTCGGGCTTATCATTTAGTGTTCGCACAATACATTTTAGTTTAGTTAGTCTAGGGGTATATACCATCTCCTAACTTCGATAGCTTTCTACATACATTTTGACTCGGTAATTAGATATATTTTGGATTTGAATGGGAAAATATTCATGAAATTTGACTTTAATGGTCTCAAACATGTGACTGAATGCATCATTTGTTGCCAATTACTCAAATATTTTGCGCTAGTCTATAGTAGATAGACTTGTTGTGAAAGCATCAAAACATTTCTCAATACATAATTTGAATGCCAGCTGATAACATATTGCATGCTCACTGACTTTGTCCATAGCTTAGTGTTTACGCCACTGTGATCTGCATAGGGTCAACCACATTTACTTTGTAGTCCCAGCTACTGAGGTTTGTGACAATTGTATCAAAACAGACATCATGTCTTATTTGTAGATAGTCCTTAGTTGCTTACTAAGTTCATAAAAGCTCTGTTTTCTTCATTTTCCTCCCAGATATGAATGCTGAAGTCTCCACATTAGTCCATTAAATGATACAGACAGTTTTCGAACTGATTGATGAAATTTTCAAAATTGCCATCTGAGGAACGATACATGGAAGCGAATTAAGTTAGCGTCTGCTAGCCCAAAACTGTAAGTTTTAGGTTCAAATCTATCCAGAACTATTGAGGTCGACTTCCTTAACATTAAGCTTACTATAGCGACGCAGCGCGAGTGGGGCAGCTACAGTGAAGTGATGGTGGGGCGGTGGAGCAGTGGGCTGTTGAGGGCACTGGAGATGGCCACTGGTGGCTAGGAAAACTTAGGTAAAATCGGCTGCTAGGTATACAATCTTTATTCAGTCTTATGCTACAATAATCTAAGTGCTGCAAAGCCATGGACCCCCCCTCCCCCCACCCCCCTGCAGGTATGTGGTCTGCCAGCTGCACCGTCACCTGCAGAAGGTCATGGCACCTGGCTGGGCATCTCTTTACACGTTTCCCAAGTGTTCAGGGTCAGTTTCAGTGCCCAACTGTGGCTAGTGAGTATCACATCTTCATGTGTCACGAAAAATAATCCCGTTTCCATCGATAGTACCTGCAGGGAGCCCACTCCACTCCCAGTGAAGAGATGGAACACCGCCAAGACAAGCACTCCTCTCATCTCTACATCGACCTGTGGCATCCTGTGACAGGGAATCGTCATCACTCCCCTCCTCCCTTTGAAAAGTCTGCTATCTTGCAGATATACAAAAGAAAACACTACCCTAAAATACCTAACTTACATACAAATGAACACAATGTTATAACACTACATATAGCATGAGACACAACTCAATCTCCCAATTTTCACAACCATTCGCTACATTAGTCATTTATGCTTCCACATTAACCACTAGATAACCACTTATCATTTCAATTGTATACATCTTAACATAAAACATAAGCTATTCTCTCCTATTATTTAGTCTTAATCCATATGAAATATCACATGCAGGTCACAGAAGGTTTTTCCCCTTCCCCTTCTTCCTACTGTCCATAACTGTAACCTCAGCTGAAGACGACACTTGTGTCAATGCACCTGGAACACATTGAAACACCTTGAGGCACCCAACACGAATAATCATTGCACAAGTCTGTAAATAAGGTTTGATGATGACCAGTTACACTGTTGCAATAACCTGGCTGATATCTGCTCATTATGCACATTGTATTTCATATCTCACATATAAATACACATCTTCTTTCCTTGACTTCTCCAAGTAGTGTACTGCCATTCCCCTATTCATTGTTCTAAAACCACCATGTCCCAAAAATAAGTGGTTATGCACTTTCCTCTTTTAACTCTACTGGCATGACTGCCTTCGGTCCCAAACAAACTACCCATCACAAACAGTAATATGTGGCGTCACTGTGTGCAGTTCACATTCTGTATCAGCATGTTGTGCTGTTTGCCAATGAGTAAAACTGTGATGAGGTGTCTGTATCACAACTACCTTTAGGCTTAAACCATCCACTTTTGTATGTTTCTTACCAGGTTAGCATAAGCTTGCATTGGGCTTCATACTCGAATTCACTCAACCCCAATGCCTATTTGGTCAATCTACTAGAAGGATCTTTCAGTCCTAACAACCACTTAAAAGCTGCATTGTCAGTTATTACTTTAAACTTCTTTCCACACAAATAATAGCAGAAATATGTGATTCCATACATCTCTTTTTCTTTTATGGAATAGTTTTTCTCTGCTCTGTTCAATTCCCTAGAGAGATATGCTACGAATGCTTCTCTCCATTTACTATTTTACCGGGAACACACTCATAATCCGGAACAAATAGTATTGTCCTTTATGTTAACGCCCTCTTTAGCTCCTCAAATATGTGTTGATATTCCTTTACCCATTTAAACTTTATGCCCTTTCTTAACAGTCGCATAAGTGTTCTGTCCACACCAGCAAATCCTTTTATGAGTCTTCTGTAATAATTCACTAAAATCGTGAAAGGCTGTAACTCTTTAGTATTACTAGGAATTGGAAATTCCTGTACTGTCTGTACCAATCTGAGATCCATCTTAATTCCTTCACAGCTAATCACATGTCCTAAATATGCTACTACTTCTAAAGTAAAGTGACGTTTTTTCGTGCTCAGTATTCAATGTGCTGCTCCTAACTATCTAAAAACCTGTTGCAAATGTTGTGTATGTTCTGCCATATCCTTTGCGAAAACAGTTGTATCATCTAGGTATGCCATGCACTGACAAGGTTTCAGTCCCTTCAGTTTTCCATCTAGCAAACGTTGAAACGTTGCTGGATCATTATTCAACCCAAGTGGGATCCTATGATATTGATAGTGGCCCCAGGTGACCGAGGATTCTGTTTTCGGATGGGCTTCAGAGACTACCTCTGTCTGGTGGTACCCTATCATCAGATCAATGCTAGAGAACGACTTATACTCCCCTAATTTGTCTGTAGCCTCAGTGCTGTTTGGTACTGGATGGGTATTGCTAGCGATTTTTCTGATAAGGTGTCTGTAATTACGGCAGCACATATATCTCTAGTACCACTTTGTGACTTCTTTGATGCAACCACCATGGCTGCCTTCCTATGGACTAGTGCCCTCCTCTATCACTCCATCTGCTAGTTGTTGATTAATATATTTTTCCAACATTGGTTGCAAATATAATGGTCTGCAGTAATGTTTAGAATATACCAGTGATTCATTTCCAGTAGGGATATGATGTAATGTTATAGGCATCAATGATAAAGACCATCATGGAAAAGGCAAATCCTCTAACTCAAACAATAACTTCTCTATTTCCAGTATGTCCATGCATTTAAGAAGCTCTACTTTCTTAAGCAATTTAGTTTTATCGGCAGTTTGCATATTATTCTGGTGCACACTGACTGAGTCGCTATCCACATTATGCAGAACTTCCAAATTAGATACCAACATTCCTTTTGTCACCTCTACTCCATGAGTTCCAAAATTATCCAAATTCACACGTACCACTTTTCCATCCAACCTCTCATGTGTGCATAGAATGCTTCTTCTTGCACTTCAACGTGGTGTGTCTAATACATCATTTTCCTGTTAGAGAGCTCACAGTTCGTAGTAATTGATGGAGAGTCATCGAATAAAACAGCAGTGGTTTCTGGCGTTCCACAAGGTAGAGCCTTCTGCTGTTCCTTATCTATAGAAACGATTTAGGAGATAATCTGAGCAGCCATCTTAGGTTGTTTGCAGATGATGCTGTCGTTTATCGTATAGTAAACTTATGAGAATTTCAAAACAAATTGCAGAAAGATTTAGAAAAGATACCTGTATGGCCCAAAAATTGGCAATTGGCCCTAAATAATGAAAAGTGTGAGGTCGTCTACATGACTGCTGAAAGGAATCCGTTAAACTTTGGTTACACGATAGATCAGTCAAATTTAAAGGCTGTAAATTCAACTAACTACCTAGGAATTACAATTACAAACCGCTTAAATTGGAAAGAAAAGATAGAAAATGTTGTGGGGAAAGCAAGCCTTGGACTTCGTTTTATTGGCAGAACACTTAGAAAATGTAGCAAATTTACTACAGAGACTGCCTCCACTACACTTTTCCTTCCTCTTTTGGAGTACTGCTGCGTGCTCTGGGATCCTTACCACATAAGATTAACGGAGTACATTGAGAAACTTCAAAGAAGAGCAGCACGTTTTGTATTATCGCAAATTAGGGGAGAGGGTGTAACTGACAAGATACAGGATCTGGGGTGGACGTCACTAAAACAAAGGCGTTTTTCATTGCGGCGGAATCTTTTCACCAAATTTCAATCACCAACTTTCTCCTCTGAATGCGAAAATACTTTGTTGACGCCGATCTACACAGAGAAGAACAAGCATCATTACAAAATAAAGGAAATTAGAGCTCACATGGAAAGATATAGGTGTTCGATTTTTTTCACGAGCTTTCGAGATTGTAATAATAGAGAAGGTGGTTCTATGAACCGTGTGCCAGGCACTTAAGTGCGTATCCATGTAGATGTAGATGCGAGTGGTTCTATCAAACACAATGATTTAACAGGCCATTGCAGTTCCTCATTGACCCTGAACAACTCCCCGGTACCATGCGGCACAATAACATGCAAATTAATCCTTAGTGTTCTTGACTGCAGTTCAAGAGGTACATCCCTAAAGACTGAAATACATCTTGTGATAGTGCTTCAATGACTGGAACACTGTCCCTCAAAGTTGAACTACATGTCAAAAAATGGTTCAAATGGCTCTGAGCACTATGCGACTCAACGTCTGAGGTCATCAGTCGCCTAGAACTTAGAACTAATTAAACCTAACTAACCTAAGGACATCACACACATCCATGCCCGAGGCAGGATTCGAACCTGCGAACGTAGCGGTCGCTCGGCTCCAGACTGTAGCGCCTAGAACCGCACGGCTACGCCGGCCGGCCTACATGTCACCTAAGATCGATTTCAGCATGCTGTGTTATCAGAAGTCTAACCAAAGATTATGCAGTAGCCTTCCCTTACATGGGCCATGACTTCTTTTTATTGCTAAAACTTGAAATATCTTCTATTGGTGATCCCAAAGACTTCACACATAAATTACAGCATTGAGGGTTCAGTCACCTCTGCCCCACGAAGTCCATACTTACAACTGGCACATACACCACTGTGTCCAATAAAAACTTGTGCTTTCTGTCCTTCACTACTCCCATTATATTACATTTCGTGTTTGTATCTATGCTTATTGTATCGAAATTTATCACAGACTCCACACAGTGGGCCTGGAGTTCTCTCTTGCATTGAGCAGGTGTTCATCCCTTGCTTCCCCGTACCATTCCTACAATCACGCTGGTTGAGCCCAACTATACCACATCTACTACAATGAGGTTGGTGACATTGCACATATTCTGTCCTCTGACATCTGAGGCATCCATTGTTAGTGAAAAATACTCCTCTTTTATACTGCATTCCAGTTGCTACATCAGTCTCTTCAAACTGTGTGGCTAACCTAACCACAGAATACAAGTCCTTCGCAGTACCTGTTCTCGCCCATCGCAACATATGTAGCATCAACACCCTTAAAATGTGTCCAATACCCTCTGTTACACTTCCACTTCCACTTTATTTGCCTCGTTACTAACCCCTAACTCATATGTCAGTATATTCACCTTACATGTCTTGTCTGCAAAATTCACTACTGACTCATTATGTTTCTTCGACAGAGTACTCAACTGTTTGAAAAAACATTGTGCTGTTTTGCTTCTTGTACTTTCGAAGTGAGCGCAGTTTCAGTTCATCAAATACTTGTGAGTCTCTTGGTCCTTCTATGTATCTGACGTACATCATGGCTTTTCCTACCAAATGCAACTTCGCCAGCTGCAGTAACTGACCGAGTGACCATCCTCCAATGCTGGCTACTCATTGCAGATAATTTAAAATACAGATTACATCATCAGTCGACTTCTCACAGAAAGGTGTAATCCAACTGGTGGTGACTGGATCTAGTGAAGGACTCAGTTGCTACGTTAGTTTTAACTGTTCATCCTTAGTTGAAGGCTGTCACACAAGTCTGTATCATTGTCTCTCAATTGTGCTTCTTCAATAACTAATGCTTCAACTACTTCCAGGCCAGCGACACCTCAGGTCTGAGACTCTGTCATTGTGAAATATTAATCTCTAATACACACTAAGTAACACAGAACATTCTTGCAATACATCATACACAACAATACAACATTTACATTTTATGTTTAATCATCAATCATCTTGACTCTGTGCACTGAATAGTCACATGCATGCACTTATGACAATTAACGCAAATTACCAGTACAGACTATGTACAGAGTACAGAATGCTCGAGCAAATTACACTGACCATATCTCATTGGTCATAAATAATGCTCCTTTGTAGTTCTGCAGAGCTGAGAGAGATCAATAGGTTTCACTGGCTGTATAAGAGTAACTCTCAAATTTCTGTGACCCCCCTCCCCCAACTGATACTCCACACCCTCTAAACTCAAAACAGGGAAAACCAAAAACAAAAATCATTAGTCTGCTTAATCTGCTCACTCATCCCATTGTGTAACAAAACTATGTGCTGTGATTATGAAGTGGTCGGCTGTGCTGACACCAGCTGCCAGACCAGGTCCACTGACACTAAGACCAGGTCCACTGTCACTAAATACGCCTGACACCAATTTGTAGCGACCTGTGGTGAATGGAGCCACTATGGTGTAGAGATGGTGGTGTGGTGGGATGTTGGGGAAGTTGTGATGGCCAGTAAAACTGGCCTACAAGATAAAACATCTTTATTCAGTCTTTTGCTACAACGATCTAACTCCTGGGATGCCACGGCAATGCCCTCCTACAAGCACATGGTCTGCCAGCTGTGCTGTCAACTGTAGAAAGCCCTAGAGTGATGCTGAATCTGTATCATCTGCATCTTGTTTTGCTGACACTGTTTTCTTCATTCAGCAGCTTGTGCTCAAGGTAGCACTATGCAACTGTGAACCAGAAGTGCCAGTGATGTGAACATCTGCCCAGTTTCTTGTGGTGGTACATTGCTACCAAAAGAGCAGATAGCCCTCGTGCAGGTGGCGTTACCACCTTGGCTGTGAACCACTGACCTCCAAAGCAGAAGTCAGGCTGCTGCTATAGAGCCTGGAGATAGCTCAGCTCATCCATTGTATTGTATGTTAACCGGGGCCTAGAAACGACGGAGAGGCTCTGTCTCCACTGCAGCCACAGTGGCCCACAGCCCCACAGCGACCACCGCAGTCCACTTCACCCCTATGCCGCCCCACACCAAACCACTCTTTCAGGGTTATTGTGCAGTTCGGTCCCTGGTGGACCCCCTCCCCCCCCCCCCCCCCCCCCCAGGGAACGTCTCACAGCAGACGAGTGTAACCACTATGTTTGCGTGGTAGAGTAATAGTGGAGTACGGGTACGTGGAGAACTTGCTTGTGCAGAAATTGCCGACATAGTGTAGCTGAAGTGACATAAGGGGAACCAGCCTGCATTCGCCAAGGCATGTGGAAAATCGCCTAAAAACGATACACAGACTGGCTGGCTCACCGGACCTCGACACAAGTCCGTCAGGCGGATTTGTGCCGGGGACCAGACACCCCTTCCCAATCTGGAAAGCCATGCGTTAGATCGCATGGCTAACCAGGTGGGCTTAGCTCATCCATAGTACTGCTACAAGCCTACAGATGCAAAAGTAAGTCCAGGAGCTGGTCTGGTGAAGTTGGCTGATCGAACAGTGTTGGCTGCTGGCTGGCCCATAACATGGTGGAGACTTCCATGGGCTCTGGTGTCATGAAGGGTGCTGCCTAACTATGCATGACCGTGCCAGAATCAAAGGGTGCTTATTAGTGGCAAATGGTACTTTTGTTGTGCTGATGTGTTGCTTCCAGGCACTTGCAGATCAACACTTTTGTGCCCCAGTGGTGTGGAACCTCCTCTCAGGAAGGTTCGTAGCTACACTGTGATTCTGCAATGTTGCCAGAGCTGCTCTGCTCGGCCTGACCGTCTTGTGGTACTGTAGAAAAGCAGGCTCTTTTATGGAATCACATGCCAGCACCTTTGCACCTGCCTGCTCGCCTTACATACTGCTGCAATGGAGCCGCTTTTCTCACGGTGAGAATTAGAGACGGTGTTACACTTACTATTTTCATATACAACCGCACCACCGTGAATAACACTTTCGCTGCACCATTTCCACATATTCTATACATCAGTAGTATTCTGTTTTTGGTTGGACTAGCCATATACCCAATAAATCAGGTCTCACTTCCTCAACAAAGAATGATAATACATCAAGTTTTGTCCTCAGGTGCACTGCCTGTATTCAAGTCTGCATTTTTTCAATGTTCTCATTTCTTTTTTACTGGAATATTTTTGGTGTTGAGGGTTTATCGCACTGGAATGAAAAATGTGTTACCGCAACATTCTTATTGTTCTTTATTTTATCTTTCAGTCGAAATCAAATCAATTTTGAAGCTAATATTCAGTCTCTTCATTTTCAATTTTTGAACTTAAAACTGATGCCAGCTGAGAAAGTATTTTGTAGAGAAATTTGTTACATTTCGATTTATAGTGTCACCTCTTACTTTGCTAAGGTGGAACCTAAGATGATGAACCGTATACAAATCAAGATTTTTCTGTTCGTAAAGTGAACCGTATTTGCAAGACCCTAATTGCTATAATTCGATTAACAACTTTGACAAGTCATATGCGTTGGGCGACGTAGACGCAATACGAAGTACTCAGACCAAAGATGTCTTATTTTACCGTGTTTCGCTGATGAAGTGAGAGCTTGTTTACCCAGTGACAGATAATCAGTGCGGTTATGAAATTGTTTTCGTAGTGTTAATGACGGTGCACACTGTGAGTTTTGTCTGAAAGTAAAATGCAGAAACAATACATTTTCGACCTGTACCATATTTTCACGTATTTTGAAAATTTATGCGAGTTTCAAAAGTCCGTGCATCACAGAGAAACACTGACTATTTTGACAAGTCTCTTCAGTCGATGCGAGCCTGCGTTTGTAATGTCATTTATTTCTTCCAGTCGGTAATCCGTACCTTAGACAATCCTGTTAATCTCGTATGACAACATTCTGAAAAATGGAAAAATTTACAGTAGATTTGGACAAAGTTTTGGATGAATTTGAATTCAATGAAGGTAAGCCTTACATGTTGTAAACATATACCCTAGTTATCAGTCATTTACTTCGTGATAAGAATATAACAAATTTCGAACAACAAGCTAAATTACTAGATAGTGAGAAATGCATTGCTAGGTTAAACGATTTAGCAGATGTCACACTGTATTCAAAACACAGTTTTAATTATCGTATGAGGAAACAGCAAGTTACTTTCAGTATTCGGAATGTAGTGGGAGAAACTGGATGACAAGTCATACTAGAGTAATTCTGTGAACTGAATTTGAGAATGATCATTTTTGTTGTGTCTAACGTGATATTCATATCTATGGTGCTTTATCAAATATGTTTGTGACACATGGAGACTGGTCATTTGTATAGTATTAATGGAAAAAATATATGTGTGTGTTCGGACAACGGCATTATGCATGATCAGCCCCTATGCTTTATGCATTCCAACATGAATAATCTCCAGTCACTCCATTAAGGTATGATGAACACTTGCTCAATGCAACAGAAATGGCTCCTTAAATCCGCCAGGGAGAAAAAAAAAATTGTCTGTCAAGATGTATACAAATTTTACAAAACTGAACAGAAAAATATGACATAAAAGTAACTCCAGAACAGATAAAATATCACAACATGTTAATGTAATGTACCTATTATTTGTAACATACTCAAGCAGTGGAGAAGGTGGTATATAGAATGAAAGGATCATCAGGCATTGGGCATGGCAAGACATCCTGTGAAACATTACTGAATGTCTTCTCTGAAAACTACCTAGAACAGGTAGTTCAGAACCCCTTTCATGATGGAAATCTGTTAGATCCAGTGGCTACAACTAGGTGTGACCTCTTTGAGGAAGACGACATCAAAACTGGTCTACTGATCACAAGGCAGTTATAGCAACATTGAATACCAAAACACAAACAGCAACTAAAACAAGCAGAAAGATTTATAAGTTCAGCAAACTAGACAGAGAAACAGTAGTGTCATAACTCATTGAGGAACTTATAACTTACAGCACAGTGCAGGAGCATTTACAGCTCAAGTTTAAAAGAATAGTTGACCATGCACTGGCTACATATGCACCCAGTAGGACGATTCACAATTGGTGAGATCTTCCATGGCATACTTTCACTGTAAAGAAACATCTAAAGAAACAGACTACTCCATAATAGATATAAAACAAAGCAGAGGGCTGTAGGTTCATGAATGAAACACATTTGGCAGTCAGGAGAGTAATGTGTGTAGCATTCAGTGACTACTGTAGCAAAGAAATTCGGGTCATATGCAAAGTTATCTGATATCCTTGACACCCATTTGTTGTAGAATCTTAGAACATATTCTGAGCTCAACCATAAAGAGATATTTTGAACATAAAGATCTCCTTCATGCCAAGTAGCACAAATTTTGAAAATGTAGATCATGTGAAACCCAACTTGCACTTTTCTAACATGACATCCTGAAAGCTATGAATCAAGACAGTCAGCTAGAAGCCGTATTTCCTGATTTTCAAAAAAGCATTTAACTCGGAACCACACCTAAGCACATTATCGAAAGCACTGTCATATGGTGTATCAGAATGAAATAAGTGACTGGATTGAGGATCCTTGGTAGGGAGGATGCACATGTTATCTTGGATGGCGAGTCATTGATGATGTAGAAGTAGCTTCAGGTGTACCGCAGGGAAGTGTGCTGGGCCCTTTGCCATTCATGTGGTATATTAATGATTTGACGGACAATATCAATAGTAATGTCAGACTTTTCGCAGTTGATGCAGTCATCTGCAACAAAGTACAGTCTGAACGAAGCTTTACAAATAGTCAGTAAAACCATACTAAGATTTTAAAGTGGTGCAATGAATGGCAGCTTGCTGTAAATGTTCAGGGATGTAAGATTGTGCATTTCACAAAACAAAAAACATTGTATATTATGCAGGTGGAATCTGGAAACTCGTAAAAATGCTAAGGTAGGGGCATTAAGTGAAACAATCACATAGGCTCAGTTGTGGGTAAAGTAGGTAGCAGTGTCAGTTTATTGGTAGAATACTAGCGAAATGCAATTACTCTACGAAGGAGATTGCTTAGAAATCACTTGGGCGACCCACTGTAGAATATTTCTCAATTGTGTGGGACCTGTACCAAATACAATTAGCAGGGAGTATTGAAAGTGTGCAGAGTGTGACAGCAGGAGTGTCACTGAGATATTGATGGGACTGAACTAGCAGACTCTTGATGATTAATGTAAACTGTCCCAAGAACTGTCAATATTTCAAGGACCAGTTTCAAATGATGACTCGAGAAATATACTACAACCCCCCACATATTACTCCAATAGGGATAGTAAGGATAAGATCAGATTCATTACAAGATGGCCAGGGGCATTTAAACTGTCATTTTTCCAACACTCTTAAACAGGAATCGAATGGGAAAAAGCCCTGCTAACTGGTACAGTGAGAGGTACCCTGAATCATACACTTTACAGTGGTTTGCAGAGTGTAGATGTAGACGTGTCTGTAGGTAAATGTGGAGGAGATAATAGCCAAGTTGAGCATTGAACAGACAATTACATAAAGGCCCATCATTAAACTTGAAATTCTGCAAGATTCATGTTAGCTATAAAAAAGAACATTTTGTAGCAAAATTTGTCATCAGTTCAAATATTCTTGAAACATTTGTTTGTGTGTGTAGTTTTCCTTGTGCGTTGCTTGGGTTTCCAAGAGCTATGAGCTTGTATATATTTTATCAGCTATATTTATGAGACTCGTTACGCTAGTCTTCCTTAACTCCTCACTGACTTGTAGCTGAATGTGAACCTTCGTTTTTCAAGTCATGTGTACAACATTTATTTATAGGCTAGAAGGAGGTGCTTTATTAATGGACTCTGTATCTATATTAGTGATTAACAACTGAGAGTTCTTTGTCTATTTGTATTTTTCTGTTACGTTAGTAATATTTTCCTTTTGCATCATTCTGAAAATTGTTCCAGTGTGTGTCATTGAGCATGTCTATCTTACTACACCGAAACACCAATGTAAAGGGAGAACCAAAACTATTACTATTTTCTGTAAGTTAAGATATATTTCACACATGTTAGAGGTAAATATACTGTTGGTCCTACGGTTTGTTAGTGATAATTGACAGGGGAAAAAAAAAAAAAAAAACCTGGTTGGTTGATTATTGAATTCCAGACATAAGGATTTCTAGTGTGACACTCACTACAGTCATAAATAAGTTTGGTGTAGGGTACAGTGTGATCCATTGGTATATTATGTGAAGAGTGACATACATTGTGTACATGGCTTCTTTTTGTGTGTGTGTGTGTGTGTGTGTGTGTTAGTTATTAATGTGGGATGCATGTTTTCTTATGGTAAGTCTTATAAAATTTGATAAGTCCAGCTGAAAGAAGCAGCAGATGTGACTGTGTCATGTGCAGAATCAGCTGAGGTGCGGTGGAGCAAAATCACCTTTTCGGATAGCTTACCATGACACTTCATCTTGACAGCTTCTTTCAGCTGAGGTGAATCCCCATTTAAAGTGTTTGCTTTGATCTATTGTCTCAAGGTCACTAGGATATGGCCAGCACTCATCTGTGATGATTAGGAGGCTCAAGAAGTCATCTGGATTGTTGGGACACAACTGCAACAATTCCACATTTGTCTCAGTTCAGTACTCTCTTTGAATAGGTGTGAACAGTCACAGAACCTTTGTCATGTTCAAAATGTTGTGCAAGATGTTGAAAACTGGTCCACAACCGATTTTCAGTTGCCGGCCGCTGTGGTCTTGCAGTTCTAGGCGTGCAGTCCGGAACCGTGCGACTGCTATGGTCGCAGGTTCGAATCCTGCCTCGGGCATGGATGTGTGTGATGTCCTTAGTTAGGTTTAAGTAGTTCTAAGTTCTAGGGGACTAATGACCACAGCAGTTGAGTCCCATAGTGCTCAGAGCCATTTACACCATTTTTTTTTATTTTCAGTTTTTGCTTATTGCCTCAGTTGTGATATGCCAGTCTTCAAGCACCACAACCTTTGCTTCTCTTGTAATTCCCAGTTCTTCACAGAGAGATGGGTGGTCACTTTCTTCATTGCCATTCAGACGTTTTATTGCCATGCTGGTAGTGTCTGAACTTCCTAATCAATATGATGGTGCAGTGTTGCTGCCTTCTCAGCATGGATTGTTGCAGTGTTTTTAATCTTCAGATGAAATCGAGATGAAAGAAAAAGTATTACATGTGATATTCTATTTTATAAATAGACAGCACCATTTTTTTTGCTCCCCTAGTTGTGAACTACAGTACTGTGACATGGTGGTTTCAATGTGGTTTAACAGGACTGCATGCGTGTACCTGCAAGCAGCAAAATTCATTATGTAACCTACCCCTCTCTCTCTCTCTCTCTCTCTCTCTCTCTCTCTCTCTCTCTCTCTCTCTCTCTCTCTCTCTCTCTCACACACACACACACACACACACACACACACACACACACACACACCCTGATGTGTGATCAGCATGTGCTGGGTGGTGGGGAGATTGGTGGGGGGTAAGATGGAGGTATTGGGTAACATTATGAGGACAGTATTAGGGTTGCTAGGTGCACTGTCGAGAGACTGTGCTGGGATGAGAGAAAGAAGAGAAGGGAAAAGATTAGTGGGTATATTGACAGGATAGGAGTGTGTAACGTTGCAGTGGGAGCACGGAAGGGGGTAGGTAGGTGGAGGTCAGAGACTAGGGAAGGTTAATGCCAAGTAGGTTATAGGAATCAAGGACAAGAAAGCTGGTGTTGGCAGGAAGAATCCATATGGCACATGCTGTGAATCTGTCATTAAAGTGAATCGCATAGTGTTGTTTGACATTTTAATCAGCTAGGTGGTCCAGCAGTCTCTTGGCTATTGTTTGGCAGTGGCCACTCATGCAGACAAAGTTTCTTAGTTGTCATTTCCACATTGAAAGTTGGACAGTGGTCGCAGCTTAGTTGCTAGAGCACAACACTGCTTTCACAGGTGGTCCTGCCTTTGATGGGATAGGAGATGCTTGTGACAGAACTGGAATATGTGGTAGTGTGAGGGTTTCTGGGACAGGGTCTAGCATCCATGTCTTTTGCTGGGATAAGAGTCATGAGGCAAGGGGGTAGGAGCAGGGTGGAGTAGGGATGAACAGGGATATTGTGTAGGTTAGGTGGGTGACAGAATAACACTGTGGGAGGGTGGGGAGGGTATTCTGCAGTTTAGTGGACAATGAGAGGTAGTCGAAACCCCGGTGGAAAATGTTATTCAGTTGCTCCAGTCCTCAGTGATACTGACTCACGAGTTGAGTGCTTCTTCATGCCCGTGCGAGTCGAGTGCTTCTTTGTGGCTGGACAGTGACTTTTATCATGCTGTACTCAATGTGCGGTACAAAGTTTCTAAATTATGGTGATGCCATATAGGGATACAAAGGACAGGCAGGGCACGACACAGCTAACGAGCTTTCTTCAAACACTGCAGCATATGGGAGATGGATCTGCATTGACTGCAGCTTTTAATATGTTCCCTTACAATTATAATATTAACATCCATTGTGAAATGTTTGGTACTTTGCATGGATGGGCAAAGAAATCATAAAAATTTTTGTGAATGGAACAATTACAGGGCACATGTATTCATATCAATTTAACCACATCTCTAAAAATTGTCGAAAAATTTAAGTAACGAAGTTGCTATCCTCATTGTTGCCACCCTCACTAGGTACATCAAAAAAAGTATTAGAATGAGGTGAATGCTGGTTTGCTGGTGTCCGAATACATCCAATTCCTTGGCATCTTTCAGTGTAAGTTCTAGGGATATTACACAACTGTTGGTATTGATAACCTGATTTTTCTTTGGGCTGCTATACAACTGGCCTTTCTATGCAAACATCACCTATAGATATCCTTTTTTTTATCTTGGAAAGCCTTACCGTAGTGTTGGGAGGAATATATGTGCCCATTTACATAAATGAGGCTTTCAAGCATATCTTCCTATCTTTTTATGAGCCATTCGTGTCCAATATTATTTTAAATAACAAGGAAATTCAGTTCTGCCACATTAACTCTTCGTCATATCAGCCATCTCGACACTATTTTAACTTAACTATTCCATTCCCTTGTGGCTGGGCTTTAACTTCAGCCTAGTATGTTCCAACTTATTTGTGATGCTTTTCTTTCCTCACTTCAGTCCATATTTTGTCAGTTTTGGTAGCTGCTCTTTAAGCATCATTTTCAGTGGGAGATATTTCTGGATACCCTTGTGTGTTACTCTCACTTCTTGCATGTCCTTTTCTACTTCAGTGAATCAGGTCTTCTTGATTTTCTTGTTGAGAGAGTAGTAGAGGATCAAATTGCTCAGCCTTGTAGGACTCTCACAAGCAATGTGGCTTTAGAAAACAACCGTCCTCCTGAGATTTTTTTGGACATGGGTACAGAATTCAGTTTTATTTGACTGGACGTAGGATCTTCATCAAGATTCTTTTCTTATATCTAAGTTCTTGATCAGACTAATTGTATTTATAGTGAGGCATTCTGTGGCATATTCAGGGTGTCTACAGGTCATGAAAGTCATGAAATAGTAATGAAAATGAACATATGGTCATGAAAGTAATGAAAATGTGATGTAATTGAGTGGGTGGACAAGAATTTTGTTTTGTGTGTCAGTCAGGGGCAGCAAATTAGCACTACCTCAAAAATGTTATACCCTGCAGTTCGCTTAATACAAATTTCACTAGCACTGTTATCTGTAGGAAACTTGTGTGCCCATCTGTGCAAACCGTTACCAGAGCCTTGCTGGTGTGGTTTGCGTCCTTGATGGGCAAGTGCGGATGGAGAAATTTGGAGGTTGGCTTTGTTGAGCTATATGTGGTGTATACATCTAGTGTAAATGATGTATAAATTGTAGCTATGCCCATAACAGTGCTGCCATCTTGTGTTTCTGGGGGAGTGTCAATTAGAACAACTTTTCTTTATTATGTCCATTCTCATATCTATTTAAATCTCCTCAATCCTCATATTTTTGGAAAGACATTTCGTTAAAGGGTTTTTTAATAATTAATATTAAACAATGGGTATTTTAATCTTGTTTTAAAGGTATTAAGGATTATCAGAGTAAAATCGATTTCTTGCAAACCAAAATGTATCCCACGCCGTAGTAGTACTACTCCTGCACTGTAACTTGGCATCTGTAAAGCAGGGAAAGTGCACAGTATTTACTGTGGGAAGAGATGGAGTGCAGGGGGGAACACACTCCTCTTCCATGTATGATAAGCACACATTGTGGGCAACACAAACTTGTACTGTGAGCGCCCATGAAAGCAGCATTGTGCATGATGAATTTGTCAGGTAAGTTATGAAAAGGTTACAAATTTTTATCCTCTGAAAATCTGTGGACACCTTGATATGGGGCCTCCTGTGATATTACTGTGTAACAATCTCATATCTTGGCATTAATGGATATGGTTTCTTCTTGTAGACAGTTTTGGTTAGTTGACATGCTGTTTGTAGTTTCCTGATCCAGCATGCAAAGCCTTCTTCCTCAGAGGTGTTTGATTCTATCCGCTCTCCTATGTATCTAAAATTCACTGTTTGTTTGATCACTCTTCTTGCACCTCGAGTACTGTGGATGGTGACTTGATGATAGTTACAAATTACGTTTTGTTGATGGAGATATCTGGTCCTGAAACCTGAGTCAATTTTCATTACCTTTGTCACTCATTTCTTGTGGCCCCTACCAGATCACTTTCTTGAGCGTGTGATTGAGAAGTAGATGTGAGGGTCAATGTCCTTGCCTGCCTCCCCTACTGTTTCCAAAATCATCTGCGATCTCTACAATAAACTTGTCTTTGGAGGAGGCCTTATTAACAGTCTATCAGATACTAGTCCTTTTTTTTATTTAAACCAGTTGCTTTCAGAATTCCAAGAAGAGTTGCTTGGTCAACTGAATTGTAAATCTTTTTAAAATAAAAAAAAAAATAAAAAATTACACCGCCCCCAGGATTTGCATAGCTTGTTTCTGTTTTTGAGTAAAACACCTTCTACAATATTCTTTTGCCCACAGGAAATCTATGAACATCCCAGTGTAGGGGTGTATAAGTCAACCTGAATTGTTAATGTACTCCAGTCTATCAAACTGTGTCTCCAGTTCTGAAGGAGACAGTATGACTGGTGTAGGCTGTTCAGTCTTCAGCATATCTTTGAAGAGTCATTTCAGGCTTACACTGGAACACACATTCCCCTCAGGGAACTCTCAGTTCCTCTGTGAGTACGTGTGTGGCAAACATGGTGCCCCAAGCAATTGCAACACTTGTTCCCTTCCTGTGGTGCAATTGTACACTCGTGACTATATATTTTCTCAGATTTACCATGCAAGACAAATTTCCTGCTGACAGCCTAGCTTGCTTGAAGGACATTGAATATGGCTTTTCCACTTTGTTCCCATTATTTAATATCATGTATTATGTTTAACTTTCATTTGGTCCACAAATCTGGGTATGACCTCCACTTTTTTTTAAACATATTTACAGAATGTGCAAGCCATGTGCGACAGGTTCACCCAGTAGCCAGCATGATAGCCAATCCATGTGGGGGAGGGAGGTATTTGGTAGCCCCCAACTGTGCAGGGATTGCACTATTGATATCCGAGCTGTAATCTCTCTGTGCATGCTGTCTGTCTGGGGGGACTGGGACTTCGGGACTAGCCATCACTCCAGGTGGACATAGCTTTGGCTGGGTGGTGCCCATTAGGAGAAACCCTCATTCGGGGTAGGTGGCATCGTGTTGGATATTTGGTATCACAAAATGGCCAAAGTTATCAGCCAGTGGCCATGAAGCTGTGGCAGTCGCTTCAAGCAGAGGGCAAGTGCAGGTTGTCAAGACCCTATAAACTTTCACCACTTCTGGTATTGGGAGCTAGAATAGACCTGCAGTTATTCCTTACTTGTCATAAGAGGTGACTAAATGGAGTCTTATACCTAACAAAGCTTTTAAGTTTTATGATTCAGCTGTTATTAGGACTCCTGTCAGTTTTCTCTCATTTCATAACCTTTCCGTCAACCTTTTTGGCATACTTACTTATGACCCCCTTTTGGCATTTGAGCTCCACTCTCTGAAATTTCACAAAAGTGCAGGCCATCTGGGGCAGGACACCTATGTGGTGTATAAACTATCCATTGTGTGCTGTGATCTTTTGCACCTTCTATTAGATTAGATTTATGTTCTCACCCGAAATCCAGCACGGTAGCCAATCCCTCAAGTGGGACCCCTTACATGTATAAACTGCCCAGAATTCCACCTCCCTTGTTAGCCAATGTGTTCAGTTTTCAAGAGGGCGAAGAAATCCAGGAATATAAAATGCTTGACTGCCTGTCATATCAAGACATGAAGAAAAAGTTTGAATGAATCTCCCACTGATATGATGTCTGACTTTATTGCCAGAATCCACACCTACTGTGATGACAAGGTCTCAGATGGTAACTACTGGTCCTAGCCACATATTAGTGCCTATTTTTCTGTTTGGAGAGATGACATCAGCTCCCTTGATCTACAATCCCACAGCATCAGTGGTAATCATGCCCCCCCCCCCCCCTTCCCCCGCAAATCTCTTCCTCTGATCAGTGTAGTTGGAGGTACCTTGTCCTCAACCGTCATAAAAGATGTAGACACTTGCCAAGGTGTCCCCTCCCAGCACAAAATAGGCCAGTAGTCAACCACTGTTGGCTGACAGAACCACAGAGCTGCAAGCTGTAGAAAAGAATGCTATTCTTCTGTGCCAGAAGTAGAAACAGGAAATCATACAGAAACTGAAACCTCACAGGGATGAGAAGTTAAACCAAATTCTGCTGCTACAGTTGATACTGCCCCCATCTCCCCAGAGATCGAGCCTATGAATACTGGTAAAGACTTAGACATTTGGATGGAACATGATTCAGCAGCAAAGTAGTTCATGCTCCCATTTCCCATTTGCTGCTTTGTCAGATCTCCTTCTGACATTCCTTGGATGGAACTGCAATGGCTACCATCACCAGCTGGCTGTACTCTATCAATTAATAGCTGCGTACTCTGCAGTTGCCGTGGCACTTCAGGAGACACAGATCTCAGAAATCCTACTGTTAAAAACTACGAATATTATTGTTAAGATCACATTAATGCTGAAAGAGCATTTGGAGAAGTTTACACACTCATACACGTGGGCACTTTCAGTGAGCATTTGCCAAGGACCACTACATTAGAAACTGTGGCTGCTCTTGTCTGCCTGTTAGTTATGGTAACAGTATGTAATATCTGTTTACCGCCAGACAGATCTCTACCATAGCACGAGCTGGTGGAAGTAGTGGAACAGCAACATTCACATTTTCCCTACTGGGGGACTGCAGTGCCCACAGTCCTCTGTGGGGCAGCAAAACCACATCTAGCAGAGACTGAGTAATGGAATAATTAATTTCAGGACTGAGTATCTACCTACTTAACACTGGAGTTCCAGCATACTGCAGTACAGCTTATGGAACATACTCGGCCATAGATCTTACTGTCTGCAGCCAAGCATCTCACCCTTGTTTCAGTGGTCCGTCCATGTTGACCTCTGCAACAGCGACCACTTTTCCTATCACTGTCTCTTTCTCATATCACCAACAGAGTGAACAAGCAACCCTTCTGAAAGCCAACTGGCAAACTTTCACCTATAAAGCAACTTTTGAAACCGGTCAAGAGAAAGATATTGAACGAGTAGTACCAGGTACTGATGACTTCATTGCACACGCTGCAGAAGCTACGATATCCTATTCTTCAGGCCCTTCCTACCAGAAACTACATCTACACTCCACATGCTACCTTGTAGTGTTGGCAGGGGATACTTTGTGTACCACTGCCATTTCCCTCCTTACTGATTCCAGTTGCGAATGGTTCACAGAAAGGTCGATTGCCTGTAAGCTTCCATGTGGGCTCGAATCTCTCTCCAATTTTATCTTTGTGGCCTTTGCATGCTGTATATATAGAAGGAAGCAATATATTTGTTGACTCTTCTAGGAATATACACTCTTGAAACTTCAGCAGTAAGCCATGCTGTGATGCAGAATGCCTCTCTTGCAGCGTCTGCCTCTGGAGTTGGTTGATCATATCTGTGATGCATTTGTGCTTATGGAATGAACATGTAACAAAATGTGCTGCTCTTCTTTGGACCTTCTCTGGTTCCTCTATCAGTCCTACCTGGTGTCGATCCCATATAGAAGAGCAATATTGAAGTATTGGTTGAACAAGTGTTTTGTAAGTTACTTCCTTTGTTGATGGAATGCAGTTCCTGAGGATTCTTCCAACGAATTGATGTGACATCTTCTGCATTACTTGCAATTAATTTTTCGTGTTTGTTCCATTTCAAATCATTCCATGTGCGTACTTCTAGATATTTTATGGAATAACTGCCTCCAGTGACTGTTCTGCAGTTGTGCAATAATACAATAACAGATCTTTCTGTATTTGTATTCACAGCACATTACATTTGTTTATGTTGGGCATCAATTGGCACTTCTTGCAACATCTTCCTGCATTTTAATAGTTTTCTAGCATAGCAACTTTCCTGTATACTACAGTATTATCTACGAAAAGCCTCATGGAACTTCAGACTTTATCTACTAGGCCATTTATATGTATTGTGAAAAGTAATGGTCATGTAACAGTCCTCTGGGGAGCACACAAAGTTACTCTTATGTCTGAAAACTTCCCTCCATTCAGAAGGACGTACTGTGTTCTGTTTTCTATAAACTCTTCAGTCTGATCACACAGTTGGTATGATATTCTGTATGCTCATATTTTATTCATTAGGTGGCAATGCAGAACTTCATATAATGACTTACAGGAGTGAAGGAACATGGCATCTACCTCAGCACTTGTATATACTGCTTTCTGGGTCTGATGGATGGACTGAGCAAGCTGAGTTTCACTGAGGAGATTCACATTCTCCAGAAACATCATAGAATGCGAGTGTAAAACATGTCCCAAAATTCTACAACTGACTGTCGTCAGAGATATAGGCCTTTAGTGTTGTGCATCTGTTTGATGACCCTTCTTGAAAATTGGAATGACCTGTGCTTTTTTATAATCAGGAACACTTCGCTCCTCTGAAGATTCATGGTACATTGCTGCTAGAAGAAGGGCAAGTTCTTTCACGTACTGTATGTAGAACTTGTGCCATGGTGGTCCGAAGGAATCGTGACAGCTGTCAGGTAGTGTTGATGGGTACTCCAGTGAAACAAACTCCATCCTGCTGCAGAACATCTAATAGCATTCTAGAGACTTTGAGCAAAGGCATGGTTTTTAGTAAAGTGCAAGCAGCAGCAGTGTTGGGAACAGTATGTATCATCTATGAGAGCCCACACTCCACCTCAAGTATGGACTAAACTCTTCCACATTTGCGGACACCTGCCATCAACAGTAATTCCTGGCACCACCCTAAATGGTGACATATGCACTGATCCCGTGGTCATTGCTGAATGTTTCATAACACACTTCGTCAAAGTTTCCCCAGATGCAATAAGCTATCATCCTAATTTCCTGCCTCAGAGGTGCTTGTAAGTGTGAAACTACTTATCCTTCTGTGCACAAGGCCTGGCTTGACTCATACACTGTTCCATTTAGTGAATGGAAGTTGCTTAGTGTTTTGAATGTTGCAACACAGCCCCTAGACCTGATACAATCCGTAATCAAATGCTTAAACAGCATAGCAATGAAAGAATGGTGGGTATTATTATTTTTAAACTGGAACTGGGAAACGACTGTCAAATATTGACTGCCTAAGGAGGGCATGGTTGGCTGCTGACACTGGTGGTGCCTGGAAGCCAAAGGACGTTTTTCACAATTTATAAGTGGCTTTAGGGTGCTCCAGTCCACCACAGCCCAACTGATTCATCTGCTGGAATATGCAGTGCACAGTGCTTTCATGTGCACCGGCACCTGATCGCTGTGTTCTTTGATCTATAGGGGGCATTCAGTACCAGCTGGCACTATCACATTTTGTCTACCCTGCATGAGTGGGGCTTCTAGGGCTGCTTATCCAGTTTCATCCAGAATTTCTTATCCCTGTGACCGTTTCGGGCCCAGATAGGTTCAGCGCTCAGTGAGAAATACGTAAAGGAAACTGGGACCTCTCAGGCATCGGTTTTGGGCGTAACCCTTTTTTCATTCCAGTTAATGGTGTCATGACTACAGTGGACTCATGATCTCACTGTCACTGTATTGGGCAATCTTTGTATTACAGCTCTAAATCATTGCCCACCACTTCAGGGGGCTATACCAAAAGCACGTAACTGGGTCCTGACTCATAGATATCAATTCTCATGACAATCACATAGTGCAGTTTTGTATAGACTCAGGACTGTGCATCCACACACAGTTAATGAAACTTTCAAATTCTTAGGACTCTTATTTGACTATGAGTTAACATGGTTGCTACATTTATACCAGCTCAAGGCAAATTGCATGAGGAAACTTAATACCCTCAGATTCTCAGTAGCACCTCCTGAGATGTAGACCACATGGTTCTTCTGTGATTCAGCAGAGTGCTAATTTTATACCAGGCATATGGGTGCATTACTAACGGATCAGCAGCACAGTCAGTGCTGAGTTGTTGGACCCTGTCTGCCACAGTGTGTGGTTGGCAACTAGAGCTCTCCGTAAGAGACCTATAGTCTGTCTCCTGGTGGATGCTGGTATGCCACAACTGAGAGTCAGGCAACAGCAACTGTTGGCAAAAAACATGTTCACAATGTGTCAGATGCATTCCAATCCATGTTACTTGACACTGTTCCACAACCAACAGTTCAGACTGTTTAAGAATCACCCAGAAAATGTGTAAACTGGCTGGGATACGATTGGAACCTTTATGCAAGAACCTCAACTGCCCTTCTTGTCTGTGTTCTGAGTGTTTCCTCTCGGCACCTCCCATTGTATATACCCAGTCCTGTGATTCGGGTGAACCTCTTTTGTGACTCTAAGGAAAATGCTGATCCCAACATTCTCAGATCTCTGTTCTGTTCACTTCTCCGTGGCTACCCCAAATTCAACATGCATCTTACACGTATGGATCTCAAGTCAATGACAGGATCAATGTTACTTTTGTACACACAAGGGACATGACAGGTACTCTCTGCCAAGTGCATAATTTGTGTACAGTGGAGAGCTGGTAGCCATATCAGGGCTCTGCAGTACATTGAAACTTTCTTCACAAAAGACTTTCTGGTTACTAGAAACTCCATTAGCTGCTTACAAGGCTTGGTCACTAACCTATTAGTTGACCTCCATAGCTCTGGTATGACATTGGTCTGACATTGAGCCACATGGGTATACCAGGAGTTGAACTCACTGACAAATTAGGTAAAGAAGCAACCACAGGAGAAAAATTTAAACTTGTAGCACCAGGAAGAGAATTAAGACTGCAACTGTGACCCCACATTTTGAAAATCTGAGACATTGAATAGCAGGCTATCACAACCTTCTAGAAAGTGAGAGCAGTCGAGGGCACCACCAAAGTGTAGCATACTTCTCATCAGGCCTTTCAGAAAGATGCCAGTGTTCCATATTGACTGCGTATCAGCCATACGAGACTTATCCATGGGTTCCTTGTGCGTCAAGAGGATCCTCCCTCAATGCAACTCTGGTAGCCCTCTCATGATGGCCCATACACTCACAGTTTGTGCCCTGCTGGCTGATTTGAGACAAGCAGTCAACCTGTCTACCTCATTTCATAAGACACTTGGGGACATTTGCTTAGCAGCTACCAAAGTGGTATGTTTCCTTAGAGAAAGCATATTTTATAGCAAAATCTAATGCATTCCTACATTCGTCATCTGGGGTGATTGTGAAAGGAATACCTCTTGCTGTGGTGTGTGCCCCAAGTGGCCACGGGCTACTTTTTCCATCTGTGCTCATCGCGTTTCAGTCCCCTGGTGCAATTATCCTTGCAGAGATGCTATCCGTGCTCGACAACGTGCTTTACGTACCTTTCGCTGCCATCCCACACTGGCGAATTGTACACTCCTGGAAATGGAAAAAAGAACACATTGATACCGGTGTGTCAGACCCACCATACTTGCTCCGGACACTGCGAGAGGGCTGTACAAGCAATGATCACACGCACGGCACAGCGGACACACCAGGAACCGCGGTGTTGGCCGTCGAATGGCACTAGCTGTGCAGCATTTGTGCACCGCCGCCGTCAGTGTCAGCCAGTTTGCCGTGGCATACGGAGCTCCATCGCAGCCTTTAACACTGGTAGCATGACGCGACAGCGTGGACGTGAACCGTATGTGCAGTTGACGGACTTTGAGTGAGGGCGTATAGTGGGCATGCGGGAGGCCGGGTGGACGTACCGCCGAATTGCTCAACACGTGGGGCGTGAGGTTTCCACAGTACATCGATGTTGTTGCCAGTGGTCAGCGGAAGGTGCACGTGCCCGTCGACCTGGGACCGGACCGCAGCGACGCACGGATGCACGCCAAGACCGTACGATCCTACGCAGTGCCGTAGGGGACCGCACCGCCACTTCCCAGCAAATTAGGGACACTGTTGCTCCTGGGGTATCGGCGAGGACCATTCGCAACCATCTCCATGAAGCTGGGCTACGGTCCCGCACACCGTTAGGTCGTCTTCCGCTCACGCCCCAACATCGTGCAGCCCGCCTCCAGTGGTGTCGTGACAGGCGTGAATGGAGGGACAAATGGAGACGTGTCGTCTTCAACGATGAGAGTCGCTTCTGCCTTGGTGCCAATGATGGTCGTATGCGTGTTTGGCGCCGTGCAGGTGAGCGCCACAATCAGGACTGCATACGACCGAGGCACACAGGGCCAACACCCGGCATCATGGTGTGGGGAGCGATCTCCTACACTGGCCGTACACCTCTGGTGATCGTCGAGGGGACACTGAATAGTGCACGGTACATCCAAACCGTCATCGAACCCATCGTTCTACCATTCCTAGACCGGCAAGGGAACTTGCTGTTCCAACAGGACAATGCACGTCCGCATGTATCCCGTGCCACCCAACGTGCTCTAGAAGGTGTAAGTCAACTACCCTGGCCAGCAAGATCTCCGGATCTGTCCCCCATTGAGCATGTTTGGGACTGGATGAAGCGTCGTCTCACGCGGTCTGCACGTCCAGCACGAACGCTGGTCCAACTGAGGTGCCAGGTGGAAATGGCATGGCAAGCCGTTCCACAGGACTACATCCAGCATCTCTATGATCGTCTCCATGGGAGAATAGCAGCCTGCATTGCTGCGAAAGGTGGATATACACTGTACTAGTGCCGACATTGTGCATGCATGCTCTGTTGCCTGTGTCTATGTGCCTGTGGTTCTGTTAGTGTGATCATGTGATGTATCTGACCCCAGGAATGTGTCAATAAAGTTTCCCCTTCCTGGGACAATGAATTCACGGTGTTCTTATTTCAATTTCCAGGAGTGTATTTATTACAAACGAGTCCGAGCGCAATGTCGTCGAGTCATCAGAGACAGCAAAAAAGCTTGTTGGGCCTCTTTCACAAGCTCCTTTAACAGTTTTACTCCCTCTTCTGTCGTCTGGGGGTGGCCAGCCTGTGCTGTGCTGTGTCGGGCATTAAGGCCCAGTGCTTGATACCTGGCCTGACTTCTCGTAATGAGATACTTGTGGACCTTGTGGATGTCAATAACGCCTTCGGCCGCTTTTTGCGGAGGTTTCAAGCTCTGCCCATTACCACTCTGCCTTACTTTCCAGAAAAGAGGCAGAAGAGGCTCGGCGACCTTCCTTCCACTCGCTGAATCTGGAAGATTATAATGCCCCTTTTACCATGCGGGAACTCGAACGTGCACTTGCACTGTCCCGGTCCTTTGCTCCAGGGCCAGATGCCATTCACGTTCAGATGCTGACACACCTTTCTCCAGCGGGCAAATGCTTTCTTCTTCGTACCCATAATCGCGTCTGGACCGAAGTTCAGGTCCCCATGCGTTGGCGTGAGGCCGTCGTTGTTCCCATACCCATACCCGGGCAGGATAGATACCTTCCTTCTAGTTACCGCCTCATTTCTCTTACAAGCTGTGTCTGTAAGGTGATGGAGCGCATGGTTAACGCTCGGTTGGTTAGGATTCTAGAATCTCGATGGCTACTTACCAATGTTCAATGTGGCTTTCGTTGACGGCGCTCCGCTGTTGACCACCTTGTGACCTTGTTGACATTCACCATGAACAACTTTTTGCGAAAGCGCCAAACGGTAGCTGTGTTCTTCGATTTGGAGAAGGCTTACAATACCTGTTGGAGAGGAGGTATCCTCCGCACTATGCACAGGTGGGGCCCTCATGGTCGCCTGCCACTTTTTATTGATTCTTTTTTAACAGATCTAATGTTTAGGGTACGTGTGGGTTCCGTATTGTCCGAAGTCTTCCTCCAGGAGAATGGAGTGTCTCAGGGCTCCGTTTTGAGCTTAGCCCTTTTTGGCATAGCGATCAATCCAATTATGGATTGCATTTCATCTAATTTCTTCGGCTCTCTTTTCGTCGATGAGTGCGCGATCTACTGCAGTGCCCAGAGAACGTGCCTCAAGGTGCGCTGCCTTCAGCGTTGTCTTGACAGCCTATACTCATGGAGTGTGGCTAATGGCTTCCGGTTCTCTGAAGAGAAGACGGTTTGCATCAACTTTTGGCGATATAAAGTATTCCTTCCACCATCCTTACATCTCGGTCCCGTTGTTCTCCCATTCATCGAGACAACGAAGTTTTTAGGGCTCACACTGGACAGAAAACTTTGTTGGTCTTCGCATGTCTCTTATTTGGCTGCCCGTTGTACAAGTTCACTTAATGTTCCGTGTTCTTAGTGGTTCATCTTGGGGAGCGAATCGCACTGTCCTGCTTGGCTTATATCGGTCCATAGTCTGATCAAAGCTGGATTATGGGAGCCTTGTCTACTTGTCTGCTCGGCTATCCCTCTTACGCTGTCTCAACTCCATCCATCATCGGGGGTTACGTCTTGCGACCGGAGCATTCTATACTAGTCCCGTCGAGACGAGTCTTGATGCTGAAGCTGCCGAATTACGATTGACCTGCCAGTGTGACGTACTGCTTTGTCGGTATGCCTGCCGGCTATTGTCAATGCCCGACCACCCTTCTTATCAGTCCTCCTCCGATGATTCGACCGTCAGTATGGGTTGTATGTGTCTGCCCTGCTGCCCCCTGGAGTCCGCTTTCGTCGCCTGCTTCGACAATTGGTTTTTGCCCTCCCTACCACCTTCAGAGAGGGTGAGAGCCCGACACCACCTTAGCTCCAGGCTCCAGTTAACATTCATCTTGACCTCAGCTTGCTCCTGAAGGAGGGTACTCTGGATGCAGTGTATTGCTCACGGTTTGTCGAATTTCGTGCGCGACTCACCGGTAACACCTTTATTTACACTGGTGGCTCCAAAACTGACTATGGTGTTGGCTGTGGCTTTGTCGTCGGAGACATCACCTTTAAATACCCGCTCCTCGACCAGTGTTCCAGCTTTACGGCCAAGTTTTTTTTCTCTCTCTCAGGCCGTTTGGTATGTCTGCCGCCACTGCCATTCTCCGTATGTACTCTGCTCTGATTCACTCAGTGCTCTTCAGAGCCTTGGAGCTCCATATTCGGTCCATCCCTTGGTGCAATGGATCCAGCAATCCCTCCATTCTTCTGCTGATGATTGCTCTCCTGTTACCATTATGTGGGTTCCAGGCCATGTAGGAGTGCCTGGGAGTACGGATTAGTAGTGATTTAAAATGGAATGATCATATAAAGTTGATCGTTGGTAAAGCAGAAGCCAGACTGAGATTCATTGGAAGAATCCTAAGGAAATGCAATCCGACAACAAAGGAAGTAGGTTACAGTACGCTTGTTCACCCAATGCTTGAATACTGCTCAGCAGAGTGGGATCTGCACCAGGTAGGGTTGATAGAAGAGATAGAGAAGATCCAACGGAGAGCAGCGCGCTTCGTTACAGGATCATTTAGTAATTGCGAAAGCGTTACGGAGATGATAGATAAACTCCAGTGGAAGACTCTGCAGGAGAGACGCTCAGTAGCTCAGTACGGGCTTTTGTTAAAGTTTCGAGAACATACCTTCACCGAAGAGTCAAGCAGTATATTGCTCCCTCCTACGTATATCTCGCGAAGAGACCATGAGGATAAAATCAGAGAGATTAGAGCCCACACAGAAGCATACCGACAATCCTTCTTTCCACGAACAATACGAGACTGGAATAGAAGGGAAAACCGATAGAGGTACTCAGGGTACCCTCCGCCACACACCGTCAGGTGGCTTGCAGAGTATGGATGTAGACGTAGATGTAGAATGAGGCTGCTGATGCTGCGGCCAAGGCTGCAGTCCTCCTGCCTTGGCCAGTTTGCCTTTGTGTCCCATCTTCTGACATTAGTGGGGTTGTTTGTAAGAGGTTTGTGTCATTATGGTGGGATACTTGGTCGTCACTTCAAGAAAATAAGCTCCGGGCCATAAAACCATTCCCAACAGCTTGGACAACCTCCTCCCGACCCTCTCGGCGAGAGGTCATTTTGGCCAGGTTGTAGATTGGGCATTGCCGGTTTAGCCGAAACAGCAAGAAACAAGACAAAAGCTATAAATACTTATGCTATACCAATATTGACCTATTCATTTGGAGTAGTGAAATGGAGTAACACAGACCTAGAAGCACTCAATACACTTAACACGATTACAGTGCCACAAATATAGAATACATCACATACATTCAGCAACAGAAAGATTCACATTAAGCAGAAAGGAAGGAGGAAGGGGATTTATCGACATAAAAAACCTACATTATGAACAAGTAGACAATTTAAGAAAATTCTTTATAGAACAAGCAGAAACTAGCAAAATACACAAAGCAATCACTCATGTAAATACATCGGCTATACCATTGCAATTTCATAACCACTTCTACAACCCTTTAGATCACATAACATCAACAGATACGAAGAAAGTAAATTGGAAAAAGAAAACACTACATGGCAAGCACCCGTATCATCTAACACAGTCACACATCGATCAAGACGCATCCAACACATGGCTAAGAAAAGGCAATATATACAGTGAAACGGAAGGATTCATGATTGCAATACAGGATCAAACAATAAACACAAGATATTACAGCAAGCATATTATTAAAGATCCCAATACCACAACAGATAAATGCAGACTTTGCAAACAACAAATAGAAACAGTAGATCACATCACAAGCAGATGTGCAATACTAGCAAATACAGAATACTGCAGAAGACATGACAATGTAGCAAAAATAATACATCAACAGCTTGCCTTACAACATAAGCTTATAAAATAACACGTTCCCACATACAAGTATGCACCACAAAATGTACTGGAGAATGATGAATACAAATTATAGTGGAACAGAACCATTATAACAGATAAAACAATGCCACATAACAAACCTGACATCATACTCACCAATAAAAAGAAGAAATTAACACAACTAATCGAAATATCCATACCCAATACAACAAATATACAAAAGAAAACAGGAGAAAAAACTGAAAAATACATCCAACTGGCTGAGGAAGTCAAGGACATGTGGCATCAGGATAAAGTTGACATTATACCAATTATTTTATCAACTACAGAAGTCATACCACACAATATCCACCAGTACATCCACGCAATACAGCTACATCCAAACTTATATATACAACTACAGAAATCTGTAATTATTGATACATGTTCAATTACCCGAAAGTTCCTAAATGCAATGTGACATATACCGTACAGTTAAAAGGAAGTGACGCTTGATCAAGGTCTGCGTCACTTTCCATTTTTGACTAGACATAACATCTGAGAAAAGAAAGAATAATAATAATAATAATAATAATAATAATAATCTCAATAATCTCGTCCTCCTCCTATGAACTTTCTCTGCTTGTTCCCACTGTAGAAAGAAACAAACCCAACGAATTGCAGACAGTTATTCCCCTCAGATCCTGGTTTTACATGAACAAACAACTGGATGATATATATGTTACCGTAAGATGCCACCAGAATCTAAACGTGGTATAGGGACCAATATTTCACCGTCACTTCAGACGGATAAAGTACTACATGAACACTTGGAGAAGCACGGGATTCATATCGTATACCACATGCATTGAAGCGTGACAGAAAATAACATTGACACAAGCACGTTCGTCCTTGCTTTTGACAGGGATTCACATATAGAGAAGATCAAAATCTTGTTTATCCCAGAAATGACTGTTTAAATGTCAGTGACTTGCACGCATAACTTTCTGTTGTACTCGTGAACTGATTTGTGGAGATTGGACAGCTACTTCATGAAATTTCACCATGTCTGTGTCAATGGTGGAAGTAATTACTCTCCCCATTCCCTGAAATGTGCTACCCTAATCAAGGAATACAAAATCCAGGAACTGAAGGTCACAGATTGCCTCTTTTGAAGCTTGGAAAAATATGTGGTTGTTTGTATCCAGTCTGTGATGTTAACTTTTGTCACTACTGTCACTAGGTTGTCTACAGTACCTGGCATATTTCCTCCCTCAGTGTCAACCTCTTGGTAGTCGTGCAAATGAACTTGACCATTGTGGCTTTACGCCCTCCCCTCTTATGCTTCCTGCAGCACCATCATTGGGGACCACTCCCTGCACCTGCCTGGAGAAGGAGCATCATCTTCTGGCATCCACTAGTGACATGACTTTCTTTTGGGAACCCTCTCCATTGATATCCATAGATCAGCAAACTGACACGAGGCTGAAGGAGGCAAGGCTGTCCACTCTTCTTCTGTTCCTACACCCACAGTAGATAGCCTGCACAAGATTCTTGACCATAAAAAGACGTGAAAGAAGAAAAGGAGGAACCTTGGGAGGCTACTCTGGTGACCCCAGAGGCTCCAGACCTCCCCATGGTGTCAGGCTCCAACTGTTTGATGATTTACACCACCACCACCACCACCACCACCACCACCACCGACAGTGTTCATGGGGTGGGACGTATTCTCTTGGCGCCTACACACCTTACCAGAACACCCTCAATATGATGATCCAATGGGTAAACAATGAATATTACTATCACTTGCCTGAACTACAACGAATTTATTCTTGTTCTGTGGCCTGTGTTACTCTCCACAACCCTCCTCCCTCCCTCCCCCTGTGGGTCCGGGGGTTAGAATAGGCCTGAGGTATTCCTGCCTGTCATAAGAGGTGACTAAAAGGAGTCTCACCATTTTTGGCCTTTATGTGGTGGTCCCCTGTAGGGTTTGACATCCGTTTTTCAAAATTTTCCCGAATTGGTGAAGGGCACCTTACACGGACCATCATGTCCATCGTGCATTGAGATCTTTAGCCCACTTTCTCATCATCGCATTTCAGTCCCGCTCATTCTCCATCTCTTGGGCGAGGACGCCGCTGGGTGCATTTTCCATCATGCACTATGCAGTGTCGCTATACGCATTGACAATGACCGTGGACATCTTTGCACCAGATATCTAGAACTATAGTCTGTTGTGGTGGGGCCACCATATACCCTGTCGGTTGTAGCCCCCTGAACACACAGCGACTGCTCTGCTGATACCTGCGCCATTAACTCCCCATGTTTGCCAAGGGGTAGATGCCCATCCCCCTGGAGCAATACCCCCCCCCCCCCCCCCCCCCCCCCCCCGCACACCCAGGGGGCTCACGGTCCTTGCTTTGCGATTTGGTTTTGTTAAGTAATTACCTCATCCTCTTGGCATTCTCTGGTCCCACTTTGGAGGTTTGACCTCCGTTACTAAATTTCTATTCTGTAGTGTGTGTCATTCGGGGAAGAGCACTGTATCTAGTGTCTCTGGTGTGTGCTCTCCTAGTTCCTTCCATCTTTTCCTTCACGTCATTGTCTGATGCTAGGGTACATAGCCAGCATGGTAGCCAGCCCGTTTGGTGGGGTCACTATGTATCCTTTTGGTTGACCCCCCTGAAAACACAGGAATCACACTTCAGATACCTGAGCTGTTACCTCCTCATGTAAGCCTAGGAGTGGTTGCTTGTCATCATGGAGCATTGGAACTCCTGGGAATGGCTGCCGTGCCAGATGGCCCTTGCTGTGGCTGGGTGGTGCTCGTGTGGAGAGCCCCTGATCAGAGTGGGCGGTATTAGGGTGGACGCTATGCAAATGAAACTATATGGGTCCAGAACTCTGGCCTTTCTTCTACGGCCGCCTCTTTGAATGGAAATGATTCTTCTACTGCTACTTCTCCTGTCCCTTCGGCCTTACCTTGGGAGGAGGGTCAGGCTTGTCGGTTAGGGGCGAAACCTTTCCCCTGCTATCTGGTTTGCACGAGGAGTGATGGGGATACTTTCACCAATACCAAACCTGTATTTTTTGTGGATCACATTGAAGACAAGTTTGGCGAAGTGGACACTCTGAGCGAGATGTGGTCGGGTTCGTTGTTGATCAAAACTGTTTCAGCTGCCCAGTCTGTGGCCCTTCGTGCTTGTGATCAACTTGGCAAAATTCTTGTGCCCATTACCCCCTCCCCCACCAGTCTTTGAGTATGGTTCAAGGTGTAATTTTTCACAGGGACCTCATCCTTCAAACTGATGAAGAACTTAGGGACAATCTAGGACGGCGGGGTGTTCACTTTGTTCGGAATTTTCAGAAGGGCTCAAGGACAATCGCGTTGATACTGCAGCCTTTATCCTGGCCTCTGAAGGGGATACCCTCCCTGAGGTCAAGATTATGGTTTATTGATGTGGCGTGAAGCCGTACGTCTCACCACCTATGAGATGTTTTAAGTGCTTGCATTTTGGACATGTTTTCCCACTCTTTGCAGACCCCTCTCTGTGGTGACTGTGGACGTCCACCCCATGAGTGGAGTTCCTGTGTTCCCCCTCCTGTGTGTGTTAATTGTCATGGCAATCATTCTCCATATTCACTGGATTGTCCGATGTATAAGAAGGAAAAGAAGATACAGGAATATAAGTCCCTTGATCGCCTAACCTACACTGAGGCTCGTAAGAAGTATGCACATCTTCGTCCTGTGTCAATGATGTCTAGCTGTGCTTTAGTTACATCTCCACCCCTTTCTCCGCCTTCCTTACCATAGTCCCGAGCCCCTCTCCTCACCCCCTCTCCTGCGTTTCCCACACCCTCCCCTCCGGGCACCGCTCCCCCTCCCCAGCTGGAGAAGTGTCCCACTTCTTCGGCGTCTGCCGGTCAAGGGCGCCCCTCCCGGGATCCCCCCCCCCCCCCCAATCCCGGCACCTTCCAGGCCAAAGGTCTACTGCCACATGACGACCACAAGAACCATGGTCTGTGGGCCCCCAGGTCATCCGCTCTCTTTCTGTTCCAGATCTAGCTGCAGCTGGCTCCTTTTTGCAGCACAGCCCTCCTCGATCTCAAATAGAAAAGAAGAAGAAGAAGAAGAAGAAGAAACATAAGTCCTGGGGCAAGCAGCCTCTGGTGTCGCCAGAGGTCCAGACCCCACCTTCACAACCTGACTCTGACCTGCTGTTCATGGATATTGTCCCCTCCTTGATGGTGATAACTGGTGACCCGGCGGCATGACTGGCCTTAGCCTGTTCACCTCACCTCCTTCCCCCCCCCCCCCCCCCCCCCTTCCCATTTGAATCATCGTTCTGTGGTAGCAGGGGCTGAGGTCTGAAAGATTCCATTCCCCTGATAGTGTTCTGTTGTTTTTTCTGCCGAATTTTATTGGAGTTATGGGATGCTCTTGTTTTTTTACACTGATGGCTCTAAATCTGCTGATCGTATGGGATATGCCTTCACGTCCTCTGTTGGCATGGAAAATCATCTCCTGCCAACTGCACGTGGGGTGTTTACTGCGGAATTAATGGCAATTTCCCAGGCCCTTACCTTTCAGTCCCAACTCAACCGCGTTTTGTTATGTACGGACTCAGTGAGTGGCCTCCAGACTGTTGATTGGTGTTTTTCCCGCCATCCCTTGGTCTCGGCCATCCGTGCCCATCTCGTTGATCTTCACCATGCTGCTTGTTGTGTGGATTTCCTTTGGGTCCATGGCCATATGGGTATCCCAGTAATGAGCTTGCTGATTGTTTGGTTGGAGGAGCAGTCACTTGCCCCCCCCTTCTCTGTAACCCCTCCCGCTTCATATCAAATCCCACTTTGCACAATCATGGGCCAACTCTTGGGAGGCTACCTCCCTGTCTAATCAATTTCGTGCTACCTGTCACGTAGCATTCTTCCTGCCGCCTCTCCCAAAAAGACTCGACCACCCTGTGTCGTCTCCACATCGGCCATACCAGGCTGACCCATGGTTTTCTTTTGTGTAATAAGCCACCCCCACTTTGTGGTTGTGTGGAGCCTTCCAGTCAGTAGCCCACATTTTGGTGGCATGCCCCTTGTTTCGGCTCTGCGTACTAAGTACAGACTTCCCCGCACTTTACCTTTAATATTGGCAAACGATTCCCGGATGGTTGAACTGGTTTTCAGTTTCCTCTGTGAAAGTGGTTTTTATTTTTGTTCTAAGGTTTTTAATCTCCCTCTGGAGTAGGGGCAGGGTGGTGAGTGTTGGTGTGTCTCCCATTATCAGCTGTGTTTGGAGATTCCTGACTCCCCTTCCTGGCCAAGATCCTCCCTTTTACTCTGTTTTTATTGATTTTAGAGTCAGTTAGTCTCCTTTTACAATATGCACATTTACATTTTAACGGTTGAACGCTTTTGAATATCAGGTGGTCTTGCCTGTACTGCATCGGAGGTGGGATATTTCCTGCCTCTAGCATAGCCTTGGGATTGCCCACTTTCTGACTTTCCTCCTCTTGTTTTCACCATTGACAACATGACTGCTCTTTTTTGCTTTTTAGCCTTTTATCTTTTATTGTTATGACTCTTCTGAGATGTAAATCCATCCGGATGGACCACATTTGAAAGAAGGGACAGATGACCTTGCTGTTTGGTCCCTGCAACGCCAGTCAACCAACTAACCCCTGGGGCATCAGGACTCACAGCAATGGCCATCCTGCCAGGTTGCCTTTGCTGGTGATGGGTGGCGCCTGTGGGGAGGGCCCCTGGTCGGAGTGGGTGGCATCAGGGTGAATGACACGTGATGAAGAGTAGTCCGTCATCTCTTGCTGGTGTTGAACCACCAGCAGTCTCTAAGCGTTCATGAGCTCAATTCAATGCACAGAAGTACAACCCCAAATTGTTCCCCTCCATGGCCACACCGTGGGGGGAACATCAGGCTAAGGATGACAGCAGATCTTATTCGCCTTGGTACCTTGTATGTTTGAGAGCTGATGGGGAATTGTTCATGATGATGAAGCCTTTGTTTTTTGTTAAACATTTAGAGGACATGTTTGGGGAGGTGGAGGGATTGTCCAAAATGAGATCTGGGTCAGCCTTGATCAAAACAGCATTCTCTGCCCAGTCACAGACGTTACTCGCTTGTGACAAGCTGGGGGATGTATCTGTAACCATCACACCCCATAAGAGCTTAAATATGGTCCAGGATATCATATTTCAAGGGACCTCCTTCTGCAGTGTGATGATGAGATGCGTGCCAATTTAGAGTGGCGAGGTGTACATTTTGTCCAGTGTGTCCACCGGGGTCCAAGGGATAATCAGGTTGCCACCGGTGCCTTCATCTTGGCCTTCGAGGGTGATACACTGCCCGAGAAGGCAAGTTGGTCTACCACTGTGATGTAAATCCCTATATCTATCCCCCGATGCCGTGCTTGAAGTGTTGGAAGTTCGGCCATATGTCTTCCTGCTGTACTTCCAGCGTCACATGTTGAGATTGCAGACGCCCATCACATCCTAATACTCCATGTGCCCCACCTCCCATCTGTGTCAGCTGCGGAGAGCACCATTCGCCTTGCTTGGCAGATTGCAGGATTCGCCAGAAATAAAGGTAAAATCATGAAGTACAAGGCCCTGGACCGACTGACTACACTGAGCCTAAGAGAAAATTTGAATGCCGGCATCCTGTACGTATGAAATTGTCTTAGTTCTGGCACCATCAGCTCTGCCAACCCCAGTTGCCTCTCAGAGCTGGAAGACTACACCTGCCCCCTTGATGTTTGGGGGGGGGGGGGGGGGTGGGCGGGGGGGGGGGGGGCGGAGCATTTCCTTCCCTGTTGCTCCTGCAATACCTACTTTGAGAGCAACACCCACCCCTCCCCTCCCTCCCCCCAACCATCATGGATGTCTGTCCCCACTTCTAAGCTGGAGATGCGTAACTCTTCTTCAGCGTCTCTCGCTAGAAAGGGGTCCCTTGGGTCACTCTTTTTCCCAGATTTCTGCTAGTGGGAAAGATGACACCCGCCAGTGACTGAAGAGCTCAATAGCAGCTGGTCATAGGACTTCACGCTCGTCCTCAGTCCCAGAGACTGAGCCAGTGAAGTATTCCCAGCCAAGGAGCAACGAGAGAAATCCAAAAAGAAACCCCTAAGACAAGGGAAATTGCGGTGGCACCCACACCACCACTACCTACAAGTTCTGCGTCTGGCGATGGGGTGGAGATTCTGGTGTCCGCTGAGGACCTAGATCTTGCAAGACTCCTCAGACATAATGGATATAGACTGCTCAGGCAATAAATTGGTGGCAACAGGTGACACTAAGGCGTAAACAGCCTCATTCAGTGTTCCATGCCTTCCCAGTCTCACGATAATGTCTTCCTCCAGTAGAATTTCGGCTGTTTTTTCCACCGCCTGGCTGAGCTACCGCAATTGTTAAGCTTTACACCTGCTATCTGCATTGCCCTCCAGGAAAACTGGTTCCTGGCAATGCGGACCCTTGCCCAGGCGGCTATAAGGGATATTACGGGAACCGTAGCGACTATAATCGAGTGTCAAGTGGAGTTTGCATTTATGTCCTAAATTCAGTCTGTAGTGACCATGTGCCCCTTCAAACTCCTTTTGAATCTGTGGCTGTCAGAATAAGGACGACACAGGAAATAACTGTCTGCAATGTATATCTTCCTCCAGATGGTGCAGTACCCCTGAATGTATTAGCTGCACTGATTGATCAAATCCCTAAACCTTTCCTACTTCTGGGAGATTTTAATGCCCAGAACCTTCTATGGGGTGGTACCTTGATTACTGGCCGAGGCAGAGATGTCGAAACTCTACTGTTGCAGTTAAACCTCTGCCCTTTGAATACTGTGGCTGCCACACATTTCGGTGTGGCTCATGGTAGTTACTCAGTCACTGATTTATCAATTTGCAGCCCAGGACTTCTCCCATGTATCCACTGGAGAGCACATGACGACCTGTGTGGCAGTGGTCATTGCCCCAGTGTCAGGCACATGGACACCTGCCCAGATGGGCTTTGAACAAGGTGGACTGGGGAACTTTCACCTCTGCTGTCACTGCTAAATCTCCCCCACACAGTAACATTGATGTGATGGTTGAGCAGGTGACTAGCACAATTGTTTCAGTGGCAGAAAACGTGATCCCTCGCTCTTCAGGGTGCCTGAGGTGTAAGGAAGTCCCTTGGTGGTCGGCGTAAGTCGCTGAACCAATTATGGAGTGTCGGCGAGCTCTACAGCAGGATAAGCAGCACCCTTCCCTGCAGCATCTCATAGCCTTTAAACGGCTCTGTGCCTGTGTTCGCCAACTTATCAAACGACAGAAGCAGTAGTGTTGGGAGAGATATGTCTCGACCAATGGGTGCCATGTGTCACCTTCCCAAGTCTGGGCAAAGATCAAATGTGTTTTTGGGTAGCAGATGCCAACAGGTGTTCCCGGTGTTACTATAAATAGCGAGCACTTAGCTGAGCACTTTGCATGAGCCTCTGCATCGGAGCATTACCCCCAGCCTTTCGCACTCTTAATCGGTGGTTGGAAGGGAACGACCTCTCATTCACTACATGCCACAGTGAATCCTATAATGCCCCATTTACAGAGTGGGAGCTCCATGGTGCCCTTGCACATTGCCCCGACACAGCTCCTGGGCCTGATCGGATCCACAGCCAGATGATTAAACATCTCTCATCTGAGAGATGTCCTAATTATCTTCAACTGGATCTGATCTGATGGCGTCTCTCCATCGCAATGGCAGGAGAGAACCATCATTCCGGTGCTCAAACCCAGTAAAAACCCACTTGATGTGGATAGCTATAGGCCCATCAGCTTCACCAACATTCTTTGTAAGCTGCTGGAACTTAGGGTATGTCGGCGGTTGGGTTGGGTTGGGTTTGGGTCCAGGAGTCATGTGGCTTGCTGGCTCCATGTCAGAGTGGCTTCTGCCAGGGTCACTCTGCCACTGATAATCTTGTGTCCATCGAGTCTACCATCCGAACAGCCTTTTCCAGATGGCAACGCCTGATTGCCATCGTTTTTGACTTATGTAAGGCATAAGACATGACCTGGCACATCATATCCTTGCCACATTGTATGAGTGGGGTCTACGGGGCCTGCTCCCGATTTTTATCCAAAACTTCCTGTCGCTCCGTACTTCCTGTGTCCAAATTGTTGCCTCCCATAGTTCTATCCGTATCCAGGTGAATGCAGTCCCACAGGGCTCTGTATTGAGTGTGTCTCTATTTTTACTGGCCATTAATGGTCTATCAGCAGCTGTCAGGGCCTCCGTCTCAGCTTCTCCGTATGCTGACGACTTCTGCATTTCGTACTGCTGCTCCAGTACTGTTGTAGCTGAGTGTTGCCTACAGGGAACCGTCCACAAGGCGCAGTCATGGGCTCTAGCCCAAGGCTTCCAGTTTTCAGCTGCAAAGTAGTTTGTCATGCTCTTCTGTCGGCTTCGTACCGTTCATCCGGACCCAGAACTTTACCTTCATGATGATCCACCCACTGTAGTGGAGACATATCGATTGACTTGGCTACCTCATCTTCGTCAGCTTAAGCGGAAGTGCTGGCAGCACCTCAATGCCCTCCGTTGCCTGAGCAACACCAATTGGGGTGCAGATTGCCCTACACTGCTGTGGCTCTACATAGCCCTTGTCCAATCCGAAATTGACTGTGGGAGTGTGGTTTATGGTTCGGAAGCACCTAGTGTTGCATTTACTCGACCCTGTGTACCAGTGCGGGGGTTCGACTAGTGACAGGAGCTTTTAGGATGAGTCCGGTGACCAGCATACTGGTGGAGGCTGGGGCCCCTCCTCTGCAGATAGACGTGCACAACTGCTCGCCAGTTACACAGCTCACATTCGTAGCTCTTCTGAGAATCCGTATTACTGTCTCCTTTTCCCACCCGCGGCAGTCCATCTCCCGCATCTGCGGCCCAGGGCGGGGCTAACGATTGCGGTTCGTCTATCCAGAATGAAGTACTTGCCTTTACCACCTCTACTTGTGGTCCATTCACGTATGCCTCCATGGTATATGCCTCAGCAGCAGCTTCGTCTGGACCTTTCACATGACCCTAAGGATTCTGTTAACCCTGCGGCTCTCCACTGTCACTTCCTCTCAATTCTTGACGTGTTCCGGGGCTCTGAAGTGGTTTACACAGACGGCTCGATGGCTGATGGTTGCGTTGGCTTTGCCTACGTTCACGGTGGCCATATTGAACAGCATTCCATACCTGATGGCTACAGTGTATTCACTGCGTTGCTGATGGCCATTTCTCATGCACTTCAGTATCTCCGTTCATGCCCTGGAGAGTCTTAAATGTACTGACTCCTTGATCAGCCTTAAAAATATCGACCAGTGCTATCCTTGTCATCCTTTGGTAGCATCCATCCAGGAGTCCATCAGTGCCCTGGAACGGTCCAGTCATTCAGTGGTGTTCGTCTGGACTCCTGGTCACGTCGGAATCCCAGAAAATGAACTTGCTGACAGGCTGGCCAAACAGGCTACCCGGAAACCACTTCTGGGGATCAGCATCCCCGCAACTGACCTGCATTCATTATTATGCCGCAAGCTTTGGGAGATGGAATGGCAAACTCTGTACGCACAACAAACTGTGAGCCATTAAGGGGACCACGAATGTGTGGAAATCCTTGATGAGGGCCTCTCGCAGGGACCCCGTGTTTCTCTGCTGGCTCCGCATTGGCCACGCCTGGGTGACACACAGCTATCTCCTGCGCTGTGGAGACCCACCTCACTGTTGGTGTGGCACCTGGTTGACAGTGGCCCATATTCTTCTGCTCTGCCCTTCTTTGGCTGCCCTGTGACTTCATCTTTGGTTGTTGGACTTATCATTGATTTTAGCAGACAATGCCTCATCAGCTGATTTTGTTTTACGTTTCATACATGAGAGTGGGTATTACCATTCTGTCTGAGTTTTAGCGCATGTCCTTTATCCTTCTGTGTCCTCCACCGTAGTGCTTTTAGGGTGGAGGTTGTAATATGTTGCAGGGTGGCTGGCTTTTCCTTTTATTTTCGTGTTCAGGCAGCCACTATAATCTGCATCCTTGTTTTACTCTCTTCTGTTTCTTGCATATCTTTGTTGTTTTCTTGTCTTCTTTTGTTCCTTTTAGTGTTCATTGCCTTTCCTTCATTCTTGTGGTCTTTCCTTTCTTTCCGTTTTATGTTATAAGTCTCGTCTGTTATATTCTCACTCTTGTGGCATTGTTTTAATAGGAACAAGGGGCCGATGACCACGTAGTTTGGTCCCTTCCCCACCTCTTTCGAACCAACCAACCAACTTTCCACAACATATTTCACTGATGACCATTCTCCAATTTTTTGAGGTTATCATGCAGTATGCAGGAAGCATATGTGCCCCAAAGAGCATCTGGTTGCAGTAGCAGTACAAATGTAAATGGCCTCAGCAATCACTATTTGTATGTTTATCTATCTCCAGGCAGGGAAACTTAAGATGACCACTGTATGCAAAATCGATCCCCTCCCCCCACCCCCTCCTCTTTCCTATTTGAGGGTTTCAGTGTTCACCATCCCCTGTGAGAAGGCATCAGTTGACCTGGTAGGTCCTTCTAACTAACCAGCTTCTTTCTGATGTCGATCTGTTTTTCGTCATTGGTGGTATAAGCTCCTTGTCTTTGAGAGAAAAGTGCTTTGGAAGATCTTCGGTCCGGTTCTGGATGCAGATACAGGGGAATGGAGGATAAGATACAACCAAGAGCTTCAGGAACTATACCAGCAGCCCAACGTAGCAGGATCTGTCAAAGCCAAAAGAATGCAGTGGGCCGGCCATGTGGCCCGGATGGAGAATCACGGATGGCCTCGGAAGCGCCTGGATTTCACACCTACAGCAAAGAGACCACCAGGGAGACTCAAGAAGTGTTGGAGGGATGGACTCAATGAAGATTTAAAACAAATGTCAATAGATGTGGACGAATGGCGGATAGCAGCAATGGACAGAATACAGTGGAGGAGGAAACTCGTAGATGCGTGCGATCCACAGGGCCTGGTCACGTCGTCGTAGTAGTAGTAGTAGTAGTAGTAGTAGTAGTAGTAGTAGTAGGTGGTATATCTACCCAGTTCATTGTCACCCACGGCACCTTTTTGGCTGTCAACCTTGTGATCTATAGCTCCAAACTTGTGCCTTCGCTACACTGGTAAATGCACTATGATCTGTGAGACTGACCACTTTCCAAGGATTCTGTCCCTTCCTTATCACTGACAGACACCCCCTCTCTGTTAGATCACATGGATGAGGTATTGGGGGACTTCTCTGACATAGCAACTTGTACCACTGGATCTGCTATCTCCCTTTGTAGAACCCAGTTGGCCACTGACTGGTGTCATGGTTGACCAAAGACATTGCAACAGCTATTCAGGATCTTTGAAGGAGCCTGCAGCATCTCATGCAATATCCTTGACAAACCACCCTCGTCACTTTTAAGTGGCTGTGTGCTAAGGCTTGCTGTCTAATTAAGCACCCAAAGAGCCATATGTCTTCGTTGGAGTGTAAACCTCTTCATCCCAGGTGTGGACCAAGCTCTGTAGTTAACTGTACTGCTAAAGATCAACAACTTTCCCAGTCTCCTCATTCATGATGATATATCTAGGAATGCTTTGGTTCATGTCGAACGTCTCGTGACCCACTTGGAAACTGCTTGAAACTGCATCGGTGTCCCCTACTTATTAGCCTACCTTTCGAATGCATAAAAGACAAGTTGGATGTACTACCTATCCTTTTCTTTCTGTCATGCCAAAGTATATAATGAAAATTTGTCTGGGAATTGCTTCAGGCTCTTTACTTAGTGTACAAAATGGCCCCAGGCCCTAATTTGATTCAGAATGTGGTTGAACATCTGAATGTTACTCAAAGACTCCATCTACTCAGAGTCAGTGTTTGGCTGGAAGGTGTTTTCACTTCACACTGGCAGGCTAGTATCATGACCCCAATCCCTAAACCAGGCAAAAACCAAATGTCCATTGACAGCTACTGTAACTAATTAACATCACCAGTGTGATCAGCAGATGGCTTGAAAGGATTATAGTCTGACAATTATTCTTAGTTCTCAAATTATGGGGCCTTTTGTTGTCACCCTATCAATGTGGTTTCCAGGAGGGTTGATCAACAACCAACCACCTGGTTAGGTTATAAATAACAGACAGGCTTTTACTAAATACCAACACATCATTTCAGTCTTTTCTGACATACAGAAGGCTTACAACACAACTTGGTTTCATCAGATTTTACTTTCCCTCCATGACTGGGGCTTTGGAGGCTCCCTACTGATTTTTATTCATCATTTTCTATCCCATGGGTCATTTTGGGTTAAAGCTGGTATGTCACTAAGCTCCCCACAGGTCTCCACACTGAGTGTTACGTTCCCTCATCATCATCATCATCATCATCATCATCATCATCATCAAATAGCGACCTCTGTCAGACCACTGGTCACATTCGTGCTACATGTTGATGACTTTTGCACTTGATATAGCTTCCAATCTGTATTGTTGGCTGAATGTCAGCTCCAAGGTGCCATCAGAAGACCTACACATGGACCCTGTCCCATGGTCTCCAGTTCTCTCCCATGAAAACACGAGTTGTGCATTTGTGTTGTCACACCATGGCCCATCCTGACCCAGAACCATACTTGGTTACCCAACGCTTGACTTTGTTGCACAGTCATGTTTCTTTTTTTTTTGGGGGGGGGGGGGGGGGCTACCTGTTTGATAAAAAGATGACTTGGATGTCCAGTATTTTTCAACTAAAGACTAACTGCATGTGGAAGCTAAATGCTTTCTACTTCCTTGCCCACACCTGTTGGGGTGTGGATTGTGCTGCTCTTTTCTGTACTTGCCGAGCCCTGGTATCATCACAGTTGGACTAGGGTTGCTGGTTTTATGGCTTAGCTCAGTGGTGCCTTCAGCTTTGAAGTTAAGCCCTGTCCGTCATTGTGAAGTAAGACTGGTCAGTGACACCTTCCAGACTAGGTCCATTGACAGGCATCTTACTGAAACATGTCTCTTCCTGCTTCATTTCTGACAATACCATCCCTTGCTCACTTATGCAATCACCGTCTGAGAATTTCCTAATCATCCAACTTATTCTTTTTGCATCCAAGAATCATCGATCCCCTCGAGTGGAATTACCAATTGGAATGCACCTCGAGGCCTATTGTCGAGACCTCCTAACTTTCTTAGGATGTGCTACCCATGTTTCCCTGCACGTCTCCCCTTGGTTAGTAACCAAACCATGAATCAAGACTGATATGTTCCACAATACTATAATTTCTGTCATCCTCATGACCTTACAGTATCTGTTCCTTTCAGTTCTTCAGGAGCATCAGAGTATTTCTGTCATTTAGACTGATGACTCTAAAGATATCTGTAGTACAGGATATGCTTTCTGCCAGTCAGAAACATCTTTTGTTGCCAAGAACATGTAATGTTTTTTACAGTGGGGGCATAGCCATTAACATAGCACTATGTTTTATTAAACACATTTCACTCAACAGTGTTTTAATGTGTAGCGACTCAGTGATCAATCTCCAGGCTGTTGGTTGATGTTACTCCTGTCACTTTGTGATATCTGCTGTTCATGACTTTCTTTCTGCCCTTACTTGTATTGCCTGCTCAGTTGTCTTTCTCTGGGTCCCAAGACATGCGTATCAGAGGGAATGAACTGGTGACTGACTAGAGAAGCGATTTATGTTGACAGTCCCAAATGTGTGGCTGCAAATAACACCTCTCTTCACTTGGAGATGGAATGACATCTGGTGAGCTACTGCCCTTTCTAATAAACTCTGCACTATCGAGGAGTCTAATGCTGCATGACACTTATCTTGGTGCTCCTCCCAGGAAGAACCCACTATATGTCCCCTCTGCATTAATCATACCAGACTGACCCACAGTTTTATTTTGCGTAATGAGCTACCCCCACATCGTAGTTATGAAGCTCTCCTGGTGAGTGTCTCCTCCTCCTGCCTCTTCAGGCTAAGTGTGGTCTTCAGAGTTCTTTGCCTCTCATGTTGCCAGATGACTCACAGGCAGGTGAACTGATTCTTCATTTTCTCCATGAAAGTGGTTTCCATTCTCAGATATAACATTTTAAACTATGTTTGGGTGAGGTGTTTCGGGTAGGGGGTGACCCCTGTCACATGCTCAGTTAGGGGGTCCTTGACCCTGCCTCCTTTGCCTGCTGCAACTGCTATCCCTCTGTCTCTGTTTTACAGTGAAACCTCTTTAAGGCAACCACTTGATTTTTGTGAGAAAGTGGTCATCTGGACAGGCATTTTTTTTCAAACGATGACCAAAGTAAAATGTGATGCTGAACATAATTATGTAAACACAATGGTAGCAAATGCTAAAGGGAAGAACAAGCTCATATAATAATAATAATAATAATAATAATAATAATAATAATAATAATAATAATAATACAGTATGCACCTAATTTTTTACTTAGTAAAATACATGTAAATTGGCATCTGCACACACTTTTCCATATGTTTGTTTGCACACACTTTTTTCATATATTTGTTTACAATCACAGTCTCATATTCCGTTTCCATCTCAGATAGTAGGTACCTCAGTTTCTGGTTGGAAAGCACAGAAGCAAGTGAGTTGGATCTAGCAATACTATGTAAGGCATTGCCTAATGGGATTGCCTCAACAGGAATTGTCATCTTCACTATCACTGTTGTCTCTACACTGAGGATCTCCTTAACAGAGGGTGGTCTAGAGACTAGCATTGCTACCTCTGGATCATGATGTCCCGGGTTCAATTCCTAGCTGGGTTGGGGATTTTTACTGCCCGAGGACTGGGTGTTTGTATCATCATCATCATCATCATCATCATCATCATCATCATCTGTGACAGTGGCTAGATTGGACTGTGTACAAATTGGACTGTGTACAAATTGGACTGTGTACAAATTGGACTGTGTACAAATTGGACTGTGTACAAATTGGACTGTGTACAAATTGGACTGTGTACGGGCACTGATGACCACGCTGTCGAGTGCCCCACAAACCAAACATCAAACTGAGGATCTAGGTTAATTTCCTCAATGACATCTTCCCAATTATCAGCACTATTGAAGCATTTAATTTCCTCATTCACTGCAGAAATGTCTAGTATTGGCAGCATCATACAGGTGACTCAGGATATTTGATTCATTGCCACCTTCTACTTCTCCAGCATACCCATTTTGTGAAGACTGAAAACCAGATTTAACGAAGCATTTTTAATTGTTCCATTTTGCACTTCATTCCATGTACTTTTAATCCAGCTGACAGGGTCACGTATGGTCACATACTTAGCAGGTTCATACATGGATGTTGCGTTGTCCATTTTTGCAACCAGGGAACACAGAAGTTTCTTTTCACAATTTAATTTAAAAGTCTGGATCACTTCTTGGTCAAGAGACAGAACACACGATATTGTTAGCTTTTGGCAAAAAGGCATTCATCACAATCAGACAACACAGACACACGCACGTGCAAATGCAACTCGCACACACATGACCACAGCCTCTGGCTGCTGAGCTCTGGCCTCGGCAGCCAGAGACTGTGTGTGTGTGTGTGTGTGTGTGTGTGTGTGTGTGTGTGTGTGTGTGTGTGTCAGAAGGCCTGTTTGGCTGGAAGCTTAGTTGTTTGACAGTCTTTTTGTTGTGACACTCTGCAACTCAGCATCTATGCTACACTATGTGATCAAAAGTATCCGGACACCTGGGTGAAAGTGACTTAAAAGTTCGTGGAACCCTACATCGGTAATGTTGGAATTCAGTATGGTGCTGGCCCACTCTTAGCCTTGATGACAGCTTCCACTCTCGGAAGCATACGTTCAATGAGGTGCTGGAAGGTTTCTTGGGGGAATGGCAGCCCATTCTCCACAGAGTGACGCACTGAGGAGAGGTATCGATGTCGGTCGGTGAGGCCTGGCATGAAGTTGGTGTTTCAAAACATCCCAAAGGTATTCTTTAGGATTCAGGTCAGGACTCAATGCAGGCCAGTCCATTATAGGGATGTTATTGTCGTGTAACCACTCAGATACAGGCTGTGCCTTATGAACAGGTGCTTGATCGTTTTGAAAGATGCAATTACCATCCCTGAATTGCTCTTCAACAACGGGAAGCAAGAAGGTGCTTAAAACATCAATGTAGGCCTGTGCTGTGATAGTGCCACACAAAACAACAAGAGATGCAAGCCCCCTCCATGAAAAACACAGCCACTCCATTACACCACCGTCTCCGAGTTGTGATGTTGGCACTACACAGGCTGGCAGATGAAGTTCACTGGGCGGTTTTTTAGGTTAGATGGCCTCGGGCAAGTACAGAAAGGGCAACAGCCTCAACGGGTGCGGGGTAAAGTCAGGACATGCGGGCACCAAGCAGCAATCGGTATTGTAATTGTAAACTGTCGAAGCTGCATTGGTAAAGTACCGGAACTTCAAGCACTGATAGAAAGCAGCGAAGCTGAAATCATTATAGGTACAGAAAGCTGGCTGAAGCCAGAGATAAATTCAGCCAAAATTCTTACAAAGGCACAGACGGTGTTTAGAAAGGATAGATTGCACGCAACCGGTGGTGGCATGTTTGTCGCTGTTAGTAGTAGTTTATCCTGTAGTGAAGTTGAAGTGGATAGTTCCTGTGAAATATTATGGGTGGAGGTTACACTCAACAACCGAGCTAGGTTAATAATTGGCTCCTTTTATCGACCTCCCGACTCAGCAGCATTAGTAGCAGAAAAACTGAGAGAAAATTTGGAATACATTGCACATATATTTTCTCAGCATATTATAGTCTTAGGTGGAGATTTTAATTTACCAGATATAGACTGGGACACTCAGATGTTTAGGACGGGTAGTAGGGACAGGGCATCGAGTGACATTATACTGAGTGCACTATCCAAAAATTACCTCGAGCAATTAAACAGAGAACAGACTCGTGGAGATAACATCTTGGACCTACTGATAACAAACAGACCCGAACTTTTCGACTCTGTAAGCGCAGAACAGGGAATCAGTGATCATAAGGCCGTTGCAGCATCCATGAATATGGAAGTTAATAGGAATATAAAAAAAGGAGGAAGGTTTATCTGTTTAGCAAGAGTAATAGAAGGCAGATTTCAGATTATTTAACAGATGAAATCGAAAATTTCTGTTCCGACACTGACAATGTTGAGTGTTCATGGAAAAAGTTTAAGGCAATTGTAAAACGCGTTTTAGACAGGTAAGTGCCGAGTAAAACTGTGAGGGACGGAAAAACCCTCCGTGGTTCAACAACAAAGTTAGGAAACTACTGCGAAAGCAAAGAGAGCTTCACTGCAAGTTTAAATGCAGCCAAAACCTCTCAGACAAACAGAACCTAAACGTTGTCAAAGTTAGCGTAAGGAGGGCTATGCGTGAAGCGTTCAGTGAATTCGAAAGTAAAATTCTATGTACCGACTTGACAGAAAATCCTAGGAAGTTCTGGTCTTACATTAAATCAGTAAGTGGCTTGAAACAGCATATCCAGACACTCCGGGATGATGATGGCATTGAAACAGAGGATGACACGCGTAAAGCTGAAATACTAAACACCTTTTTCCAAAGCTGTTTCACAGAGGAAGACCGCACTGCAGTTCCTCCTCTAAATCCTCATACAAACGAAAAAACGGCTGACATTGAACTAAGTGTCCAAGGAATAGAAAAGCAACTGGAATCACTCAACAGAGGAAAGTCCACTGGACCTGATGGGATACCAATTCGATTCTACACAGAGTACACGAAAGAACTAGCCCCCCTTCTATCAGCCGTGTACTGCAAGTCTCTAGAGGAACGGAAGGTTCCAAATGATTGGAAAAGAGCACAGGTAGTCCCAGTCTTCAAGAAGGGTCATAGAGCAGATGTGCAAAACTATAGACCTATATCTCTGACGTCGATCTGTTGTAGAATTTTAGAACATGTTTTTTGCTCGAGTATCATGTCATTTTTGGAAACGTAGAATCTACTCTTTAGGAATCAACATGGATTCCGGAAACAGTGATCGTGTGAGACCCAACTCGCTTTATTTGTTCATGAGACCCAGAAAATATTAGATACAAGCTCCCAGGTAGATGCTATTTTTCTTGATTTCCGGAAGGCGTTTGATACAGTTCCGCACTGCCACCTGATAAACAAAGTAAGAGCCTACGGAATATCAGACCAGCTGTGTGGCTGGATTGAAGAGTTTTTAGCAATCGGAACACAGCATGTTGTTATCAATGGAGAGACATCTACAGACATTAAAGTAACCTCTGGCGTGCCACAGGGGAGTGTTATGGGACCATTGCTTTTCGCAATATATATAAATGACCTAGTATATAATGTCGTAAGTTCCATGCGGCTTTTCGCGGATGATGCTGTAGTATACAGAGAAGTTGCAGCATTAGGAAATTGTAGCAAAATGCAGGAAAATCTGCAGTGGATAGGCACTTGATGCAGGGAGTGGCAACTGACCCTTAACATAGACAAATGTAATGTATTGCGAAAACATAGAAAGAAGGATCCTTTGTTGTATGATTACATGATAGCAGAACAAATACTGGTAGCAGTTACTTCTGTAAAATATATGGGAGTATGCGTGTGGAATGATTTGAAGTGTAATGATCATCTAAAATTAATTGTTGGTAAGGTGGGTACCAGGTTGAGATTCATTGGGAGAGTCCTTAGAAAATGTAGTCCATCAACAAAGGAGGTGGCTTACAAAACACTCTTTCGACCTATACTTGAGTATTGCTCATCAGTGTGGGATCCGTACCAGATCGGGTTGACAGAGGAGATAGAGAAGATCCAAAGAAGAGCGGCTCGTTTCGTCACAGGGTTATTTGGTAACCGTGATAGCGTTACGGAGATGTTTAGTAAACTCAAGTGGCAGACTCTGCAAGAGAGGTGCTCTGCATCGCGGTGTAGCTTGCTCGCCAGGTTTCAAGAGGGTGCGTTTCTGGATGAGGTATCGAACATATTGCTTCCCCCTACTTATACCTTCCGAGGAGATCACGAATGTAAAGTTAGAGAGATTCAAGCGTGCACGGAGGCTTTCTGACAGTCGTTCTTCCCACGAACCATACGCGACTGGAAGAGAAAATGGAGGTAATGACAGTGGCACGTAAAGTGCCCTCCGCCACACATCATTGGGTGGCTTGCGGAGTATAAATGTAGATGTAGACATTCGCCATACCCACACCCTACCATCGGATCGCCACATCGTGTACCGTGATTCGCCACTCCACACGTTTATCCATTGTTCAATAGTCCAACATTTACGCTCCTTACACCAAGCGAGGCATCGTTTGGCATTTACCAGCATGATGTGTGGCTTATGAGCAGCTGCTTGACCATGGAATCCAAGTTTTCTCACCTCCTGCCTAACTGTCATAGTACTTGCAGTTGAACCTGATGCAGTTTAGAATTCCTGTATGATGGTCTGGATTGATGTCTGCCTATTGCACATTACGACCCTCTTCAACCATAAGTGGTCTCTGTCAGTCAACAGATGAGGCCGACCTGTACACTTTTGTGCTGTACATGTCCCTTCATGTTTCCACTTCACTATCACATCAGAAACTAGGGATGTTTAGGAGTGTGGAAATCTCACGTACAGACATATGACACAAGTGACACCAAATCACCTGACCATGTTCGAAGTCCGTAAGTTCTGTGGTGTGCCCCATTCTGCTCTCTCACGATGTCTAATGATACTGAGGTCGCTTATATGGAGCAACTGGCAACACAGTGCACCTAATACGAAAAATGTATGTTTTGGGGGGTGTCTGTATACTTTTGATCACATTGTGTATATGGTGTGTTTAATAGTTACTGTAAGTGTGTACTTCTATGATATAGTAGTCCGCCGGCCCTGGTGGCCGAGCGGTTCTAGGCGCTTCAGTCTGGAACCACGCGACTGCTACAGTCACAAGTTCGAATACTGCCTTGGGCATGGATCTGTGTGATGTCTTAGGGGACTGATGACCTGAGATGTTAAGTCCCATAGTGCTCAGAGCCATTTGAATCATTTTTGATATAGTAGTCAGGTGATCATTATATGATTGAGGCCATGGTATGTCATCATTAAATGAAATGATATGACCCCCAAACAGTTGGTGAATTACTGCCATAAAATGTTGAGCAGTGTGTGACGTGACTACCTCACACTGAAATCACATGCTTGTGATGGTATCATGGTAATTGTTATGTAGCTTCCATTAAATGAGTATTCAAAGTATAGTAGTGTACTAAGCCAATCTTATGGTTGCTCACATGCCCCTCCCCCTCTTAAATATACATTGAATCACCAAAGAAACTGGTATAGGCATGCGTATTCAGGTACAGAGATATGTAAACAGGCAGAGTATGGCACTGCAGTCAGCAACACCTGTATAAGACAAGTGTTTGGTGCAGTTGGTAGATCGGTTACTGCTTCCACAATGGTAGGTTATAAAGACTTACCGTATATACTCGGATAATCCGCGCACCCCAATTTTGAGGAAGAGGAAAAAAAATATTTTTTGCGTAAATTCATTTTATTTACAAAAAAATTGTTTATCGTTATGATGTGTTCAAAAGTATGTATAATAACTACTGGTTTGAAGCAACACTGCTGTGCAGGTTGATACATTGTTAAAACGCAACCGATTCAGCGGCGTGCAGCTGGCCGGCTGGTCCATTAGACGGGTGGGCGGCCGGGGGAACATTATCACCACCAGCCGGGACTCTACGCGTACCTACAATAGAAAAAAGAAATGTGTATTATCTTGTTTAAGAATATGTTAATACGGTATGTGCAATAAAATATTTTAGTCAATACCGGTACGTTTCCTCTCTTACTTTCATCACTTTCATCGTCATCACTAGCAGGAGAATCATTGTCGTCTTCACCATCTTCCAATAGAGCGTCGTCCTCTGTTCCATCCAGTGAATTTGTGATTCCTTATTTTTTGAAGGATTTTTCCACCAGTGGTTGTGGAATGGAGTTCCACGCACTTTTCACCCATTCACAAATCTGGGACAAATCTGGTCGTTTGACTTTTCCACTAGGTGTGAACTTATGGTTTTCATCAGCCATCCATTGCGTATACCGCTGTTTAAGTGCAGCTTTGGATAGCCGATTTATATACACATCTAGTGGTTGTAGGATGGATGTTAGGCCTCTAGGGATAATGACCAAGTCAGTTTTCCCTTTTTGTAATTTGTCTCACACTTCCTTAGTTGTATGTCCGCGGTAGCTGTCCAGGACAAACATGTTGCGTAAATTCAGTAACGCACCAGGACCACAAGGCCAAACATGTGTCATCCAGTCAATTATAAGTTCATTGTACATCCACCCTTTCGGATTCGCTCTCACTAATACTGGTATGCCTTTTACTGATATTTTCGGAATAGTTTTCCTTTTAAATATCACATAAGGTGGTAGCTTTCGTCCATCGCCAGTTACACACATCATCACTGTACATCTCAGTTTCGTATCATGATGCTGGATTCTCCTTTCTGTGTTGTCGACTGGCATCTCAATACAGACTGACGTTTGATCTGCATTACCAATTTGCGATAATATGTAGGATTGTTTACGGCACAAATTTATCACATAACGATGAAAATTCACTATTTTCCTCCGGAATCTTAAACCATTTCGGTTGAAAAATCTTGATAGCCAGCCCCGGTTAGCTTTGAAACTGGTAATGCCTAGTTCTTTGGCCAAAGACAATGCTTTAAGTTGGCACATTTCACTCATCACCGCATATCCGTATTGTCGCTTCTCATCTACATAATCGTAGAGTCTTTTCTCGAGGTCCGGATGCTTCGCTTTTTGGTTTCTTGAAGCTGCATTTTATTTTTTCGCCAGTCGAATACAATTCTCACTCACGTTGTACTTCTTCCTACTGCACGGTTTCCAATATTCTCAGCTTCTTCAATAATTTTCACGTTTTCTTTAGCAGTGTACGAGTGATAACGAGAACTTGTAGTCACAATTAACAAGTTTGAAGACGTTAATACTTCATCCCTAACGTGCTACTGATCCGTCACAGACGGAGGCCGCAACAATGCAATAGTATAATGGGATGTATTGTTGGAGGCGGAGCAGTACCAACAATGTTCTGAATAATCCATGCATCCCAGTTTTTTGTCCTAAAATTCGGGAAAAAACATGCAGGGATTATTAGAGTATATACGGTAATTGAGACTGAACGTGGTGTTACAGTCAGTGCACAAGAGATGGGACACAGCATCTCTGAGGTAGGGATTAAATGAGGATTTTTTCGTATGACTATTTCACGAGTGTACCATGAATATTAGGAATCTTGTAAAACCTCAAATCTCCAACGTCACTGTGACCGGTAAAAGATCCTGCAAGAACGGGACCAACAATGACTAAAGAGAATTATTCAGTGTGACAGAAGTGTAACCGTTCCACAAACTACTGCAGATTTCAGTGTCGGGCCATCAACAAGTGTCAGTGTGCGAACCATTCAGCGAAGCATAATTGATATGGGCTTTCTGAGGTGTAGGCCCACTCGTGTACCCTTGATAACTGCACAACACAAAGCTCTACACCTCGCTTCGGCCTGTCAACATCGACATTGGACTGTTGATGACTGGAAACATGTTGCCTGGCCAGACAAGTCTTGTTTGAAATTGTATCAAACGGATTGATGTGTACGTGTATGTGGAGGCAACCTCATGAATCCACAGACCATGCATATCAGCAGGAGACTGTTCAAGCTGGTGGAGGCTCTGTAATGGTGCGGGTGTGTGCAGTTGGAGTGATATAGGACCCCGATACATCTAGATGCGACTATGACAGGTGACACAACGTACTTGCTCTATTCCAGCAGGACAATGCAACATCCCAAATGTTCAGTAATTTCTCATACTCATTTTTAAATTTTTGTGTGAATTAGAAGTAGTAACTGTTTTGTGATTTTCGCTGAAACAGTTTCAGAAGACAGGAGGCTCAGTCCATGGTTACAGATATAACATTTTACAATGTATATTGTGAAAATAAAGATAGACTAGAATATGACACTATATACAGCAAAGGTTTTATTATGTGAGCTGCTTTGATTTGCCACTCATTACACTTTCAAAGTTATTACAAAAGCATGCTCCCTACCAGGTTCAAATGAAATCTAATTCTTGCTGAAAAGATAATTGAACAAAGTTGAAATGAAGTTACAGACAGGGAGAGGAGCGAAGGTTGTTCACTACCATACACTATCCCAATTGAGACTGGCAATTTTGCAGATACAGTATAGAGAAATGGACTTTAAAGTAAGACAAAAAATTTAGGTCACTAAGCACATTCATTTTGCGGGCACTTTGTATTTCAAAATGGATATTCAAACTTATGTACCTCTTTCAAATTAGCTTTCCATTTCTGTTTTGTTTTACAGTACTGTATTAAATATTATTCAGTTTTTGTGATGATATCCTGTGTTGTAATTAATCATTATGTGATGTTTTTATTCTGAAAGTAACAGGGTTGTCTTACTAGTTAAATACGGATTGTAATAAGACATTTATATTTGTATTTCATTAGAATATATATTGGGTAGTGTGCAGTACCTGTTCGTTATGTGCAGTAATGTGGTAAGTATTGATTTATTATCAGAGGATGTATTGTTAAGATTATATGTCATTGTATTATGGTATTAAAAATAAAAAGGATTGTTTCTTGAAGTTTTTTTGCTTATTGTAGTTATTGACAAAAGTGAGAGGAGAGGGGCCAAGGCGATGACTCGAACAGTGAGTGGTGACACTGTGGTTTTGAGTAAGAGGGATGGAGAAAAACATTGAGGTGGTGAAGGTGAGGGAGCCACTTTAGATATTTGCCCTAGGGGAAAAGGGATGAAGTTACACCCTTGGATGATACTGATGACATATGCACACCCATTATGATTTTTAAAAGAAATCTTAGTGTAATATTAGAGAAACCAGTGCAACAGCCAAACTAAAATCAAAGTGGAAACCATCAAATACTGCTTCATTCAAGGTTCAGTATGTAGTCTATTCCATTTCTGAAAATCTAGCCCTACAATGTGAAAGTCATTGGAAACCTTATTAAAGCTTTCACAGTTTTGTCGGTGATAAGAGCACTCCCAACTAAGACAGTTAAAATAATAATTAAACAAGTTTATAATTAGTTTCATTAAACTAATTCAGTACCAGGTGGGTTACATTGTGCCCACCTTCTGAAAATACTGTTATCTAGTCTTTTAAAATTTTGGAAAAACCCCTTTTATTGTTTTCAATGAAGTCTTCTACTTATTCCATAAATGTTTTAAATATTTTTGTTAAACTTAACCCATAAATTTAAGTCTTAATAGTAGATGTGACTTTCTACAATGATTTTCATACTCAGTATTTTCAGATTCAGGACTCTACTTACACATCTGTCTCTCTTTAAAAATTATGTTGTGAGTAAGTAAATAATTGCCCGCCCGGTTAGCTGTGCAGTCTAACGCCCTGCTTTCCGAGCGGGAAGACGTGCAGGTCCATGGCATGGATTAGTGGATTAGTGGTGAGGTCCAGTGTGCTGGCCAGTATCTGGATGGTTTTTAAGGCAGTTTTCCATCTGCCTCAGTGAATACGGGCTGGTTCCCCTTATTCTGCATCAGTTACACTATGTCAGCAATTGCTACGCAAACACTTTCTTCATGTGCGCGTACAAGATAAATACTCTACCACGCAAACATTGGGGTTACACTCATCTGATGTGACACATTTCCGAGTGGTTCCACTGGGGGCCAAAGAGCACAATATCCCTGAGTTTGGTGTGGGGCGGCAGTGGGGTGAGAGGTCTGCTGTAGCCTGTTGTGGGGTTGTGAACCACTGAGGGATATGGTGGGGATGAAGCCTCTCCATCATTTCTAAGTCCCCAGCTCAATACAATACAAGTCAATAATTAACTAAATCTGTATTTTTGACAATATTATGAGGAGGATATATTGCTAATCACAATATAGTGGAGATGTTGAGTCTCAGGAAAGCACAACAAAAGGACTGCTTAACAAGTGATTTTTCAGCCAAAAGTAGACAATACAGAACATGAAAATAAATACTACCAAAATATGACAGCAAAATAAACACATTCACTTCTATGGACACAATAAGGCACTCCAAAAAAGATCAATTGTTGAATAAATTTAGCAGAGCACTAGAGGGGGGGGGGGAGGGGGGGGGCAAGGTTGCTGAATTGAAGTACATGAGATGCAAGAAGCAGGCACACATATAGCAGCCTCTTTTTTACTTTCCATAATTAATGTTTTAATATAATTGAAACTAATCAATTTCACATTTTTATATCTATTATAGGTTTCATCTTTTTGATGCTTGTGATTTATCTTTCATTTACTTCTTAAGAAGAAAACAAACTATGGATAAAAAAGGATCAAAATTTTGTTGTAATCCCTTAGAAACACCTGCACTGGGTGAGTAAGATCTTAGAAGCATAAGTTCTTGGATGAATGATCTGAACTTAAGTGTTGAAGAAGAAATGAAAATCTGCACTTCGTGTCGACTGAAGAAATTTAATGAAAGAAAAGCTGAACTGCTGTTAATGGAAAGCAAAGAATCTTATGGAAAGGTGCAAGTGAGCCGTAGCACATCTGTTGACCCTGAGTTTGTGCATGTTCAAGGCAACTTACATTTGTTGAGTGTGTCTTCGATTTCAATAGCAGAATCCCCAGTAGTCAAGAAACATATCAGCTCAAAGAAATATTGCACAGATACAAAAACTTAAGTGCAGAATAGTTGGAACATCCTTTCAGGGAGAATCAGAAAATAAGTCACTATGATGGTCCACTAACGGAAATAATTGATCAGTTTAAAGACAAATTTAAGACTTCTGGGCAAAAGTGAAAAATTTTGTGTGTTGACTTCACTACCCAGAAGTTGGCCATGCACTTGTATAGAGAGTGAGTTTGGAGTGAGCAACTACATGGCAAAGGGAGGGGGGAGGGGGGAGGGAGAAAAGGGCATACTATCTACTCCTGATCCTAAGCCTCGACAGACCTTGTTTGCAAAAACCGTTCTGGTAGTGAAATACTTTTAAATGATGATATTAGCAGGCAAATGCCTAGCAAACAGGCCTATGCATGCTGAAAATGATTAATTTTAGGAAACTTACGAGAAGGGCACAAACTTTTCAAATCAGATTACCTGCAAATCCAAATTGGATTCTCAAAATTTGCTGAAGTAAAGCCAAGAAACTTTATTACAGCTGAAGCAAGTCGGACATACTCTGGTTGAATTTGTACAGCTCCTCAAAATGTGAAGCTAATGATAGCAGATACAAACTTGAGCAAGGTCTCCATACCAGATTATGAAAGCTCACTTCCCACATACAAATGATGCATGTTCAAAATTGTGTGCAACCCCCAAATACTCAGTGCTTCACAGGTGAATGAGAGTACTGTCCTGATGCAAGCACTTTTAAAGATTCCTTAATTTCTGCATTTGAAGAGGAAGTGACAAGGAACACATCTTACAAACAGTGGATTACTGTTGATCGCTGCATGTTTCAGACTGTAACCAAATCAAGAGAGGAATTTGTGCACAATTTTTGTACACAGATAAAATGACATGACTTTGTTGCAAAACAGCAGTCTTCTTTTTTCTAAAAAGAAAAATTCACTAATGCAGAATGAAGCTTTTATTGCATGTTATTTTGCTGAAAATTTTTTGTTTGTGCTTAAAGATGAAGGCCATGGATTCCATTGGAATAATTCCACTTGCATAATGCAGCCATGTGCTGTTTATTGTGAAACAATATATTAAAATAATAAAAACAATATCCTCACCTACAAAAGTTCTGTTTTATGCCAGACAGTTTGATGCACAACTCAGTACTTGTACATGTGAGATGGTTCAAAAGCACAATATAAGATTCAAAAAAGCTTTACTACTTTATGTCATCATACTAAAAATTTTGAAGGAATTGAGGTAGAATGGCATTTTTACACTACTACGTGTGGAAAGGGAGTGTGCAATGGCATTGGCAATATAGTAAAAAGTCTTGCATCCAAAGCTAGTCTGCTAAATCCTATCACTAATGAAATATTATTTCCCTTCCAATTGTCTGAGTGGCGTAAAGTGAACATCGTATCAGTCATTTTTTTTCTGTGTCTGAGTCGATGAGCATACATCAGAAGAATGGATATTGGATGGGGGGGTGGGGGGGGGGGGGGTGGAGCTATACCAGTTGCAGGGACTCGGAAATATCATTCATTTATTCTTTTGAACAAATACAAGGTTAACACAAAAGTTATTTCTAATAAATCGGGGTTCGCAAGAAACCTCAATGTGACCATAACAGCATTCATAACAGATTCTGGTAATGAATGTTTATGTGAATATGTCTCATTTCTGTTGTTGAACTTACACCAATCGTCTTTCGGACACAGACTATGCATTGGTGTTTGGTCAGTGGATAGTTTGTGGAAAAAAATTGCCCACACAGCACGCCTCATTGCCTCTAAATTATGTGTGTTTTTCCTGATAGCTCTCCCATAAAATAACTGAAGAGAATCAATTTCTAACAGAGTAAGCCTGCCTTTTCCTACTAGTGGTTTTCCATCTTCAAGTACTTCACCTTTCTTATCTTTCAGCAAGCAACAAAGCCTTCCACCAAGCCTCTTTTGGATGTGGCCAACAAAATCCAACTTCTCTATTGTTGTATTGTACAGATTTTTATCTGTTACAGCTTTGAACAAAGAGGAGTCCCCATCATCAAGGTATTTAGTATATCTAATACCATACTGGTCCTCAGATCTAGAGAACATCCTCACAACTACAGCAGTCTCCAACCCTCACTTGAGCCACTGGCAAGAAAAATTATGCAGTTTCTCACTGTCTGCATTGTTGGAAATTTTCCTTGTTGCACACTGGTGGCAGAATTTACACAATTTCTACACCTAAAACTGTACCTGAGTCAATATCAATAACAGATGCAACTCAATGCAGAGAAAAGGTGAAGGCATGTTCAGAAAACCACACAATAAATTACCTCCTTCCCTGCCCTGTCCAAGGCATCTCAGAGTATATAGTAACCTAAAATTGCTTTCATAGGTACCAGTGTCAGTTTTTTTGAAGGAGGAAAGTTAAAATTCATAGTCACATGAATTACAAATTAATTTAAAATCACAAGCTATTCCCACATTCTTTCTTCAAATACAATCATGCTTTCCATATTTTTACAGCTAACACATGAACATGAAAACTTTATAGCTTGGTAGAGAAACTGTAAATCAAAAAGTCTGAATCTAGTGGCATCCATATCATCATCATTCACGCACCTGTACAATTCTCCTGCCCCAGTTTCGATGCTGAAGCTGAGAGCCTATGTTCTTCATTTTGAGCTGCTTCCTCTTTATTGTTGGTAAACCTATGTCCATGAAACCTTCACTTCCTAAATACATTTTTCCAACATACATAATGCATAAATCTTGACTTCCACATAAAGGTTTGCAAATTCATTCTTCCATCTACTAATGTATGTTAGTATTGTCAAAACATAAATAAACCACATGCAAGAAAGTTTTCAGGCAAAGATATAGATGTAAGCCAAAGATATCGAAAGAAAATAGCCTTCACACTGACAAAAATTCTGCTGAAACAAGCAGTTTCCCAAATGTCGGAAAAGGTGGGAGTGCCCGCCAGTGCAGAGTTAATCAGTTTAACAATTTAAAGGCATTTCTAAAGCTGCTATCACGATAAAATTCACACAAAACATAGATTAAACTGTGTAGACCAAGAAAATAATTTTTTTGAAAAATTGATTTTGTGGGCCAAAATATATTACAGCCCTTCTTAATAATGGGAAAATTCCTCAGTAATCTATCCATGAAACAGAGTACATATTTTCTCCTGAGTTTATGTCAAATTGGAGTTGATTATGTGCTAGCTGTTTGTGAGCTGTTGGTTAAGTCTGAATGGACTGAAAACCATTTAGCTCTGTCTCTCTCAATTATTTTTATTTGCAACCACAAATTGAGAATTTTCTAACAATATATGGTCAAAAGTGGACCTAATTGCCATGTGTATTAATTGGAATCAGCTTAGAATTGCCTGAAATAGATGTGCTGTATATTTGGGACAGTTAAATGAAAATGAGACAATTGGAGAAAAAGTAATCCTTGTAACTGTTAACATATCTATTCCCTGTAAGACAAGATGGCCTACTTCTTTATAGAAAAGTATTTGCAGTTGCATACAGAACTGCTATTGTACCCAGGCATGCACCTCTTCATGTGAAGCAAATCAACGTTCATGAAAGGAGACAAATGTCTTTCTTCAGGGTGCTAAAAATGTGGAAATCACATGGGAGAGACTGCACGGAGGATGCGTTAGGACTTCCCAGTTCAATTTCTGTGGCATACTCTTTACAACCTTGGCAACATATGGGCCTGCCTGTTCTCGCATTTCAACTATGCTGCAGAAGTTCTGCTGGAAAGCCCATACACATCCTCCATACTGTCCCTATCTTTTCCCTTGCAATTTCCATCTTTTTGGAGTCATGAAAAGAGACATTCACGGCAGCCAATTTGCTTCGGACGAAGAGACTCTTTCCTGGGTACAATTGTGGTTCTGTAGGCAACAGCAAACAGTTTTCCATGAAGTTGTTGGTCATCTTGTCTCACAGCAGCATAAATGTATTAAAAGTTACAGTGATTACATTTGAAACAAGAAACACTTTCCAGAATCAAACTGTCACTCTGCAGCGGAGTTTGCACTGATAATAAACTATCTGGCAGATTAAAACTGTGTGCCAGACTGAAACTCTAAATTGGGACCTTTGCATTTCGCAGCCAAGTGCTCTACCGACTGACCTGACCTACCAAAGCATGACTCATGACCCATCTCCTATCTTCCAAACGCAAACTACCCCCCCCCCCCCCTCCCCCCTCCTCCAGGTGGCCTCACCTCTGTTTGGTGAGTATGTGCATGGCTACCACAGTCTTTGCAGCACTACATACTCTTTCTGTGCAGCGGACCTACGCTTAGACTCACTCTTACATCCTCTGATTTTTCGTCGGATGGCTCTTTTGGTGCAGACCTTGCCTGGACTTGGCTCACAATTTTGGCCTTGATTTGTAGTTCCACTTCTGGCACTATCTTCATCTTCCATTAACAGTTATATGATCCCCATTATTGGCTTTGGTCTGCCATCTTTTCCAAATTTGAAGGTCACTCACTATGGTGTAAGCTCTGCCTCTGTGCCCTTCCACCCTGGCACCCAGCACAGTAGCCATCACGTTGGGAGGGGGGCGAGTGACTTCCGGTACCTGCACGAGTAGCCCCATGATGAGACAGGGATCGTACTGTTGGTGCCTGCGTTGCACACTCCCCTGTATGCATGGAGTATGTGCCCATCATGACTGGGGCATGGGGACTCCTGGCAGCAGATTACTGACCAGGTAGCCATTGCTGTGGCTAGGTAGTGCCCATGGGGAGATCCCCTATTTGGAGTGGGAGGCACCATGATGGCTAGTTTGAACACAAAGTGACTTAAACTTTCTTCTGCTGGTGGTCACACAACTGCAGCAGTCTCTTGAAACAGAAAGGCCTCATATGATGCAACAAAGTATGATCTCAATGTTTTCCCTTCCCTCACCACACTGTGGGAGTAACACACTACTAGACAACAAGGAGCAAAATCCTCCCACCAATACCTGGTTTGTACCTGGACCAACGGGGACAACTGTTTGGGCACAAAGCCTTTATTTTTTGTGGAACACATCGAAGACAAATACAGGGAAGCAGCAGCCGTCCCTAAGATGAAGAGTGGTTCCATCCTGATTAAAATGTCATCTTGTTCTCTGTCATACGGTGTTGCTCTCTTGTGGAAAGTTTAGTGACATTCTCATGACTGTAACTCCCCATAAGTGTCTCAGTATGGCCCAGGGCATTATTTGCACCATGATCTTCATTTTGCAATCTGATGATTAGCTGCAGGCCAACTTAGAACGATGGGGTGTGTACTTCATCTGTAATGTCCATAAGGGACCAAAGGAAAACAGAGCTGCTACTGGGGCCTTCATATTGGCTTTCAATGGTGATAAGTGTCCTGAGAAGGTCAAGATGATGGTCTACTGGTGTGACAAGAAACCCTATGTTCCTTCTCCTGTGAGGTGCTTCAGGTGTATGAAGTTCAGATATGACTTCCCATTGCACCGCTACCCCTGTCTGCAATGATTGTGGATACTTGCTGCACACAAATGTTCCTTGGGCCCTCGTATGTGTAAACTGCAGTGAGCTCCACTGTCCCTGGTCACCAGTTTGTTCCATTTTTAAATGTGAGATGAAAATCCAGAAGTATAAGACCCTGCGAGCTCACAAGCTCGCATATCAAGAGGTCAGAAGAAAGTATGAACATCTTAATCCCATACAAATGACACAACCTTACACTACACTATGGCTGCAGTGTCATCCTCTGCGTTGTGCAGTGGGCCCTTGGAGCCACCCGTTGATACCTCCCTCCCACCCCCACCCCCAAAAGGCAGCTGGGCCCCCTTCTGGTGTTTCCACTCATTTCAGGAGCATTGGCTCCCCACCTGCCAGGGACACAGGCCCCCATTCCCCAGCCGGAAGTGCCTCATCCTCCTCCGGCTTCTCTAGCTAGGAAGAAGTCACTTGGGGCTCTTCCGGAAGGAAGTTCCTGCTGATTCACAGCCAGATGTCAGCAAGTGGCTGAAGGAACCACAGGCTGCTGGCCATTGGACTTCTCATTCTTCTCTGTCCCTAAAACCAGTTCAAGGACACCTTCCCAGTCGTCGTCTTCTGAGGAGGAAGCGGATGAGAGAGAAAGAGAAAGAGAGAGAGAAAGAAGTCCTGTATGACAAAGGAAACTCTGGCAGCCCCCAAGGAATCGGACTCTGCATGTACTCCTTCTGTGCCCAAGATGGGGATCCCAGTGGCCCCTGAGACACCAGATCTCCACTGGCAATATGCTGCTGAATGTATGTCAGTGGATCCCCTGATGTCTCAGCTGGTGGCAGCACATGACCCTAAGTCATAAGTAACAGATTTTTCCACCATCTGGCTGAGCTTTAGGAGCTTCTAACCACTTGCTCTCCATTCTGTATTGCCATCCAGGCAACGTAGTTTCCAGCAACTTGAACCCCCCTGCCTTTCATGGCTGCTGAGGTTATTTTAAGAATCATATGGACTATGAGAGGAGTTTGTATATATGTCCTGGACACTGTATACAGTGACCTTGTGCCTCTTGTTACACATTTGGAGACTGGCTGTTCAGGTAAGGGCACATCAGGATTTTACCATCTGTAATGTTTATCTCCCTCCCAATGGTGTCATGACCCAGGATGTACCGTCTGCATTACTCTCTCAGCTCCCACCTCCTCCCCCCCCTCCCCACCACCCACCTTTCCAAGTCTTCGGTGACTTCAACACCCATAATCCTTTGTATGGTGGTACAGTGATCACTGGCCATGTAAAGACATTGAAACTTTACAGGCACAGCTCAATTTTTGCCTCTTGAATCCTCATGCCCCACACACTTCAGTGTGACATGGAACTTAATTGGCCATTGATCTTTCCATGTGCAGCCCTGGTCTGCTACCATCTGTCCACTGGAGGGTCCATGATGACCTGTGTGGTAGTAGCCACTTCCCGATCTTCCTGTCTTTCCCCCAGTGTTGCTCCCATGGATGCCTGCCAAGATCGGTTCTCCATTATGCTGAGTGAGATGGGTCACATGTGCTGTCATCCTCAGCTCCCCACTGCAACGTAGCCTATCAATGCAGCTGTTCAGCATACAACAGCAGCCATTCTTTTGGCACCCAACTGGCCATCCTCTCATCCTCAGGATCCCCCCGTCGGAAGATTGTACTCTGGTGGGCCCCAGAGATTGCTGCACCATTAGAGATCATAGGCAGGCTCTCCGACACCATAAGCAGCACCCTTCACTGGGGCACCCCATTGCATTTAAACAGCTGTGTGACCATTTTCGCTATCTCATAAAAACGAAAGCAATAATCTTGGGAACTGTACGTTTCCATCATGTACCTCTCCATTACAGGTATGGGCAAAGAACAGACACCTCTATGGTTCCAGTCCCCTGCAGATGTACCAAGTATTTCTGTAGATGATACCGTTTGTACTGTTCCAGAAACTGTCATCAAACATTTTGCTGAGCATTATACTCACGCGTCTGCATCTGATAACTACCACCCTGGCTTTCGGCTCATTAAATGGTGGTTGGAGTGAATGTGCTTATCTTTTACTACCCATCACATGGAGCCTTATAATGCTCCATTCAGTGAATGGGAACTCTCCAGTGCTTTAGCCCATTGCTCTGATATGGCCCCAGGGCCAGAGCACATCCACGACCAAATGCTGAAACATCCTTGCCATCTTTAACTGGATCTGTAATGAGGGTGAGTTCCCATATCGGTGGTGAGAAAGCACGATAGTTCAAGTACTGAAACTGGGTAAGAACCTACTAGGGATGGACAGTTACTGCCCAATCAGCCTTACCAACATTCTCTGTAAGCTGCTCAAACACATGGTGAACTAGCAGATGTGTTTTCCCCTTGAGTCTTAGGGCCTTTTGGCTGCTTATCAGGGCAGTTTCCGCAAAGGCCACTCCACTGCTAATTATTTGGTTCACCAGGAGTCCACCATCCAGATTGCCTTGCAAGTCGTCAGCACCTCATCACTGTCTTTTTCAACATTCACCACATCCTTACTATGTCACATGAGTGTGATCTCCAGGCTCCATTCCCAGTATTTTTCAAGAACTTCCTGTCGCAAACATATGTTCCAGGTGCAAGTGAGTACTTCACACAGTACTGCCCATATTGAAGAGAATGAGGTCCCATAGGGCTCTGTACTTAGTGTCCCTCTCTTTCTGGTGGCTATCAGTGGTCTAGCAGTGGCTGCAGGGTCTCTGGTACCACTCTCCTTATTTGCCAATGACTTCTGCTTTTTATTATTGCTCCTCTAGTATGGGTGTATCTGAGCATTTCCTATAGGGCACAGTCATGGGCTGTCACCCAAGTTGTTGTTGTGGTCTTCAGTCCTGAGACTGGTCAGAAGCAGCTCTCCATGCTACTCTATGCTGTGCAAGCTTCTTCATCTCCCAGTACTTACTGCAATCTACATCCTTCTGTATCTCCTTAGTGTATTCATCTCTTGGTCTCCCTCTACGATTTTTACCCTCCACGCTGCCCTCCAATGCTAAATTTGTGATCCCTTGATGCCTCAGAACATGTCCTACCAACCGGTCCCTCCTTCTTGTCAAGTAGTGCCGTGAACTCCTCTTCTCCTGAATTCTGTTCAATACCTCCTCATTAGCTATCTGATCTACCCATCTAATCTTCAGCATTCTTCTGTAGCACCACATTTCGAAAGCTTCTATTCTCTTCTCGTCCAAACTTTTTATAGTCCATGTTTCACTTCCATACGTGGCTACACTCCATTCAAATACTTTCGGAAACGACTTCCTGACACTAAAATCTATACTCGATGTTAACAAATTTTTCTTCTTCAGAAACGCTTTCCTTGCCATTGCCAGTCTAAATTTTATATCCTCTCTACTTCGATCATCATCAGTTATTTTGCTCCCAAAATAGCAAAACTCCTTTACTACTTTAAGTGTCTCATTTCCTAATCTAATTCCTTCAGCATCACCCGACTTAATTCGACTACATTCCATTATCCTCATTTTTCTTTTGTTGATGTTCATCTTATATCCTCCTTTCAAGACACTGTCCATTCCGTTCAACTGCTCTTCCAAGTCCTTTTCTGTCTCTGACACAATTACAATGTCATCGGTGAACCTCAAAGTTTTTATTTCTTCTCAATGGATTTTAATACCTACTCTGAATTTTTCTTTTTGTTCCTTCACTGCTTGATCAATGTACAGATTGAATAACATCGGGGAGAGACTACAACCCTGTCTCACTCCCTTCCCAACCACTGCTTTCCTTTCATGCCCCTCAACTAATAACTGCCATCTGGTGTCTGTAAAAATTGTAAATAGCCTTTTGCTCCCTGTATTTTACCCCTGCCACCTTCAGAATTTGAAAGAGAGTATTCCAGTCAACATTGTCAAAAGCTTTCTCTAAGTCTACAAATGCTAGAAACATAGGTTTGCCTTTCCTTAATCTTTCTTCTAAGACAAGTCGTAGGGTCAGTATTGCCGCACGTGTTCCAACATTTCAACGGAATCCAAACTGTGATCTTCCCCGAGGTCGGCTTCTACCAGTTTTTCCATTCGTCTGTAAAGAATTCGCGTTAGTATTTTGCAGCTGTGAATTATTAAACTGATAGTTCAGTAATTTTCACATCTCTCAACACCTGCTTTCTTTGGGATTGGAAATATTATATTTTTCTTGAAGTCTGAGGGTATTTCGCCTGTCTCATATATCTTGCTCACCAGATGGTAGAGATTTGTCAGGACTGGCTCTACCTAGGCTGTCAGTAGTTCTAATGGAAAGTTGTCTACTCCCGGGGCCTTGTTTCGACTCAGCTCTTTCAGTGCCCGGTCAAACTCTTCACGCAGTATTGTATCTCCCATTTCGTCTTCATCTACATCCTCTTCCATTTCTTTAATATTGTCCTCAAAAACATCGCCCTTGTATAGACTCTCTAGATACTCCTTCCACCTTTCTGCTTTTCGTTCTTTGCTTAGAACTGGGTTTCCATCTGAGCTCCTGATATTCATACATGTGGCTGTCTTTTCTCCAAAGGTCTCTTTAATTTTCCTGTAGGCAGTATCTCTCCTACCCCTAGTGAGATAAGCCTCTACATCCTTACATTTGTCCTCTAGCCATCCCTGCTTAGCCATTTTGCATTTCCTGTCAATCTCATTTTTGAGACATATGTATTCCTTTTTGCCTGTTTCATTTACTGCATTTTTATATTTTCTCCTTTCATCAATTAAATTCAGTATCTCTTCTGTTACCCAAGGGCCCCCAGGGGCTCAGCATTCATTTGCTGGGTACGGGCTTGGCGACCCTGGGGTTTCTGAGCTGGGGACTGGTAAGCGCCGCCAGTCCCTTGTTACCGTAAGCTCTGGCCATACTTCAACGACCACCATGCGGCGCGGCGGTGGAATGTTGTGTGTCTCAGGGAGTGGGGATCTTGGCTTGGCCGCCCGGATCGCGGGGATGGAATAAACCTCTATAAACAACCCCTCAATCTCAAGGTGTGCTGCGCACTGATAAGATGCATGGCTGTTGAGGTGGAACAGTCATTAGCGGGCAACCTCTGGGGAACCTGCCGCACCTCAGTTGTATAAGGCTTACCTAGGCATGCGGGGCTCTGTCTAGGTGGATTTCTAGTTCCCTAGCTGCTTGTGGGACCGAGATGGATCCTTCAAAATCCTCTTTTCCTCCTCCCAGCGGCTAGGGTGGGCCGCTGGAAGGTTCTAACACCCAGTCTCTGAAGAGGGCTCGTGCAGTCAGTCCCCCTGACTGCAGCACATCTTTGACAAGTGAAGTCTTTAGTAACAGAATGCATTCTGGTACCTAGACTGTGTTTCTCATTGTGAAACGGAAGGATGGTAGTTTTGAGAAGGTTTCGCCCTTCTATATACAGAAGGGTCTGGAGGGCATCTGTGCTCCTTAAAATCAGTGAAGCGTTTGCGTAATGGGACCTTGCTCGTGGAAACTTCCACTTCCCAGCAAGCCACTAACCTGCAAGCCGCTAAATGCCTTGGGGAGTATGCCATAGACACTGAACTGCACAGCACCTTGAATTATAGCAAAGGTGTTGAGACATGCAGGGATCTAGTCGACATTCCCAAAGACAAACTGCAACGTGAGTGGGCTCCGGAAGGTATCGTTGATGTTCAACATATCATGAAGAGGGTTGATGGCAATCTTGTGCAATCCGACTCTTTTATTCTAACCTTCAGTAGCACAACACTTCCAGAACATATTAAAGCTGGCTTCCTTCGCCTTAGTGTGCGCCCTTATTTCCCGTCACCAATGCACTGTTTTAAATGCCAGCGTTTTGGCCATACCACCTTAGGGTGTAAAGGTGAAGCGACTTGTGGCAAATGTGGTAAGGCTGCTCATGAAGGAGTTGGTTGCTCATCTCCAGCCAGATGTATTAATTGCTCTGGGAACCACCCTGTTTGGAGTAGGGACTGCCGAATATTTTTAGAGGAAAGCAAAGTCCAGGAAATAAAAACAACCAAGTGTATCCCCTACGGTGAGGCCAAGAAGCTCTATAAGTCGATGTAACCTCCCACATTTGCTACATCTTTCGCATCCCTGGTTCAGAAGCCTACTCCAAAAGTCGATGCCTCAACGCAGACCGAGGTGGTGAGTGTTGGCACTAACACCTGCAGCTGTCAATGCACTTGCAACACAGCCAGTGTTTCAGAGCCGGTAGCCCCTACTCGAACGGCAGACAAGGGTACAGTGGCGAACTTGGGCCAGCCCCTGTTGCCTCCAAGAGCTGAGGCTGTTCCCAAGCCCAGTGCACCAATTACCATTCCCACATCAGCTCCCCCAAAGCCCACCAAACCACAGAAAGCTCCTGTACAGCAGCAACACTGGGTCAAATCCCGTGGTAAGCAGTCTGACGATGCGGCTGTTGTTTTACATGAGGCTTCATCTGACTCTTCCCCAGAGTTGATGGAATACGACGTATGTGTGGGGCAATCATCTCGCCCCACACCTGCCCCTCCACCTGCTGCGGTCTCCCCGCCTCATTGGAGAGACAGTATGAAGGTGCTACCCCCAACATAGACGGCTCCCATACTTCAGTGGAACTTGCAAGGGTTCAGGATGCATGTGGAGAACTTCATCTCCTCTCTCAGGGTAGACCACTGTGTCTCTGTCTCCAGGAGACTTACTTCCATCCCTCATACTCCCCTGAGCTGCGAGGCTATACACTCTACAAAAAGGATGACCTGCGTGGAGAGAGAGCTAGAGGAGGTGTAGGTATTTTCGTCAGGACGGACTACCACTCCTCGCTTATGACGACTTTACAGGCTGTCGCTGTGTCTGTGCAAGTACATCATCGATTGACTGTCTGTTCACTTTACTTGCCCCCACATGACGCACTCGATGAAGTGGCCCTCACCGACCTCCTTACACAGCTCCCCCAACCATTCATTATTTGTGGTGATTTTAATGCCCACAATGTGCTTTGGGGCTCTGCAATTACCTGCCCCAGGGGTAGAGCAATTGAGAGGCTTCTCCTGTCATCCTGTGCCTACTTGCTCAATGGAGGACATAGTACTCATTTCTGCACAGCGACTGGGTCGTTCTCGACCATTGATCTCTTGCTTTGCTCTCCAGCTCTTGCCGCCAGTGCTCACTGGGAAGTGGTCGCTGACTTGCATGGCAGTGATCATTTCCCCATCTGGATTCACCTGCCAGATGGGCGTGGGCCCCGAAAGGAGACCACCACGATGGGTGCTCAGTGGAGCTGACTGGACACTTTATAGCCAGTTGGCCCAATTTGAACACTGTGCGACTGTTGAGGTGTGGGTGGATCATATTAACGAAACAGTCCACCACGCTGCTGCAGCATCCATTCCACAGTCCACGGGACCCCGGAAGAGGCCACCTGTGCCTTGGTGGAGTGCCGAAGCCGCTCTGCAATCAGGACCAGGCGTGCGGCTCTGCGTCGGTTCAAGTCTCGGCCGACTGCTGAGAACCGTGCAGTATTTCGGGTGGCGAGGGCAAGGTGTCGCTGCATTATTCGTGAGAGCAAGAAGAGGTCATGGCAACAGTTCCTGAACACCATTAATCGTTCCACCAAAAGTTCCATTGTGTGGGAGACCATCGGGAGAATTTCTGACAGGAGGGAGGTGCCCCATAGCTGCTGTAATGAATAACGGCACTCTCCACACGGATCTGCGAGACATTGCCCAGACTATGGCAGCATATTTTGCTACAGTTACTGCAACAACCAGTCAGGATCCAGGTTTCCAGTGCCATAAAGCGTTTGCTGAGAGGTATACTCTGGACTTCCAGTCCACCTCTCATGAAGTTTACAACTGCACATTTTCTATGTGGGAGCTGGATTCTGCATTGTCTGGAGCTCGTGACACATCCCGTGGTCACAACAGGATCCATTACAGTATGCTATGGCACCTCACAATGCACAACAAAGAAATCCCTCCTCGCACTTTTTAATGCAATTTGGGCGTCGGGTTACTTTCCTGACGCGTGCCGTGAGGCAGTTTTAATCACTTTTTTAAAACCTGGAAAAGACCGCACAAGCCCAAGTAGCTACCGTAGTGTTGCCCTCACTAGTTGCATAGGGAAGACTTTGGAGCGGATGGTCAACCGCCGCCTTGTCTGGATGTTAGAATCCCGGCAACTCCTTAGTCGCTTTCAGTGTGGGTTCAGGAGGTTTCATTCCACCTTCGATAACCTTGCCCTCCTGGAGGCGGCTATACAACAAGGTTTCCTACCCCGTCATCACCTTCTCGGTGTATTTTTCGACATTGAGAAGGCCTACGATACCACTTGGAGGTGTCTCATCCTGGAGCAACTTCACGAATGGGGTTTTCGTGGTTGTCTTCCTCTTTTTATTCAGTCTTTCCTCTCGCCACGATATTTTAGATACCGAATTGGTGATGTCCTGTCTGATCGCTTTGAGCAGGAGAACAGTGTCCCTCAGGGTAGCGTTTTAAGTGTGACACTCTTTGCCATCGCTATTAATAGCATTACGTCCATAGTGAAAAGTCCTGTCTAGTGTTCTTTGTTTGTGGATGATTTCTCTTTGTTTTGCTCTTCTTCAAGCCTTGCAACGACAACTCGTCAGTTTCAACTTACGATTAGATGTTTGGATGACTGGGTGTGGAGGAGTGGTTTTAAGTTTTCCACCGAGAAGTCTGTGTGTTCTTTTTAGCCGTTCTTGTTCGATTTTAACCTTTCCTGAGTTGCGGATGAGGGACACTGTTCTTACTTTTAAAGACATGGTGAGGTTTCTGGGGCTCATTTTTGACTCCAAGTGGTTACCTCATCTTAAAGACCTGAAACGGCGGTCACTTAAGACCTTAAGTATTTTAAAATGTCTTAGCCATAGTACATGGGGAGCTGACAGGACTTGTCTGCTCCAGTTTTACAGGATGTTTGTGCGATCTCAGCTCAGTTATGGGTGCACGGTGTATGGGTCTGTGAGGCCTTCTTACTTAAAGATGTTGGACGTTGTGTACCATGAAGGGCTTCGGTTGGCCACTGGGGCATTCCAAACTAGCCTGTGCAGAGGCTGATGAACCGCCACATCCTATGCGGCGACGGCTACTTACAGTGCGCCAGGCGTATAAAACTTTGTCCACACCATACACCCCTGCATTCCATACCATACCATGCCGTTGCTCAGCCCCCTCTGGCACAGTAATTTCATAACCGGCAACGTGCGACGCAGCCCCATGGGATTCGTGCACAGGATTGCCTTGCTGCGATGTCTATGGCTGGCCTTCGTGTTTTGCGTCGCGGTTGAAGCAGATCTCCACCTTGGCTCCTCCGCAGACCCAAACTCATTTTAGATTTGACTAATTTTGAGAAAGATTTTACATTCCAATCTGTTTTTTTAACATTTTAGATGTGCATCACAGTTTCACTGTCGTGTATGCTGATGGCTCCAAGCAGGAGAATTTCCTTGGCTATTCTGTAGTGTTCCCTGATCAAGTTACCTGGATTCGCCTCCCTGCTGAATATACCGTTTTCGCAGCGGAGCTCCACGCAATCCTGAAGGCACTGGAGCAGATGAATCGTGTTCGGGGCGATCGATTTCTTCTCTGCTCCGATTCTCTTAGTGCCTTACAATCACTGCAGAACCTGTACCCGACTGAGGAGATGGTCCAGCTGATACATAACCAACTGTACTTGCTCCAACGGTGGGGTACGGAAGTATCCTTCTGCTTGGTGCCTGGTCATGTCGGCATATGGGGCAATGAACAGGCCGATCACGCTGCCAAGGAGGCCTGCAGAGAGCAAGATGTGGTCCAGTGTCCTATTCCCTTGCAGTCAGTCATCGCTGCACTCCACAGGAAGTGCATGGAGTTGTGGGAGGACGAATGGCTGGCGGTGACGGCCAATAAACAGCAGTTGATAAAGTCAACCACTCGGCTGTGGCGTTCGTCCTGCCGGTTCCTCAGGCGGGAGGAGGTGGCCCTCAAATGTCTTCGGATCGGGCACTGTCCTCTCACACATAGCTTTTTATTACGGCGGGAGGATCCACCATTTTGTGATGCTTGTGGTGTGCACATCTCTGTCCGTCACATTTTAACAGACTGCATTTTATGATGCACGGGCAGAAGCACAAGTTGATGGGATCTGCCTTCTGTTTTAGCTAATAATGAGATGTGTATGTCTAGGGTTTTTAAGTTTTGTGATGTGTCTGGACTCTGGCCTAAAATTTTAGGCTGTAGGTTTTAGTGTATTGCAGAGTGGCTGACTCCTCCCCTTTTTTTCTTGCGGTCAGCCAGCCACTTCCATCTGCTACATTGTTTTAGCTTCCTCTATCATTTTCTTTCTGTGTTGTCCATGTTTTACTGCTGACGCTCTGCTTCATCCCATGCTTTGGTGTGGGTGAGTACATGAGTACACGATTGTTACCCATGTTTTCTGTTCCGTTTTATATTCCTGTTCTGGGATTTTTCTTGACACCCGTCTCACTAAGTTACTGAACGGGCGCTGAAGACCTTGCTGTCATGCGCCCAAAACCCCTCTACTACTACTACTACTACTACTACTACTACTACTGTTACCCAAGGATTTCTACTAGCCCTCATCTTTTTACCTACATGATCCTCTGCTGCCTTCACTATTCATCCCTCAGAGCTACCCATTCTTATTCTACTGTATTTCTTTCCCCCATTCCTGTTAAAATTGTTCTCTTATGCTCTCCCTGAAACTCTGTACAACCTCTGGTTTAGTCAGTTTATCCAGGCCCCATCTCCTTAAATTCCCACCTTCTTGCAGTTTCATGGCTTTCACTTTTAAGTTGCCAAGACTTGCATTATACACTTCGGTCACCATCGTAGTGCCCACCCACACCCTATCTAGATGATCTGTTACTTCTTGGATTCACCGCTATATGGGGCTGATCTTCTATTCCCAGCTGAAGTAGCTTTCCCACCTTTGCCAACTTGAGCGAAAGTACTGGTGCCACCTCAGTACACTCTGCTGCTTCAGTAACACCAGATGGGATGCAGATCGCTCAACCCTTCTACTGCTCTACAAAGCTCTGGATCAGTCCCATCTTAACTATGGGACTCTTGCATATGTTCATCATCACCCCAGCATTGCGTATTCTGCAGCCCATTCAACATTGTGGGGTCTGACTTGTGACAGGAGCCTTCTGAACTAGCTCTGTAAACAACCTACTAGTAGAGGTTTGAGTCGTCCTATTACCTATCAGGCAGCCAATAACAGCTGCTGAATTACACTATATGCAGTCATAGCTTCCCTGAATAGCCCAACTTCTGTGTCCTTTCCCTTGGAGAACGATGTGGGTCCACAACAGTGACCCAGAACTAGGTTTACAATTGCTGCATGCCTCCAGTGTCTCTATAACTGAAACTTCCTCCATTATCACCTCTGGTCAGGGAGACATTGTATCGGTCCCCACGGCTTGTGCTCCGACCTTGTATGTGTCTCAAAGTATCCTTTGGGCCAAAAGATTCCATTGACCCCACAATTTTTCGCCGACTGTTCTTGGCTGTCCTTCAGACACATCTGGATTCGGAAGTGGTATTCACCGATGGCTCAACAGTCGATGGACCAACAAGCTTTGCATACACACACACACAGTGCAGTGAACTCCACTCTGTCAGATGGCTGCAGTGTCTTCACTGATGAATTGATGGCCATTAAACTAGCCTTTAGCCATGTTCATTCATCCACTGGCAAGAGTATCCGAATCTCTAGTGACTCCCTTAGCTGCTTTCAGGCTATAGACCAGTGCTACTCTCCTTGCACACTGGTTGCAGCTATCTGGGATCTTGTCTCTGACTTCCATCAAGATGGATGGCTAGTCGTTTTCGTTTGGACCCCTGGTTGTGTTGGGATTTTGGCAAATGTATGAGCTGACTGGTTGACCAAGCTGGCCACCAGGATGCTAATTCTGATTCTGGAAATGGGTCCCCAGAACCAGACTTTCAGTGGTTTATATGCCACAGGTTGCTGAAAGTCTGGAACTCAGAATGGTCTGCCCTGATCTCCCCAAAGAAACTGAGGACAATTAAGGAAACCAAGACCACAGGGCAGTCTTCCCTGTGTCCTTCTTTCAGGAATACACTGTCCTCTGTCAACTCCACATTGGCCACACTTGACTGACCCACGGCGACATGCTCCGATGTGAGGATATCCCTCACTGCCAATGCGGAGGCGGAGCCTGCCTGACGGTGGCCCACTTACTCATAGACTGCCCTAATTTAGCTCCTTTGAGGTGGCATCTTAATATTCCTGACACACTCCCTCTGGTGCTAACAGATGACGCCAAAGCGGTTGATCTGGTGTTACGTTTCGCCTGCGAAGGTGGTTTTTATTAATCCCGGTAAGGTAGGGCTTTTTGGCCTCATTGATTGCCTGAGGGTTTGTAAGGACACCCCACTCCACCACCCCCCCCCCCCACCCCTTAACGCTCATCAGAAATGTAGTAATTAAATACATAAAGTCTCTGGGCGTAAAAAACAAAAACTGTTTGTTTGAATATTAACACATTCCAGTTGTGAACAATTTTTAATATGTGAAGTCCCTATGTTAAGTTCATACTACTGTAGAAGTGATGTGACACATCTTTTTTCTTGTTTCTGTGTGAGACATTTATATGGCATATATTTACTTTTAAATGAAGTTTTTACAGATGACTAAAGTGCCTTACAATATAACTTATGAACTGTGCAAGGGAGCCAAAATGTAATCAAAAAAATTATTTTTCTTTGCAGATCGTGAAGAACAGCTTCTAATGGTTGGAAAAAAAGGATTCAGCGGTATTACGTCAACAACCAGTGTAAGTAACCTTAATTCGTACACACACTCTCAGAAAAAAGTTGCAATACCGAGGAGGAGTATTGCGATGTAAACAAAAGTTGATAAGCACATTTCTACATGTGAAAATAATGTCTGTTAAAAATTTCGTACAAGTTGCATAAGAGTGGGGCTTGTAGTGCCACTCTGAGGATGTAAATCATGTTTGATCTAAATACATACTGTAAAATCCGCGAGCATTAGTTATCTTTGAGATTGGACATGGTGCATTGATGACATTCATCGAGGATGTCTTTAAGGCAACAATGACACGATTCGATTATCAACACCTTATTGAGTCTGAACAAGGTCATGTAATAGGGCTGTGAGAAGCTGGATGTTCCTTCTTTGATATTGCAAAAAGACTCTGCAGGAATGTAGCCTTTGTACATGATTGCTGGCAGCAATGATCACAAGAATATATCGTTGCAAGAAGACCAGGCTCCTGACAGCCATGTGGCACTATCAAGAAGGAAGACCATTGTGTTCAGCATATGGCTCTGGCGCATTGTACTGCATCTGCAGCAGCAATTTGAGCAGCAGTCGGGCTCACAATGACGCAACAAACTGTTACAAATGGTTATTTCAACAGTTCCGAGCCAGATGCCCTGTAGCGTGCATTCCACTGACCACAAACCAATGCCATTAGTGAATTCGGTGGTGTCAAGCGAGAAGCTCATTGGAGGGCACTGTTAAGGTCTGTTGTTTTTTCCGACGAAAGCTGGTTCTGCAACGGTGCCATTGATGGTTGTGTTTTGGTCAGGAGGAGGTCAGTTGAGGGCCTGCAACCAACCTGTCTGCATGATAGACACACTGCACCCATAATTGCACGTATTGTCTGGAGTGAAATTTCGTGTGGCAGCAGAAACATCTCGTGCATCCTGACTGCAAATTTGTATATCATCTGGTGCTTCAATCTGTTGTGTTGCCGCGCCTGAAGAGCATCGCCGGGGATCTTTCCCAGCGGAATAACACTCACCCCAATACCACTGTTGTAACCCGACACCTTGACACGTCGCCTTGGCCTGCTCGATCTCCAAATCTGTCTCCAATTGAGCACAAATAGGACATCATCAGATGACAAATCTAGCATTATCCGCAACCAACATTAACTATCCCTGTATTGACTGAATAAGGGCAACAAGCCTGGAACTCCAGCCCAACAAATGACATCGAGCACCTGTACAACACAATGCATACTTGTATGTTACCTAGTCAAATGCATTCCCAAAATTTCATTACTCTACATTAATTATTTTTTGGTATTACAATTTTCTTCATCAGTGTAGTTTACTAAATTAGAAGATAATTTCATTTTATGGTGATTGTTGGTGGATAATATGTTCTTTGAGAGCCTCACATCTAGTCTACAGTAATTTATAGAGTTATGTGCTTCGAAGGGTATGATGCCGTAGATTTTTTGCAGGAATGTGTATGTTTCTTTAGGTTTCAACCTCTAAAGATTTTAGAATATTACACTGAGATGACAAAAGTCATTTGACAGTGATATGAACATATGCGGATGGTGGTAGTACCATGTACACAAGGTATAAAAGGACAGTATATTGGCAGAGCTGTCATTTGTGCACAGGTGATCACATGAAAATGTTTCCGATATCAATATGGCCACACGATGGGAGTTACCAGACTTTGAATGTTGAATAGTAATTGGAGCTAGATGCATGGGACATTCCATTTTGGAAGTCGTTAAAAAATTCAATATTCCGAGATCCGTGATATCGAGTGTGTGCTGAGAATACCACATTTCAGGCATTACCTCTCATCACAGACAATGCAGTGGCTGATGGCCTTCACTTAACGACCGAGAGTAGCAGCATTTGTACAGAGTTATCAGTGCTAACAGCACTGCACGGACATACCCCGAGGCGATTAAAACCTGCAAACCACCCACCAGAGTGTTGTTTCACCATGTATCAGCATTATCCTTAATTTATGAGCATGAATGTATATATTAATACCTTCAGCTGCTGACAGGCATTGATATATATCAACAGGGACAGGTGAAAATGTGTGCCCCGACATTCTTACCAAGTCCCGTAAGAGTTCGGGTAAATATGCGTGCATCCGCACAGGAGGAGGAGGTCACAGCTGGTAATGCCAGAACTATATACTTTATATAGATAAAGGGTACCTGTTCTTTTGGACATGTCCGAAAGAACAGGCACCATATCAATATAAGTATATAAAACTCCATACAGTCCGTGGACTAAATTTGAATGCTTCAGAAAAGGGGTTACTATCCAATAAAATGTGTAATCATATTTAGAGGAACAATGTGGGAAATACAAGTGGCAAACAACCACAGATTACAAAGTGTTGAAGGTTGAAGGCAAGTTGTAAACAGTCATCAGTCAGATGTAAATTATCAAAATGTTTAAATGAAAAAGGACAGAAGCAAACAATCAAGTCATCAGCCAGACAAAAATTATGAAATGGTTTAAATGGAAAAGGGTGCTAAGCAAAGTTTCAGATTAGAGCCCCTAAATCGTAGGAAATAAGTCCGCAGTGAAACAATAGTGCAGTCAGCAAACATAAGCCATGTTGCCTAGAACCTCATTAACAAATACTATAAAACATGTACAAACAATAAATATCAAATGTGAACATCAACTGATAGAGGTACAAAACTGTAACATTCTTAACAAACATTTCATCTCCCCTACTGGCAACATAACTCCAAACACAGATCCATCCAATATCTCAGTATGCTGCTACACAATAGATACGGACTTCAAATTTGAGGCAGTAAAAGAACAAGACATAAACAAAATAATTTTACAGCTTAAGTGGTTGTGATGGTCTTCCCAGCAAAGTAATTTTTAAAAAAAAATCACAAATGTTATGGTTAAACCAATTAACATACCAACTGTAGTTTCAAAGAAGGTGTTTCCTAATGCATTGAAAAAGAGCGTTGTCAGACTAATATACAAAAACAGGATCAAAGGAGGAAGCATCAAACTACAGACCAATCAATATCTCTTGAGTCCTACATTTAGTAAGATTATTGAATCAGTAATACTGGTACAGCTTAGTTACTTTTCCACTTAAAATAATATTCTTGCAAAAACCAACATGCATTTTGAAAATATTGCAACACCACAACAGCCGTCATCAACTTAACTAACCGAGCGAGGTGGCGCAGTGGTTAGCACACTGGACTCGCATTCGGGTGGACGATGGTTCAATCCCGTCTCCGGCCATCCTGATTTAGGTTTTCCGTGATTTCCGTAAATCGTTTCAGCCAAATGCAGGGATGGTTCCTTTGAAAGGGCACGGCCGATTTCCTTTCCAATCCTTCCCTAACACGAGCTTGCGCTCCGTCTCTAATGACCTCGTTGTCGACGGGACGTTAAACACTAACAACCACCACCAACAACTTAACTAAAAATGTAAACAATAGACAAACATAAGTTATGAAAATGAGGTCAAGAAAGTCAACAGTATTTCAGTGTGTGCTGCGGGGGTTAATTAGGGGCCATTTCTTTTTCTTGTGTATGTCAATATTATACATCCTTCTAATTCCTGTATAATTACTTATGCTGTTAACACCTTTCTACTGTTTTATAGTGATGTAAGGAGGAAAGAACATTTTTCAACACATGGGATATCTGAGATTGCTAAATATTTTAGTAACGAAGGCCTAAAAGTAAATGCCAAAAAATCAGTTACTGGAGCTCTATGCAGGCAACGCATGCCACAGATGTGTAAGAGATATTTGTGGAATTTAATATACAGACAGTGTAAATTGTCCAACTATCCAGAACTTTATGAAGGGGGGGGGGGTGGAGGGAGGGAGTGAGTGAGTGAGTGAGTGAGTGCTCTATTAGAGAATTTTCCCATTTGTAAGCTATCGAATATGGATTGGGGGGGGGGGGGGGGTGTATGCTGCTGATATGCACTTCAGTGGAATACTGATGCTACAAAACAGATCTTTTAGGCTGATGCATGATCTAGGATACATGAAGACCTGTCATGATGCCCTTATCAAAGTAACTAATTCACTGTATTTCTCTCTCTCTCTCTCTCTCTCTCTCTCTCTCTCTCTCTCTCTCTGTGTGTGTGTGTGTGTGTGTGTGTGTGTGTGTGTGTGTGTGTGTGTGTGTGTGTGTGTGTCACATTTTTGTAAGCCACCAGGATGACACCCAATTGCTACGATGTACAAAACCACAACACAAAAAATAAGAACAGTAATTACAGACAAAGAACGACATTCAAAGTGCTATGCCATGTTCCATATATAAGTAGCTCAGTGTGGTACAACAAATTACCAGAATTAATAAATGTATATAATAGGGCTCATTTAAAACAAATTGAAGACTTTTCTTGTGAATAAATGTGTGTATGCACTGAGAGAATTCTAAACTGTTGTTAAATATGTTATGTATTAAACCTGTGTACACAAATATGATATATACTATACCTTTGTAACAGTATGATGTTTACAAAAGCCACCATTTGATGACCACACAAAAAATAATTTTAAATTAAATGAGGGTTGTATAATAACTGCACAGGATTTCGCCATCGTAGTGTATCATATCAAAGAATGACTAGAGATTCATAATGGGCACAGGGACATTGTAAGTCACTTCATTTTCTTCAAAAAATGAGTATATACAAAGGGCAACCTGGACAATGAAAAAAAAAAAAAAAACATTGTACATCAGGGTTTAAAATTCAGCGACACACACATACTTAGGAAAACAAGAAAGTCCTAAGACATCTTTCTCCATTGCCTTGGATTCATAACAATAATGATGATGAAAGGTAAACGTCACTGGCAACGTGGCTCTCATAATTTAGTTCAATATGAACAAATTGATGATAAATATATAAATCTATACTAAAAAAAAAAACACTTTATGTAATGAGATAGGGATTACTTTGTGTGTCACTATCATGCAATCTGCCTTTTTTTTTGTGAATGGAGCACAGTAAAAATTACTTGTTGATAAGTCTTCATATGAACATTAATTTCTCTGCATTTTCCATCATGGTCAATGTGCAAAACAAATGTAGGAGCAAGCAATATGTTGCTTGATTCGAGTAACTATGATCTCTGAATTTTTATGTGAAACTGTCACAGTTACTGGATGAATCTGTGATGAAATTTGCTGTGCTTTCTTGAGTCTCCTATATCTCATTTATTTATCCTTCCTAGTAATGACCCCACGAAGACATACAGTAATCAAGAATCAATTGCATGATGCTTTTACAAGTTACTTCCAGTATGAGTGAATTACATTTCCCCAGCATTCTCCTAATGAGGCTCAATCTAGCATCCGCCTTCCCTTCAACTGATTGTGGATGTTTAAGGGCTACCAATTCACCATGGGACTGTAGTCTGCACGAAAGTGACCTCCATGGTTGTGACTAGGTCAAATGTGGATTGCCTGTTTGGTAATTATACACACTGTTCCCTACCAATACCACTTGCTAGCAGATTGTAAGCAGTCACTGCCTGAATGTGTGTGTGGAGCCTCTGCTAATACCTGTCTGTGTGGTTCAGTAACAAGCTTAATCCTCACAGGGAAAATTCTTGCCTTTAAAGAGACCTAGGGATGCACTTTGATTCTACTATGTATTCGATATCAGTTGTGTTGAACTGCTCAGTGGAAAACTGCTACTAATTTTCTCTTGCCATACCACTTCCTAATATGGAGTCATGTTTCTGAATTGTAAATGCCTGAAAGGGCACTGACTTGACGAAAGCGTAACAGGGATAACTGGTTGCTCTATAGCCAGCTGACTGTCTCTGCATACCAAGGCAGTGTCTAGGACATAGTGGAGGGAGCATGTTAATCAGTGTGTCACTTACTCACAGAAGTGTGCATCCCAGTGACATCTAGTTAGCTCAGGAATGAATGGGGAATGCCACTTGGTAGTCAGGGACAGGCATGGAACTATAGATCTTGCCCAGCCCCACAATCACATGCAGTTGCAGCTGAGCATCAGGAAACTGGAAAAGTGGGCAGATAAGAATTTCATCTGAGAAAACAACATGTGTAACCGACCAGTTCTGAAAATGGAGACACTATTTTAAACTTTGATTATTGTATTGTATGTTAACTGGGGACCTAGAAACAATGGAGAGGCTCCGTCCCCATTGCAGCCGCAGTGGTCCACAACCCCAAGACAACTACCGCAGTCCACTTCACCCCTCTGCCGCCCCACACCAAACCCAGAGTTATTGTGCAGTTCGGCCCCTGGTGGAACCCCCCCCCCCCTCCCTTCCCCCCCTCCCAGGGAACTTTTCTCACCAGATGAGTGTAACCTTTACGTTTGTGTGGTAGAGTAATGGACGTGTACTCGTACATGGAGAACTTGTTCGCACAGCAATCGCCGTCATAGTGTAGCTGAGTCGGAATAAGGGGAACCAGCCC